>NC_060125.1:552205120-553405120 GCF_021461395.2 Schistocerca americana
ACCCACACACACACACACACACACACACACACACACACACACATATATATATATATATATATATATATATATATATATATATATATATACAGGTATACAGAAATATATTTATAACAGAATTTATCAGAAGTTTGAGGTACATGCAAGTGACTTTATTAATACAGTATCATACATACAATTACTGTGATTTATCACAAACATGATTGCTACATTACATCTGATAATTTTATATTATAAGATTCCACTTAATCGGTAAGGAATTCGTTTATAGAGTAGAAGCTGTAATCCACTAGAAATGAATTACTTTTTTTTGAACAATCTTTCTTCCTTTAATAATCTGATGTTGAAAGGAAGGTGATTATAGAATTGCATATTTCTATAAAGAACACCTTTATGAGAGGTTGGTGTCCTGGCATGGGACATGTGGATGTTATTGCCATTTCACTGTGCACAAAGCTAGTTTGCTGATATCCATTGGAGGTTCCTAAATATTCACTTATAAAGACTATAGTTTCAAATACGTGAAGGCATGCAATGTTCAGTATCCGTAATGTCAGGAAAAGAGGGTGACATGAATTCTGTTTCTTTATATTGCAGATGATTCTGACTGCTCGTTTTTGGGTCTGAATATGGATTGACCGCAAGGTACATTCCCCCAGAGTATTATTCCATATCTAACTGCTGACTTGAAATATGCATGATATGCCTGTATTACTGTTTCTCTGTCACAGCTTGCTTTAAGTATCCATAGCATGTAACAGATTGATGACAGTTTAGCTGTAACAACTTCAATATGTGTGTTCCATTTTAGGTCATCTGTACATATAGTCCTAGGAATTTCACGTCCTCGACTAACTGTAAACTTTTGTCAGTTATCATCAGTGAGTGGTCATTTTGTTGCTTAGGGTGGAATATATGAAAGTTCATGGTTACCGGGTTTTTGGTGTTTGTGGTAAGTTTATTCCATTCAAACCAGTGTGTTAGGTCCAGCAATGATGTGTTTGTAGATGTTTGAAGGTCATTTTGGTTTAATCCTGTAATCAAAATACTGGTGTTATCAACAAATAAAGTTTTCTGTTTGGCATGAGCAATTTCATTCAGGTCATCTACATCCAAAAGAATAAGGATTGGACCTAATGTCGACCCCTGTGCCACACTATATTTCATTGTAGCTTTTTCTGATGTGTGTGTTGTTGTTTCTATAATGTTTCCAGTGATTTTATCCTACTTAAGAAAACCTTTTTTGGTGGTTAGTAAGATATGATTTAACTCACTCATTTGTAACACCTCTAATTCCCTTTCTTTCCTATTTAGATAATAGCACAGTGTGATCTATAATATCCGATGCTTTGGTTAGCTGAAAGAAGATTCCAGTGGCCATTTCCTTTTGATCTATAGCTTTTAGGATAGCATGCAGGAATTCGTAGACTGCTGTGGTTGTGGATCTTGAGTGCCTGAAGGCATGCTGATGATTTTACAGCAAAGAATTTTTGTTGATAAATTCTAGCAATCTATTGTATAGATGTATATCTGGATATAGTACTCTATACTACTCTGGAGTTCTTATGTTTACCTCTGTGCCCTCATTAAGGGAGTGAACGTCTCACGAAAAGTCTGAACAACAGCTCTCGAACACACTGACCAGTACTTCCAATCCGAAAGTTATGAAAACTCATTTAGAGAATACGAAGTTAAGAAAAACATTACTTATTCATCAAGGATTAACTAAATAACGCATCGTAAGTTTGAAACAAAATTGCTCCAATAAATCGTAGGATTGTGAAACACAGGCAAAGAATTGTTAGCTTGTGTAATAATCACTAAGTTTCTCCTAACACTCATAGTCAACTCAATTAGAGTGAAACGTTTAAGGATTTGTTGCGTGAAATATATATTTTGTGTTTCAGTTTTCTATTTTTATTTGTTTGGCCACTTTCGCTACTCAATAATGTTACTAGTATCAAATAATGCAATGTTTTTAAAGTGAGATTAGTGCACTAGCAGAGATCACTACTTAAATCGATAGTAGATTTGGCTCTTTGCCATCGAATGTCTGTGTTCGTGTTTTCCCTCTAAATGTGGAGAAACGGTGTGCTGTGGGCTGATGCTGAGCAATTCACGGTGTTTGTTTACGCAAGTGTAGCTGTGTTCGTGTAGTGTGGCCTCAGTTTATTATTTTCTACGAAACTTGATTATTTCGGAAGAAAAATAATTTACAACGTAAATTTGGTGTATGCTGAAGTGCAATGGCTACTGATAGCATAGAAAAACTTTATAAAAATTTTGGTATTTTGGCAGACGCTAAAGAGAAGATTGGAGAGGTGAGAGCGATGTTTATAAGCCATAGCAGGGATTTAAAGGTTTCAAGAAGTGCATTGATACTTTCTTAAACTTGCAATAGGTGTAGTGTTCTCAAAAGATGTGCATGCGCCGAAGTAATTGGAATTTCTGAAATTTGTTGTTTGATAACTCTTTCTCCATTCAAGTTCTCGTTTTTTTTTACCTGCATTGCACTCCGTATGAATGTAGCAATAAGCGGATTCAATGTGTAGAGCGCTTAACCTTTGCGGTCGTATAAAACTGTTATTACCAAATATTCAACATTAACAATGCCACTGGCTGTGTCCCAGTCATTAAATTGCAGCAGGTCACTGAATGAAATATAAACAGTATAGTAGTAGTATAATTTGTTTCCCAGATCATTTAAACAAAAAATATTTTCGACTGAAATTTGTAGAATTTAAAAGCAAGTCACCGCTACAGTTTTGCATTTATCGTATAACCATTTTCGATCTGTATGATCATCAATTATGCCTGTCTTGCCACCACAAGCTTATAATTAGACAAATTTTAAACATTGTTTAGTTGTGCTCTTCACTGTGTCTGTCGCATTTCATACTTAGTTGGGATAAGTCGTTGGCTCTATGTGAGAAGGATGTAGTTAAACTAGGCCTGCTGTATCTTTTTTATTTGTTGGGTAAAACACGTGACTTTGAGGCCAGCATCTACTGTGGATATAGGTGTATGGTAGTAAACAATTAAATGTTATTTTAAAGTGATGCTCATGTGTAAGGAGTATTTTTTCCCCTTGTTGATTGGCTTATGTTGTACGCTGACGAAATCGTTAGAGAGAAACAGTATGGTGAAGGTATGAAGAAATGAAACGTGCATCGTAGCTAGTGAAGCTATATTGCAGTAGACCAATATGAGAAATGTGAGCTTATGTTTTTGTGTACATGTTACTGATCTGGGACCATTAGGTAAAAGTAATTGTAGCTATCACATTGAAGACCTCATTAAAGACAACAGGAAATACGGAAGCGTCCGATCCCACCCGTCTGCTTTGACCCATGACGTCACAAATATGGCGGAAACAAAAACAAACACACACACACTTTCCACAAGAAGCCTAATGACACTAACGGGACAAGTGCGGGAAATGGGGTGTTTTGGGTGGGGGGCAAACTAAATATAAACAAATTTAGACGCCTTGCGTAGCTACAACGTGTAAGTGAAGACAGCCATGCATGAATACCCACCCACCTCCCCAGGGGTCGTAACCCCTGGAACCCATAGAAGATAAAGATGCTTCAGTAGCTGGTTAGTGTTTTTTGTCTTAAAAAAAAAAAAAAAAAAAAAAAAAAAAAAATCTCACGGGATAGAACGAACAGATCAGAAAGATAAATGTAATAAACTAAAACAGAAATTGGAGGAAACATATAGTTAAAATAAGTAATAAGTGTTTTTAAATTTTAAAAAAAAAATTCACGAGATAGAGCGAACAGATCAGAAAAGTAAATAAAATAAGATAAAACAGAACTGGAGACAGCCACACTCAAACCAAACTCCGCGCCGTCATGACGTCACACACGACAACACCCTTACGTCACGGGTCAAAGCCGACGCATGGGATCGGACGCTTCTGTCGACCCAGACAACATGTTGTAAGCATCATCAGAAATGCTGATAGAAGTCTTTTATAAACATAAGGAAATGTGTTTAACATGATAGTTTGTAAGTTTCTTTGCCACAGGACGTTGCTTTTGCACAAGACCATCCCCCCATCATAATAGCATTAAGTGTCCTCAGATTTCTGTTTTCTTCTGCACATTAAAGTTTGTATCTCCTCATTTCTGCAATTGACAGTTAGTTCATACATGCACTGAAAGTTTTTCAGTTTTTCTTACATTAAGATATTTTACTAATTACTCTTCGTTTACGGGTTACCATAAAGGAAACAGATACCTATAATTATTCAGTCCCTTATTCAAATTTTCAAGTCTGCAGTTATACACAGTGCAACTTTGATGCAGTTTTGGCACATGAAAAGAAAAGGTTTCAATACTTGTTATAATTTGGCCAAAGATGATTTTCGAAATGTTTCTCCAGCCATTTCTTTCTGTTTTGTTCTCACATTTATCCATGTATGCCTTTCTCATTAGAGTGATCATTATGTTTTTTAAGATCGTGTAGGTCTTTCAGATTGTCATCTTTGGAACACTGTGTTAAATAATCTCTGTGTTCCTCTTTGGCACATAATTACATAGATATACTCGGTCCTACAGCTAGCTGTAATTTTGTTGCAGAGTGCATTCTTGTGGAATTTTCTTCAGAATATTGTATGATATGTGAGGTTTCAACAAAACCATGTAAGATCATGAGAAGCATTTAATTATCGCTGCTTTGTCTTTCCGTTTAGTGCAATCTGAAGATCTTTAAAAAACTTGTAATTGTTTGTAAACTTTTGTTTTTAGTGTCTATAACTGTTCAGTTTCATGACTTTCTACAACACTTTCAGCATGAAAATGAATACCTTGAAATCCTAAAAGCAGTCAAAGGTTCACCAAAGGAAAAAAGATTGGCCTCGCAGTTCATTGCAAGATTTTTCAAGCACTTCCCAGCCCTAGCTGACAAAGCGATTGAAGCACAGCTTGATTTGTGCGAAGATGAAGACATTGCTGTAAGTATACCTAATCAGTCATCTGCATAAATGGAGAAAAAAAAAATGAGCTAAAGTTTCGAATTGGATCCCGTCCTAAAACCTTCGTTGTGACGACAAACTGATCCGTAGTGCAGCCTGAGGTCTAGGTTAGTTTGGAAGGTGACAATTTGGTTGTAAGCTGGCGAAGTTAATGAATGTGAAAACAAAATCTGACTGTGGTAACAAACTGACCAGCAGCAAATAATGTTTATGTCTGCATCATATTGAAAACTGCAATTGGGGTCCAATACATAACTTTTACCATAATTCAGTACCATTTTATTAATTATTGGGGTCCATGGAAGGGTTCTATTCCACCCATGATGTAATAAGGTTGTGGCATGTGTTTGTAGATGTCGTGTTGTATTTGATGGTGTCCTCTGGTGGTGGATGCTGACATGCTGAATTTAATATGTGGTATTAGGTTCATTTGAGTTTTGCTTGTCATCGTGCTAATGTGGTTTTGAGTTTTTGGTAGTTGGTGTGGTAATGTAGGTTGTGGAAGTGTTTTTTAGTAAGTTGTTTTTGTGTTCAGCATTTTTGATGGGTTGGATTAGTTTGGTGCTTGTTGTGTGGAAATGAGTCCAATTTTTCTAATTGCTTTCTTTTGTTAGGTTTGGCTATGTCAGTGAAGTTCGTGTGTGTGTGTCAATACGCTCTGAGATGGGTAATAATATCATATCTGTCATACAGTTTCTGCAGGTGTTCGGCCTTATTGCTGAATAAGTTAGGTGTCACATTTGTGGAAAGAACATAAGGTTGACGATAGTTCCGGCAGCTTGAGCCAGGGGCATGTATACGTGGTGTTGTCGAGGCGCATGGGTGGGGGGTGGCCAACGACGGTGGTATTGCCCGAGGCTTTGATCGGTAAATAATTTTTGTTTTGGTTTTATTCTATAGTAATTGTGATGTTTTTTGTGTTACCTATTTGCAATAGGTTTGTTACATTTTAATTAGTGTAGTGAATATGGGGTATTAGGGTTTTTGATTCCACCTTTTGGAGTCATAGTTGTTGATTTAGGTCGACAGAAGCGTCCGATCCCACGCGTCGGCTTTGACCCGTGACTTAAGGGTGTTGTCGTGTGTGATGTCATGATGGCACGGAGTTTGGTTTGAGTGTGGCTGTCTCCAGTTCTGTTTTATCTTATTTTATTTACTTTTCTGATCTGTTCGTTCTATCTCGTTAGATTTTTTTTTTAAATTTAAAAACACTTATTACTTATTTTAATTATCTGTTTCCTCGAATTTCTGTTTTAGTTCATTATATTTATCTTTCTGATCTGTTCGTTCTATCCCGTGAGAGTGGTTTTTTTTGTTTTTTTTTTGTTTTTTTTTGTTTTTTTTTTTTTTTTTTTTTTATAAAAAAAGACAAAAAGCACTAATCAGCTACTGAAGCATCTTTATCTTCTATGGGTTGCAGGGGTTACGACCCCTGGGGAGGTGGGTGGGTATTCATGCATGGCTGTCTTCACTTACACGTTGTAGCTACGCAAGGCGTCTAAATTTGTTTATATTTAGTTTGCCCCCCACCCAAAACACCCCATTTCCCGCACTTGTCCCGTTAGTGTCATTAGGCTTCTTGTGGAAAGCGTGTGTGTGTGTTTTTGTTTCCGCCATATTTGTGACGTCATGGGTCAAAGCAGACGGGTGGGATCGGACGCTTCCGTATTTCCGTTGATTTTTTGGTACCAGTAGCTGTGATTGAGGTATATAGGTCAAGGGAAATCTTAGATTCTACTTTTTGGGGTTGTAGATGTTAGGTCTTTTTTAGTGGTAGCTGCGTTTGGTCAACAAAAGTGTCAGATTCGTGTGGTTTTGTTGGTGTAGTGGAATGCTGTTAATTAAATATTTTTGTGTTATATGTTTTGGGATGGTGCAGTGTTCTTTTGTTTATTTAGTGTGTCCCCACCCAAACCCACAATTTTCTGCTGTTGTCCTTTTAGATTCATTTTATTTTTGGAGTGAGATGTTACTGTGTCATTTTTATTTTTGTTCTTGTTTGTTGACATATCTATGTCGTGATGGTAATGTCATCATTTTACATACGCTGGAAGTAGCCGTTTCAGTCATATTGGTGACTTGATGGGTCTAAGCAGATGGATGTAATGGGACGCTTCTGTAATGCGATTTATTCTTTATGTGATTGGTAAGGTGCCAACTTAGTGGGATATAAAGAAATGACATTAACCTTTAGCGTTGTTTAGTATGTGTAGAATGCTAAGTTCGAACGTAGTTTAAATAGCAGAGCTGAAGATCGCAGTATCACCTGTCAGCTTTGACCCATGACATCATCAAGGAGGAGGTCGCCCTATTTCAAGTGTAAACAGTATGGTGACCATGACATCACTCACTACATAGGCAAACACGCATGAATAATTCTAGAAATATTTAATTGCAGAAATACAATGAAACGAACAGAACAACCACAAGTATTTGATGAAATGCTGTAGATACGCAACCTAAATATATTCCTTCTGTATTATCCCAACAGAAACATTTTAAAAAATGGTTGTTCTGACTGAAGTTTTGTAAAGATATTTTTAAATATATGTTTTTATAATGTATTGTGAAAGACATTTTAATTTTAACAGATGTATTCATATTTTTTGAAAGATAAGCTGATGTGAATAGATACGAGATTTTTAAACCCACACCTATAAAAGAGGTGACTGAAATGTAAATTTTGTTTTCTGTGGTTGTAAATTATCTCTGGATACGCTTTGCCATGGATGTTACAAGTACTGGTACTGTTGTACTGTCAATTTCTGCCACTGCTACCAAAAATTAATCTGGTCTGCAGCAGACTTGCTTTTGATCTTCACTTTGACATAATTAGAACAAAAATCACACACTAGACATTCTTTGGTGCCTGTATCAGTATACTGCTTTCAGTGTCTGGCTGGGCAAATTCAATTTAATTTTGTCCATATTTTGCAGCTTCAAATGTGACTGTACTCAATACACTCGAGGTATGAATTAAAAAATGCCTTCAGTCACAATTTTGTGTATTGAGTGCTGCTCCACTAGGACTGATGTTGGTAAGCAGCACCTACATGGAGCCATCCACAAGGTGCAGTCATGGGGTGTCTCCCACGGCTTCCATTTTTCGGCCGCTAAGTCATGTGTTGTGCACTTCTGTTGGTGTTGTACCGTTCATCCGGAACCAGAACTTTACCCTCATGATGATCCACTCACTGTAGTGGAGACATATCGATTCTTAGGACTGGTTTGTGACGCTCTAGTGATTTGCTACCTCACCTTCCTCTGCTTAAGTGGAAGTGCTGGCAGCACCTCAATGCCCTCCGCTGATTGAGCAACACCAACTGGGGTGCAGCTCTGCAAATCCCTTCTTTAATCCCACCTTGACTATGGGAGTCTGGTTTATGGTTCGGCAGCGCTGTCAGTGTTGCGTGTACTCGACCCAGTGCACACCACTGCAGGGTTCGCCTAGCGATGGGAGCTTTTAGAACGAGTCCGGTGACCAGTGTCCTGGTGGAGGCCGGTGTCCCTCCATTGCAGATCAGATGTGCACAACTGCTCGCCAGTTACGTTGCACACATTCGTAGTTCTCCTGAGCATCTGAATTACCATCTCCTTATTCCATCCGCAGCAGTTCATCTCCTGTATTGGCGACCCAGGTCAGGGCTAACAATTGTGGTTCACATGCGATCTCTTCTGTCTGAACTGGAGTCCTTCCCTTTACCACCCCCCATCCAGGTCCATCTGCATACACCTCCATGGTGTACACCTAGGCCGCAGATTCATCTGGACCTTTGCATGACCCTAAGGACTCAGTTACTTCTGCCGCTCTCCACTATCACTTCCTCTAGATTCTTGACATGTTCCATGGCTCTGAAGTGATTTACACTGACGGCTTGATGGCTGATGGTCTTGTTGGCTTCGCCAACGTCCACAGAGGCCATTTTGAACAGCATTCCTTGCCCGATGGCTGCAGTGTATTCACTGCAGAGCCGGTGGCCATCTCTCGTGCACTTCAGTATACCCGTTCGTGCTCCAGGTAATTGTTTCTTCTGTGTACTGACTCCTTCAGCAGCCTACAAGCTATCGACCAGTGCTACCCTTGCCATCCTTTCGTAGCATCCATCCAGGAGTGTATCTATGCCCTGGACCGGTCCCGTCATTCAGTGGTGTTTGTGTGGACCTCAGGACATGTCGGCATCCCAAGCAACGAAATTGCTGACAGGCTGACCAAACAGGCTTCGTGGAAACTGCTTCTGGAGATGGGCATCTCTGAATCTGATCTGTGTTCTGACTTACACCATAGGGTTTTTCGGCTTCGGGAGACGGAATGGCATAACAGTACACACAACAAACTGTGTGTCGTTAAGGAGACTACGAATCTGTGGAAGACTTCCATGCAGGCCTCTTGCAGGGAATCAGTTGTCGTCTGGCGGCTCCGCATTGGCCACATTTGGGCGACCCACGGTTATCTCCTGCAATGTGAAGACCCGCCTCAGTGTCCGTGCGGCGCCCAGTTTGACTGCCCAGTGACGCAATCTTGGGTTACCTGACTCGTTGCCGCTAATTTTATCTGACAACGCCTCATTGGTTGATTTAGTGTTACATTTTATTCATAAGGGTGGGTTTTATCATTTGATCTAAGTTTTTGCACATGTCCCTTGTCCCTCTGTGTCCTCCACCCTAGTGCTTCTAGGGTGGAGGTTTTAATATGTTGCATAGTGGCTGGCTTCTCCTTTTCTATTCTCATGGTCAGTCAGCCATGGTAATCTGCTTTGTAGTTTTAATCTCTTCATCCCATTTCTTGCGTTTCTGTGGTTTTCTTGTCCCCTTTTGTCCATTTATATGTTTGTTGCGCTTAATCATTCTTGTGATTTTTCCTTTCATTCTGTTTTGAGTTGTCAGTCGCGTTTGTTTTATTAGGCACAAGGGACTGATGACCTCGTAGTTTGGTCCCTTTCCCTCTCTTTTAATCCAACTAACCAACCTTCTGATAGCAGACAAACAGCAACTGTATTGTATAACTTGCAAGGTATCAGCTTTTTTCGAAGTAACAGTTTTCTTTCTAATTTATGTGATTGTATTTAGCTGACTAAAGCCTGAATAGCATTAAGCATTGTAGCACAAGTTTATTACTATTTATATTTATTTAACATGTTCCATTACATTGTATTATAAAATTTGTGCTACTTTATTCTCAATAGAGGTTAATTTTCTGTGATTTGTATGTCTTAGATTTGTGGGTATCTCAATGTCTATGTAGGTTTCCTCATTGATGGACTTCACAGAACATGATGACTAAATTATTACTATACGTCTGCTTGTGTCTGTATATGTGTGGATGGATATGTGTGTGTGTGTGCGAGTGTATACCCGTCCTTTTTTCCTTTTTTTTCCCCCCTAAGGTAAGTCTTTCCGGTCCCGGGATTGGAATGACTCCTTACCCTCTCCCTTAAAACCCACATCTTTTCGTCTTTCCCTCTCCTTCCCTCTTTCCTGATGAGGCAACAGTTTGTTGCGAAAGCTTGAATTTTGTGTGTATGTTTGTGTGTCTGTCGACCTGCCAGCACTTTCATTTGGTAAGTCACATCATCTTTGTTTTTAGATATATTATTACTGTTTTTTATTTACTTACCATGTTCCATGACATTGTGTTACAAAATTTGGCTACTTTATTGTCTATGCATTTTAATTTTCTGTGATTCGTGTGTCTTATATTTATGGGTATCTTGTTGTCTGTGTAGGTTTTCCTCATTGAGGGAATTTACAGAACATGATGAATAAATTGTCCATTTGAGCATAGGTCATTAATTGGTCTTTGCATGAGACTGATACTTGTTCTAGTTAAACACTGTAATGCCCAGGTCAGTGTTCCTTTCATGCACGCAAGTCTTTCATGATGCAGAATAATACATATCACTGTGTAATACGTACGTAAGCTGTGGACCAAACACATACGAGGCCTAAATTCAGTATAGTGAAGTCTCTCCAATCTCCATAATTCATAGAGTAATTTTACTAACATCCATCAGTAGTTCTAAATCAATATTTTCAAGTACATTAAAACTGGTAGCTGTTACAAATCTTTCTTACTTGAGTGTGACATACTACAACAAAGAAATTAGAAGTTTAGGATTGATCACATTTTAGACTAAACGATTTAGTTGGACAACCTGTGATGATGGTTAGCCAAATCGGAGCATTCGGTGTTTAAAACATACCTTGAGTGCACTGTAGATACAAAGTCCGAGAGCGTTATAATTATCTGAGGTTGTCTTCTTCTCTGTTCTCGGTACCTATTATTCATACAGTTTCATATTTCTTTGTACTTAAAACCATGCACTGCTTTTTTAAGAATATTGATGTGTAATTTTATTTTTCATTAATTTTAGTTTGATCACAGCAATGAAATACACTTTCATTTAATAGTCGTACATTCAAGGTTATAGTTGCAGTGTATTGTTATGCAAACCCAGTGCCACAAATGGACTCCCAGAAACCGTGTTAAAAGTTTATAAATGGCTGCCCATGCTCACAAAAAGTAAAGCTGTCATTATTCCAAAGGTAGGCTTGAATACCACAGTGCTTTGCTGGGAATGGACCTATTCGAGGTGACAGACTCTTGCCTTTTCTCTAACCCGTGAACTAACAGACCCTTGTCTTCCTATAATCCTTAAACTAACATATCCTGCCACTTACAGGGGCCGAAAAGTTTAATGTGTACTCCAAAACATTGTGCATTTCTGCATTTTCCACAGTAACAAACATTGCGAGAGGTGGAAGAAGAGAGAAGTGACAGTTAAAAATCCTTGAGCTGACTGTGCATCCAACTGCAGAACTTAAGATATGTAGTCTGGCATTTAACCTCCAAGCCAAGAAATCACACTTAGCGTGACATAAATCCCTGTAACACCTCCTGTAAGCTAACATTGGAATTAAAATAGTTGACTTGACAGAAAATCCTAGCATGGTTTGGCCTTTTGCTAAGTCAGTAAATGGCTCAAAGTCATCTGTCCAAACTCTTTGTAACCATAATGGCACCTAAATGGAGGATGACATGGATAAGGTCAAAATACTAAACTCATATATATATATATATATATATATATATATATATATATATATATATATATATAAAAATCAAAGATGATGTGACTTACCAAATGAAAGTGCTGGCAGGTCGACAGACACACAAACATACACACAAAATTCAAGCTTTCGCAACAAACTGTTGCCTCATCAGGAAAGAGGGAAGGAGAGGGAAAGACGAAAGGATGTGGGTTTTAAGGGAGAGAGTAAGGAGTCATTCCAATCCCGGGAGCGGAAAGACTTACCTTAGGGGGAAAAAAGGACGGGTATACACTCGCGCGCGCGCGCGCGCGCGCACACACACACACACACACACACACACACACACACACACACACACACACACATATCCATCCACACATATACAGACACAAGCAGGCTTGTGTCTGTATATGTGTGGATGGATATGTGTGTGTGTGTGTGTGTGTGTGTGTGTGTGTGTGTGTGTGTGTGCGCGCGCGAGTGTATACCCGTCCTTTTTTCCCCCTAAGGTAAGTCTTTCCGCTCCCGGGATTGGAATGACTCCTTACTCTCTCCCTTAAAACCCACATCCTTTCGTCTTTCCCTCTCCTTCCCTCTTTCCTGATGAGGCAACAGTTTGTTGCGAAAGCTTGAATTTTGTGTGTATGTTTGTGTTTGTTTGTGTGTCTGTCGACCTGCCAGCACTTTCATTTGCTAAGCCACATCATCTTTGTTTTTAGATATATATTTCCTACGTGGAATGTTTCCCTCTATTATATATATATATATATATATATATAAAAAATCACTGAGGAAGATTACACTGTAATTCTTCATTTAAATCATCGCACTAACATCAAAATGACAGATATCAAAATAAGTGTCCATGAGATAGAAAAGTGACTTTGCTCAAGAGAAAAAAAGCCCATGGAACCTGGCTGGGTACCACTACTTTTCTAGCGGCAGTCCACTATAGGTTGCTTAAAGGAGCAAAGTGTTGTTGATGTTGGGGAAGAAAGTGCAGGTCAGTCCTGTTCTTGAGAAGGGTCTTCAGATGGATGCACAAGACTGACGTCAGTCTGTTGTAGAATTTTGGAACATGTCTGCTTGCATATTATCACATTTCTGGAGAACTGTGTCAACAATCGTCCTAATTTTAAATATACTGTTGCATCTTCAGACATGTGAATTAATTTTAGAAAGTACTAGAGACCAATCTTAAAATAAAATGAAAAGTGTCTAATGATGACAAAATTTTAACAAGATAAAATAAAACTTACTATACCCATGGCTTCCTTGGAGGATGGTAGGCGGAGCTCTCCTCAGCTGCTATGAAGTCAACCGATGGCTATGAGTGCTGAGCATGAGCTTAAATATGCAGGGGCTCCGCCTACTTCCTCTCGCACTACTTCACAACTGTCAGTCAGCATTCATAATATGACACTATCGTCAAAGTATATAAGTGCAAAATACACTAATAACATAAAATTGATTCATTTAAAATGTCTGATTAACAGATAGCTAGTATGTGTAAAACTTATTATATTTTACATAAAAACGGTAAACTACGATGTATAATAGCTGTGCCCTCTATGGGCAACTTTAATACTATTACAGTGTCAGTTAAATCAAAGATGTAAAAGTCATGGAGTTGTGGTATATATTGATTATACCGAGTCGCCTACCTGACAATTGCATCTTTGATGGATGTTGCAGAATCGTCTTGCTTTAACTGTAGTTTTCATAGTTACATTCTTTATAACAGTAGGGTAGCAGCCAAGAGTACGTTCCGCATTATGTATGTCTGAATAACTGATGAGACCATCGATTAAATATTTAGAACTCATTGATCTAATAGTTTTTATTATAATCAATCTCAATTTAATGAAAATTTTATATGTTGTATAGCATATTTTTCATACATAGCTTTTGCCATGGGTATAACTAATCTTATATTTTAAAACAAAAGAGTAGGTGCATCTTCTCTGTAAAATTTTGTCGAAAAGGTCGTAAAAATATTTTTCGCGAAAATCTAATTGTTCATTGAGCAGCATTGATGATTTGGTTTTCAAATGAGTATATATCTCGATTTCTTCTAAGATTTTCACAAGTAAGCCTTTATTTGTGTAATGAAGAACTTGTAGATTCTGCTCTACTGTCCCCTCAGCATGGTTGTTAAATGTTATGTGATGGCCGAATACAGATTTTGTTCGTGAGGTACCCGACGTATGTTCTTTGTACCTTACTGCAAAATTTCGACCTGTTTGGCTGATATTTATTTTCTCACAGTCTTTACATTGGATCTTATACACTCCTGATCTGGTAAATTTTTCATTATCTTTACTTATGGTATGTCTTAATTTTTGTTGTAAAGTATTGTCAGCTGTGAATGCTATTGTTATTCCAGAATTTTTTAATAAATTAGTAATTCTATCTGATATGTTTCCCATATATGTCATCTTCATATATTTTTGATTACCTATTAGTGGAGTACTTTGTGATTGTTGCACTTTATTAAAAATGATATCTACCTGACGTGTGTCGAAAGAGTTGGTTTTCGCAATTTGTTTTAAGATGATCATTTCCTTTTTGATCTCATTAGCTTCCAGCGGTAATTTTAGTATTCGGTGTATCATAGACTTGAAAAATGCTTTTTTGTATTTGTCAGGATGACATGATGTGGCAATAATAATAACAACAGTGGTTGTAGGTTTTCTGTATATGGTGAAGCAATGTTTCCCATTGTAATTAATTATAGTGAGATCTAGATAGTTAATAGACTTTTGATTTTCATGCTCAACCTTAAATTGTAACTTCGGATGCATAGAGTTTAATTTTTCAGCAAGCTTCTCAATTTCAACTTTTGAACCATTATAAAGCACTAATGTATCATCTACATATCGCTTGTAATATGTGATTTTGTTTGCAATATCAGGGATATTTTTCAGGAATTGCACCTCAATGTGGCTCACAAAAATTTCTGCAACTGTCCCAGCTAAAGAATTGCCCATTGCTAAGCCATCTTTCTGACAATAGATTTTAGTATTAAAAGAGAAATAATTGTAGTCTGAAGTGAACCACATTGAGATGCAACTTGCCTAACTCTGATTTTTTTCTTACTCAAGTAAGTCTTTTCACCACCTGCAGTTAAGGAAAAAACTTAAAGAACTTTTTGGTTCTCTTTCCAGTCTTTAATGATTGTCATTCCAGCATCCATTTCAAAGGCTAATTTAGTAACTGAGCCACCTTTGTCAAATCTTTTCAGAACACGTGGTTTCTGTTCAGTTGTGCACACATCACATGTCCTTGTCTGACTTGTAGCCTTTTTTAGTCTTTCAGAATTCCTTACGCTTCTGAATCACAACTTAATAAACTGTATAAAACTACACTGCAAATTTAAAATTGAAATGAATACAGTAATGAACTTAAAAAGCATGTGTATAAAACAACATAGTACAGTAAAGCAAACATCTACATCTACGTGATTACTCTGCTATTCACAATAAAGTGCCTGGCGGAGGGTTCAGTGAACCACCTTCAAGCTGTCTCTCGACCATTCCACTTTCGAACAGCACGTGGGAAAAACGAGCACTTAAATTTTTCTGTGCGACCCCTGATGTCTCTTATTTTATCGTGATGATCATTTCTCCCCATGTAGGTGGGTGCCAACAGAATGTTTTCACAATCGGAGGAGAAAACTGGTGATTGAAATTTCATGAGCAATGAAAAATGCCTTTGTTTTAGTGATTGGCAGTCCAATTCACGTATCATGTCTGTGGCACTCTCTCCCCTACTTCATGACAATGCAAAACGAGCTGCCCTTTTTTGTGCAGTCTGGCGGTACAGTAGTCTTTCATCTGAGTATTTGTGAGATGTGTGGACACCTGTTGTGACAGGAGTAAAATCGATTGATAATGATGGCACACTGTTCTGTATGGGCTGCAGACGGATTGTCGGATAATCCAAGAAGCCAGGAAACCAAAGATGGGATAATCAAGTTTCTGCTATAGTCCTGCAGAAAGTCTCTTGCTGAAGCAGGAATCTTCCCTATTCAATCACTGTCGTACCACCCTTTGATGTGCTACACAGTCACTGTTCGACAGTTTTCTGATCAGGCCATGTATATTCCATCCTTTTTGCATGTCGGTATCCTAGGGAATAAAATGGCCGACCATTTGGCAAGAGGAGCGATTATTCTACCTCCATTAGTTTTGACGATCCCAGGTGAAGGTTTGCGGGTGCAAATAAAACCTCTGCTTATTCAAAAACGGAATGACATCTGGTTGGCTACTGCCCCCTCTAATACATTCCACACCATCAAAACTGCTGCTGCATGTAGCTCTCCCCTTCTGCATGGAAGGAATCCATCATATTATGTTGCCTCCATATTGGCCACACTGGGCTAATCAATAGGGTTTGGGTTTTTGTGTGTGTGTGTGTGTGTGTGTGTGTGTGTGTGTGTAAGTAATTGGCTACTCCTACACTATGGCTGTGTCACTCTACAGATAGTAGCTCATATCCTTGCGAAATGCTCCCTCCTTTTGGCCCACCATGCTAATAATGGCCTTTCAGATTCCTTGCATGTAACATTGACATACAGTTCGTGGACAGTTGAATTGGTTTTCAGTTTTCGGTGAAGGTGGTTGTTATTCTGAGATGTAAGGTTTTAAACTACCTTAGGGGCAGGGGTATGGTGGTTAAGGTTGAGGTCTCTCCTACTGCAGGCTGGGTCTGAGGGACCCCTGATCTTACATCTTTGACGAGCTCACTTTTTTATCCCACTTTTTCTCTGTTGCAATTGCTTTTAGATATGGCTTACCTTCAGGAGCAGGGATTGGACAGCTTTGACTGGGATGACACCTGTCGCATGCTGACTCTCGGTAATACCTGCTTGCTGCATTACCTATTTATCTCCTCTTCTTTTTATAGTTGACAGTACAACTGAAGTCCATTATATTTTTAGCCTTCTTACTTTTAATGGTTACGAATCTGCCAACTAGAAGAAATCCTTTGCTTTGTTGCTGTCCTCGCCCTTCATCAGGTTATCAGGGCTCAATGCGGATTGGGGTTTTTCTCACCATTGGACGAGTCATGGGAGACCCATTGTCCACTCTGACCTACTTATCAGCCCAATCCAAATACTTCTCTGTAATTTATTTGTCATTCCTGGTTATTCCCTTGTTTTACTGCTCATATGTAGTTTCATCACCAGAATTCAGACTTGGCAGACATCACCAACAGTGGATGAATTCCCCTGGATCTAGGAACTGACAACCTTGCTGTTTAGTCCCTTAAGGCCCCAGTCAACCAACTGGAGGAGGATGTGCTAAGTGGGTGAGCCTGACAGGTGTTGCACTTCGACGTTCTGAGTGATATGACCCATTGGCAAACATTGGGAGTGATTGTAGCATAGAGATGGAGTGGAATATTGCATAGTTTGGAAGGGGGGGGGGGGGGGCAGAGGAATGCCGCTTCAGGACGTGTGAGAAGGGTTGTGAATGGCATGTTCCTAATTTCTGAGCACAATGATAGATGGCCAAATCCTTGGCAGAGGATATGTTTGATCTTTTCCAGTCTGGGATGACATTCTTTTGTAACTTTATGCATTTCATTTCTTAAAAAGGGGCTAAACCAGAGACATGTTGTGCTAATATCTCATTAGAACTTAGATCAAATGCTGTCAATAGATCACAGAATCATAGCTGAAGATTCTTTGCCCTATTATTTATGTCCTCTGTCAATGAAATAATTTACTTAAACACCCTTCAATCTATTTCTTAATTGTTTGAAGTCTTGTGAAATAGAATTTACATCCAGTCTATTACATCCTTCAGAAGTCACACTTCAGTATTTCTTTTGTGTGACACTATTAGTAACTGTAATTAGGATGATACTGAGTTAAGGATAATTCTGTAAGAAATGATTTTGTTTGACATCTGCATTATCCAGTGAATGACCTCTTGAACTATGACCTCACCGTATTCAAAGTGCTTCCTATTAACATGGTTTTTAATGAGCCCACACATGTAGGTTTAATTTGATGATGTAACATTGTTGCTCTGAATGTTCCCAGTGAAATGATTGCAATAATTCTTTTGTTTGCTTTTGTGGGTGAGGGCAAGCATTTTCATCCAGAAGAATCACACACATTGTCAGGAGTGCAACTCTTCTCCTGTGTACTGCTTGTTAAGATTCCTACAGAATGTGTAGCAGTTTCTTTTTATGTTGTCCCCGGTATAGACCTACTGCATTGCTACACTGGCTGAAAAATGGGGTTTGAGGTAAACACTGACAACTTAGAATGATGTAACCGACAGACTCACATTTTCATTTCACAGAAGTTTACTTTTGCTTTTCACAACCCCCCATATACACATTTAATATGGCCAGTGCACTATTGTTTAACTTTTGATAAGCCTCATTAATAGTTTTCAAGCAAACATCTGCATACTGCTACAATATTTTACTATTGAACATCTACAAGCAGTAGAAACCTAACCACAAAGTTCACAGTCTTGAAGGATAGAAAGGTACATATGGAGCAGACACTGTCACTGTTTTAACACACAGCCTAATTGTGTAACACTTATTTCACAGTTACCTTGAAGCGTTGTTGTTGTTGTTGTTGTTGTTGTGCTAACCAACACAGATTTCTCATCTGAAACTCATCCATTTTGTGACCAAAAATCGGGGCCCTTATGTATCCTCACAAAAATATGTGCTGAAACTACTCATTGTTCGAAGTTAAATTTACAGAAATTACAATTAAAACTTAACTCATTAAATTAACTGACTACATCGAAAAATTGTCTTTTTAACAGTTTCTTCTACTACAAGGGTTAAACTGAATTATTTGTTTAAATCAAGAAATTAACATATATATAAAAAACAAAGATGATGTGACTTACCAAACGAAAGTGCTGGCAGGTCGAAAGACACACAAACATACACACAAAATTCAAGCTTTCGCAAAAAACTGTTGCCTCATCAGGAAAGAGGGAAGGAGAGGGAAAGACGAAAGGATGTGGGTTTTAAGGGAGAGGGTAAGGAGTCATTCCAATCCCGGGAGCGGAAAGACTTACCGTAGGGGGGAAAAAGGACGGGTATACACTCGCGCGCGCGCACACACACACATCCATCCACACATATACAGACACAAGCAGACATATTGTCTTTAAATATGTCTGCTTGTGTCTGTATATGTGTGGATGGATGTATGTGTGTGTGTGTGTGCGTGTGCGTGCGTGCGCGCGCGCGCGCGAGTGTATACCCGTCCTTTTTTCTCCCTAAGGTAAGTCTTTCCACTCCCGGGATTGGAATGACTCCTTACCCTCTCCCTTAAAACCCACATCCTTTCGTCTTTCCCTCTCCTTCCCTCTTTCCTGATGAGGCAACAGTTTTTTGCGAAAGCTTGAATTTTGTGTGTATGTTTGTGTTTGTTTGTGTGTCTTTCGACCTGCCAGCGCTTTCATTTGGTAAGTCACACCATCTTTGTTTTTTGATAAATTTTTGCCCCGTGGAATGTTTCCCTCTATTATATTAATTAACATATATAGTTACACGAACAATACTTTTGACAAAACTGTTGATTACTTTGGAATTAATAAAGGGCTGGTTTTGCTAACATGTTTTCAAATAGAGCCAAATAAATACTTAAAGACTGCTAGTATTTCGTCTTCCAAGTTTGTCAACTGCATCCTTGGTAGAACCGAGCATGTCTGAAATTTTGTTTCTGCTTCGGAAAATTGGTTTGATGTCGGCTTTTCGTAGAATTTTGCCAATACGTTCGGTGACCCCTTGTACATATGGTAACACAGCAATGCTCTGTGCCTCCTTCTCCTCTTCCCTATTAGTCTTCTCCCTTGTCGACATGGTGCTGTCTATCATCTGCTTCCCATAGCTATGTCGATGATACTTTCGTCATCTGGCCCCAAGGAGAAGAGGAGTTACAGAACTTCCACGAGCACCTTAACCAACAGCATAGGAAAATTCAGTTTACAATGGAAACAGAGAAGAATGGGGTGCTGCCTTTTCTCGACGTGGAAGTTTATCGAAAACCTGATGGTAAACTTGGCCACAAAGTGTACAGGAAACCAACCAATACGGACAGGTACCTTCACGCCTCCTCCCACCATCACCCCACGCAGACGAAGTCCGCCCTGCACACGCTAACGAAGAGAGCGTGCATGATAAGCGACGAAGAACATCTGAAGACAGAACTTGAATGCCTCAGGTCCATCTTCGGAACTATTGGCTATGGGAAGCAGATGATAGACAGCACCATGTCGACAAGGGAGAAGACTATTAGGGAAGAGGAGAAGGAGGCACAGAGCATTGCTGTGTTACCATATGTACAAGGGGTCACCGAACGTATTGGCAAAATTCTACGAAAAGCCGACATCAAACCAATTTTCCGAAGCAGAAACAAAATTTCAGACATGCTCGGTTCTACCAAGGATGCAGTTGACAAACTACACACAGCTGGCGTGTATGAAATTGGTTGTGCGTGTGGATTAGTCTACATAGGTGAGACGGGACGTCCGATTAGCAGAAGGCTCTCGGAACATGAAAGATATATCCGCCTGAAACAACACACTAAGTCAGCAGTGGCGGAACATCGAGACGAGTGCGGGAAACCAATACTTTTCAAGAAGCCCGCGTCCTGGCGAAACAGCCTCTCACTTTCAAAAGAAAGATTAGAGAGGTGATAGAAATAGCCAAAAGACCCGCCAACATGAATAGAGAGGACGGGTACAAGCTTCCGAGGTCTTGGCTGCCTGCAATAGCAGGGCTACGGAGCGGCGGCAGAGCCGTGGCGGCCCATGCAGACACGCGGAGAGCCGCAGCAGTGGTCGCGAGCACACAAAGCAATGGCATGCCGCAGCCGGCTTCTGGACAGCATGGAAACAGTGTGACGTCACAGCCATCACCTGTTTGCTATTCGTCCGTCTCCTCCAATGGGGTGGATTAATATAAAGACCAATAGAAAACAGCTATTTCAGCCAATGACAGATAATAAAGGAAACACCAATAAAGCTTACCTTTCACCCCTCCTCCTCCACCTTTTACAGCCAATCAAGTAATGACATGGTATTCTCGTGCAGCTATTTAAGGAACCAAGTGTGTTCATTTAGTAGTTAACGTAAGGCCCTGATGAAGGCTAGCTGCAACGCTGGCCGAAACGTTGGCGCATTTTAAATTATGACGATGCGGTCTGATACCCTGAAGAATTTTATTGAAGAAGACAACGGCCGCGGAAGCCTACGCTTACAATTACTGATTTTGCCCTATAATGAAAGATGCTAACTAGGAATTTTCAAAATAAATTAGAAAATCAATTACATACATAAAACTAAGCATAAAATCAGATCTGGTGTTATCGTCTTTAAAACTGAGGGCCAAATGAAGATTGTATTCATGTATGTTAATGGTACTTAATTCAAAAAGGAAAAAAATGAATTTTTAGGGGGCAGATGGCAAAACAAGATGAGAAATAAAAATATCCCAGCTTGCTTCATCACAAATGGTGCAGTAGGAATGTGGCTTTCACTGTTGCAACTGAGATAATAATGTAAATGATCTTCACAGATTGTTCCTGACTCATTGCAGCGGGACATCAGTAGAAAATTACACAGGACCACCAGTCTTTCTCATCTTTTGCTGATTACTCTAGTGAATTGAACTTAACTTTCTGTGAAATACAAACTATCAGCAGATACAGGATGCATTGCGTGTTGAACATCTCTTGGACGATACCATTGACAGCAAAAATTGCACAGCTGCGTACTGTCTTAATCATATATACTCCATTAATGCACCTGCTGTCTTACACTGGCTGCAGTTCATTGTCCCAGAGCATTGGAACACTTGTTGTCTTTCAAATGAAATGTGCTTCCGTCTTCTGGAACCACATGAATATGAAATTTAAAACATCTTGCAGTATTCTGGCTTTTGCTACTTATTCATTGAATCACCTTTGTAGAGCCTTCTTGATGTTTACCTTATCTGACGCTCATGTAATTGTGGCTAGGATAGTTCTATAAGAAACGTGTTTAATTTCAGTTTTAACACTGTTTAAAAATAGTAGCAGAAACCTGGACTTGGAACTAGAATGGAGCATCAGTCAAAGTACAGAATATTATGTACAAGATTCCATGGAAGAAAGAAGTACATAATTCATGGCAGTTAGTCATTGTTCTTTTAAGTTTTACTGTTTTATGACTTTATTGAGGGTTTTTGTAAATTTTGTTTGAGGCTTGGCTTTGGGGCAATGTCACATATGAAAACTGCCCAATGAGCAGCTTTAGTGTGTGTATTGTAAATGGCCGAACAAATCGCTTTCTTTCCGCAGATACGAAAACAAGCTGTAAAAGACCTACCAAATTTGTGTAAGGATAACAACAAGCACACAAGGAAAATAGCAGACATTCTGGCTCAATTGCTGCAAGTTGGAGATCCTACAGAACTTAGCGTGGTTCATAACTCACTGATGACACTTTTTAAAATGGACGCTAAAGGTAAGGAGACTTTGGTTCATATTATCTGTTTACTGTTAAGTTACTGAATGATTGAAAGAATAGCTAGTATGCTTATTTCCATATTTTGCTTATACCTGCCTTCATTTTTTAGTATTTCAAGTAGTATCTACTACCTCTCAGAGATGCAGCAAAACTTTGTATTAGAATTACCCGGAAAATAATTATGCAAAGCAAAGTAAATTTTCTGAGACACCATTTTTTTATTTTAATATGATGAATCTCAAGAATATACCTTCAATTGCTTTCCCATGTAATAATCACTAATGCCCATACATTTTTTGCTTATCCCAAATTCATATTTTGTTCCGTCATCCACTTTATCACTGCCTCTTTTTAATATCTTCACTGTCAGAAAAATACTTTTTCACCTTTGTATTCCTTAAACTTTGGCAATAAATGATAGTCACTCTGTGAGAATAGGAGCACCAGATGCTCTGACCAAAGATTACCAACAATTACTATGTGCAATACACAGACAGCCGTTATCATAAGCTGTTAACATATTTTTCCCAGCTGAAAACCTCATCTTGTGTTTAGAGTATCCTGGCACCATTTTATAACTCTCGCAAGAGACATGACCATCTGTTTGTGTCTATGTGACAAAACTTAGTACATTTCCATTGACTGCCATTTGTTGGTAACTTGCAACCCATCCCAGCTTTGCGAGATGGTATTTAGTACCTACAGCCAGATGACTTGTCTGGCATAGCATATTTTGTTTGTGGTCTACTGGGTAAAGTTATGCATAAATTTCAAAGAACAACATAAGTAACTGCATATCATCATTTTCATATAACTTCACCCATGTAAGCAGCACATGCCAGGAAAGCTGTCTGGTGGCAAGATGTTGTGTGTCACATATTAATTTGGTATTTGGAATGATACCTCATTTCAGTGTGGTAGCACATTGTGGTGTAAATGATATGTTTACAACCATTCTAAATATTGTATGCTAATATTGTGTGTGTGTGTGTGATAAAGAAAAAATAAGAAAAAACATGGATGATGTATGGGGTGTCAATATTAAAGTTTCAGTTTCAGAACACTGTAGAAAGAGAACCATTGCTCAGAATATCAAATTTGAAGAGCATATTAATGACACAGGAGGAAATGTCATGGAAAAAAAGAACAAAAATTTTACCAATAGATGGCACTGTCATCTTGCATAAAAGTGATCCTACCCACACAGCCACACTGTTGGAGGGTTAGAATGACATTGGCGCACAGAAAAATCTATTATAGTGTTTACCAGTGATGGTACAGGTAACAAGACCCGCAGAGCTCATCTCAAAAAAAATACGGCCCTTTGATGATGCAAGCCAATGACGCAACACAGTCACCTTTGTAGGATGAAGTGGTACTGGTTGATGTGCATGCAGATTTTCCGTTACCCATATTCTGCAATTTTGTGTATTGGCTTGTCCTTGAGGATAGAAGTGGGCTTCGTCCGTCCACAGAATGTTCCATTGCCATTCATTGTCAACTTCCATGTGAGCAAGAAATCCCAGAGTGAACGTTTTTCTTGCTAGCTGGTCAGCAGGAAGCAACTTCTGAATATGGGTGATATTGTATGGATAGCAATGCAGGATGTTTTGTAGAATTTTATGCTCTGTCCTTGCAGGGATGTCCAACATTCCGTCTATTGCCCGTCCATTGCAAGTTTGCACACCACTACTTGACCCCTCATGCAATGCTATGACCACATCTTTGACAGACACCGGATCAACTACTTTCCTCCCTCTGCCGCATTGCACTTACGAGAACTTGTCATTTTGAATTTTATAATCTTTTCTCCAGACTCTTAGCAGACATTGGACCAATTTGCCAGCAGTGTGCAATCCTTCGTGGAAGGTATAACTGTGTGCCGTGTGTCTCTTGGTGTGCATATTCTGACACTTAACAGTGCCATGTACTGGTAAAATTTTTGTTGGAGTTGTTTTTATTCCATGATGTTTCCCCATGCGACAGTAATATTGTTGATATTGTGATCTTTAGTCAGAAGACTGTTTGATGCAGCTCTCCATGCTATTCTATCCTGTGCAAGCCTCTTCATCTATAAATAGGTACTGCATCCTACATGCTTTTGAATCTGCTTACTGTATTCATCTCTAGGTCTCCCTCTGTGATTTTCAGCCCCCTCTATATCTACATCTATACTCCACAAGCCACCTAACGGTGTGTGGCGGAGGGTACTTTACGTGCCACTGTCATTACCTCCCTTTTCTGTTCCAGTCGCGTATGGTTCGCGGGAAGAATGACTGCCGGAAAGCCTCCGTGCGCGCTCAAATCTTTCTAATTTTACATTCGTGATCTCCTCGGGAGGTATATGTAGGGGAAAGCAATATATTCGATACCTCATCCAGAAACGCACCCTCTCGAAACCTGGACAGCAAGCTACACCGCGATGCAGAGCGCCTCTCTTGCAGAGTCTGCCACTTGAGTTTGCTAAACATCTCCGTAATGCTATCACGCTTACCAAATAGCCCTGTGACGAAACGCGCCGCTCTTCTTTGGATCTTCTCTGTCTCTTCCGTCAACTCGATCTGGTACGGATTCCACACTGATGAGCAATACTCAAGTATAGGTCAAACGAGTGTTTTGTAAGCCACCTCCATTGTTGACGGACTACATTTTATAAGGACTCTCCCAGTGAATCTCAACTTGGTACCCGCCTTACCAACAATTAATTTTATATAATCATTCCACTTCAAATTGTTCCGCGTGCATACTCCCAGATATTTTACAGAAGTAACTGCTACCAGTGTTTGTTCCGCTATCATATAATCATACAATAAAGGATCCTTCTTTCTATGTATTCACAATACATTACATTTGTGTATGTTAAGGGTCAGTTGCCACTCCCTGCACCAAGTGCCTGTCCGCTGCAGATCTTCCAGCATTTCGCTACAATTTTATAATGCTGCATCTTCTCTGTTTACTACAGCATCATCCGCGAAAAGCCGCATGGAACTTCTTACACTATCTACTAGGTCATTTATATATATTGTGAAAAGCAATGGTCCCATAACACTCCCCTATGGCACGCTAGAGGTTACTTTAATGTCTGTAGACGTCTCTCCATTGAGAACAACATGCTGTGTTCTGTTTGCTAAAAACTCTTCAATCCAGCCACACAGCTGGTCTGATATTCCGTAGGCTCTTACTTTGTTTATCAGGTGATTTCATTTGTTTCTTTTAATGTTTGCTCAGTGTACAGATTGAATAACATAAGGGATAGGCTGCAACCCTGTCTCCCTTCTCAACCATTGCTTCCCTTTCATACCCCTCAACTCTTATAACTGCCGTCTCGTTTCTGTACAAGAAGTAAATAGCCTTGTTCTCCATGTGTTTTACCCCTTCTACCTTCAGAATTTCAGAGAGAATGTTCCAGTCAACTTCATCAAAAGCTTTCTCAAAGTCCACATTTATCCTCTAGCCATTCCTGCTTAGCTATTTTGCATTTCCTGTTAGTCTCATTTTTTAGCTTTTGTATTGCCTTTTGCCTGCTTCATTTGTGCTGCATTTTTAAATTTTCTGCTTTCATCCATTAAATTCAATATCTCTTGAGTTATCCGAGGATTTCTACTAGACTTGTCTTTTAACTTGTTTTGGTCCTCTGCTACCTTCACTATTTTGTCTTGTAAAGCTATTCGTTTGTCTTCTTGTGTGTACTATTCCCCTGTTCTAGTCAGCTGTTACTCATTGCTCCTGAAACTCTCGACAACCTCTGGTTATTTCAACTTATCCAAATCCTTTTGTGCTATTTCTTCAGTTTTAATCTACAGTTAAACAATAAATCATGGTCAGAGTCCAGATCTGCCCCTGGAAATGCCTTACAATTTAAATTGGTTCCTAAATCTCTAACCGTTGAATGATTAATCTGAAACCTTCCAGTGCCCTTAGGCCTCATCCCCTTCTTTTATAATTTTTAAACAAAGTGTTAGTGATGATTAAATTGTGGTCTGTGTGAAATTCTACCAGGCGGCCTGCACTTTCATTCCTTTCCCCTAGTCCATATTCACCTATTATTTTTCCTTCCCTCCCTTTTCCTATTATTGAATTCCAGTCCCCTAATCACAGTTAGATTTTTGTCTCCTTTAACTATCTGAATACTCTTTTATCTCATTATACATTTCATCAATCTCTTCATGTGCAGAGCTAGTTGGCATATAAACTTGTACTACTATGGTAGGCGTGGGCTTCATGGCCATCTTTGCTACGGTAATGTGTTCACTATGCTGTTTGTAGTAGGTTACTTGCATTCTGTTTTAGTATTATGAAAAGGAAAGTTGCTACTCACCATATATTGGAGATGCTGAGTCACAGATGGCACAACAAAAAAGATTGTCACAATACAAGCTTTCGGTCAACAAGGTCTTTGTCGAAACTGGACGACTGACTCGAATGTCACCCCTGTTGGCTGATTTTTTAAACCACGTCAATGTCTCCTCATATTTGGGTGCATTTGTAGTTGTATCAAAGTACATGATATCAATAAAGATCGTTTTACGAATGCCCCAGAATACAGTTGTGGTTACCGTTATTACAGCTCTGTCTATCAGTATGTTGTCGATTTTGGATGTCGCTGTCTTCTACCCAGACTGTGTTTTTCACTGTATTTTAACTGTGTAATTGTACGTAAATGATAAAGGTTGATCTCACGAAAACTTGGGGGGGAGGGGGGGGGGGGGAGTGGAAAGAGGGTACACAACCCAAAGTAGTGTCTGCTTAACACCAAACAAAGCTTATTTTGTGACAGTCTTTTTTTTATGCCTATCTGTGACTTGGCATATCCACTGTATAGCGAGCAGCAACTATCCTTTCATAATATGGCTGCCAACATGAGTAATTTAGAAGTAGGTATACTCGACATAGCAAAGCCTCTTATGCTGTTGCGGGTGGAACATTAAATAATTTGTGTGGTGTGCTACTTATGAAAATAAACAGAAAAAGTTCTATGAACATGAGTTTGTTTTTCAATCATTTGGGAACTGGACCGAGCTGAGGACTACACACATCCATGAATGATTATGAAGTCAAATGTATGATGTATGACAAATGTATCCATTAGGAAAGCGCAGTGAAGTGTGGCATTAGTGGGCTATGGAAGCAGACAACTAATACGAATGCCTTTGCTAACAGCGCGACATCACCTTTCCTGGACCCGTGACCATATTGGTTTGACCATAGATGACTGGAAAACTGTGGGCTGATCAGAGGAGTCCCTATTTCAGTTGGTCAGAGTTGAGAGT
This sequence comes from Schistocerca americana, assembly GCF_021461395.2. Lineage (NCBI taxonomy): Eukaryota > Metazoa > Arthropoda > Insecta > Orthoptera > Acrididae > Schistocerca > Schistocerca americana. The sequence goes on from NC_060125.1 coordinate 552,232,921, forward strand.
AGGGTTAAAGTGTGGCAGAGACCCTATGAAGCTGTGGATCCATGTTGTCAACAAGGCACAGTGCATGCTGATGGTGGCTTCACAATGGTGTGGGCTGTGTTTACATGGAATGGACTGGGTCCTCTGGTCCACCTGAACTGATTATTGACTGGAAATGGTAATTTTTGGCTACTTGAAAACCATTTGTATCATTCAAGGATTTCATGTTGCCAGGCAATGATGGAATTTTTATGGATGGCTGTGCTCCATGTCACTGGGCCACAGCTGTTCGTGATTGATTTAAAGAACATTCTAGAAAGTTCGAGCGAATGAGTTGGCACTACAGATCGCCGGATGCAAATCTCATTGAACATTTATGGTATATACTCAAGAGATCAGTTTGTGCACAAAATCCTACACCGGCAACATTTTAGTGACAGTAGAGGCAACATGGGCAACTACTCCTGCAGGAGATTTCCGACAACCTGTGCAGTCCTTGCAATGTTAAGTTGCTGCACTATGCTGGGCAAAAGGAGCTCCGACTCAATATTAGGAGGTATCCCATGACTTTTGTCTCCACAGGATGCCCGAGCTTTCGGCGTCAGTGGCTCGTTGTTGTGGCAGAAGGGTTGAAGGGGAAGGAATAGGGATGAAGGAAAAGGACCAGCAAGGTTTAGGAAAGACTGATCAGTATTTCCTTCTCACCCTGTCTGGTAATCTCCCCCGACCTGGGACTCTGGGCGACTTTTCTGCACTCTCGCCATTTCCTAAACCTTGCCACCCTTTTTCATTGTCCCTCTTCCTTCCCCTTCAACCCTTCTGCCAGAATGAGGCCCCACTAGCCCTGAAAGCTTGTGCATTTAGTTAACCTTTATGCGTATTTTGTCGTGGCGCCACTTGGTGAGTAGATTCTTGTGATCTATACAACTGCCTCTGTGAAACTTCCTGGCAGATTAAAACCGTGTGCCCGACCTAGACTCAAACTCGGGACCTTTGCCTTTCGCGGGCAAGTGCTGTACCATCTCTGCTTCGGTAGCTCAGATGGTAGAGCACTTGCCCGCGAAAGGCAAAGGTCCCGAGTTCGAGTCTCGGTCGGGCACACGGTTTTAATCTGCCAGGAAGTTTCATATCAGCACACACTCCGCTGCAGAGTGAAAACCTCATTCTGGGAACTGCCTCTGTATTTGCAAAGAGTAATGAGTGCCACTGACAGGGTTTCTCAGCTTGATTCTATTTGTCTAGATATCCATAACACTTTCGACACCATTCCTCACAAGTAATTATTAATCAAATTACGTTCCTGTGGAGTATTGTCTTGGTTGTGTGACTGGAGTCATGATTTCCTGGCAGGAAGGACACAGTTTGTACTAATTAATGGAAAGTCATAAAGTGGATCAGGAGTAATATCTGGTATTCCTTAGGGAAGTGTTACAGCTCCTCTGCTGTGTTAATATGAATTATTTGGGAGGCAGCGTGAACAGTCTTCTCAGTTTGTTTGCAGTTGCTGGTGCTGTTTACTGTCTAGTCAAGTCATTAAAAGAAGAAGAAGAAGAACTACAAAATGGTTTAGAAAAGATCTTTGGTGTAATGTTGTGAAGCGATATGAAATGGAATGACCATGTGAGGATTGTGGTAGGGAAGGCGAATGGTCGACTTCAGTGTATTGGGAGAATTTTAGGAGACACTGTGTCACCTGTAAAGGAGACTGCATACAGGATGCTTGTGCAACCTAGTCTTGATTACTGCTAGTGTGTGTGGGATCTGCAGCAGGTCAGATTGAAAGAAGACAGCAAAGCAGTTCAGAGGCAAGCTGCTAGATTTGTTACGGGAGGTTGATCAGCATGCAAGTATTATGGTTATGCTTCAGGAACTCAAGTGGGAAGCTCTGGAGAGAATAAGACAATCATTTTGAAGAACACTGCTATGAAAGGTTAGAGAACCAGCATTTGAAGCTGACTGCAGAACCAATCCTACTGCCACCAGCAAACATTTCGCATAGTGACCACAAAGATCAGATATGAGAAATTAAGATTCATACGGAGGCATATAGATAGTCGTTTTTTCCTTGCTCTATCTGCGGGTGGAATAGGAAAGGAAACTATTAGTACTGGTACAGCGTACCCTGTACTGGTACAGCATACCATCTGCCATGCACCGTGTGGTGGCTTGTGGAGTTATGTATGTAGGTGTAGAATTGACCTCAAACACTGAAAAATGTGAAGTGATTCACATGATTACTTAAAACTGTTGATTTCAGTTAAATGGTAAATTGCACAAAAGTAATGCTTGCCAATTCAACTAAATACCTAGGGATTACAATTACAAACAACTTAAATATTGGAATCATCACATAGAAAATGTTGTGGAGAAGGTGAATTGCATTTTATTGGCAGAGCACATAGAAGATGCAACAAATGTACTGCACTGCCTACATTACACTTGTGTGTCCTCTTTCCTGGAGTATTGGTGCATAGTGTAGAATTGTTACCTGATAGGATTGACAGTTATCAGAATAGTTCAAAGAAGAACAGCTCATTCTGTATTGTCACGAAACAGGGGAGAGAGAGAGTCACAGATAGCATAAGATACTTGGTGTGACAATCATGAAAACAGAGGTGTTTTTCATTGCAGCAAGATCTTTTCTTGAAAATTCAGTCACTAACTTTTTTCCTCAGAATGTGAAAATATTTTGCTGGCTCCCATCTGCATAGGGAAAAATTAACCATCTTAATAAAATACGAGAAATCACATCCGGCATGGAAATATTTAGCTGTTTGTTTTTCGCTTGTGCTATTCAAGAGTGGAATGGCCGAGAAATAGTTTGGAAATGGTTCTATGAAACATTTGCCAGACACTCAAATGTTAATTCCAGAGCAGTTATGTAGAAGGCTAAGTTGAGACCAATTGACACCCCTGTGCCATCTGCCATCCCTTTGGTCTGTCATTGGCACATCCTATGCCATTAAGAAGGTGTTCTTTTGTGAAGGCAGCTGTGCCACATGTGAATTTTGCTGCAAACATTGCATGGCTTTCAGTGTGCACTGTGGACACATTGTCTGTATGAGTTGTCAGCTGCCCTATTGCCACCAAGGGCAATCTTGACAACTCAAGAGAAACTCATCACACAGTTTGGTCCATTTAAAAAGCTAATTCTCAGTGGATACATTACATCCTCATTGCTGTTAGTTCTTGCTGCTTCCAGTTGCGAACATCTTGGCCTAAGTATTCACTGTTCCTATCCCCATTTCAACCTCCTGCCCTCACTAGCTATATTTTTCTGCTTCTGCTCTGCTTTAATTATATTGTAATTTTTCCTGTGAGGGTGTTGCTGTCCTCATGCTCTGTTTTTTTCCCTACATCAAACAAAGTCTTTAACAGACTCCCTACCTTTCCATTTTACCCTTCCTGTGCACTCCTCTCTATAGACTGGAGGCAGCACAGTGGTAAGACACTGGATTTGCATGTAGTAGGATAGTGGTTCAAATCCCCATCCAGCCATCCTTATATAGGTTTTCTGTGGTTTCACTAAATCACTAAAGGCAACTGCTGAGATAGTTCCTTTGAAAAAGGACTTGGCTGATGTGCAGATTACAATGGTACTGGGCACTATGCACTGTAGTTTGAATAGTTAGCTTGAGCTCCCATGTGCTATGGCACAAAAATATATGTATATTTGTTACACTCAACACTGCTTAATTGCGCAACCCAGAGATGTGGTTGGTCTCGATGTTTGATTAGGTTTTTTGTCATAGGGTGCCAGCTCACACCTGTTGTAAACTCAATTTTCAAGCTGAAATAAAATTTAAGAAGCAATGCAGCAGGTATTGCAGTGAAATTTGAAAATATTGAGTCACTCACATTGATTTATAATTTGAAAAAGTAGTTTATTTCTGTTTTTTTCACAAATAGTCTTCAGTATATTGACTAAACACTTAAAATGCAGTCTGAGGGGCTTTTACGTAAGGGTGGCCATTAATAACTGATGCTACAACACTTCACTATAAAATTCACCTGTCGTGATCACAGAACTCGACAGTCAGTTCACAGTTCACAAAGTACATTGTTGTCTGCTGTCCTAAACCACTATATTGTGCTCAAATTGATCATTTTCGAATGTCGCTACATACATACATACATACATACATACATACATACATACATACATACTTGTCCCCGATTGTGGCTACCAACCCAATACTAATCCCAGATGGGCAGCACGTCTGGCTCTTAGCATCGCCCAAACTCAACTGTCCAAAGAAGGGCGCCCTATATGCCCTTGAAATGACTGCCTAACTCAAAACAATGTTTGACAAAAAAAAAATGCGAATATTCTAAAACTAAACACAAAAACACGCATGATATGTGGAAAAATATGTACATTTTCTGGGCAATAACAATTTAAAGTCCAATTTTTTGTATCTGTCACCGCTCTTTTTTTTTTCTTAAATAGTTTTCTTGTGGCATGATTTTGCTTTTCGCGGATTTTTTATACTAAACATAAATAAGAATACATACTTAATTACTCACCTTCCGCTTTAAACTTTAGAATGCTGCCACCAGCTTTGTCTCTCTAAATTTATTTATTAACAAAAACACAGTTTCTCTCTGTCGAATCCCATATTCCGACCTCTCGTTCAAAAATGGTACATATTCTGCCAAATGAGCTATGATTGCTCAATGCAGCTCTACTAGCCGCATTCATAAACACTTTTTTTGTATTGATCGGCCAAAACGTTGCCGAGATATTAGCTTTTGAATGTTCATAAATTTACAGTTTTTAAGACAACAATAACTTTTAAATTATTATATATTTTTGTGGCACATCTAGATAATTTAGCGTTACATATTTTTCTGTCCATGTGTGCCATTTCACACCTCTGTGGCACTGTTTTTTGTTCTGTTTTTATCTATTTTTCTTTGGCATATAAATTCCTCCAAATGCTCCAACACAGCCATACGCTCCCCTGCTGAGCTTGCACTCGGGTTTTTCCTAAGCCGCGTAATTGTTAGTCGCACGCCACGTCCCTGTAGCAACCACCAGCCATGTGCTCTGCAGCAGAAAACTGCCACTCTAATGTCCCCCGCCCCCCCTCCTCCCCCAGCGTGTACACTCACAAGATGGTGGTATTTTTGGTTAGCATTGCTGACTGCTTGTGTAGTCTGTAGTTCCCAAGTTAAATTCTTTGATGAGCTATGAGAGTTAAAACTGGTACATGAGCTTCCAAGTCAGAAGGTTCCTCTAAACATCTGAGCCGCATGACTACCAAAAGTGTTTATCTATTGATCCCTGCACAGAAAGTCTTGGTAAATTGACCACATAATCCAGTTAGTAAGTCAATTGTGTTGAGTGGTAATATTTCCTTGCAAGTGGAGTTTGTTACACAACATTATAAGAATTACAAACTTCAGCCTGTCTGTCATTTTTAAGGTTTAAGTTCCATTATAAACATAATTATTTTCCTCCTCAGGTACCCTCGATGGAATTTTTTCACAAATTTTTGGAGAAAATGAACTCGGCAGAGAGAAATGTATCAAATTTCTAAATGCAAAAATAAAAGTACTAGGTCGTGATGTTATTGACAAAGAAGCTGAAGATATTCTGATTTCGGAATGTAAGAAAGTGCTAATGCAGGTGAGTTTGTAATGAGACAGTAGTAAAGAGAAAGATAATTTGTTTTGAAGTTTAGGATTGGTCATTCTTCTTTTACAGGCAGTGACAGAAGACGAATTTCGTCACATAATGGAATTATTAGGTTGGTCACGCTTAAGCCAGACAGTGAGCGGACAGCAAGAACTGGTAGATTTGGTTGCAGAACAAGCTGATATTGGCCAACCTTTTGATCCTCACGATCCTGAGATTGAGAATGTTGTTGACAGGCTCATACAATGTGTTCGGCATGCGTTGCCGTATTTTTCAGTGAGTGAAATATTGATATGCAAGCACTGTTTGTTCTTCATAATCACTACCATCTGCTCAAGTTACAGGACTTGCACATCAGCCTTCTAATTTTTTGCTGCATTTTGTTAGTATACAGGGTGGACAGAAACCGTCTGAAAAGCCTGTATTTTGCGGGTATGTTCAGCTGAGAAATAATTTTAAGAAAAAAAAATTAGACATGTTTCACTGTTTTTGAGTCGGTTGTCATTGAAGTTAGCCATACAGACCATTGTGTGTGCATATTCAAGCAGCCTGCCAGAGACAAGGTTGCCAAATGTGTGCTTCATTTAGTTTCCTAAGACTGAACAAGAAAGCGAATCACAAATTGGACATGAGACAGTAATAAGGACTGAACGTGAGCCAAAGGCAGAGCAGTCTTGTGTGCTATCATTTACACTACGAAGAACAACTGACACTAAATGTATGTGGCAGTTTGCTTGAATTTGTGCTCACAACATACTGGTTAGCTAACTTCCGTGCCAATCTGCCTGAAAACAGAACAACATTTATTGCTCAGCACAGCCTTCTGTGCAACACATTGACCAGCTTTTCAGACTGTTTCTGGGTACCCTGTATGTGGATGGTTTATTTTAATAGTTGTAATTCTTCTCTCCAAAATAAGTTACGTACAGGATGGCAATTGCTGAACTATATGAAATATAAATAAATTAGTTATAAACTATGGCGCACACACATTGTATTTAGCTTCTAAGTGTCTTTACAGATATTTGGATTTAGGTTATGTCATGTTCGATATGCCTGCCATCTTTGGCGATGACATGCTGCAGACGAATATCGAAACTCTGCATGACCCGCTGAAGTGTTGGAACATTGATGCTGTTGATGACCTCCTGAATGGCCATTTTCAGCTCAGCAATGGTTTTGGGGTTATTGCTGTACACTTTGTCTTGCCCTACAAAAAGGAGTCACATGTGTTCAGATCCGGAGAATAAGATGGCCAATCAAGGTCCATGTCAGTGGCCTCTGGGTGCCCCAGAGCCAGAATTTGGTCCCCAAAGTGCTCCTTCAGAACATCGAATACTTTCCTGCTTTGATGGGGGTCGAGCTCCATTTTGTAGGAACCACATCTTGTTGAAGTCAGGGTAACTTTGGATAATGGGGATGAAATCATCTTCCAAAACCCTCATGTACTGTTCGGTAGTCACTGATTATTCCGTGACCCAACATTGCACTTGACACAGTCACCCATTGAGGGTGGAGAGACTTCTCTATTGCAAAATGTGGATTCTCAGTCCACCAAATGCGCCATTTTTTCTTATTGACCAACCCTTCCAAATGAAAGTGGGCTTTGTTGCTAAACCAAACCATACGAATTCCCACCATGCCCCATGGCCAACCATGCAATTTGAACATTCTAATGTGCTTAAATGTTCTCTGGGAGTCCATGTTCTATTTGGCCAGCTTCCAAGTGTGAGCTATGTGATGACAATACAGTGTTGTAGCCGCACTGAGGCGTTAATATGGCTGAGTGTTTTAAACTCTGTTCTGTATCAGATGATGGTGTGGAGAGGTGGTTAAGCACTTCTCAAAAAATTCAATGCTCTGTTATACAGTGTAAATCTCCATCTTGTTATTAATATCATTTCTGTTTATTTTTATATTATTAATTTTGTTGCTATCAGAATCAAGTATGGGAGCCTTATGTAGAGAAGATGCGTCATAGTGAAATAAACCTGACCCTGTGCTTAATACAAAAACTTGGCTATTATACTTTTCAGATATTAATGTTGTTCAGTTAAAGAATGGAAAATATCATGTGGAAATAATAACCGCCCAATTCAAATTATGTTTTGTTTTATTACCGTTTTAGTATGTAACAAACCTCTCTAACAATGCATAAGCATATCCAATCACAGTTTGGAATTATACTTTTTTACATTCACAATGAAGTAACCATTACTACATTGCATCTCCATGTTAATTAAACAGATAATCACTGATCATGAAAGCATTTTCTTTTACATTCTATTATTGATATGTTCCTCCATGACAATTACTGATTCACAAGCATGACACAGTTTCAGCTATCAAACTCGGCCATATTAACGCCTCAGTGCAACTACAACACTGTGAGTGTGCCTGTCCACGAAATAACTGAATTATTGAAACTTTTTCTTCCACAATGCAACTTATAACATTTAACTCTTACATCACTTTTGGACTAGCTTGCCTCAGGAGACGGTACCACGACATTTAGACACCCTTACCAACTGAACTGGTTCACGCAGCAAGGCCAGAGCGTGCTGCAACGTCGTCATTATAAATGGGTGTACACTGTCAGGTTCTTTGTAAATTTGACTGAATTTTGTAATCATTGAAATTACATCACATACCCTCTCAGCCCAAGAAGTTTAATTTTTTCTCCTCCTGGGTACTTTAATTTTTTTTTTGTCAGGCAGTGTAAAATGAGGGTACTTATCTTGACTGTAGGTACTAGTCTCATCTGGAGCAGCAAGAGTATATGGCAATTCACTCTGTCATGAATACTGCCCCATGTTTCTTGTTGACAGTCAAATTTCATGTTGCCTTGTAGATTGCGCCTGGTAATGGTGGCACGTATTCTCTTGTCTCTTCTTTTCTCTTGTCTCTTTCTTTTCTTTAGATTCTACATAAAATGTCCAGGACAGGTGAACAACAAACCCTTCACAAGGAACCTGTGTGAAAATTTTATGAGGGCACTGAAATAAAGTTGTTACTGTCATGAGTACATCTTAGTTCAGCCAGTCGGTCTCTGAGAAATGTCAATTTGTGAGAGAAAGCATGTATTATCAGTGAACATGTCATACAGAGAAACTTATTATTGTGAAGTAAATAATCTAGAAAAATTTAAAAATTTTGCTTTCTTTGTGTGGCTGCATCTGTTGGGAGACAAGTTGCATGTTAGTGAAATTACAGTGGGATATGAACTCGTTGACTGTGTGTGTTGTACAGAGGTAGACGTTGAATAATACCTACAGGTGTCTTTGTTGTCAATTTGTGAGAGAAAGCATGTATTATCAGTGAACATGTCATACAGAGAAACTTATTATTGTGAAGTAAATAATTTAGAAAAATTTAAAAATTTTGCTTTCTTTGTGTGGCTGCATCTGTTGGGAGACAAGTTGCATGTTGGTGAAATTACAGTGGGATATGAACCTCGTTGACTGTGTGTGTTGTACAGAGGTAGACGTTGAATAATACCTACAGGTGTCTTTGTTGTGATGCTCATCTACTGCTCATGGATTTACATCTTTTGCTGAACATTGGTACTTAAAGATGGAAACTGTGATGCTCGATGATCATTTCATAGATTCATAATCGAAAACTCTACCGAGATTATTACACAGCACATGACTCCAGTAGACTGTGCTTATGTAGACAACCAATGTGGATAGGTTCAGATAATTTTTTCCCAGATAAACCCAATTGTTTGTATGGTATTTCTCAGTAATGGATTACAGTTATTATCAGCATTAAAAATAACTTGTTTACTTTATTATTAATGTAAAATATGAAGTCAAAGTCAGTGCTTTGCAGCAACATATTAGCCAAAAAATAAAATTGCATGATATGCAGAGTTACCACTAGTCAGTCCCTAATACGGACAAAGACAGTAAATAAGAAAAGCGATTTTGCAAGAAAATCTGTACATGTTGGCTGCCTTGACAGTGACTGCGAGTTAGGGAGTTTTCCCCAAATTATATAACAATATAGTGCAGCTCTTTGACTTCAGTGTGATAGGTGTATATATTTTTCCATTTCAAACTATTTGTAATAATTGTTAATTGCTCTGTATCAGTCCACAGCTCGTGGTCTTGCGGTAGCATTCTCGCTTCCCAAGCACGGAGTCCCGGATTCGATTTCTGGTGGGGTTAGGGATTTTCACCTGCCCCAAGATGACTGGGTGTCGTCGTCATTGTCATCATCATTCATCCCCATTACGGTCGGAGGAAGGCAACAGCAAACCACCTCCACTAGGACCTTGCCTAGTACGGCAGTGCGGATCTCCTGCATCGTTCCCCTACACTCTGTTAAGAAGCATGGGACTTCATTTCCATTTCCACTCTGTATAAGAAGCAGATGAATGATTATGGAAAGATTAAATGAAGCAGTGAAACAACTAGATTGGTCATACTTGTCTTATGTACAGCCTCGTCTGTTATGACAAAGTTCATGTCCACCTTGCTTTCTATTTGTAATTCAGAATGTTCTTGGATAATCATTCATCTCACTCTATTTGTATGTCGTTTCCACCTATCTGTGCCCTGTACTTGCCTCAAGAGGCTTACATCTGTGCTGTTTATTATTTTACTGCTACCTTTGTCTCTCTTGCCTATTTCCCTTGAAGCAATAATCTTTTCCAAGAAGCTTTTAATATTGTATTAAATATGTATTTTCTTCAACTTATGTACTGCTAGCTGGAGATCATCTTCCCTCTCTTGTATTATTTCATCATCTGCAAATAATAGTGCACTTATGTGAGTATATTTCATCTAATTATTGGAAAATTCTCTAATTTCTAATACTGAAGAGCATCATCAGTATGAATGTTGATAAGAGAGAATGATGCTTGTCTCATTAATTTTTATTTCATCAATACTTTTCTCCTTTGTATTTATTACCATTTTTGTTTCACAATATAAGCTTTTATTAGCCCTTACAAGATGTGGTAGGTTGTCACTGTCACTCATTTTTGCCCATAATCCACTTCAGTCAAAAGCTTTCCTAAAATCTAAGAAAACAGTGTGTGTTTGAAGATCAAATTCTCTTTGTGGTTCTGTGAGTTATTTTGTTGTAAAAATGTTGGGACTACTCAAATACCCTTTTCTAAGTCCACTGTGATCATCTTGAAGTTTCTCAGCCCCTTTTTTTTTTTTTTTTTTTTTCATCATTCTACTGACTGGTTTGATGCGGCCCGCCACGAATTCCTTTCCTGTGCTAATCTCTTCATCTCAGAGTAGCACTTGCAACCTACGTCCTCAATTATTTGGTTGACGTATTCCAATCTCTGTCTTCCTCTACAGTTTTTGCCCTCTACAGTTCCCTCTAGTACCGTGGAAGTCATTCCCTCATGTCTTAGCAGATGTCCTATCATCCTGTCCCTTCTCCTTATCACTGTTTTCCACATATTCCTTTCCTCTCTGATTCTGCGTAGAACCTCCTCATTCCTTAACTTATCAGTCCACCTAATTTTCAACATTCGTCTATAGCACCACATCTCAAATGCTTCGATTCTCTTCTGTTCCAGTTTTCCCACAGTCCATGTTTCACTACCATACAAGGCTGTACTCCAGACGTACATCCTCAGAAATTTCTTCCTCAAATTAAGGCCAGTATTTGATATTACTAGACTTCTCTTGGCCAGAAATGCCTTTTTTGCCATAGCGAGTCTGCTTTTGATGTCCTACTTGCTCCGTCCGTCATTGGTTATTTTACTGCCTAGGTAGCAGAATTCCTCAACTTCATTGACTTCGTGACCATCAATCCTGATGTTAAGTTTCTCGCTGTTCTCATTTCTACTACTTCTCATTACCTTCATCTTTCTCCGATTTACTCTCAAACCATACTGTGTACTCATTAGACTGTTCATTCCGTTCAGCAGATCATTTAATTCTTCTTCACTTTCACTCAGGATAGCAATGTCATCAGCGAATCGTATCATTGATATTCTTTCATCTTGTATTTTAATTCCACTCCTGAACCTTTCTTTTATTTCCATCATTGCTTCCTCGATGTACAGATTGAAGAGTAGGGGCGAAAGGCTACAGTCTTGTCTTACACCCTTCTTAATACGAGCACTTCGTTCTTGATCGTCCACTCTTATTATTCCCTCTTGGTTGTTGTACATATTGTATATGACCCCTCTCTCCCTAGGGCTTACCCCTACTTTTTTCAGAATCTCGAACAGCTTGCACCATTTTATATTGTCGAACGCTTTTTCCAGGTCGACAAATCCTATGAAAGTGTCTTGACTTTTCTTTAGCCTTGCTTCCATTATTAGCCGTAACGTCAGAATTGCCTCTCTCGTCCCTTTACTTTTCCTAAAGCCAAACTGATCGTCACCTAGCACATTCTCAATTTTCTTTTCCATTCTTCTGTATATTATTCTTGTAAGCAGCTTCGATGCATGAGCTGTTAAGCTGATTGTGCGATAATTCTCGCACTTGTCGGCTCTTGCTGTCTTTGGAATTCCCCCCTGCGGGTCCGGGGTAAGAATAGGCCCGAGGTATTCCTGCCTGTCGTAAGAGGCGACTAAAAGGAGTTTCAACCGTTTCGGCCTTCCATGTAATGGTCCCCCTTGGGGTTTGACCTCCATTTTTCAAAAGTCTACAGAAGTACGAGCCTTTTGGGGAAGGACACCTTACATGGTGTACCACTGGTCCTAAGTGCACTAAGACCTTGGCACTCAGCCTTGCACCGGCGTTGTAACCATACCCACTATTCCTCAAATTGGGCCTAAACGCCTGATGGGTTGTCCAAGTTACGCCCATAATGCATCTCCATCTGCACCAGCGATCATGATGGACTTCCCATGGCACCAGACATCCAGCACGGTAGCCAGCCCGTTGTGGTGGGGTCGTCATGTACCCTCTAGGTTGTAGCCCCCTGACAACACAGGGATCGTACTGCCGATACCTGAGCTGCACCCTCCCCACGTCGGCCAAGGAGTAGATGCCCGTCTCCTTGGGGCATCAGGACTCCCGGTAATGGTCATCCTGCCAGGTGGCACTTGCTGCGGCTGGGTGGCGCCCGTGGGGAGAGCCCCTGGTCGGAGTGGGTGGTATCGGGGCGGACGTTTCGCAGATGAAACGTCAACACGTATCAGGTCGCTCTGCGGCCGAGTCTTTCAAAAGAAAAGGTACCGTTTCTAGTTCTGGTTCTCCTGCCCTTTCCCCCTTGGCCACTCCATGGGAGGAGGGACAGGCCCGCCGGCTTGGGGCGAAGTACTTCCCCCGCTATTTGGTCTGTTCTCGAACCGATGGGGGGACGTTCGCCACCTCCATGCCCATGTTCTTTGTTCAGCACATTGAGGACGTCTTCGGGGAAATCGAGGCTCTCAGCAAGATGCGATCCGGGTCCGTTCTTATCAAGACCACCCCCGCCACACAGTCGGCGGCGCTCCAGGCGTGCGACCGCCTAGGGGACATCCCAGTATCCATTGTCCCACGTCTGGCACTAAATAGGACGCAGGGGGTTATTTTTCATCGTGACCTCCTGCTACAATCTGATGAGGAGCTCAGGGCCAACCTGGAGCGCCGCGGCGTGTATTTCATCCGGCGAGTCCAGCGCGGCCCCAAAGACCGTCGCATCAACACCGGGGCCTTTATCCTCGCCTTCGAGGGGGACGTTCTCCCGGAGAAGGTCAAGGTGATGTGCTACCGGTGCGACGTGCGACCTTACGTCCCGCCTCCTATGCGCTGTTTTAGGTGTTTGCGCTTTGGGCACATGTCATCACGGTGTGAGGCTGAGCCCCTTTGTGGCGATTGTGGACGTCCTCTTCGTGAGGAACATACATGCACCCCACCACCTCGGTGCATTAATTGTCCTGGCGTCCACTCGCCTAGATCCTCAGACTGCCCCACCTATCAGAAGGAGAAAAAGATACAAGAAATTAAAACTTTGGATCGGCTCTCTTATTCTGAGGCCAGGAAGAAATATGACCGCCTTCATCCCGTGCCATTGACCACTTCGTTTGCCTCAGTTGTGTTCACTCCTTCCGCGGTATCCTCACCCCTATCCTGTCCCCCCTCCGCCTCCTCCGCCCATCAGGGGGCTCTGCCTCCGCCTCCCAAATCCCTCCCTTCCAAATCCTCCTCCCCCGTGGCCCCCACCCCCTCTGCCCCAGGGGCCACCCTTCCTCCTCCTCCTCCCCCCACGCCACCTGAGAAGCGATCCTCTTCTCAGGCGTCCATCGGGGAAACGTTCCGGACCCCAGCTTCCGAGGTCCGGCGTTCCAAAACGGACCCCGCGCGTGAGGACCTTCTTCGGGTCCAGCCCACCATCCCTGTGCCTCCTCGGCCTTCCAAGAAGGCCTCAAAGAAGAAGTATCTATCCCCCTCTCCACCCCGGCGCGTTTCGTCTGACGCTTCATCCGTGAGTCGCTGCTCCCGGCCGTCCTCAGTTTCGCCGGGATGCTCTGCTGCCAGGCGCTCCGCCGGCCTTTCGTCGGCAAATGATGCGGCCCCTCCTACACAATCAGGGACAGCGGCCGCAGCTGGCGACGAGTCGATGGAACCGGATCCGCCTCCCGTCGGTTGTAGCGTTGTTCCCTCGCAACCTGGCCCTCCGCGGCCGTCGAGGTGACCAGCTCTTCCCCCGTCTCGTTCCCCCAACTTTTTGACTAGCAATGGCGTTGTTTCATTGGAACATAAGAGGTATTCGATCTAATCGGGAGGAATTACAACTGCTCCTCCGCCTGCACTGTCCGCTCGTCCTTGGTCTCCAGGAAACCAAGTTGCGCCCGACTGACCGTATTGCCTTTACCCACTATACCTCGGAGCAGTATGACCTCACCCCTGTGGACGGTATCCCAGCTCATGGTGGGGTCATGTTGCTCGTTCGGGACGATGTCTATTACCATCCCATCCCATTGACCACCCCACTCCAAGCAATAGCTGTCCGCATTACTCTTTCTGCTTTTACTTTTTCAGTTTGTACCATCTACACTCCACCGTCATCTGCTGTTAGTCGGGCTGACATGATGCACCTGATCGTTCAGCTTCCCCCGCCGTTCTTATTGTTTGGCGACTTCAATGCCCATCATCCCCTTTGGGGCTCTCCTGCATCCTGTCAAAGAGGCTCACTCTTGGCGGATGTCTTCAACCATCTCAATCTTGTCTGCCTCAATACCGGCGCCCCGACTTTCCTCTCGGACTCTACTCATACCTACTCCCACTTGAACCTCTCGATCTGTTCTACCACTCTTGCTCGTCGGTTCGAGTGGTATGTCCTTTCTGACACCTATTCGAGCGACCACTTCCCCTGTGTCGTTCGTCTCCTGCACCACACCCCATCCCCATGTCCTTCGAGCTGGAACATACTGAAAGCTGACTGGGGACTTTACTCCTCCCTGGCGACCTTTCCGGACCACGATTTTCCCAGTTGTGACAGTCAGGTCGAATACCTCACAGCTGTTATTATCAATGCTGCCGAACGTTCCATTCCTCGTACTACTTCTTCTTCACGTCGCATTTCCGTCCCCTGGTGGAACGAGGCTTGTAGGGACGCTATCCGTGCTCGACGACGTGCCTTACGCACCTTTCGCCGCCATCCTACATTGGCGAATTGTATTGAATACAAACGACTCCGAGCGCAATGCCGTAGAATCATCAAAGACAGCAAAAAAGCTTGTTGGGCCTCTTTCCCCAGCTCCTTTAACAGGTTTACTCCCTCTTCCGTCGTTTGGGGTAGCCTGCGCCGGCTGTCGGGCATTAAGGCCCACTCCTCGGTACCTGGCCTGACCTCAGGTAATGAGGTCCTTGTTGATCCTGTGGCTGTCTCCAACGCCTTTGGCCGCTTTTTCGCGGAGGTTTCAAGCTCCGCCCATTACCACCCTGCCTTCCTTCCCAGGAAAGAGGCAGAAGAGGCTCGGCGACCTTCCTTCCACTCGCTGAATCTAGAAACTTATAATGCCTCCTTTACTATGCGGGAACTCGAACGTGCGCTTGCACTGTCCCGATCCTCTGCTCCGGGGCCAGATGCCATTCACGTTCAGATGCTGGCACACCTTTCTCCGGCGGGCAAAAGCTTCCTTCTTCGTACCTACAATCGCGTCTGGACCGACGGTCAAGTCCCCAGGCGTTGGCGTGACGCTGTTGTTGTTCCTATACCCAAACCCGGGAAGGATAGACACCTTCCTTCTAGTTACCGCCCCATTTCTCTTACAAGCTGTGTCTGTAAGGTGATGGAGCGCATGGTTAATGCTCGGTTAGTCTGGATTCTTGAATCTCGACGACTACTTACTAATGTCCAATGCTGCTTTCGTCGCCGCCGCTCCGCTGTTGACCACCTTGTGACCTTGTCGACATTCATCATGAACAACTGTTTGCGAAGGCGCCAAGCGGTAGCCGTGTTCTTCGACTTGGAGAAGGCTTATGATACCTGTTGGAGAGGAGGTATCCTCCGCACTATGCACAGGTGGGGCCTACGCGGTCGCCTGCCCCTTTTTATTGATTCCTTTTTAACGGATCGAAAGTTTAGGGTACGTGTGGGTTCCGTATTGTCCGACATCTTCCTCCAGGAGAATGGAGTGCCTCAGGGCTCCGTCTTGAGCGTAGCCCTTTTTGCCATCGCGATCAATCCAATTATGGATTGTATTCCACCTAATGTCTCAGGCTCTCTCTTTGTCGATGACTTCGCGATCTACTGCAGTGCCCAGAGAACATGCCTCCTGGAGCGCTGCCTTCAGCGTTGTCTAGACAGCCTCTACTCATGGAGCGTGGCAAATGGCTTCCGGTTCTCTGCAGAGAAGACGGTTTGTATCAACTTTTGGCGATATAAAGCGTTCCTTCCGCCATCCTTACATCTCGGTCCCATTGTTCTCCCATTCGTGGACACAACTAAGTTTCTAGGGCTCACGTTGGACAGGAAACTGTGTTGGTCTCCACATGTCTCTTATTTGGCGGCCCGTTGTACACGTTCCCTTAATGTCCTCAGAGTTCTTAGCGGTTCATCTTGGGGAGCGGATCGCACTGTCCTGCTTCGCTTGTATCGGTCCATAGTCCGGTCGAAGCTGGATTATGGGAGCTTCGTCGACTCGTCCACTCGGCCATCCCTCTTACGCCGGCTCAACTCCATCCACCATCGGGGGATACGCCTTGCGACCGGAGCCTTCTACACTAGTCCTGTCGAGAGTCTTTATGCTGAAGCTGCCGAATTACCGTTGACCTACCGGCGCGACGTACTGCTGTGTCGGTATGCCTGCCGGCTGTTGTCTATGCCTGACCACCCCTCTTACAAGTCCTTCTTCGCCGATTCTCTCGACCGTCAGTACGGGTTGTATGTGTCTGCCCTGCTGCCCCCCGGAGTCCGCTTTCGTCGCCTGCTTCGACAATTGGATTTTGCCCTCCCTACCACCTTCAGAGAGGGTGAGAGCCCGACACCACCTTGGCTCCAGGCTCCAGGTCATATTTATCTCGACCTCAGCTCACTCCCGAAGGAGGGTACTCCGGCTGCAGTGTATTGCTCACGGTTTGTCGAACTTCGTGCTCGCCTTGCCGGTCACACCTTTATTTACACCGATGGCTCCAAAACTGACGATGGTGTCGGCTGTGCCTTTGTCGTCGGGGCCGCCACCTTTAAATACCGGCTCCTCGACCAATGTTCGAGCTTTATGGCCGAGCTTTTTGCTCTCCATCAGGCCGTTCAGTATGCCCGCCGCCACCGCCATTCATTGTACGTACTCTGCTCTGACTCACTCAGTGCTCTTCAGAGCCTTGGAGCTCCCTATCCGGTCCATCCCTTGATTCAACGGATACAGCAGTCCCTCCATTCTTTCGCTGATAATGGTGGTTCTGTCAGCTTTCTGTGGGTTCCCGGACATGTAGGAGTGCCTGGGAATGAGGCTGCGGATGCTGCAGCCAAGGCTGCAGTCCTCCTGCCTCGGCCAGCCTCCCACTGTGTCCCGTCATCTGACGTTCGTGGGGATGTATGTAAGAGGCTTGTGTCGTTGTGGTGGGATGCTTGGTCATCCCTCCGAGGAAACAAGCTCCGGGCAGTCAAACCGCTCCCAACTGCTTGGACAACATCCTCCCGACCATCTCGGCGCGAGGAGGTCCTTCTGACCAGGTTGCGCATTGGGCATTGCCGGTTTAGCCACCGCTACCTGCTCTCCGGTGACCCGGCCCCGCAGTGCCCTTGTGGTCAGGAATTAACAGTGCGCCATGTTTTATTGTCGTGTCCCCGTTTTAGTCAATTTCGTGTTGTCCTGTCCCTGCCATCTACTTTACCGGATGTTTTAGCTGATGACGCTCGAGCAGCTGCTCGTATTCTGCGTTTTATATCTTTAACTGGCTTGTCCAAAGACATTTAACCTTTTTACTTATTTTATCTGCATCTTTGTCAGGTCCTTCTGGTGTCCCCCATCCCCTTGAGTTTTAACAGATTCCATGTGCTCTAACAACAGTGACTGGGCGCTAATGACCTCAGCAGTTGAGCGCCCTTAAACCCAACAAAACAAAAACAAAAAAAAAAAAAAAAAAAAAAATAAAAAAAAGTAGTCTTTGGAATTGTGTGGATGATGCTTTTCCGAAAGTCAGATGGTATGTCGCCAGACTCATATATTCTACACACCAATGTGAATAGTCGTTTTGTTGCCACTTCCCTCAATGATTTTAGAAATTCTGATGGAATGTTATCTATCCCTTCTGCCTTATTTGACCGTAAGTCCTCCAAAGCTCTTTCAAATTCCGATTCTAATACTGGATCCCCTATCTCTTCTAAATCGACTCCTGTTTCTTCTTCTATCACATCAGACAAATCTTCCCCCTCATAGAGGCTTTAAATGTATTCTTTCCACCTATCTGCTCTCTCCTCTGCATTTAACAGTGGAATTCCCGTTGCACTCTTAACGTTACCACCGTTGCTTTTAATGTCACCAAAGGTTGTTTTGACTTTCCTGTATGCTGAGTCTGTCCTTCCGACAATCATATCTTTTTCGATGTCTTCACATTTTTCCTGCAGCCATTTTGTCTTAGCTTCCCTGCACTTCCTATTTATTTCATTCCTCAGCGACTTGTATTTCTGTATTCCTGATTTTCCCGGAACATGTTTGTACTTCCTCCTTTCATCAATCAACTGAAGTATTTCTTCTGTTACCCATAGTTTCTTCGCAGCTACCTTCTTTGTACCTGTGGTTTCCTTCCCAACTTCTGTGATGGCCCTTTTTAGAGATGTCCATTCCTCTTCAACTGTACTGCCTACTGCGCTATTCCTTATTGCTGTATCTATAGCGTTAGAGAACTTCAAACGTATCTCGTCATTCCTTAGTACTTCCGTATCCCACTTCTTTGCGGATTGATTCTTCCTGACTAATGTCCTGAACTTCAGCCTACTCTTCATCACTACTATATTGTGATCTGAGTCTAAATCTGCTCCTGGGTACGCCTTACAATCCAGTATCTGATTTCGGAATCTCTGTCTGACCATGATGTAATCTAATTGAAATCTTCCCGTATCTCCCGGCCTTTTCCAAGTATACCTCCTCCTCTTGTGATTCTTGAACAGGTATTCGCTATTACTAGCTGAAACTTGTTGCAGAACTCAATTAGTCTTTCTCCTCTTTCATTCCTTGTCCCAAGCCCATATTCTCCTGTAACCTTTTCTTCTACTCCTTCCCCTACAACTACATTCCAGTCACCCATGACTATTAGATTTTCGTCCCCCTTTACATACTGCATTACCCTTTCAATATCCTCATACACTTTCTCTATCTGTTAATCTTCAGCTTGCGACATCGGCATGTATACCTGAACAATCATTGTCGGTGTTGGTCTGCTGTTGATTCTGATGAGAACAATTAGGTCACTGAACTGTTCACAGTAACACACCCTCTGCCCTACCTTCCTATTCATAACGAATCCTACACCTGTTATACCATTTTCTGCTGCTGTTGATATTACCCGATACTCATCTGACCAGAAATCCTTGTCTTCCCTCCACTTCACTTCACTTCACTTCACTTCACTGACCCGTACTATATCTAGATTGAGCCTTTGCATTTCCCTTTTCAGATTTTCTAGTTTCCCTACCACGTTCAAGCTTCTGACATTCCACACCCCGACTCGTAGAACGTTATCCTCTTGTTGATTATTCAGTCTTTTTCTCATGGTAACCTCCCCTCCCGGAGATCCGAATGGGGGACTATTCCGGAATATTTTGCCAATGGAGAGGTCATCATGACACTTCTTCAAATACAGGCCACATGTCCTGTGGATACACGTTACGTGTCTTTAATGCAGTGGTTTCCATTGCCTTCTGCATCCTCATGTCGTTGATCATTGCTGATTCTTCCGCCTTTAGGGGCAATTTCCCACCCCTAGGACAAGAGAGTGCCCTGAACCTCTATCCGCTCCTCCGCCCTCTTTGACAAGACCATTGGCAGAATGAGGCTGACTTCTTATGCCGGAAGTCCTCGGCCGCCAATGCTGATTATTTATCAAAATTTAGGCAGTGGCGGGGATCGAACCCGGGACCGAAGACGTTTTTGATTATGAATCAAAGACGCTACCCCTAGACCACGGGTACTAGAACCACTATTTGTGGTTCAAGATTATTTAGTAGTTATGTGCAGCATTCAACAAGCCTCTGTGATTTCCAAATTTAGTTATGTTGTCTTATTTGAACAAGAAGAGAATGTCTGCTCTCTCACAAAAGTATACATTATTACTATGTTTTCCAGGTCTGCGATTGTTACAATGTCACTTTTTAGGAATTATTTTTCATCACTAAAATATAAATAATTCCCCAACAGCATCATGTTCGTACCAGTACTCTTGATAATGTCTTGTCCATATATCTCTTTTAATATTAACTAGATTTTGTGTCTAATTACCCTGTGTGTTAGTGTTTGTCTTTTGTGTTTATTGCGTTCAACGTTGGAAGATGAATCTGTCCCTAGATTCCTTATGTGCCTATCATGAAAGCAGGCTAGCATAATTTTACTGTTGTGTATAATGGTATTAAATGCAGTGATACGCCTGTTATGCAAATGTTGGTATTCATGTTAGTGATATTTTTTAAAAGTTAGTGTCTCGTATCAGACACCAGCAGCAAGACCCTTGCACAGGCTCATTGAAATTATTATTCTTTATATTAACTTAATGTAACCACCATAAACAAGACAGTCAGTAGAATTGTAATCTTGTGTTACTACATATTTATAAGTATATGCTGAAAGATGTAATACAGCAGAACTAGTTATTCAGAAGTTGATTTGAGATATTGGTGATGTACCATTCTGTTGACGAACACTATTATCATGCATTTCAAATATTATGTAACAAGTAGCAAAAAGGTTTCTTTTGTCATAGTGCCTTCTATTTTACTGTCCAGTCTCGTCATTGTTTTGTGTCTTTCAAATGCTTATGTGGAAAAATTAGGAAACTTTTGTATGTGCTGTTACTAATATATTTGCATAGGAGACTTTACTGTTAACCAATAGCCACAATTATATTTAACAATGACTGCACATAGCACATACAAAGTTGGACAAATAAGGAAACATCGGGAGAAATGCTTGCTTGAACATAAATGCGGGTGCTAGCTGAGCTTCAAGGTTGTGCTGTTGTATTTGATCATGACCACTACCTGTGCAATGTCCTCAGTACATTGCAAATGACAGTCGTAATCAGTTTTCTGTTTAGTTGGTTGTGCATTATGTCTGAGCATAGTGAATTTGAATGTGGGAAAATTGTTGGCACTCGTATGGTGGGTGCTTCCCTAACCGAGGTGTTTGGTATTTCAAGAGGCATCATATTGAAGATTTATACCACCTATAGGGAAATCAGAAAACATTGTTGGCGAAGTCACAACACAGAGACAAGTATGTGTTAAGAGATCATTGTGGACGGTCATTGAAGGCAATAGCAGTGAAAAATATGATGATGGCAGCAGAAAAAGGCACAACATAACTGAATGTTGAGCACATGAATACTCTTGCACCAAAACAACGCAAAAGTAGCTCCATAAGCAGGGAATTGCAGGATGTGGTGTAATTCCGAAACCATTTTTAGTGATGGAAATGCCTGCAACAGGAAAATGTTGTACTGAAGCCTTGACTATGGTAGTGGGAGAATGTGATTGGGTCGGATGAGTCTTGGTCCACAGTTTCCGTCTCTTCTGGCCTAATTTACCTACCAAGAGTGAAACACGGTGGGGGTTCAGTGATGATTGGGGTCATCTGTATCATAGTATTCCTTGGGCTCCATGGTTACTGTGCAAGATTGCCTTACTGCCACGGATTATGTGAACATTTTGGCTGAACAGGTCAAACCCGTGGTACAGTGTTTGTTCCCCAATAGTGATGCTGCCTTTCAAGATGACATGACCACTGTTCACATCATCCAGGGTTGGTTTTGTGAGCACAAAGATGAATTATCACATCTCCACTGGCCACTGCAGTCGCCAGATCACAGTATTATTCAGCCTTTATGCTCTATTTTGGTGAGAAGAGTGTGTGATTGCGAAAGATATAAGATTCTGTTGGAAACTATACAGGACATGTATTTATCCATTCTGAGACTCCTTGAAGTAGTTTTGAATGCCAGTAGTTTTCCTACAATGCAGTAGGCATGGTAATGTTTTCTGTTCATGGTGTTTCCATATTTTTGTTCATGCCCTGTACTTTATGTATATTTGCCGATTTTATACTGTGTTTTTCTTGTTACAAAGAAAAATTTATGATGACCTCTTGTTTTTAAAATAGTCGCAGGTTGACTCGTCAAAGTTTGTTACTTACTTCTGTGAGCAAGTACTTCGCCAGTTTGGTGAGATAGTATCAAATGAAGATGGAGTAGATTCACAGCTGGAGATTCTTAAGCTGTTTGCTGAACTGTGCACACATTGTGGACCTCTAGAAAATGCTGAATCAAAAGTTGATAAGGTCTTCCAAAGGCTAGTGGTAAGTGAAGATCAGAGAGTGACCTTTCATTAGTACATACTTCATGAAACGCTGAATGCCACCATAATCATCAGTTTAGTGGTTGTTAGTCGACTGTAAAACAAATCTTGCAATATAACCTTGGTAAACTCAAAAGTTGTACTTTTGCTATGTATTTTTCTATTTGTTTTTAAGCGTGGTTTTACTTGTACTGTTAACTGGTTTTTTGTGTTGCTTTTATTATGTGGAATAGAGCTTTTGCACATTGGTTAGCCGCAATAAGTTTCTTTGCAGCTGTGTTCAATGTACTAACTGGAAGTAAGTTCATAATAAAAGCTGAAACAGTAAAGATAATAATGCTGTTATATTGCTCATTAGTATGTCTCTCTTTTGGGATATTTTCAATGTTACATGCCTGTCATTGTTTTACTTATATTGCTATTACGTGTAGTTAAATAAAATAAAATTTACAATTTTCTTTTTAAAGGAATACATGCCGTTACCTCCAGATACTGAAGTTGAAGGGTCAACGCAGGAGCAGCCACGACTGGAATTTTCGTATGTCGAATGCCTTATGTATGGCTTTCATCGTTTGGGACGTCAGTGTCCAGAGTACCTGACAAAGGACCTGGAAAGACTGAAGGATTTTCGGTTTAGGTATGTTACAACATAACCGTGTAGTAAAAATCATATGATAAGCACCTGCTATTGTGAACAGCCAAGCATTTTTATGTACTGTTCTTCAGGGTGATTATAATTAAAGCTAAACTTTCAAACCACCGTAGAAGTAACACTACTGTTTGAAATGCCATCAAATTGCAACAGAGTTTTATAGGAGAAGGGAGAAAAATAAATAGTTACAAAATGTAGCAATAGCTGGCACTGTAAGTATCATAACTTAATAGTGGTAGACTACAAATGACAAATGAATCATACAACAATCATAAGGTGTACGTGTGACGTTAAACAAACTGTACTACTTAGTGTGCATGGATGTACAGGTGTGATACTGTAAGCCCATCCACCATGGCAAGCTAATATTACATTGGATGAGAAAAATCAGTTTTTAATTGTCCTAAGGCCAAAACTGCATAAAAAGTTTCAACTACAGCGGTTTTTAATCGTCCTGAGGCCAAAAACTGCATAAGAAGTATCAACTACGTCGGTTTTTAATTGTCCTGAGGCCAAAAACTGCATAAATACCAGCAATCAAAATGAGAATGGATTATTAATGTCTGTGTGACTAGCACAAAACATGTTCAATATGCTGCTCATCGTTTCCTGCAACAAGTTGAAATCGAGAAAGAGCATGTTCCACAACTGATCAAAGTGTCTCTGGGGTCACATTCAGAATGTGTTGCACAGTGCATGCCTTCAGTGCAGCTAAGTTTGCAGTCGGAACATTGTACACAGCATCTTTCAGGTAGCCCCACAGCCGGAAGTCACACGGACTAAGATCCGGTGATCGGGATGGCCAGGCTGCAGGGAAATGGCGGCTGATAATTCTAGCTTTACTGAAATGGCACTTCAGCAGCTGCTCAATTGGATTTGCAATCTATGGAGTTGCACCATCTTGCATAAAAATGATCCCATCCACACATCCATATGTTGGAGAGCTGGAATGACGTGGTTGCGCAAAAGACACTCATAGCACTTACCAGTGACAGTACAGATAACAGGACCAGAAGCACCTGTCTCTTCCAAAAAATATGGCCCTATAATCAATGATGCTGTAAACCCGCACCACACAGTGACCATTTCAGGATGAAGTGGTACTGGTTGATTTGTGTGTGGATTTTCCATTGCCCATATTCGACAGTTCTGTGTATTTGACATATCCTGTCGGATGGACGTGGGCTTTGTCTGCCCACAAAATCTTCCACGGCCAATCAAAGTCCACTTCCATGCGAGCTAGAAATTCTAAAGAAAAGTTCTATCTTGCTAGCAAGTCAGCAGGAAGCAACTCGTGTACATGGGTAATTTTGAATTGATAGCAAGGATGTTTTATAGGATTTTACGCACCATGCTCACACGTATGTCCAATGCTCGGGCAATTCTCTGTCCACTACGTGTTTGCACACCACCACTCGCCTCCTCCTGCATTACTGTGGCTACTGCTACCGCTGACGTTGAATCAGTTCGTTTCCTCCCTCTACGAGGTTGCACACCAAAAGAAACCGTCTTTTCGAATTTCCGAATCATTTTCTCCAGACCCACAGCAGTCATCGGACCAATGCCTTTTATCAAAACCTTCAGTGTTTGGAACTTCTGCAGAGTGATGTGTGCACAGTCATCATTCTTCTAATAAAGCTTTACAAGCAGAGCATGATCCTGCAGTGACACAGTCTTGGCAAACATCGCAGGCGCGAATGGAGGAAAAGCCGTGTACCCAGTGTGTTTATACCAACTTCAATGGGTCATGTGCATGACACGTGTTTTCATTTATGTATTCTGACACATACAGTGTCATCTATTGACCAAATTTCACACTTTTTTTTCTCTCTCTTTTTCTTTTTTTTTCTGCAATACGTTTTCCCCCTTGTCCGATAATATTCCATTGCAATTTGATGTCATTTTGACCAGTGTTGTTACTTCTATAGCATTTTGAGAGTTTAACTTAAACTATACTCACCCTGTATATTTTAGCAGTGTTGTTGCCATTATCTTATAAGTTTCATTATTTTGTCTTGTATGCTGGACAGTGTCCTACCACAAACAGGATTCTAACCTGGGAATGAAGAGCTGATAAAGCATTTAAATATGTTGTCAACATGAAGCATCAAGAGCCAGTAGAACATTTTCTATAGAAACATGATATATGTTTACAGTTTTTAGCAGTCCATTGCAGCTACAAATGAAATTGAGGCAACAAGCAAAATAAAATATTTTGTAACAGCCCACTGGAGATTTGACATTAATTCATAAAAATGTTCAGCATAGAATCCATACCAACCTGTGAAAGGTTATGGGAAATTGTGGGCTGACCCTGTGTACACTAGTAAATCCAATGAGTAGTGCTCACATTCAGTAATGGTTACTTAAGAGCATGACATCCTACTTGGATGCTACATACCACATTTATAGATAGCTGTTGTAGCAAAAACAGCCATTACATGGTATAACTATCACAACTCAATTGTTTTGGGCTTAACCAGTGCAGTGGGATTGTTTGGATGAACACTTGATTCCCATGCTGCTCTTAGGCTGGAATACAGAGCATTTCAATTCAAAATATCAGCTTCACAAGGGATTGAGTGGCCATGTGGACCTTAACATGTAACCCAAATGAAGCTCAGAAGTCAGCAGTCTTCTATTGATATAAAAGCTGGGTTAAGTTCTAGGACACAGTTGTCTGAAAATTTGTATCATATCTACAGGAGAGGGAATGTCTAAGAAAATGTAGAATATTTATGTCTCTAAAGAATTGTCTTTAGTACATGAGATAAGGGAAAGGCAACCACTTGCATACAGTACATTGATGTGCAGAACACAGTAACTTGTAACAGAAAACAGCAGTCACACTAGCTTTCTGCCTTAGGCATGGGATTGTGCATTTAGGTGTGCGTGCGTGCTGTTGCTGGAAAAATGGCTAGTGCTTCAAGGCTAGTGTAAATACTGTTTTCTGTTAAATGTTGCTTCACTCCACACATTGTGAGCGGTTGCCTTTCCTTTATTTTAGGTGAAGAAAAGAAAGAAAAAAAAAAAAAGAAAAAAAAGAAAAAAAAACTACTAGTGCATTACAGATCATGAAATTTCTAAATTAGAGAAAGTTGAGTATTGTATCATGATGGAATTGTGCCTTGAAGGGGTTTAATGTCTTTAGATCCTCTGAAGTTACAAGCAGAATGGGTAGATGGGTGTGTTATAGAAGTAGCAAACATTTTGAAACAAGTGCATGAAAATGCAGAGAAGACAGGTGCCTATATTCTAACATTTTTTGGTCCTGCTTGAACATATTGCTACCGGATGATTATTCAGTTGAAAGTACACTAATGGATTCAAAATAATCATCTGCATCATAAATACTAGAAGTATGGTCATTCTTTGTGTATGTGTGATGGCTGTACTACATGTAGGAAATTTGGTCTGAGAAGAGTCGCTGGCTTCTCCTCCCCCAGTATCTGTTAGAACTGAATCAGGTGTGATGTCTCAAGCGTCAAAAATTTGCTTATTCTACACCCGCATGTTGTCGCACTAACAAAATAATAATAATAATAATAATTATTATTATTATTATTATTATGCTAACCTACTCATGATTCAGGTGCAGAGTAAACATCCCCATCATCACATATTAATGAGTGCTCCACATCTGACCTGAACACCCATGGCTCCTTTCGCTTATGATGATCAATTTGGTATGTGGGCTAAATAAACTAAAGATTTGAAAACAATAAATAAGGATTTGTCACTATGGATTATCTGTCTTGAGCTGGCTGTGATCTAATAAAAAAGAGTACTTATTTCTTTATTAAATGTTGACACAACACATTGTAATCAACTTGTAATGTTATTACTTTATATTGTTGCAATGGAATCAATGGGAATGATGAGATTGCAATTCACATCTCTTTCTCTACATTAATTCGTGATCTGTAGTTCATGTTGATGACTTCCAGTTCTGAAAAACGTATCTCATACGAGTAAAATACTGCAGAAGGTATCAAAAACCATATGCCTTGTTATCTGTTTGTGGATACTGTTGCTTCACCAAGCTCCAAACTTCAGGTAGTGATGAGAAAATCAATTTTGATTTCATTGTGCAATCTGAAGAAATATAAACAAATTGGTCTTATTCGTCAGTGGTAAGTGTTGATGAAAGGTATGTACTGAAAGAATCTTTGATCTAGTTGCATTGATCAACTTTTTCTGGAACGTATTCAGAAAGTAATCACGGAGTTAAATGGTCCATGAACACAGGCTACAATTCTTCACTCAAGTAAAAGTCAGTCATCTAAAACTGTGTGAAGAGCAGGGAAAATGTAATGTTATCTTTATCATCGAACTTTTTCTTCCACAATAGTAAGTTCTTTGAGAAAGGTGAAATTTTGCCTGACAATTGCAGAATGTTGGCCTCATTATCTTGAAGTAAAGTGATACATGCAACTAATTGAATGTTTCAAAGATATAACAAAGATAAGCCATCATCATAACAGTCACTGTCTATGAACGTCTCAAAACTCAAATATTTCTCATGAACAAGGTAAAAGTAAAGTTCACGTCTGAATCCATATGCCCATTTCAAGAAATTCACACGTGAAATCCGGTGAGAATTGCTGTAATAAAATTGGGAAATGTGCTCAGCCTCCATATCAACAAATATTTGTTGAAAGCATCTCGACTTCAGTGGTTGACGTTTAATGAAGTTTACGTCTTCGATCACCGATTTAAGAACTTAATCAAGGAGAGGGCCCATGCATTTTGATGTCAGGGCTCCATAAATAAAAAAGAAAATGTGTCCAAGTAGCATGAGAAGCCTCTTTACAAATCAGAGCCTTTAATCCAGTGTAACAACCAATCATACTACAGTCTCCATCTGTACATACACGTACATAATTTCTGCAGTTAGTATTTTCTACCATAAAAGAATGTAGTATTTAGAGTTCTGTTGATTTTGTTCCAAGAGTTACTTTCCTGCAGAAAAGATTCACGAATATTGTTGTCACATATATACCACTTGTAACAAATTCGATGTGTGTCATTGTAGTTGTCTGTAGCTTCATTCAAATGAATAGCGACTTCACCATTACGTGTGAGTTTTTCAATCGATTGATCGTTTATGTCGTAAGCCATATAGAGTTTTTGATGACCAAGAGAGTTTTTACACAAAAGCACACTTGCCAGCTGCTTAGCAATTGGCTCACCTATCATCATAGACATCTTGTCCAGAGCAGCTGGTAAAATAAGATCTTCCGCTATGATGTGAGGTTTTTTTGTTCTTTGCTACTTGGTAGTCAACTTTTTAAGATGAAAGAAGAGCTAGTAAGAGTCACAGCTTGTTTAGTGAAAGTTTCTTGGTCCTCTCGTTTTCATTAACTTGCAGGACAAGTATTTTTGTGGTTTGTTTACCAGATTACTATGAATTGACTCCAAATGTTATTTCATGTTATTAAGAAGTGTGCTCTCAGAAGCTAGACCCCTACCGTAAGGCAGAGACGCCCCTAGGAACTGCGATTCAAGTTTGAAAACTCCTGCAATACAAGACAAATGGGTAGCTTTGAGACATGAAGTAGTGAAGGCAGTAGAGGATCACAGAATTGGGAAGGCCTAATATGATATCCTTGAACAACTTTGAAGAAATTGAATTTAATTGATGAAAGAAGGTAATATAAAAATGCAACAAGGTGACAGGTGAAAGGGAATACATACATTTAATAAATGAGATGACAGAAAGTACGAAATGCTTAGGCAGGAATGGTTGAAGGACAAATTCAAGCATGCATGACTGAGGGAAAGATAGATGCAGCATACAGGAAAAATAAAGATGTCTATGGAAATAAGAGAAGCAATTCTGTAAATATCAAGAATTCAGTGACAAGCCAGTACTAAGCAAAGAAGAGAGAGCTGCTTGTGGAGACCTGTGTAACAAGGAAATCGATCCTGAAATAAATGCGTGGAGAAATCTAGATTTTCATCATATTTCCTGTTGCATTACAGATCATTATTTTTATTCAACTAATTGGTTTAAATGTAAGATTTTTATTTCTATTCCTTTGTCACATATTTTTAATCATTGTATCAGTTTTTTCATTTGCTCTCATTTTTCTTCTTATCATTCTTTTTCCGCTTGGAACCTTTGTTCATGCGATTTAAATTAATTTTATGTATTAATTTTGTTTTAATTTCTTTTGTTTTATTATCCTGTATTTCTATCCATGGTACTGTAGTCAACATTTCTTTTCCTCATTTTGCTTGAATTTTGTTGTACTTATAACCCGTTCTTTCGTTAAAATCTTCATCTGCGTTGTTTTGTCCATAGAGCAGCAGGAATTTATATTTTAAATGTTTGTGTAGTATCACAATAAAAAAATCGCATTTTGTAATGAAAAATACATTTTTGACACAATTGCGCAGTGGTTAGAAATATTGTTCTGTCTTTTGTTTTTTAACCATTATCAACATTTTCAAATGTTTAAATATTATAATGGGTAAATAAATATAATTGAATTCACATTCAAAAGAATTATGAGAAGAAACACAATTATGTAAAGAAAAAAATTAGAATAAATGAAAAAGTTCGTATGGTTTTGAAATGATGTGACAAAGGTGTAGAAATAAGAAATTGCGTGTAAACCAAGTAACTGAACAAAGTCATTTCAATAAAGATTTTAAGAAAACTTAAAGCGGCTTACGAGATTCAAACCAAAACCTTCTGCATGAGAGCCCCTTCCCTATCCATTACGCTATGCGACCAGTCCATAGTTTTCAATTTTTTTAAAGCTATTGAACATCACACAAAATTCTGAATTTTTTTCATCTATTAATCTCAAATAAGGACCCACCATAGTATTGAACTTCTGCAGGTTGTGGTATCTGCGACCTTAAGCTACATCAAGTACAGATGGTTTCAAAATGTTGATCCCACCACTGGGGACATCTCCTTGTCAGAATGCCACATCCAGTGGTATGCCTGTGATACCTACACTTTCACACACTGATAACAAAACACCCAGTGTAACATCCATGGAAAAATGTTTAATCAGAAGGAATTAAGACATTTCTTGGTATAGTATTGATCACAGCTCTTAATGTAAAGATGTATATTGCTGACTGTTTTACTGGAGGTTGGCTAGACTGACCCCCTTTCTTCAAGGATTTTCTGTCATGCTAATTTTTGTGAATGTCCACCAACTTTGTTACCAGCTCGAAATAATTAAAAGCTGTGGTATTGATGGCTAACAGAAAAATGAGAGTATTAAGTGTTGAAGTGGTCATTGCATTGTTAACTCACCTCCCTTGTCCCATTCAATGGAGTGTATGATGCACTGTTTACATAGACAAATTGTACACACTAATTAGTGTTGCTTTCTAACAATTCACTCAAAAAACATTATGATTTTATGTACGGATCAGCTGTAGAACTCTGCAATGGTTGAAGAGTTTAATGATGAGAGAATTCATAAGGAATTTCATCAGATCAATAATGTGTTTTGATACCACCATTTTGTGTCTGCAACTATTGACATTTGGGTAATGTATGTTAGGAATCGTGAGAGAAATTAAAGCGAAATTTTCTGTCAGAAGTATTTCCAGTGGTAAAAGTTGAAAATACAAAATGCAAAATTTGTATAGCAGTACTGCGAGTTGAGTGATCAAAATGTTTCTCATTATTAGTGGTCAGTTAATTCTTCTAATACTCTGAAGCAGAACAATTTCAAATGTGCTACTGAAAATAAAAAAATGTAGGTTTTGTAATGTTAAATCAGTTTTACTGTGGTTTGTTATAACAGTATTTCCAATAAAAGTGAACAGTGGTGCTATTCCCAATTGTTAAATGTTAAGACATTATAATGCTTTGAAAATTCAGAGTTTGTTTGATACCAAAATGTATTATTTTCCAGGCTACAGTACTTTGCCCGTGGAATCCAAGGTTACATTAAAAAACTAAGAGAAGCCCTTCAAGGCAAGAGCCCTGAAGATCTGCGGAGTGAAGAAAACAAAATAAAAGTTGTGGCTTTGAAGACGACATCTAACATAAATACGCTTATTAAAGACCTGTTCCATAGCCCACCAAGCTATAAGAGTGATATAATTCTTTCATGGAAACCTACAAATTCATCAGCTGCTGTAAGTGAATGTTAAGCTAGTAACTCTAAAAACAAATATTGATAAGTATTAAAAACTTATTTAATCAGGCATTTATTGTTCTTGCAATAATTATCTGAGTAAATGATAGTAAATTTTTAATGAGGTATACACTCCTTCAGAAAGCAGATTTGTGAATATCCTATTTTATCATATTGTTCTCAGAGTAATAAGCAATATTTCAATTCCCAGAAAGAAAGTACTTCACCTGGTCAGAAACGTCACACACCGATAACTTTTACAAGTGGAGATTCAAGTGCTTCCAAGCAACCCAAGACCGATAAATCTCCAAGGGAGCTTTACCAGCCACCTAGTGGGAAATACAGCAACAAAGTTTCAAGTTACAGTAAGTGTGAACTTACTTTTTCATAATACTTTCTTTATTTCTATCCTTCAGTATCAAATGTGATAAGCAATGAATTGAAAATTATTGTACTCCTTTTACAAATCGTTAATGAGATTTCCTGTGCCACACATTGTAATTATCAACATTCCTTTTAAATCCCTGGTTCAAGATACTTTTCTTGTAAGTATTGAAGAATACGATATAAGCTGTCAACATTGACCAGTGACACCAGTATGGCGAACTTTCTTTGGACATGAAAATAGTTTTAAAAAATCTGGCTTACTTAACCTGTATTCAGTCACCAGTGTCTTACTGCATCATATTCGGTGGCAACTCTTCATTGAAGCAGAAAGTGTTTGTTGCACAGAAGCGAGTAGGATGGATGCTATGTGGTGCCCACTCCAGAACTTCTTGTAGACAGTTCTTGAATCAGTTAAGCATACTGCCAAGAGCTTCATAGTAAACATATTCTCTTATCAAGTTCATTATCAGCATTCAGTGACAGTTGAAAACCACCAGTAACATTTATATATATAATATTAAAAGGAGAAATTATTTGTTCTTTGCTGTCTCTGACAGAAATACAATGTCATCAGAAAAACTTTTCATTCCTTGTCCCAGTCAGTATTCATGTTTAGTTACCTGTACTGGTTGCTGGTTGTGCAGGTAAAGTTACATGGGGTTAGACTCGAACCCTGTCTCATTTCTTTCTCAACTTCTGTGCCACTTCCATTTTCGTAATATCAGTCAAGCTACTTTACGAGTTGTAGATAACCTTTCGCTTGTCTGTGATCACTTTTGAGCTTTCAATAATGTTGGTTAGAATGCACTCATTGTAATTCTGTAGGTACCAGGCATGAAATACAAGAGTGCAAAAGGTCATCTATAATTTGCACAGAAGCCAGGTTGCAATTCTAAGTGTTCAAGAACATAAAATGGGAAGGCAGTAGTTGAGAAGGGAGTGAGACAGGGTTGTAGCCTGTCCCCAGTGTTACTATGTTACTCAATCTGTCCAGTGATCAAGTAGTAAAGGAAACAAAGGTGAAATTTGGAAATAGAATTATAGTTCAGGAAGAAGGGATAAAAACTTCTGATGTAATACTGTCAGACAGTGAATGACTTTTGATAACAGTTTAACAGAATAGATAGTGTCTTCAAATGGGGTTATAAGATTAATATAAAAAGTAGAACAAGGATGATGAAATATAGTTGAATTCAATCAGGCTATGAGGAAGAAATTAAGTTAGGAAATGAGGCACCAGAAGTAGACGAGGTTCACTATTTGGGCAGCAAAATAACTGACAATGACTGAAGTAGAGAGGATATAAAATGCAGACTGGCAATAACAAAAAAAGTGTTTCTGACAGAGAGAAATTTGGCCACATATATACATAATAAATTAAAGTTCCCTGCCATGTTTTGCTGCTTGTATGTGAAGGCTAATCTCAGGAACTACTGCGGGGATTTTGGTATGTCTTTCACTAACAGATAGACTCACATATGAGGAAGGTTTGTGAACACAGAAGATAGACATAAGGCCACACGACAGCACCACCAAGTAGGTATGAGACCACTGCATGATCTGCACAGATTTTTTGGTACAGAGTTAGTGTTAAATATTAAGGGATGTGAATAGAAATCCAGGAAAAGGTTACCCACAAAATCTACACAGGACTGCTGTGTAGTTGAACGGCCAGCAAGTGGCCGTCACTTGGGCTGAACTCCATTGTGGCTGGGCAGACCAGGCTGAACTGGTGCTGCACATGGGCAGCTGGCAGCTAGCAACTGGCTATAGTTCTTATTGAACTGGCATTGTGGTCTGGTAGACCGGGACTGGCATTGTGGTTGGGTAGACCGAACAGTGCAATAGCTTGCAGTTACTGTCATAGCCATGAGATGTCACTCTGAACACCAGTTAAATATGGAACAGTTAATATTCGTGCCTGCTGAGAATATTTCAGGCTTGTGCTACATAAATTGGTTAAGTTATATTGAAAGCAAGGATATTCAGTTACCTAACATTGTTCTCTGAATTTTAATAGTAATTCCATGCTGTGGCACAGCTAACGCCAGACTAGTAGCCCAGCCACAGATACTTAATATTACCTGTGCAAGGCCAGGGTGAATCATTAGTAAGGTATAAATTTAAATGTTAAAATGTGTGTTCTGAAGTTATTTGCGGAAGTGTTGCCTGTATGGAAGTAAAACATGGACGATAAATGGTTCAGATCAGAATAGAATGGGAGCATTTGAAATATGATGCTACAGAAGAAGTTGAATTTGGAAATGAAGTCTCCAGAATCAAGTTTATCGTGCATCAACTATGGATTTAGAGTTGCAATGCCCATCTAATGATAAAATTACTTTATGTAATATTTTTGGGGAAATTTTCCAGTTGCATAATTTGTCATGCACTGGTCAGCTAAGTTAACACACCCATTGTGTCATTGTCTTTGAGGATAACTTCTTGCTTTATAGCCATTGTTTTTTCTTCTCAATTTGTTGTAGTTCATCATAGTAAACACTACAAAGTGTGTAAACATTTTTCTTATCTCATCATCATGTCATCAATAATTTATCATTCTAAAGGTCTTACACTAATGAGTCTCCTATAATGTTTGCCGACCTCAAAGCAGCTGGCATATCCTTCCTGTTATTTATAACTGTACCAATACTGTCATTAATGTAAGAGATTAGAAGCTCAAATAACTGGGGTCCTGTATTACACTTCTTGGTAAAAATGGTATACACTTTGTCAAAATATCACTTAAGGAGAAGAAAAGTTTCAGGTGCAAGAGAACATTCGTTATATTGTGACTCAAATGCACTGTCATTTTCTGTGTATGCTGTAAACATTCATTATATTGTGACTCAAATGCACTGTCCTTTTCTGTGTATACTATAAAGCAACATAAATAGCCACAACTTGCTTCACAGAAGTAGAATGATTTGATTCCAAAACAAGCAAGTTTCAATGGTATATACTGTTTTCACAGTAACAAGTACTTATCAGTAGATAATCCTGATTTAGGAGTATAAGTCTTTTCAATTTTTTTCTGGAAATTGGTAACTGCAGTTTTCACTTTGTATAATTCAGCAAAATACCATGTACCTCAGAATCCAAGATGAGGTTTTTTCCCAAAATTTCGTGCACATGAAAAAAGCCTACGTTTGGAGGTGACGAAAGGGCAAAGGACATCTGAAAAACATGAAGTTATCTAGGATAGCTTTCAGTGGCTCACCGATTGAATGTTTTGAAAATATTAAAATGGAAGTAGTGGCTGTTATGCATGAGAAACATAAAGAAGGAATGGCAGTTTCCTGTGATGTCATCTGAAATAAAGCATGTGTATTGGCACAGGAAAATGATGTCCAATTTAAAGCCTGCTCTGGGTGATGTACTAGGATGATGTGGCACAATGGACTTGTACTACAATGTCATACATTATTTACTCGGTGTCTTCCAGCATTGTATGTGGAGAAGTTGCTAGAGCATCAGCAACACTTTTTAAGACTGAGAAGGGAACATGCATGCCTTTAAGGGCAAATCAGAAATGCCGATGAGACTTACATTTACTTCGACATGGCATGCAATACAACAGTTGAAGAGAAGAGTGCTAAAAGTGCATTGGTTTGCACACTGTAGGCAGTGAGAAATCTCTAATCACCATAGTGTTGTGTGTGCTTGCCAGTGGAATAAACATGTTGTCGTGGTTCCACCTACTTATTTATTTGTTGATTGTTGATTGATGATTGTCCTCAGTATCAATGTACTGCGTTACTACACTGGATAAAAAAATGTGTTGTGGATTCCTATACTGACTACTGCCAATTATGTAGCTGACAG
This sequence comes from Schistocerca americana, assembly GCF_021461395.2. Classification (NCBI taxonomy): domain Eukaryota; kingdom Metazoa; phylum Arthropoda; class Insecta; order Orthoptera; family Acrididae; genus Schistocerca; species Schistocerca americana. The sequence continues at coordinate 552,268,433 of NC_060125.1, forward strand.
GTGCACAGTTGTGTTTCATAGTACTTTAATTTCACTGTTCGCAACCCCCCATTAATACTAAGTTATATGGCCAGTGCCCTATTGTTTAAACTTTCCATAAGCCCCATTAATAGTTTGCAGGCGAAGCTCCACATACTGTTACAATAGTTTAATATTGAACAGCTGCAAGCAGTAAAACCTAACCACAAAGTTCACAGTTCTTGAAGAATAATCGGGTACGTATGGAGCAGACACTGTCACTTTTTTTACACATGGCCTAATTGTTTAACACTTATTCCGCAGTTAATTCGAAGCAGTGTTGTTCTAACAAGGTTACTTGTCTGAAACTCAGCCATACACTGACTGTCTCATGACCAAAAATCGGGCCCTTACATATTGTCACAATAATCGGTACTGAAACTACACATTGTTTGAAGATAAATTTACAGAAATTACAATTAAATCTTAACTCACTAGACTAACTGAATACATCAAAAAATTGTGTCTTTTTAACAGTTTCTTGTACTGTGGGGTTTAGGCTGAATTATTTGTTTAAATCATGAAATTAACAAATATAGTTATGCAAACAATACTTTTGACAAAACTGTTAATTACTTTGTAATTAATGAAGAGCTGGTTTTGCTAACATGTTTTCAAATTGATCCAAATACATACTCTAAGGTTGCTATTGTTTCGTCTCCCAAATGTTTATACAGTGAAAGGTGTAAAAGTTATGTATTGGATACCCCCCTTGCACTGTATGTGTGATGTATGTAGATAACAAGCATCAAAAGACTTGTCAGGGACTTTTTTATTATCTAGGAAAGGTTTATCATCTAATAAAAACTGCTTATGTAACTGGAATTGATAACTGTCTAGGAAGTGGAAACATTTGACTTAATTTCAAACCTCATAATCGATGTTTTTGGAAAGCCTGCAGCTGTCATTCGTTATTTAAATAATGAAATACTGCACTAGCTATGTATTTTTTCATGCTTAGCATGACGCATTTCGAGAATTGTTTCTCGTTGTCAAGTGCAAATATGTAAATAAGTATTTTGTATAGTGTTTGAATATGTGTATTTCTGCGTCTCTTGAACTGTACTCGTCTTTTTGAGGTTATCAGGTACTGTGCTTCATCAGTTATGTAGAAAACCAACCCCCCCCCCCCCCTCCCACACACACACACACACACACACACACACACACACACACACACACACACACACACCGGCGCGTGCGTGCAAACTATCACTCACAAGTTTGCTCAGCGTGAATACAATTCGTAACCAGCACTGTGTTTACACTAAAAACATTTGAGCAACACAGTGAATGACGGTGTCAACTAGCGCTCCATGTGGCCATACGCCAAAACACGCTAAATATGGTTCGACAAAGGTGTCACGATGATCACAACAATCATGAAACTGCATTTGCGCAATACAGTCAGTTTGAAAATGGTTGTGATTGGTCATGATATCTTCATTTGAATGAACCTAGTTACTCCCATCAGCTACCACACCACCTAGAGCTAGGCAGCGGCGGGAGATACGGCAGGAATAGTTACAAATTTTACTCGTTTACACGTTCAAATCCACTGAATAGAGTCCCCTGGTGTCAAGAAACTTAACCACTTAATATTTGTAAATACTACTGGACAGCCAATGTTATGCCAGCATCATATTTTCTCCACAAACATTTTTTCGTAATGCGTAAATCGCGGAAAAATTATAAATATGTTGACCCAAAATCAGGTGCAAACTAACATTGTGGGCATAGGAAATTTGATGGGACTGATATAAAATGTCGTAAACAGTGGGAAAACGTTAATTCCGGCAATGTAAAAGCCGGGTTATACTGTAATTAGTACAGAATTTATATTTGTTTACACGTCAACAATAGAATTTAAGTTATGAAACAATTACTGATTCTGCCCTAAAACAAAAGATACTAACTAGCAATAGTCAAAATAAATTAGAAAATCAGTTACATACATACAACTAAGCACAAAATTAGATCTGGTGTTATTTACTTTAAAACTGAGGGCCAACCTTTCTCTGTTTATGAAAATACAGATGTTATGGTAAATAGTTAAAAATAAAAAAATGAATTTAAGAAGGCAAATGGCAATACAAGAGGGGAGTTAAAATTATCCCAGCTTGCTTCATCACAATGTGACCCTACATCATCCTCAGTCGTAAAATTATACCAAAGGAAATGCTGCCACCTGGTGTCATATTTCGTTGCAATGGAAAAGAATGGATTGCCAATGATTTGGTTGTAATAAATGAAAAGCATTAGTTTGCTTTTGTTCTGCAATATTGTAGAACAAAAGCAAACTGGTGTGTTTCATTTATTAGAATGTTGTTCTACCAAGAGCTGACGGAAGATTCTGTTAATACTATTTGGTTGTAGATTGGCTCCTACATTCAGGAGCAGGAGGCCAGATGCTCTCTTAGAGAATCATGGTATGTTGATCCTTTATGCTTCCAATGGTCATCTGGCCCCCAGCAGTGAAGGCAGAAATCATGAAATTAAACACACATCTTGTCATCATTCCAGGAGGCATGCTTTTGCAACTACAAGTGTTACATATGGTAGTGAATATGCCATTTAACAACCATCTTAAACAGCTGTACAGCTATTGGTTAGTTCAAGGTGGTCAAGACCTGATCCTTACTGGGCAGTTGATGAAGCCTTCAGTATCTCTGTGGAATGAATCCAGACTGCTTGGACACCACACATCCTTTGCATCAATTGTGAATGGCTTTAAGAAGTGCTATGTAACAAATACATTATACAGGAGTGAAGATGATCTACTGTGGGAAGAAATGCAAGGTAATCATGACAGTGACAGTGCAGATTCTGCAGACCATTCCAGTGAGGATGACTAAGAAGCACCTGTATCTGACTAAGGGAGGGCACTATCTAGTTTTATTTTATGTGTACCAGTACTTTTATTGTCTCCTTCAGTTACTGTAATACGGTAACCATTTATAAATTTTCAAAATAAACCTAGTATGTGTATACGTGTTCTTTTGTCACTCCTTGTCAAACAGTAGGGAGTCATCTTGCATTAGGAGTCATTTTGGATTCAGAGGTATGCAGTACAGTTTTTAATAAAATTAAGAAACGCCAGCAGAAAACTAATTCTACTTTCTGACTTTAAGTTTCAGAAAATCGCTATTTCAAGAATTTGTGTCACTGAGTAGCATATTTCAAAATAAAGTTCTGAACCAAGCCTTGTAGGAATGACATCGCTGGCAAAAATTCCCTTTTGTTTGTTGGTACCCATTTCTCCACACATGATCATTGTTTCAGTGTGTCCACATGTTAACTTGCAGATGGTTCATCATATTTGTTTGTCTCATTTGTTACCATTGTTTCATGAAAAAAAATGTGAAAAAAATCAAATGGATTTGGAGAATCTACAAAACAAATTTTTAAACCTTCTGTCTTTGTAAGTGCAAATGTGCTCCTATCTGCAAAACAATTAAGACATACATCTTGTGGAATAAGTGGCAACAGTCAGCACTTCTTTGACATCACCTTTGGCACTTAATGTTTCTGTACCACTGTCATTAGTCATCATCATTTCCTTCTTCCATGCTAGCAGTAGCTACTCATTACCACTTTTCATTCAACCACCTTTCAATATTTTCATCACACAAATACAAGGACAATGCACCCATGTTTACTCCTGCACAAACAACATATGTACTACTTGACGAAACAGTTACTTCACATAACAGAAATGTGTGTGGAATTTGTTAGAAGATATACATAACTCTAAATACATTTTGTAGAGTCTCCTGAATGTTGCTGACTTTGGGCCCAAATGCTCTTCGTAGAGCATGCGGAGCAGTGCTGCAAAGCAGCTCGAACTCGGTTCAAAGGGTACATGTACTGAAGTAATCTGCGTAACCGAGGCCAATTCATAGAGACAGCAGCTGTGCTGCAACAGAACCCGAGGCCAGCTCATAGAGCATGGTCAAGGGGTTAATAATAAGGTGCTTGTGACTAATATGTCAAAGATGAAAAAGGCTCTTAACCCCTTAACCTGCGATTTAAGTTCCAACAGCCTGAGCCCAAAATGTAAACACGATCACCCACCCTTCAAGCCATTCCACAGTTTGGCAGATTGTTCTGATGTTGTACCAGTTGTGCATAGTGGTGTCTCACTGGTACTTTCTGGGGAGCAGATCAGACCAACATCCTCCATTTGTACCGGTCCTTTGTCCGTTTGAAACTAGTATTTTGTTTATGCATCTGCACATCCATCCATCTTGTGCCATTGTGGTATTTGTTTGGTCACTGGCTCCTTTTGTACTAGCCCAGTTGAGAGTCTGTCAGCAGAAGCAACCGAACTACTGCTGTGTTACCGCCGTGATTTTCTCTTTAGCAGATATGCATCCCATTTGTCTGCCATGCCTGGCCACCCATCCCATCCCATTGCCTCCTTTTTTGAAGACTCCTTTGATCGCCGGTATGGGCCATGTCTCTCTTCTCTGTTACCAGGAAAGCATTCACTTGCTCATTGTCGATGGAACCACTGTGATGTTTATGTGGGTCCCTAGACCTGCTGGTCTGACAGGAAACGATGATGATGAGGCTGCTGCCAAGGCTGTTGTCCTCCTACCTTGGCCCACTAGTTCTTCCATTCCCTCTGATGATCTCTGTGTTGCTGTCTGTCAGCAGATGGTGTCACTTTGGCATTGCCATTGGACCTCCGTTCGTGGGAACAAGCTCCGGAGAATTAAGTCACTCCCAGCAGCTTGGACGACCCCCACTCCATCCTAGGAGATCATTTTAGCTAGGTTGCATATTGGGCACTGTCTTTTTCGCCATTGCCATTTGTTAGATGGTGCTCCCCCACCACTTTGTGCTCATTGCCCTCAAACTTTGATAGTTCACCGTTTCCTAGAGTAATGCCCTTTTTTTAACCATTTATGCTATTATTTATGTTTGCCGTCTGAGTTATCAGCCTTTTAGTGAACGATGCGTGGGCTTTTGACCGCGTTTTACTTTTTGTCTGTCGTAGTAATATGGCAAAGGACATTTAATTTTTAGTTCAGGACCTCCATTCATCTACAGTGTATTTTATAGACCTTTCTCCAAGTTCCTGTTTTTAGTTCTTTCCTACCATTGATTGGACTTCATGTGTAGTCATTTTTAACTCCTTTTTCGTCTTAGTGTTCTACGGTTCTGACATGGTCGTGTATGACCCTAGTTGTTTTTGCTCCCTAAAACAAAACAAAATGAACAATCTCTGCAATACTACTGCAACCTACATCCACTTGAATCTGCTTATTGCAGTCAAGCCTTGGTCCCCCTTTACAATTTTTACCACCCATAATCATGCCTGCACTCAAATGGATTACACCTTGAAGCCTCAGTGTAGCTCTTCTGTTAGTCAAATTGTACCATAACAGTAGTTTCTCTCTAGTTTGATCATTAGTTAACTGATCTACCCTATGTGATCTTCAGCATTCTTCTGTAGCAACACACTGCAAAAGCTTCTATTCTCTTCTCCTCTGCTCTGCTTGTAATAACCAGCCAACACTGTGTTAAGGTGTGTGTGTGTGTGTGTGTGTGTGTGTGTGTGTGTGTGGTCTTAGCTCAATAAAGAATTGATTTTGAAAGCTAGCAAGTTTTCAAGTTGGATAAAACATTCTCTGTTTTCAAGCCCCGTCAATTCGAATAAAATCCTCGAGCTTTCGATGACCATCTCCGCAACCATCGTCAGGAGTTCACTGACTGCCAGGGCTGCTATGGTTTCTCACTTATATAGGCATGATGACATCATCAGCAGCCAATCAGATAGACCCAATGTGGTGGGCACGCAGCTAGCAGAGCTATTGCCCAAGGCAGCATCAATGACATCAGGTGGTGCCAAGTGCAGGCGCTACGTTTGAAATTGCCACTCCTACGTCGCGAATCTGTCTTTGCTTTCTTTTGATGTCCAGCGCCCACCCCCATGCCCTGCTGAGTGTGTACCCCCGGTCTCTGTTGAAATTGTTGTTTAAACGAATCTCGGCCGCTTCCTATATAACCGGAGTCCCAATATGTAGGTGCACGAGCCAACACTTTTTGTATTTTCGAACTGCATTTTATGTCTGTTCTCTAGGCAATGCTGTGCTATGTCCGACTTGTCAAGCTCCCTTTGTTTTATATGCCGCTTGTGCTCAATAAAACACTCTACAATGGTGTGAATTGTTTGTCCGATATACATGCTGCTACAAGAAAGCAAAGACAGATGCGTGACGCGGGAGCAGTAATTTCAGACTGGCGCCAGCTGATGTCGTCGGTGCTGCCACGGGCAATAGCTCCGCTACCTGCCGGGGTCGACTTATGCGCACGTGCCACATTGGGTCTATCTGATTGGCTGCTGATGACGTCGTCATGCCTATATAAGCGAGAAACCATTGCAGCCCTGGCAGTCAGTGAACTAACGACGATGGCTAAGATGGTCATTGAAAGCTTGAGGATTTTATTCGAATTGACACAACTTGAAAACTGAGAACGTTTTATTCATGTACGCCATTGCGAAAGACTCAGAGGACACAAAGTTTTCAAGTTTTAATTCTCTTTTGTGTGCGCCAGTTGAAGACTCGAAGCTTCTACTATTTGGTGAGTGGTCTCCTTTATTCTTAAATTAATTACATTTATATTAGATGTCAACATCTGTGGCGTGCACATGGGGGTTTTGAGGGTAGGCGGTAGTGCGAGGTGTGCAGATGAACACTCACCATTTGACGTGCAGGCAGGGAAATCAGGACGCGCTCAGTGTAAAGACACTTCAGCTATCAAGATATTAGCTGTAAATTTTTAGAGTGTTCGGAATAAAGTTCCTGAATTTACTGCCCTCCAGGAAGCGTGTGGCGGGCAAATTATTGTCGGGACAGAGACCTGGCTGAACCCTGAGATAGGAAGTTCTGAAATATTTAGTGAGGGTTGGAACGTGTATCGGAAAGACGGATTAGACACCATAGGAGGTGGTGTCTTCATTGCAATCGACAAAAATATTGTCTCTACTGAGGTCAAAGTAGAGTGTGATTGTGAAGTTATCTGGACACGTTTAACAGGGCTAGGAGAAATAAAGTTAATTGTTGGGTGTTATTAGCGGCCACCCGGTTCCACCGTGACAGTTCTAGAATCATTCAAAGGGAATCTACACTCTGTATTGCAGAAGTACCCGGATCATGCTATATTAGTTGGAGGTGACTTCAACCTACCTAGTATACACTGGGATGTCTATGGATTCATTACAGGTAGTATAGACAAGCCCTTGTGTGAATTACTTTTGAACACATTATCCGAAAACTGTCTTGAGCAGCTAAATAGACAGGCAACGTGTAATGGAAATATTTTAGATTTGGTAGCCATGAACAGACCAGACCTCATCGACGGTGTCTGTGTTGAGACAGGGACTAGTGATCATGATGTTGTCATTACGACTATGGTTTCGAAAGTTAAAAAGACGGTCAAAAAGGCTAGGAGAGTATTCTTAGTAGAAAGAGCACATAAGCAGTTGTTAGCATCCCACTTAGTAAATGAATCTACTTCATTTACTTCCGGTACGATGGACATGGAAAAATTATTGGCAAATTTTAAACACATTGTAAATCATGCATTGGAGAAGTATGTGCTGAAAAAGTGGATTGCGGACGGAAAAGACCCACTGTGGTTTAACGGCGCAATTCGGAGAAGGCTCAGGAAGCAAAGGCAGTTGCACTCGCGGTACAAGAAAGATCGGGAGAATGAGGACAGGCAAAAGTTAGTAGAGATTTGTGCTGCTGTAAAAAGAGCGATGCGCGAAGCATACAACCTCTACCACCGTCATACCTTAGTAAAAGATCTTGCTGAAAACCCAGGGAAATTCTGGTCTTGCGTAAAATCGGTAAGCAGTTTGAAGGCTTGGCTTCCATCCAGTCACTCACTGATCAGTCTGGCCTGGCAGTGGAAGATAGCAAAACGAAAGCTGAAATTTTAAATTTAGCAATTGAGAAATCTTTCAAGCAGGAGGATCGTACAAACATACCGCCGTTTGAGTCTTGTACAGATTCCCATATGGAGGACATAGTGATAGACATCCCTGGGGTTGTGAAGCAGCTAAATGGGTTGAAAATAAATAAATAAATAAATCGCCAGGTCCTGATGGAATAATCTCTTGCCCAACGTAAAGTCCTGAAGGACTGGAAGAAAGCGCAGGTGACGCCTGTATATAACAAAGGTAGAAGGACCTATCCTCAAAATTACAGACCAATATCCTTAACATCTTGGCTTTAGAAAGCATCGCTCCTGTGAAACGCAACTCACCCTTTTTTCACATGATATCTTGCAAATCATGGATGAAGGGTATCAGACGGATGCAGTATTCCTTGACTTCAGGAAAGCGTTTGACTCGGTGCTCCACTGCAGACTCGTAACTAAGGTACGAGCATATGGGATTGGTTCCCAAATATGTGAGTGGCTCGAAGACTTCTTATGTAATAGAACCCAGTACGTTTTCCTTGATAGTGAGTGTTCATCGGAGGCGAGGGTATCATCTGGAGTGCCCCAGGGAAGTGTGGTAGGTCCGCTGTTGTTTTCTATCTACATAAATGATCTTTTGGATAGGGTGGATAGCAATGTGCGGCTGTTTGCTGATGATGCTGTGGTGTACGGGAAGGTGTCGTCGTTGAGTGACTGTAGGAGGATACAAGATGACTTGGACAGGATTTGTGATTGGTGTAAATGGCAGCTAACTCTAAAAATAGATAAATGTAAATTAATGCAGATGAGTAGGAAAAAGAATCCTGTAATATTTGACTACTCCATTAGTAGTGTAGCACTTGACACAGTCACGTCGATTAAATATTTGGGCGTAACATTGCAGAGCGATATGTAGTGGGACAAGCATGTAATGGCAGTTGTGGGGAAGGCGGATAATCAATTTCGGTTCATTGGTAGAATTTTGGGAAGATGTGGCTCATCTGTAAAGGAGAGCGCTTATAAAACACTAATACGACCTATTCTTGAGTACTGCTCGAGTGTTTGGGATCCCTATCAGGTCGGATTGAGGGAGGACATAGAAGCAATTCAGAGGCGGGCTGCTAGATTTGTTACTGGTAGGTTTGATCATCACGCGAGTATTACGGAAATGCTTCAGGAACTCGGGTGGGAGTCCCTGGAGGAAAGGAGGTGTTCTTTTCGTGAATCTCTACTGAGGAAATTTGGAGAACCAGCATTTGAGGCTGACTGCAGTACAATTTTACTGCCGCCAACTTACATTTCGCGGAAAGACCACAAAGATAAGAGAGATTAGGGCTCGTACAGAGACATATAGGCAGTAATTTTTCCCTCGTTCTGTTTGGGAGTGGAACAGGTAGAGAAGATGCTAGTTGTGGTATAAGGTACCCTCTGCCACGCACCGTATGGTGGATTGCGGAGTATGTACGTAGATGTAGAACATATTTCTCTCTTTCAGAAATGCTTTATGCTAATGCCAGCCTGTATTTTATGTTCTCTGTTCTAAGACCATCAATCATTTATCTTGCTGCTCAAATAACAAACCTCGTCTATTCCGTTCAGTGTCCCTTATCCTACAAGAAGACTTGAAAAATTAAGTTAAACATTATCATGGCAGGCCAAGTAACTATTATTAAATGCTTCACTGCAGTTGAAAGTTTCACAGTACATGACACTATTTTTCAACTTAGTCACCAAGTATCTGTAAACAATGATCAGAATGTTCTAACTATAATTCTGTTCCTCAACAATAGAAATCTGCTCCTTGGGCACAGAGCGATTCAAAAACGGATGTGGAAATCGCTTGATGCAAGATCTGAACTGCATGGCACATCAGTGTTACCCATGCCTGTGCAGCCTGGGTCGAATTGTTGGTTCCGTTTCACTACTTCATATACAGACTTGCATTTGGGGTCCGCCCCCGGTAGCTGAGTGTCAGCGCGACAGACTTTCAATCCAAAGGGCCCGGGTTCGATTCCTGGCTGGGTCGGAGATTTTTCTCCGCTCAGGGACTGGGTGTTGTGTTGTCCTAATCATCATCATTTCATCCCCATCGACGCGCAAGTCGCCGAAGTGGCGTCAAATCGAAAGACTTGCACCAGGCAAACGGTCTACCCGACGGGAGGCCCTAGTCACACGACATTTCATTCATTTCTTGCATTTGGTCCATACCCTGGCAAATTTTGGCGCTGAATCTTGTGCTCAGTTTAGACTTCTGCCTACAAGAATCATACTGTCCCTTGTACTCGAGCTTTGATGTATGTTTCTAGTTGATTTCATGTGCACACTGTGATGTACCTGTTACTCATCCCACAGTAGAGCTGTGTCTGAAGGACACCTCTCCTGACAACACTCTGCTCTTTTTGCATAATGGCATTAGCATGGGCTGAAATGTGTAACTTACTTTTTTACATCCCTTTGTAATTTAATTCCCATAGCAGCACATAACTTAATTTTACTGTACTGCATCACCATTGTTGTAATTTTGTTGATACTTATTTCACAACCTATTTTCAAGACAGCATCCATTCCATTCATAATCATCATTTGTGATTATCATTCTTGTGGTTTAGATACAACTGCTACATATTCCAACTGAGTTCCGGAAACCTATCAGTTTGCATGTACAGTTATTTGGCATCTTAACGACTCTTTTATAATATTCTTAAAATGTAACCCAATAAGACATGTAAATGAGGGGACTTAGTATTCCAACATTGAAGTCCAGCATGAAACACTGGCTGAAACTCTTGAATGGTTTAATGTTCGCACATTTCAGATTTAATGATATTCCTGTGTAAAAGATAATCATGCCTATGAAAATACTGAAATGTTTTCTTAAATTGCCAGCACTACTGTGAAAGTTCATGAGAATCTTGAATTTGCGGTTTTAATCTGGGCCTATTAGTATGTTATTATTCAGCAAGGTGAAGATAACCTGGCCATAGTAGGAACTAACTAGGCTATGTGATTAGGTACAGTCATGTTTCAATTAAAAATAGCACAGTTTGTTACCTTACTGTGCAAGTGTGAAAAGTGACCACTAAAAGCAGTCACAGAAAATACTATTGTGGGAGGCCACGACAACTTGCTGCCAGCATCAGTTTTATAACTGACACTGTGAACGAGAAAGGTATGGTAGAAAGACAGAGAAGGCAAATTGTAAAAAGGAAAAATTAAGTTAGTCAGCGGTATCCAAATCACAGGAGGAAGAATGTGATGCTGGATGGAGCAGGATTCAGGTATCAGGCCCAGAGCAGAACAAGTAAAATGCACATAGTAAATATTTCATTGATGACATAGATTAAAGTATTATTAGTCAGTGACATTTTGAATAATACAAAAAACAATCTCTGCAAAACACTTCAGAGCATTTGTCATACAGAACTGGACTTCCAGGCTAGCAAAGGCACTCTGAGAGAAAACTTTACTATCTATAGGGTTCATGAATAAGAGTGTCATTATTTATTTTTCATACACACTGTATTGTGAATAAATGTTGAAAAATGACAACTTTTGGTGTTAACCCTCAAACAGGTGCGCCATTATTGCTTCAGCTAACACAGTGATAAGTTGTGTTGTCTTGTCATGAGCCCAAGTGAGAAGCAGTAGTATAAAATAAAAACAGCAAACTAGCTGAGAAAAAATTTATGATCCATGCAAGAAAATGGCCCAGATTCTGGGCTAGCAGCACAATCCCATAATGAGGCAGTTATCTATGAGATAATTAGTAATCAAATAAGAGTTTTGGAGGGATCTGATGTAGCTGCGCTGTTTAATGCTTCGAGTGGGTCATTACTGTGGGGTAACACTTGTGTGTGGCAAAAAAGTAATACAATGAAACATTTGTTGTATTATTCTTTAATGAAACAGTGATATAGCTCATATAATGTTACTTTATTGTATTGTTGATTAATTGAACTAAGATTAAATAATAATTTTGTTCATATGTGTTTACCTTGGAAACATAAAGACAGCTATTCTTTACACGAGTACAAGGTGAACTGCATGCCCACTTGTTTTATGAGAAATGGTGTGCCTGCTCGAGTGTTAATTAAGGGGCACCAACCTTCTCCTCTGTATTCTAATGCAAAAAAATGTTATCAGATGCCCTCACCAGGCTGAATGGGCCTCCTTCCAGACCTTTTGATGGTTTTGCCATGGATTGATCCAAGGCCTTGGCAGTACTACTCAATAATTTTGACTACTAGATCAGGCAGTCAGTTTGCTTTTGCAGCTGTGACGTTGACTTTCACTGCTGTGACGTCAGAGGACTTGAATGGTTGTGTATCACATGAGTGTAATGACAACTGTGAAAAGAGATACTGCAATGGGCAGTGAAACTAAAAACATAATAAAATCAGTAGCCATATAAGTAGATTCAGACAAAGAATCATTGTTATCATTATTGACTGAAACAGTAGAGGACAAATCAACAGTCACCAGTGGTTTTACAGATGCTGTCATTGGAGTGTCACGAGCAGCTAATCTGAGAAGTATTATACTTCCTATTTTGAATAAGTATTATACTTTCTGTTTCTATTCTTGTTCTAAGAAACTTCATTCATTGGCACTTAAAAGATGAGAAATCTATCACAGTCCTCCACTTGTAAGGGCATTGGAGTGTATGCAGTTGTTACCTCTTTTCCCTGACTCTCCGGTGTAAATACGACAGTGCTGCTACTGTGGCCAGGTTACCAGTTTGTTTTGCCAAGTAATAACTTAATGATGAAGAGTGCCTTTTTTTTGGGGGGGGGGGCATAATTATTAGCTACTGCTGTTGATGTTACTCACAAGTGTGGAACGGTGCTAGTTTCAAAATAGGGAGATCATCTGTTGCATAAAGGAATACATTATCTGTTATTTTGGCAAGTGCATTTTTCTGCATCACTGACTGTATCCTGCATAAACAAACAGAAGAGACCATCAAACCCGTGTCCCTTTCCTGTCAGATGCGCAAGGAAGTGTTCACAACTCTTATTTTTTCAGCTATTTATGTGCAATGGTGAAATGAAGCACTGCTAAGAACTTTGAATTAGCAGTTTCTTGCCTAATGCTCTACAAATCATTGTATTTCTAATTTAGTAGCAAAGGTAACAGCGCACCAGGTAGTAAAGGCACTGAGTTAAAAGGCTCACAAACAAGACTGTAAGCTTTACTAGCAGTAGGACAGATTCTTTCTTCTTGAGCTAGAATACTCGTGACCATGTGTGTGTGCCCCCCTCCCCCTCCCCGCCCCCCCCCCCCCCCACCCCCACACACAAACACACGCTGTACAGCTTCATTGTGCAGGCTAAATACACAAGTGCCGAGACAGCAGTTTGGCAGGCAGGCTGGGATGAGGGGTGGTGTCGGGTGGATTGAGTGAGCAGAGACGAGAGGTGGGGAGTAGGAGAGATGGTGGGGAAGGATTGCGGACAGCTCTGGGGGAGTCAGCAGTTGTATTAGATAGAAACGTGGAATGGAGAGGAATGCAAACTCACAGGCAGCCAGAACCAGTGAGTACTATAGCATACAATAACATAAACAAATGTAAGCGTTTTACGTAAAATTGTGTAAGTCACTTTTGCTCTTTTGAGAAATCGAATGTTTTGCAAAACAAACAGAAAACTCAGGAAAGCCTAATAGAAGTATGTACAGTAATAATGAGTGTAAAAACATCAGTATTAATACGGAACATAAATTAAGTGCAGTAATGTTAATATTATCACCATAATTAGTATAAATTCCATGAATTTCACTTCGAATAACAGTTTCACTTTGAATTCAGCAAAAGTAAGTGTAGTGATACTAATATTACCTTCATAATGGTGTATAAATTACAGAAATTTGTTTGAATTGACTCAGAAATAAATATGTCACCTTTGTCCTCAGAAGTTTCTTTCAGAGAATGAAAAATGTATGGTGAACAGGAAGGATGTATGGTAATGAGTCTTAACATGTCTTTTGTCTTCAAATTTTTGACTTGTCATGTTTCATTGTAGAGTGGTTCCTGTTTTACACTGTTGAGTTGAATTGGACATCACTTCTCTCCTGTTTGTATGTCTAAGGTGAGAAACTCTACATCAACATTTGGAGTTTACTTGTAATGTATCTTCGTAAATTCAAATCTTCCATACTGCAACCATTGAATTTGTAACCAAGATACTGGACACTGTAATTTGTTAGTTTTGCTGTTAAATACTGCCTTCTCCAAAGCTACCATCTATACAATTCTTGCTTCATTTGTGCTACCATTAATGGCTTTTTTTTCATACTGAGCAATGATTTTATATTAGTTTGATGGTGTAGATAGTTTTTCCTTTTTCCCGGAATTCCACAGAGCTAAACTCGGCATCGTTTGGTGGATACAAGTGTACACTTGTCATAAAAATACAGTCAAGAACATTCACTTGATCTACATCTACATCCATACTCCGCAGGCCGTCTGACGGTGTGTGGCGGAGGGTACCTTGAGTACCTCTATCAGTTCTCCCTTCTGTTCCAGTCTCGTATTGTTCGTAGAAAGAAGGATTGTCAGTATGCCTCTGTGTAGGCTCTAATCTCTCTGATTTTATCCTCACGGTCTCTTCGCGAGATATACGTAGGAGGGAGCAATATACTGCTTGACTCCTCGGTGAAGGTATGTTCTCGAAACTTCAACAAAACCCCGTACCGAGCTACTGAGCGTCTCTCCTGCAGAGTCTCCCACTGGAGTTTATCTATCATCACCGTAACGCTTTCGCGATTTCTAAATGATCCTGTAACGAAGCGTGCTGCTCTCCGTTGGATCTTCTCATCTCCTCTATCAACCCTATCTGGTACGGATCCCACACTGCTGAACGGTATTCAAGCAGTGGGCGAACAAGCATACTGTATCCTATTTCCTTTGTTTTCGGATTGCATTTCCTTAGGATTCTTCTAATGAATCTCAGTCTGCATCTGCTTTACCGATGATCAACTTTATATGATCGTTCCATTTTAAATCACTCCTAATGCGTACTCCCAGATAATTTATGGAATTAACTGCTTCCAGTTGCTGACTTGCTATATTGTAGCTAAATGTTAAGGGATCTTTCTTTCTACGTATTCGTAGGACATTACACTTGTCTACTTTGTTCATTAAACGACTGTGGGGAACTGTATCGAACGCCTTGCGGAAGTCAAGAAACACAGCATCTACCTGGGAACCCGTGTCCATGGCCCTCTGAGTCTCGTGGACGAATAGCGTGAGCTGGGTTTCACACGATCGTCTTTTTCGAAACCCATGCTGATTCCTACAGAGTAGATTTCTAGTCTCCAGAAAAGTCACTATACTCTAACATAATACGTTTTCCAAAATTCTACAACTGATCGACGTTAGAGATATAGGTCTATAGTTCTGCACATCTGTTCAATGTCCCTTCTTGAAAACGGGGATGACCTGTGCCCTTCTCCAATCCTTTGGAACGGATTGGAAACGCTACGCTCTTCTAGAGACCTATGGTACACCGCTGCAAGAAGGGGGGCAAGTTTCTCGCGTACTCTGTGTAAAATCAAACTGGTATCCCATCAGGTCCAGCGGACATTCCTCTTTTGAGCGATTTTAATTGTTTCTCTATCCCTCTGTCGTCTATTTCGATATCTACCATTTTGTCATGTGTGCAACAATCTAGAGAAGGAACTACAGTACAGTCTTCCTCTGTGAAACAGCTTTGGAAAAAGACCTTTAGTATTTCGGCCTTTAGTTTGTCATCCTCTGTTTCATTACCATTTTGGTCACATAGTGTCTGGACATTTTGTTTTGATCCACCTACCACTTTGACATAAGACCAAAATTTCTTAGGATTTTCTGCCAAGTCAGTACATAGAACTTTACTTTTGAATTCATTGAATGCCTCTCGCATAGCCCTCCTCACACTACATTTCGCTTCTCGTAATTATTGTTTGTCTGCAAGGCTTTGGCTATGTTTATGTTTGCTGTGAAGTTCCCTTTGCTTCTGCAACAGTTTTCTAACTTGGTTGTTGTACCACGGTGGCTCTTTTCCATCTCTTATGATCTTGCTTGGCGTATACTCATCTAACGCATATTGTACGATGGTTTTGAATTTTGTCCACTGATCCTCGACACTATCTGTACTTGAGACAAAACTTTTGTGTTGAGCTGTCAGGTACTCTGAAATCTGCTTTTTGTCACTTTGCTAAATAGAAAAATCTTCATACCTTTTTTAATATTTCTATTTACGGCTGAAATCGTCGATGCAGTAACCGCTTTATGATCGCTGATTTCCTGTTCTGCGGTAACTGTTTCAAATAGTTCGGGTCTGTTTGTCACCAGAAGGTCTAATATGTTATCGCCACGAGTTGGTTCTCTGTTTAACTGCTCAAGGTAGTTGGATTCTTTTCCCTACCACCCGTTATGAACGTTGAGTCTCCATTCTATATCCAGCAAATTAAAATCTCCACCGAGAACTATAACATGGTGGGGAAATCTACTCGAAATATTTTCCAAATTATCCTTCAAGTGCTCAGCCACAACAGCTGCTAAGCCAGAGGGCCTATAGAGACATCCAATTACCATGTCTGATGTAGTGCATCTGTCAGGAGGTTCAAACAGGGAAGTGCCTTTTTAAAACTTCTCTTTTGTCCAGTGCAGTTACAGTGTTGTGTGTTTTCTTGTACTAGCAACTTTTGTAAGTTTCACAATGCATGATGAAATTTATAATATGCTACTGAATATGCTAACTTTGGAAATACCAAGGCTTTTTCCAAATCAGATATAAAAGCATAAACTTTAGTTGTTGTTGTTGTGGTCTTCAGTCCTGAGACTGGTTTGATGCAGCTCTCCATGCTACTCTATCCTGTGCATGCTTCTTCATCTCCTGGTACCTGCTGCAGCCTACATCCTTCTGAATCTGCTTAGTGTATTCATCTCTTGGTCTCCCCCTATGATTTTTTCCCTCCACGCTGTCCTCCAGTACTAAATTGGTGATCCCTTGATGCCTCAGAACATATCCTACCAACAACCGATCCCTTCTTCTGGTCAAGTTGTGGCACAAACTCCTCTTCTCCCCAATTCTATTCAATACCTCCCCATTAGTTATGTGATCCACCCATCTAATCTTCAGCATTCTTTTGTTGCACCACATTTCGAAAGCTTCTATTCTCTTCTTGTCCAGACTATTCATCTTCCATGTTTCACTTCCATACATGGCTACACTCAATAGAAATACTTTCAGAAATGACTTCCTGACACTTAAATCTATACTCGATGTTAACAAATTTCTCACCTTCAGAAACGCTTTCCTTGCCATTGCCAGTCTACATTTTATATCCTCTCTACTTTGACCATCATCAGTTATTTTGCTCCCCAAATAGCAAAACTCCTTTACTACTTTAAGTGCCTCATTTCCTAATCTAATTACCTCAGCATCACCCGACTTAGTTCGACTAAATTCCATTATCCTTGTTTTGCTTAGTTGATGTTCATCTTATACCCTCCATTCAAGACACTGTCCATTCCGTTCAACTGCTCTTCCAGGTCCTTTGCTGTCTCTGACATAATTACAATGTCATCGGCGAACCTCAAAGTTTTTATTTCTTCTTCATGAATTTTAACACCTACTCCGAATTTTTCTTTTGTTTCCTTTACTGCTTGCTCAATATACAGATTGAGTAGCATCGGGGAGAGGTACAACCCTGTCTCACTCCCTTCCCAACCACTGCTTTCTTTTCATGTCCCTCGACTCTTATAACTGCCGTCTGGTTTCTGTACAAATTGTAAATAGCCCTCCAATCCCTGTATTTTACCCCTGACACCTTAAGAATTTGAAAGAGAGTATTCCAGTCAACATTGTCAAAAGCGTTCTCTAAGTCTACAAACACTAGAAATGTAGGTTTGCCTTTTCTTAATCTTTCTTCTAAGATAAGTCGTACGGTCAGTATTGCTTCACGTGTTTCAACATTTCTACGGAATCCAAACTGATCTTCTCCGAGGTCGGCTTCTACCAGTTTTTCCATTCGTCTGTAAAGAATTCGCGTTAGTATTTTGTAGCTGTGACTTATTAAATTGATTGTTTGGTAATTTTTATATCTGTCAACACCTGCTTTCTTTGGGATTGGAATTATTATATTCTTCTTGAAGTCTGAGGGAATTTGCCTGTCTCATACATCTTGCTCACCAGATGGTAGAGCTTTTTCGGGACTGGCTCTCCCAAGGCTGTCAGTAGTTCTAATGGAATGTTGTCTACTCCCGGGGCCTTGTTTCGACTTAAGTCTTTCAGTGCTCTGTCAAACTCTTCATGCAGTATCATACCTCCCATTTCATCTTCATCTACCTCCTCTTCCATTTCCATAATATTGTCCTTGAGAACATCGCCCCTGTATAGAGCCTCTATATACTCCTTCCACCTTTCTGCTTTCCCTTCTGGGTTTCCATCTTAGCTTTTGATATTCATGCAAGTGGTTCTCTTTTCTCCAAAGGTCTGTCTAATTTTCCTGTAGGCAGTATCTATCTTACCCCTCGTGAGATAAGCCTTTACATCCTTACATTTGTCCTCTAGCCATCCCTGGTTAGCCATTTTGCGCTTCCTGTCGATTTCATTTTTGAGACGTTTGTATTCCTTTTTGCCTGCTTCATTTATTGCATTTTTGTACTTTCTCCTTTCATCAATTAAATTCAGTATCTCTTCTGTTACCCAAGGATTTCTACTAGCCCTTGTCTTTTTACCTACTTGATCCTCTGCTGCCTTCACTACTTCATCCCTCAGAGCTAGCCATTCTTCTTCCACTGTATTTCTTTCCCCCATTCCTGTCAATTGTTCCCTTATGCTCTCTCTGAAACTCTGTACAACCTCTGGTTTAGTCAGTTTATCCAGGTCCCAGCTCCTTAAATTCTCACTTTTTTGCAGTTTCTTCAGTTTTAATCTACAGCTCATAACCAATAGATTGTGGTCAGAGTCCATATCTGCCCCTGGAAATGTCTTACAATTTAAAACCTGGTTCCTAAATCTCTGTCTTACCATTATATAATCTATCTGAAACCTTCCAGTGTCTCCAGGATTTTTCCATGTTTACAACCTTCTTTCATTATTCTTGAACCAAGTATTAGCTATGATTAAGTTATGCTCTGTGCAAAATTCTACCAGGCGGCTTCCTCTTGCATTTCTTAGCCCCAACCCATATTCATCTACATTTCCTTCTCTTCCTTTTCCTACTGTCGAATTCCAGTCACCCATGACTTAAATTTTCGTCTCCCTTCACTACCTGAATAATTTCTTTTATCTCATCATACATTTCATCAATTTCTTCATCATCTGCAGAGCTAGTTGGCATGTAAACTTGTACTACTGTAGTAGGTGTGGTCTTCCTGTCTATCTTGGCCACAATAATGCGTTCACTACGCTGTTTGTAGTAGCTTACCCCCACTCCTATTTTTTTTATTCATTATTGAACCTACTCCTACAGTACCCCTATTTGATTTTGTATTTATAGCCCTGTATTCACCTGACCAAAAGTCTTGTTCCTCCTGCCACCGAGCTTCACTAATTCCCACTATATCTGACTTTAACCTATCCATTTCCCTCTTTAAATTTTCTAACCTACCTGCCCGGTTAAGGGATCTTGACATTTCACGCTCCGATCTGTAGAACGCCAGTTTTCTTTCTCCTGATAACGACGTCCTCTTGAGTAGTCCCCGCTCGGAGATCCGAATGGGGGACTATTTTACCTCCAGAATATTTTACCCAAGAGGACGCCATCATCATTTAATCATACAGTAAAGCTGCATGTTGTTCTCAATGGAGAGACGTCTACAGACGTTAAAGTAACCTCTGGCATGCCACAGGGGAGTGTTATGGGACCATTGCTTTTCACAATATATATAAATGACCTAGTAGATAGTTTTGGACGTTCCTGCGGCTTGTCGCGGATGATGCTGTAGTATACACAGAAGTTGCAGCATTAGAAAATTGCAGCGAAATGCAGAAAGATCTGCAGCGGATAGGCACTTGGTGCAGGGAGTGGCAACTGACCCTTACCATACACAAATGTAATGTATTGTGAATACATAGAAAGAAGGATCCTCTATTGTATGATTATATATTAGTGGAACAAACACTGGTAGCAGTTACTTCTGTAAAATATCTGGGAGTATGCGTGCAGAACAATTTAAAGTGGAATGATCATATAAAATTAATTGTTGGTAAGGCGGGTACCAGGTTGAGATTCATTGGGAGAGTCCTTAGAAAATGTAGTCTATCAACAAAGGAGGTGGCTTACAAAACACTCGTTCGACGTATACTTCAGTATTGCTCATCAGTGTGGGATCCGTACCAGGTCGGGTTGACGGAGAAGATAGAGAATATCCAAAGAAGAGCGGCGCGTTTTGTCACAGGGTTATTTGGTAAGCGTGATAGCATTACGGAGATGTTTAGCGAACTCAAGTGGCAGACTCTGCAAGAGAGGCACTCACTTCGCGGTGTAGCTTGCTGTCTAGGTTTCGAGAGGGTGCGTTTCTGGATGAGGTATCGAACATTTTGCTTCGCCCTACTTATACCTCCCGTGGAGATCACGAATGTGAAATTAGAGAGATTCAAGCGCGCTCGGAGGCTTTCTGGCAGTCGTTCTTCCTGCGAACCATACGCGACTGGAACAAGAAAGGGAGGTGATGAAAGTGGCACGTAAAGTGCCCTCTGCCACACCACGTTGGGTGGCTTGTGGAGTATAAATGTAGATGTAGATGTAGAAAAAGTACGGCTGTAGTTTCCCCTTGCTTTCAGCCATTCGCAGTACCAGCACAGCAAGGCCGTTTTGGTTAGTGTTAAAAGGCCAGGTCAGTCAATCATCCAGACTGTTGCCCCTGCAACTACTGAAAAGGCTGCTGCCCCTGTTCAGGAACCACAAGTTTGTCTGGCCTCTCAACAGATACCCCTCCGTTGTAGTTGCACCTACGGTACGGCTATCTGTATCATTGAGGCATGCAAGCCTCCCCACCAACGGCAAGGTCCATGGTTCATGGGGGGTAGATTCTGATAATTCCTTATACACTTCCATTGAATTTCATGCAGATTTGGCTCTCCTTAAATGTAATGTGGTAGATTCTGACAATTCCTTGTACACTTCCATTGAATTTCATGCAGATTTGGCTCTCCTTGAATGTAATGTGGTAGATTCTGACAATTCCTTATACACTTCCATTGAATTTAATCAGATTTGGCTCTCCTTAAATGTAATTAATGTTACACTTTTAATTCCCCCTTCCCCCATCTTTAGCAACTGATACTTGTATGTGGTATTTATCATATGTTGGGTATGTATCTCTTCTTGCTGGATGAAAACTTAAGATTGAAATTGTGATTGAAAATGTATATATACAGAGCCTTTGACAATGGTTTTATGTTATCTTCAACATACTTTCCTTTATATAAATTGTACACAAGTCTGATATTCAATTCAGGACTAAAGTAATATCTGTTGGGGTTGTCCGATTGAGAATAATATCACTGATGACATGAAAAACTTTTAATGTGGGTTTGAGTATGAGTAACTGTACTTTCTGGAGCTATATTGGAAGGTTTGTGATGATCCGTTAAATCACTATCAGTTTCCTCTCTTTTCTTTACTTTTTTTTGTATGTCTTGTCATCCCGCCATTGGAAATCTGAAAACTTTTTTCAGAAAATACTTTTTACAACTAAACATGTAAATAGTACTTGTTCAAGACTTTAGATGTTGAGATGCTGTTTGTGGTCTGCTTGTTGCAGGAGATTCTGATTTGGTTAGTCCACATATGTAGGCATTTTGAGAGTTGAAAGGTATCATTTTCAAAAACTTGCCAAAAATTCCTTACCTTTCTTCTTTTGTTATTTTTGAAGCATATTGTAATCATCAGTGACAAGACCAAGTCTATCTTCAAAAGTCTGTCAGTTCAGTTTCTTCAGAGTCTCTGACACTCTCCCACAGGTAAAACAAACTATCACCATTCATGCTGACTTTCTGTGTATATGTTGAATATCCTCTGTTAGTTCTATTTGGTATGTGTCCCACACACTTGAGCATTATTCCAGTATAGATCACATGGGTGATTTGTAAGCAATCGTCTTTGCAGACTTACTACATTTTCCCAGTATTCTACCAACAAACTAAATTCTACTGCCTGCTATACCCACGTCTGAGCCTATGTGATCATTCCATTTCATATTTCTACAAAATGTTACACCCAGGTATTTGTAGGGAGTTGGCCGATTCGAACTATGACTCATCGATACTATTGTCATAATAGTCATAGCATACTACATTTTTTGTTTCGTTAAGTGCACAGTTTTACATTTCTGAACATTTAAAGCAAGTTGCCAGTCTTTGCACCACTTCAAAGTCTTCTCAAGATCTGACAGAATATTAATGCAGTTTCTTTCAGACATATTTCCTTATAGATAACTGCATCATCTGCAAAAAGTCTGAGGTTACTATTAATGTTGTCTGCACAGTCATTAATATACAACATGAACAGCAGTGGTCCTAACACTCTTCTGTGGGGCACACCCGAAGTTACTTCTACATCTGATGATGAATCTCCATCTGAGATAACATGCTGTGTCCTCCGTACAAAAAAATTCTCAATCCAGTCACAAATTTCAATTGATACTCCATATGATAGTACATTTGAAAATAAATGTAGGTGTGATAATGAATCTAATGCTTTTCAGAAATCAAGAAATACTGCATCTATCTGCTTGACCCAAAGCTTTCAATATGTCCTGTGAGCAAAGTGCAAGTCAGTTTTCACACTATACATGTTTTGGAATCCATGCTAGTGGGCATGGAGAAGGTAATTCTGTTAGAGGTAAATTCATTAGGTTTGAGCTCACATTATGGTGTAAGATTCTACAACAAATTGACATAACGGATATTCCAGAGTAGGTT
Organism: Schistocerca americana; assembly: GCF_021461395.2. Lineage (NCBI taxonomy): Eukaryota > Metazoa > Arthropoda > Insecta > Orthoptera > Acrididae > Schistocerca > Schistocerca americana. The sequence continues at coordinate 552,291,301 of NC_060125.1, forward strand.
TGTGGATCACTTCTATTACTATTCTTGTAAATGGATGTGACCTACGCTTCCTTCCAACTTTTGGCCATGGTTTTTTGTTTAATGGATCTATGGTAGATTATAGTTAGAAGAGGGACTAAATCAGCTGCAAATTTAATCTAGAATCTGATAGATATTCTATTGGTCCCTGGATCTTTGTTCCATTTTAATGATTTCAGCTGTTTGTCAACACTACTGATCCTAACATGGATTTCACTCATCTTTTCAGTGGGTTTTCCCTTGTGAAGAAACATATGAAAATGGAGTTAAGCAATTAAGCTTATGCTTCGCTGGCCTTCAGTCCCGGTCTCATTTGTGTGTCTGGGCACTAACTTAGATGCCATTAACAGCCTTTACAGATGACCAGAATTTCTTCGGTTTTTGTAAAAGATCATTTTACTGCTACATTAGTTATTGAAGACTTCATGTATTGCTCTCTTGACACCCCAATGCTTTTACACTCATTCTGCAGTACTCTTTGTTTGACAGTGTACCATGGAGGATCCTTTCCATCATGACCTGTTGTGCTGGTTACATATCTGTCCAGTGCACAATTTAAAAAACTTGAGCTGTAGTTCCTTGCTTTTTTATAAAGTTCACTGAACAGAAATAACTTTCTACTTGTTTTAGTAGGCCTTTGTACTTTGTTAATGATTGTTACCATAGCCATGTCATTGTCCCCGATATCAGTTTTGATGTGGATATCCTGAAAGAGGTCAGGTGTATTTGTTGCCATTAATCTAATATTTCCATCATGCGTAGAGTTACAAAGTATCTGTTCTAGGTAGTTTTCAGAAAAGGCATTTAGTAACATTCACAGGATGTCTTATAATCCCCACCACAAAAACTGTAATTTTCCCAGTTGATTGTTGGATGATAAAGGACTCCACTGATGATTTCAGTATGATTGGGGAACTGAGGATTTCTCTAAAGTCTGGTGGGTAATAGAAGGATTCAGTTACTTTTTTCTGCCCACCCCTAATACTGAGTTGCCCAAACAATTTCACATGCACATTCAATTTCTATCTCAGTGTATTTGAGTCTCTTGTCTACTGAGAGAAATGCACCACCTCAATTTCCCATTAGTGTAACCTTTCAACAAACACTCAAAAAGCTTACTACTGCCATAGATTTCAGGTTTCAGCCAACTTTCTGTATCTAGTATTATGTGGACTTCACTTCTTTTCAGAGTGCTTCAAACTCTGGCACTTTGTTGTGAATGCTTTGGCAGTTAACCATTAGGATTTTGATACTCTTATGTACAGGGGTGTTCTTTTTGATCTTAACACTTATAATTCTGGGTCTCCTACAACTGTTACCTGGACTGGATGTAGAGTCATCTACCCAAAAATTCCTTGTGTGCACCTCACAAGCAGTCAAGTTGTAGTCTATCTTGTTACAGAACCCTCGAAGTCTCTGGTTCAGTTTTTCCTCTCGACTCAGAACCAGAGGCCCATGATCAGTTCTTGGGACAATGCTACAAATTGTGAGCTTTGTTGAGACTGTATGCAAGGCTGGTCTTCTCAGCCTTCTCTGCCAGTCGCTGAAATGACCCAAGTGTGACCTCGGAGCCCGGCCGACTGGCATCATGTGCTCCAATGTGCACCACAATCTGCAGACGGTTGCACCCTATTCCCTCAGTGGGTCCCAGAATAGCCTGTTTAACATGTTGAATGAGACCCTCAGGCATATACACAGTACATCTGGTGTGCCTTCCTGTCCCCTGTTGCCATTTCCCTGGTGAGTACAATTATTCACCATATATTTGAACAGCCCAATAATGACTAGATCCCTATTCATTTGTGTTTGCTTCTCTTGACACAGGACAAAGCAAGTTTCCCCAAACAGGTGAAGTGAGTCAAACTGGCTCAGATTCAGTGAAAAATAGTGCCTCCAACTTGTTGGTTAGGGGAATCGGTATAACACCTTGAGTCTTCCCTTGTCCCAGTCTACCATGTAAAGGACACCTAGATCTATCTTTGACATACAGTACCAGTCAAGTAGTTGAGTACTGACAAATTCCCAACTTCCTGCAGATGAGACAGGATCCACTGGAAGAGAATAGTGCTTGAGGTACCTTTGGTACCACAAGTACACGACTCTCGAGAGCTCTTCCAATATAACGACTCACAGCAGCTGCTGATCATTTTACAGTAATCAGGACAATTTACAGCTACTTACAAACTTCAACTAACTCTTCTGGTATTTGAGAACAGCATTCACAGTGAGACTGCATTGTGACTGGTGCAGTCTTTTGAGGACAGTAAACAAATAACTTTAAACTAAACCTGCTGACCATCTTTTTATCAGATGAGATAAAAAAATTACTAATTTGCCATAAGAATTAAAGCAAATACACAAAAAGAGATTTATATTAAGGCAACAGAAAAACCTATGGTAAAAATTAATAGTTTCCTAAAACTTTTTGAGGTTAATTATAGTCACTGGCAAATTCAAAAATAGAATTAATTTACAATAAATTTAGATAATATACAGCCTACTCCTCTTGTAAAGGAAAACTAAATGTAACATAATATGTTCATTTAAATATCTGCAGTTTACTAAATCACAAATTTGATATACACTGAAAATTTGGGTGATCTCTTCTGTGGGAGTAACCATGAGTCACAAATGCTGCTTTACTAAAAGTAGGTTTTCCACAACTCTTGTTTATAAAAATTTTCAAAAAATGGTTTTGTAAGTGTCCAAAAATTCTCAAAAATAACCCATTTCTCACCTAAATTCTACAGGGAAATTAGAGAATGATTGTTTTGAATGAAGATAGGCTTACTGTTCTCAAAAAATTTAAAATAGCACAAATTAGTTTAAGCCAGCAGTTGACAATAACAGTAAAAGTTTATCATGCTACTTGCAGACGTTCGAAATTCCACAATGTATTGCAATACAAACAAGTTTTGATGCAATCAGTAAAAGATTATGCAGAAACGATGATAACGATAAAATACCTTTTACTGTAGAATTTCAGATCAGCACATGAATCTGGCACACATGGTCTCACACAATAGAAAATTCTAAAGCTGAAATTCAAGTATAACTAAATGTCCGAATAGCACAGATTTTTTACAAAGTTGATTTTGTGACGCTTCTACACTGGCATGTCGAAGTTGAACACCTAAGTGTCAGTTTCTCAGTCAAAATCACCAAAATGTGCAGCACTAACAAAGCACGTCATCTGCCTAGAGCAACGACAAAAATTAGCTCTTGGATTATGGACTCTTTTCTTGAACCACTGTGTGAATGTCCTCCTCATTAGAAAATATGCAAATCAGTTTGTCTATTGCCTGTGCGTTACTGTCTGTAGTTGGTGTTGATGACCTTTCTTCCCACTCCGTGTCACACGTCTGTGTGGTCTTGATCAAAATTGGCGCCATTTCACCTAGGCGGGGTGCGACACTGCATTTATTGCATATAATGCCAGAATTTCATGGTGAAATTGTGTGCATGAGTACGGAGGCTTCTACAACAAGTGTCATGATGATTAAAATTCTTCTGTATGTTGTACCAGATCATGTTGTTGTTGTGGTCTTCAGTCCAGAGACTGGTTTGATGCAGCTCTCCATGCTACTCTATCCTGTGCAAGCTTCTTCAGCACCAGATCATAAGATAAAATATTTTGATTATAAACTTAACACAGGTTCACAGTGAAATTCTGGCATTATATAGAGCAAATGCAGTGTCATATCCAGCCTAAGTGAAATAGCGCCAATTTTGATCGAGATGCTGAGCCAGAAGAAAGGGCATCGACATCAGCTACAGACAATAATTCACAGGCAATTGGTGATCTGATTCGCAGATTTTCTAACAGTGAAGACACTCACACAGTGGTTCTTGAATGGCTACATGACCCAAGAATTGTGCCCAGAGGAAGCCTGTTGTAATACATCCAAAACATTGGTTTTAAGTTCATAGTCAAAGTATTTCATACTATGGTGTGGTACAAGCAGAAGAATCCATGTGCGCTTTAGACGTTTTGCCCACAACAACCGTACTGTCCTGCATACATCAACTTTCGAGTACATTTCCAGTCACCACACCATTTCACTCTCGCATTGTGGTGAATTTTTCACCTGTACTGCAGCCAAACTATCTCTGTAGGAATCCCAGAACATGTACTATCTTTGACAATGTGCCACTCTTGTTGGACAGTGGCCTTTGTGTGGGATGACATGTTTAATTTACTTTTTAAAGTCTCCTTGTACTTCTCATTTGGGAAAAGATAAATCCACAGCACTGCCATGAGCATCCACGTCACCCTCCTTTGCCAATCCGTTCATGGGACATCTGGAGGAACTCTTCCTAGTCTTGCCGGCCGAAGTGGCCAAGCGGTTCTAGGCGCTACAGTCTGGAACCGCGCGACCGCTATGGTTGCAGGTTCGAATCCTGCCTCGGGCATGGATGTGTGTGATGTCCTTATGTTAGTTAGGTTTAAGTAGTTATAAGTTCTAGGGGACTGATGACCACAGCAGTTAAGTCCCATAGTGGTCAGAGCCAACCTCTTCCTAGTCTTCCAAAACCCTTTGTCTGGTTCAGGTTCATTGATGACATATTCATGATCTGTTCTCAGATCCAAGACATCCTATCCTCATTTGTGCACAGCTTTAACAGCACTCCCATTCACCTCACCTGGCCCTCCTCAGTCCAACATGCCACCTTCCTGAATGTCAACCTCCACGACTCTGATGGGTCCATCCATACTTCTCTGCATATCAAGCCCACTAACCATTAAACATGCCTGGATTTGGATAGCTGCCATCCATTCCACACCAAAAAATCACACCCATATAAGTCTGGCCACCTGTTGGCACATTTGCAGTGACAAAAATCCTCTTTCCCAGTCTGCTGATGGTCTCAAAGTTTCACTAAGGCCTTCAAAGAGAGACATTATCCCACAAACAGAGTATCAAATAGCTTTCCTGTGCAATTTCCTCACATGTCCCCACTGTCGCCCTCCACATGCAAGAACCAGCAGCAAAGGAGCACCCTGTCATCAGTCAGTCTCATCCCTGTGAACTGCTTCCTTCACCAAGGCTCCGACTATCATTGTGCCTGGACATACTACCAACACTTCCCCTATGAGCACCCAACCTACAATATATCCCTGTCCATCCCTATCTCGCACCCACTCCCTGCCCCTTACTGTGGAAGACCAGGTGTGAGACCTTTCCGATACACCCATCCAGCACATGCTGCTCCAGTCCTGTTACAGGTTTACCTTATCCTGTCAGAGGCAGGACCACCTGTGAAAGCAGTCACATCATGCACCAGCCTCTCTGCAATTTCTGCAAAGCATTGTATGTAAGCATGACTACCAACCAACTGTCCACACAAATTAATGGCCACTGCCAAACTGTGGCCAGGAGATGACTCAATCATTCAGTTGTGGAGCACACTATTGAGCATAACATAATGATTTCAGTGGCTGCTTCACAACCGTTGCCATCTGGTTGCGTAAAGTTTGGCCAGAAAATAAATAATTTTTGTCCATGTGAAGCTGTATGTTTTTACACACAATCTCTTCTTTTTCAGCTCCTACCAGAGGCCGCGGTAGAGGTAGAGGTAGAGGAGGATTTCGTGGAAATCGTGGATGGCGACGTGGGTTCTAGGATCGCAGTCTGTACAATGTGCTTTCTGTGTTAAATCGTCTCGTGTTCTGCTTAATTGTGAAGAGATGGTAGCAACCAGGAAACTGTTTGGCTGAATAGACTGAAGACGTATGTTCTGGAACAGACTTAAGAAGAGGTTCTGATGTGCTGCAGTAAATCGTGGGACTTTTACTCTGTAGCTTTATTTTGAGCCGAAAAAAATTATCAGTTCAAAACTTTTGTTTGCATTCTAGAGATAACTGGTAAGTTATAAGAAAACCATTGAAGATATTAACTCTTCTGGAAGAGCAAGACAAACTGCAAGAAGCTGTAAAAGATCGTCTCAAGAAACTCGTGTGACATACGTCGGTGACCTGGGATAGAACAGAAATTTAAGTGCCACCGACTTCTAGCTTCAGTCATTTGGGAGAACTTACGTAAAACCAGCTATTGTCCTTCGCCATTTAATCCAGAACTGACCTACATGAAGTGGCTTTGCAGTTTTGTTGCACAAAAATTCATTATTGTAGTCTTGTATTGTATGTAATCTTGTCCAAATAACAATTGTGAAATTTAGAGTAACTCAGATGCAAAGAGAAATCATATCAGCACACAGTTGGCTTTTTGTTTCTGTTTAAGAAAAGTTATAGCCATATTAGTAGGTTGTATAACTACTCAGTTATGATCATTATCTTTTTTTAAAAAATTGAAGATACTTGTGCTCCCAAAGATTAATACACTAAATTCTTATAATTTACTCTTTTTTTTCTGTGCATTGTCTGTTGAGACAATAGTCAGTTATTGGCTCATCATAAAAAATCATGTAAGATGTGTGTTATCTCGGTCACCATCTTTATATGTAGTAGCACTGTAACTTAAGTGAGGAAGGTTGCAGCTTCCCAATGAAATTGGTCATTGTATTACATCTAACATTGAGCTTCTAGCTCCTTATAATGATTTTTGGATATTCATTTGAAATTGTGTACTGATCTGTTTGTGTGCAGTGCCAGTCAGATATGTATTTGGAGTTTTGAATGTGTCATTACTTGCTTTTTGTAGAATCATCATGAGTAGAAGTCTACACATTCATATTGTTAAGAGGAGTAAGCCTTTTTGATGTTACCACGTTGATTGAAAGAGCTGTAAGGAAATGTAAACTGTTAATACAAAGACTGCTCCGGCGCATTCGTGCATATTGTTATGAATTGTGAACAAAAGAATGATGTAGCTGCGCCCTTGCAATGCACCTTATTTGTATAGAAACTGGAAGTTCTGTATGTTGTCATTGTGGTCACTTGGCCTATGTTGTATGCAAATTGATGATGGTGGTAGTAGTAATGTTGATGACTGAATAATGCAGTGATTAACAGAGCTATATGTGAATGACCTTTGAATGTCTAAGCTCACAAAAAGCAACACATTAATTATTAATTGTTGCAGTTTTGGAACCAAAGTGTTGCAGAATGTGTGCTTTGTGTCGGCTTAGGACCCATTAAATGAGGGGGGGGGGATGATGATGATGATGATTGTGTGTGTGCGTGCTTGCGTGCGTGCGTGCGTGCTTGCTTTGTACCCATTAAATGGCGGTGATTGTGTGTGTGTGTGTGTGAGAGAGAGTGAGAGAGAGAGAGAGGGAGAGAGAGAGAGAGAGAAACCCTTAAACACTTTTCTGAAATTCGTGCAATTTTACTTATTTTAGAATATTACTCACATTACCATCAACATTATTTTTCAGTTCCTGAAAACTGACTTGTGCCCCAGCTGATGTGGTGTGCAGCATTGAGATACATCTGGCGAATAATAAAAAGTTCTGTTACAGGAAGGTGCAGACTGGCAATCTTTTTCTGCAGGGTGGCAATACAACTTACGGGCTAAAAAATTATTTATTTGTTCAACTAATCAGTCATTTCAGCAAACTGTGAAGAAAAAGGAGAAGACTGTGACAAGGTTATGTGTGTGTTTTAATGCCTTTGAATAGAGAAGGAAAATGATTATATTTTATAACATGATGAGTGGGCTTCTAAACTCCATGTACACATGAACGATACGCACAACAGCATGCAACCATGTGCACATATCATATCTGTATAATGAGACAAAAATGAATTAAAAACCAAGAGTGACAACTGGAAATTACAGAATAAATACTATATGCAATGGTTCGTGTGCATTGGCCCCCCCCCCCCCCCATCATCACCCCCCTTTTAGTATTTAGTTTATAAAACAGTTATACATTTTCCTTCTCATAACTTTCAAAGGAAATATAAACTTCCCTTGATTAGTACAAGAAATACCAAGCTGGTATTTGCTGCATATATTCTCAGTTCTGTTTTATATTGTCAAGTTTATTTGATGTTAGTGTTTTGGTGTTTATTTTCCTCCTCTCCTAAGTGTGAGCAATCACTTAAATAGAAGCATTTTGTCATATGCAGTTTCTTGTTGTATCCATTCTCAGTTTCTAATTTTCACCCTTTGCATAGAAAGATGGGGAAGTGTACTAAAATGGATGTTGCACATATGAGCAATTGCACCAAGAACGGACAAAGTTCAAATGTAAAAATGTATTTAGTAAATAGTAGGAAAAGAGATAAACATAAATATGTGAGAATGAAATGCAGCAATCAAAACAAGCTGTTGGCAGTGTGTATTGTTGTAGTGTCTTCCACCGGGTGTGGGTGGCTTGTTGTGTTTTGTTCTGTTCATTTGTCGTCTTGTACTTGTGTAGGAGCATTACTGAATTGTAATAATAGCAAGAGCTATTTATTCCAAAGGTCATGGCTCCAGAAACAAGTCTTCCTATCTCTCATACTGCATATGACTGAAGGATGCGGTCTCTGTGCTAGAAATAATTCTGTGCAGGGTTTCTCAGTTGAGGCACTAAAGTGATTACCCACCCCAAAACTTACATTGTTCTAAAGCAGTCAGTGATCGTTCTTTAGGCTACTGAAGGACCCAGATGTGCTATGCCCAAACGCAGTTGATGCTCTTTTCCTTCTTGTAGACATGAGTGTATGGGTTTCCATGTTCTACTGTAGCTAGAAACTTATGATCTATGAAGAAACATTTTTGTAATTTGCATTGAAATTATGTTCTGCACTTTAGGGATTTCAAGTGTGCAAAAACCCAGAGTATAATTATCAACGTATGATTCTCGGGTCTGCCACTGGAACATGTTTTGTGAATCTGTCAGTATTTTCTCAAGGCAACTGCTTGACATAGTCAGGTGGTGTCTGTTGCTGGCAAATAGCAACACTTATCAGCTGTAACCAGCAGTTATTACCTGAACACATCGATCAGTTGCGTCGAGGAAGTGTATTCTGATGCATAAAATGTGATCCCGTAGTACACCAAGGAACCATATATAGAACATATCTCCCACGAAAGCTTGAAGAGTCAAATCCAAATTATTCTGGTCACGCTGTTTGACTAAATTCCTGTCTATAGAAACTGTCTAATGTGACACTCCTGACTGCAGAAATCTACAATCGTGGGGAGACTTCAGTTATCCGTGTTTTATATCAACGTGTTTTTCCTGTAAAGTAGTTATGCAAGCAAGAAAAAGTGCAGTATTGTTTCTTTAATAATCATTCTTCCATTTTTTTATTATAAAAAGTAAATTGCATCTTTTCCCCTCTTTGAAGTTAGTATTTGTTGCAGTGGCTAGGGTATGATATCTATGTTGGATATAGCATATGAAGAATTTCTGTATCCTGACAAAAAAAAAAAAATCTTGTTTAATAATGTGGTTTTCATGCTGTCAATTCTAATAATTTTATTATATTTGTTAGGATAACCTGCAATGCACAATACTGCATGTTTTAATTGTGAGCTTTTATTCATTTCTCTATTAACATCAGGTGCAAAAGGTAACAAATAATCTCCACAGAGGTCCTTGGAATATTTTTCAGGCATACCAAAAACAGAGTTGGGATACTAAAGCATTTAACATGAGAGTTTTGGAGTTCAAAAATTTTATTCTGTATGCTCTTGTATTAAACATGTATCTAAAATATGGGATTGAGTAAGAGTGGACTGAAAGGAATCTACATTTAGGGATATATTAATAATGTTACTCACTGTTAACATTTGTTGGAGTATTGTGTGTTGCATATTTCTCTTTAAGTTATAATTAATTCACATCTTTTTCATGTAGCTGGTCCAGAACATAACTACTTGTCTTTCTTTCAGCTGTTTACATGTTCTGTTCCTACCCAATTTACCTGGATTGTTACACACATCTACTATATTATTTAAATATGTGTAGTTTTTCCTTTCCAGATTTGCCAAAACTACTATGGATACTGCAGATATACAAAAAGCTAGATGTGGGAGCAGCTTCAGTGGAAATAAGTGTGCTTGCATAGCACATAAAAATATTGTACATTACCAGTGAAATGAAATGCAATTAATATCTTTCTTTATTGATATAGCAAGGCACTGTTGTCCCTATGGCATCCCCGTATATGTTATCATATGTTAAATTATGATTTTCTTTCTTAGCATTTCTGAGGACTGCCATATTGTTTATAAGGTGAGTCAACCCATACCTAACACATAATTTTTTTTCATAGAAAAACAATGTTCATACAACCTTACTGTAACTCAAATGATTTATGTACACAATTGTGAATAAAAGTTTTATATTGATATGTTACATTTACTTGCATTGTATCCATCCTGTTCCACAAGAGTGTTTTGTCTTATCATAAACTGAACAATATAACTTAGCCTGAACATCCATTGATCTGAGCACTGAAATGACTTCAAAGACTTCACATAGAATCTACTATCTCACACATGAGTCTGTCAAGAGGATTGCATGATTCTTTGTCAGAATCTTCCTTGTTTGAAGTGTCCATATTCTCAAACAGCTCAGTGGGCACCAGCAATTTTGAGTCTGTTTCACTGTTATCAGGAAGCATTTGTAACGCCTGCTGTAGTATCTCCATCACCTGGAAAAGATTTGGAGATTATTTCTTAATCTTGTTTCCTAACACACTCAGGTAAACTCTATTAATGTATGCACACCTTCTCCAGATGTTTTTGAAACCGTTGAGCTGTTTCAATCCGTTGCCGACGCTGCAGTTCCATCATTACTCTAAGCGTCTCTCGTGCCTGATGAGGTCTGAATTCATTTAGCAAGTGATGAATGTGAATAAAGAGTAGACTTAAATCTTCAACCTTCTCCGCTCTGCGAGGAGACTCTGGACACTGGACGAGCAAATCGAGAAGGTCCAGAAAATTGACAAGAAGTGAATGGTTCAACTTTCTCAGTTCTCGTCGGCGATCAAAGTGCTGCGGGTACAGGCGTTTGATACCCTGCGAAGAGAAAAGACATCTGAAACAAAACTTTTAACCAAGTCTATCAATAAGTCATTGGGCATAATAATATTTGCTGTGTGGGTAGAGTAGTGTTACAATGCCCAACAGCTGCTGGCCATGAATGGTGTAAACTGCTAGTATGATAGGCAGCAATTTGAGGGAGAGATTACATTTGGACATGAAAGGAATTCATTAATTGAGAAGTGAGAGAGACAGGGTTGTAGCCTATACTCCATACAATTCAATCTGCACACTGACCTAACAGCAACAGAATCACAGGGAAAATCTGGCAAAGGAATTGTTGAGGTAGAAGAAAAAAAAAATCATCAACAAACTTTAGTGTAATTTCTTCTGTCGGAGACAGCAAACGACTTGGAAGATCAACTGAACAGATTGAACAGTGACTACAAAAGACACATTGCAGAATTAATGACACTGATTTACATCAATGGGGGCAGTCAAAAATTTGTGCCGGTTTGGGATTCGAACCCAAGTCACCTGCTCACTAGGCAGATGGCCTGACCACTAAACCATTTGGTCACAGTGGTCATTGCAGCTTGGGGGCTTTCAATTAATAAAATTAAATGAGTGGCCCTGAACTATCTACCCTCTGACTCAGTGTTGAAATATTAGAAGTTTTGGCTGGTTTCGTTGTCTAGGGACTGGGATATGTAGTTGCCGTATTACAAGGCAAATACTGCTGAGTCTACAATATGAATATGCACATGAATCGAATGGTCGAAGGTTCCTATCACTTGGCAACTGAGAATTTTGAATGTTATATAGAAATTCATAAATGAAAGATTGCAATTAAGTAAATTCTGGAGGTACTATTTTAACGACTTCAAATGAAGGGTACGATAGCAGAAGTACTTTTAAGAATGCCCTTTATTACTGTACAACACTTATTGGTGTCGATGGTCCAGCAATTAAATAAACAATAAGTTGAATAACAGGGAAACAATAGATTCCTACTTCACACAATTAGTTATGAACAACATAGCTCACGAGATATTCACTTCTAAATGCGTACTACGTCTTCACTTCAGAAACCACGGAGATCTCACAAGTGCACAAGTAGGCACTCCAAAGTATTTCCATCTCTCGCGAACAGGCACAAACTGCTCCACTCTCCACATCTTTCCCAATCGTGCATCCATCGCACCCTACTGTCCAGGATTCTCCTGTCCCCTCTCGAAACAATCGCTGTTATTGGCTAGAGCGTTCCTGCCATGTCTCCAAGCCAACACACACTCATGAACATAATGAAACACATTCAAAATACTGGATTTACATTTCAATAACTTGAAATTAAATAAATATTCCTACGGTTGGACCATAAACACGCTCTAACACACATTACTAAATACGTAAACAAATTAAATAAACATATATCAAAGGAACAGAAATGAGGTGAGCCAGTAGCCTAATGTCTCTGTGCTTTCTAAAACACAGTAAATAATTGACCAATTTCTTCATGAATAGTATATATCAGGTATAAATAAATACACAGATGAACAAATATATTTATAAGCATGCTGCTACCGTTTTTTCGTGTAACTGTGGAGTACTAATGGCCTCATGCAATCAATAGTAATCGGCCACTTTGACCTCCAACAACTCGTGTACTATTCAAGTTACATGCCTGTAATTTATACCAATTTAGGTTTACACTAATAGCTCTCAAAAGACATGCCGATCAACAAAATCAGATGAACCGTTTAGATTTTGGAAATTCGTTGCTGGGTGTTACTTGTATAATTTATCGTCAGATACTAAACTTTAAACTAATAAAGATATTGAAAATCTTATTACACCATCAGAATAGTTGTGCAAATAATGGTAACGTGCATGTTTCCTTTTGAGGTATCTGACTACTATTAATTTCAGCCACACTGTCGGCTGGACCCCATGGTCCAGCCATTTTGTGGCATCACGCGATTGTTAATGAGCCGCAGCTTGCCAAGTGGCCCGAGCAGTGGTCGCCAACTCTGAACTTAAAATATTTCCAGAGCGCCACAACTCGCCCGTTACCTCACCAACTGCTTGGGCTACCCTAGCATATCTCCCATCAGACCCAAATTCTCAAGTTATCAACACATTATTGACATAGTGCAAGAAGAAAAACACCTTTCCCACTGCATAGCAGTCATACTGACTTGCTTTCTGCCGCTAAACCGCCTTCCTGTTTGTGGCAGGGTTCTGTTATCCCCATCGTTTTAAATAAAGACTACAGCTTTTAGTGCACTATTTGTTTACAACATGATGTGAATGAAGGTTATTAGCTCTAAGGAAGTTAGCTATGAGGATGCGTCTTCTAGTAGTGCGAAACCGGCCGTGACTTTTAATAATAGTATTCTATAGCCAGTGCAGATTATTTCTTTCAAAATGTGGAAGTTTGGCTGCAGTTGCCTGCAATTTAAAATAACATGCTCAATAAAAATGCAGACTGCCAAATGGTTTAAAAAGAGTTTATGAAAAAGGATAATATTTTGTAAACTAATATACATGTGTTAGGAATTCCTTTCTGAAAGTATCAGAGGGCGTAGTCCGTTACAGAAGTGAAATATGGATGTTAAGCAGTACAGACGAGAAAAGAATATGAGATTTTGAAATTTGGTGGCACAGAAGAATCCAGAGTACGTGGGTAAAACAGGTAATTAAGAAGTACTGAATGAAGTACAGGAGGAGAAAGGTCTGTGCCACTATTTCACTAAAAGAAGAGTTAGGTTATAGGACATATCCTTAGGCATCAAAGACTAGACAGTATGGCAAAGTAAAGAACGGAGGGTGGGTGGGGGGTTGGAGCTTCAGAGGGTAACCAGGGTACCACCGGATGAAGGTTGCAGTAGTTATGCAGAGATGAAAAGACTTTGGGTAGATAGCTTTTAGAGTCGGTGTGATTTAAGTTTACCAGTGGTTCCCTAAAATAACACAACACAAGTGCTGGGAAGGGTTCTTCGACAAGTAAGCGGCCAAATTTCTCCCTCATTCTTTTCCAAACTTGTGAGTTGGTGCTGCATCTCTGAAAGCCTTGATGTTGACAGAGTATTGATATATTTAACCTCCCTTCCTCAAAAATGGTGTTGTCATATTCACAAATGAGAAAACGGAGGCTTTGAAAAATTATCACTAACACGTGTTCTTTAAGGAGATGGCTTGGTGCCTTAAGACAACATTAGCTGTAAGGCGTCTATTGGAAGAAAGGAACACACCGTTTTTATTACCAAATGGTACTTATAATAGTTAACATATGTATGCTTTGTTCTGGCAATTGAAGACTGACTAAGAAAAAGAGAAATAAATCCCTCTAAATGGGTACAATAGCTCTCTGTTATGACCTTTGGAGATCTACTTTCAAGCCATAAAGTCAGAAATAAGTGCCTCTTATAATGGTGGTACAAGCTCTCTCACTCATGACCATTAAAGATCAACTGCTCAAACATAAAACAAGGTTATAAATTCTCGCTGTGCTTCGAGAGCTGCCGAAACTGCACATGAATAACTTTTTATGCTGGCCAGAGGCCAGGCGATAAAATCTTACATTCAAGATAATAATTATGGAAATTCCTGGATGGGGCAATATGTAAAATAAGGGAAAGGCAACCACTCACCTCTACACCTACACTCTGCAAACCACTGTGAGGTGCATGGCAGAGGTATGGTCCATTGTACCAGTTATTAGAATTCTTCGTATACCATTTATGTATGGAGCACGGCAAGAATGATTGATTGAATGCCTCTCGACATGCAGTAATTATTCAAATCTTATCCTCACGATCCCTGTGTGAGTGAGGTATGGGGGGTTGTAATATACTCCTATAGTCATCATTTAAAGATGGTTCTTGAGACTCCGTCAGTAGTAAACTAGATGTTTATGTCTATCTTTTAAGTCTTTCAGTTAAGTTCCTTCAGCATTTCTGTGACACACAACCATGGATCAAACAAGCCTGTGGCTACTCATGTTGCCCTTCTTTGCATACATTCAATATCCTCATTTAGTCCCAACAGGTATGAGTCTCTCACACTTTAGCAATATTCTAGAACCGGTCTCTCGTATGATTTGTAAGCAATCTCCTTTGTCAACTGATTGCACTTCCCCAGTATTCTACCCAGAAACTGATGACTACCACCTGTTTTACCCCAATTGAGTCTATGCGATCATTCCATTTGATATCCCTACAAAGTGTTACACCCAGGTATTTGTATGAGTTGGCCAATTCCAACAGTGATTCACTGACATTGTATTCATAGGATGCTTTTTCCTTTTCTGAAATGCACAATTTTACATTTTTGAACATGTAAAGCAAGCTGCCAATCTTTCCACCACTTTGAAATCCTATCACGATGTGACTGACTTATAGCAAATCAATGTGTGGAGAGTAGTAACACATAACAGAAAATAGCATTCACACTACTTTTTAAGCACTAGCTCTTTTTCCAGCAAAAGTAAACATATTCCCACACACAGACACCAAAACACACTCCCGCGGCCATGGCAAGACCGTCTCAGTACTGCCTTGGCCGAAGGAGGGTCTATGTGGTTATGTGTGTAATTATATCTGCAAAAAGAAAAAAAGCTAGTGTGAGTGCTGTTTTCTGTTACTGTGCTCCGTGTATCAGTCCACTATAGATGGCTGTTGCATTTCACGTATTTTACATAATATTACCTAAGAAAGGTGGAAGGAGTATACAGAGGGTCTATACAAGGGCGATGTACTTGAGGACAATATTATGGAAATGGAAGAGCATGCAGATGAAGATGAAATGGGAGATATGATACTGTGTAAAGAGTTTGACAGAGCACTGAAAGACCTAAGTCGAAATAAGGCCCCGGGAGTAGACAACATTCCATTAGTACTACTGATAGCCAGCCCTGACAAAACTCTACCATCTGGTGAGCAAGATGTATGAGACAGGCGAAATACCCTCAGACTTCAAGAAGAATATAATAATTCCAATCCCAAAGAAAGCAGATGTTGACAGATGTGAAAATTACCGAACTATCAGTTTAATAAGTCACAGCTGCACAATTCTAACACAAATTCTTTACAGAGGAATGGAAAAACTGGTAGAAGCCGACCTTGGGGAAGATCAGTTTGGATTCCGTAGAAATATTGGAAAACGTGAGGCGATACTGACCCTGCGACTTATTATAGAAGATAGATTAAGGAAAGGCAAACCTACGTTTCTAGCATTTGTAGACTTAGAGAAAGCTTTTGACAATGTTGACTGGAATACTCTCTTTCAAATTCTGAAGGTGGCAGGGGTAAAATACAGGGAGCGAAAGGCTATTTACAACTTGTACAGAAACCAGATGGCAGTTATAAGAGTCGAGGGACATGAAAGGGAAGCAGTGATTGGGAAGGGAGTGAGACAGGGTTGTAGCCTCTCCCCGATGCCATTCAATCTGTATATTGAGCAAGCAGTAAAGGAAACAAAAGAAGAGTTCAGAGTAGGTATTAAAATCCATGGAGAAGAAATAAAAACTTTGAGGTTCGCCGATGACATTGTAATTCTGTCAGAGACAGCAAAGGACTTGGAAGAGCAGCTGAACGGAATGGATAGTGTCTTGAAAGGAGGATATAAGATGAACATCAACAAAAGCAAAGCGAGGATAATGGAATGTAGTCGAATTAAATCGGGTGAAGCTGAGGGAATTAGATTAGGAAATGAGATGATTAAAGTAGTAGAGAGGGTATAAAATGTAGACTGACAATGACAAGGAAACTGTTTCCGAAGAAGAGAAATTTGTTAACATCAATTATGGATTTAAGTGTCAGGAAGTTTTCTCTGAAAGTATTTTTATTGAGTGTAGCCATGTATGGAAGTGAAACATGGACTATAAATAGTTTGGACAAGAAGAGTATAGAAGCTTTCGAAATGCAGAATAATGCTGAAGATTAGATGGGTAGATCAAATGACAAATGAGGAGGTATTCAACAGAACTGGGGAGAACAGAAATTTGTGGCACAACTTGACTTGAAGGAGGGATTGGTTGGTAGAACATGTTCTGAGGCATCAAGGGATCACCAATTTAGTATTGGAGGGCAGTGTGGAGGGTAAAAGTCATAGAGGGAGACCAAGAGATGAATACACTAAGGAGATTCAGAAGGATGTAGGTTGCAGTAGGTACTGGGAGATGATGCAGCTTGCACAGGATAGAGTTGCATGGAGAGCAGCATCAAACCAGTCTCTGTACTGAAGACCACAACAACATACCTAAGATGGTTGCGAGAATATAGAAAACTAACAGACCAGTTTCACTGCTGACAGCTTTCTCAAAACTAATTGAAATCATGAAAGGTATACTAATGAGTTATATGAATAATTACAATCTTTTGAACACAGTAGGGGATCAATCTTAACGGAGTTGACAAAAGTAGTACTTGATGAGGGTGGCTGTGTGACAGGCATATTCTTATATTTTTCCAAAACATTTGACACTGTTGACCATAAAATACTGTTATATACAGCAAGAAGCACTGTGTGTAATAGCTAATGACTGATTCCAGTCTTACCTGGAAAAGTGTGCAAAAGATAGAGGTAGTTCACATGTCTGCTAATGATAAATTATTAGTAAAATAATTGTCTGCCAAGAAACAAACATGGATATGCCACAGAGTAGTGTATTGTACCTCATTCTTCTCATAATACACTGAAGTGCCAAAGTCACAGGACAGCGAAATGCAAGTATACAGATGGCGGCAGTATTATCTACATGTGGTATAAAAGGGCAGTGCACTGATGGAGCTCTCATTTGTACTCAGGTGAAATAAGTGAAAAGGTTCCCAATGTGATCATGGCTGTATGATGGGAATTAACAGACTTGAATGTGGAATGGTACTTGGAGCTAGATGGATCAGAATTCCATTTCAGAATTCAATATTCCAAGATCCACAGTGTCAAACAGTGTACCGAAAATACCAAAATGCAGGCATTACCTCTCACCACGGTCGACGTAGTGGCTGGCAGCTTTCACTTAACAACCGAGAGCAGCAACATTTGTCTCGAGTTGTTAGCGCTAACAGACACACAACAATGCGTGAAATAACTGCAGAAATCAATGTGAAGTGTAGGACGAATGTACCCACTAGAATAGTGTGACGAACTATAGCTTTAAAGGGCTATGGCAGTAGACAACTGATGTGAGTGCCTTTGCCAACAGCATGACATCTCCTACAGCAGCTCCCCTGGATTCGTGATCATATCATTTGGATCCTAGACGACTGAAAAGCTGTGGCCTGATCAGACGAGTTCTGATTTCAGTTGGTAAGAGCTGGTGGCAGGGTTCAAGTGTGGTGCAGACCTCATGAAGCCATGGACCCAAGTTGTCAACGAGTCACTGTGCAAGCTGGAGATGGCTCGATAATGGTGTGGGCTGTGTTTAATAGAATGGGCTGGGCTCTCTGGTCCTACTGAACCAATCACTGACTGAAAATGGTTACATTCAGCTACATGGAGGGCATTTGCATCCATTCATAAACTTAAGGTACCCAAACAACGATGGAATTTTTATGGATGACTATGTCACCGGGCTAAAATTGTTCGCAACTGGTTTGAAGAACATTCTGAACAATTTGAGCGAATGATTTGGCCACTAGATAAACACTAACGTGACGTAATCGAGAGGTCAGTTCATGCACAAAATCCTGCACTGGCAATACTTTCACAATTATGGACAGCTATAGCGGGAGCATGGTTGATTGGTTTAAAAAGGGGCGGAGGGGGGGGGGGGCAACGGTCCATTGTTTCCAATAAAATAATTACACAAGGGAAAGAAGAAAGGAGATTTACAGCAGAATAACAGGAGAAAGGAAGAACCAGAAGAATAACAAACAATACTACTATTGACGAAACAGGAAAAGAAAACCACAGAGAGAAACAAGAAACAGGTAGAAGGGGTAAAAACAAGACGGCAACCGTGGCTGGCCAACCAAGAGAATAAAAAGGAAAATCCAGCCACTCTGCAACACATTAAAACATTAACCCTAAAAGCATTAGAGTGGAGAACACATAGGGACAAAGGACATGCACGAAAACTTGTATAGAATGATAAAACCCACCACCATGTATAAAACGTAAAACTAGATTAGCCAATGAGATGTTGTCAGCTAAAATTAATGGCAACGAGTCTGGTGACTGAAGAGTCCGTTGCAGGGCAGCCAAAGGAGGGCAGCTCACCAAGATATGGGCCACTGTCACCCAGGCACCCCACTGACAATGAGGTGGGTCATCGTGGCACAGGAGGTAGCCGTGTGTCACCCAAGTGTGGCCAATGCAGAGCTGGCAGAGAACCACAGAGTCCCTGCGAGACGCCCGCATGGAGGACTGCCACACATTCGTACAAGGTGCTATCCAAAATTTTCGGGACTGGTGCTGGCATCTATTGAAAACCTTACCTTGGGACTAATGGTCACCACCACCCTCGAAGTAGTTCCCATCCCCACATACACACCGGTCCTAGCGCTTCTGCCACTGGTCAAACATTTTCTGGAAGTCCTGTTCTTTGAGGGGATTTATCACCGTCAGCGATGCTTCTTGAATCCTCTCTAAAGTGTCGAACCGACGGCCTTTCAACTTGAGTTTCAGTTTTGGGAATAGCGCAAAGTCATAAGGTGCCAAATCGGGCAAGTACAGTGGGTGGGGTACAACTTCCATGTCGTTTTTTGCCAAAAAGGACCTGGTGAGTAAGGACGTATGACAGGGCGCATAGTCATGATGCAGCAGCCAATTTCCTCGATGCCAAAGTTCGGGCTGTAGTCGGCGCACATTTTCATGGAGCCATCACAAAATGTCACAGTAGTACATGGAATTCACTGTTTGGTTGGGCGGGCCAAATTCTTTGTGCACAATTCCCTTGTTTTCAAAGAAAACGATGATCATGCTCTTCATCTGTCTCGCTTCTTTAGGTCTTGGAGAGCCCGGGCTCTTCCATTGGGATGATTATTGCTCTGTCACTGGGTCATAACCATAAATCCAGCTATAGTCACCGGTGATAACCCGTAACAGGAAGGTTGGATCATCAGATGTAGTCTGGCGAAGGTCCGTGCACACTTGAACACACTGTGCTTTCTGATCGGCAGTCAAGATCCTTGGCATAAATTCTGCGGCGACATGATACATGCCCAATTCATCAATCAACATTTGTTGAAATATCCCATAACCAATACCCACTTCATCCGCAAGGTCTTGAATCGTTCAATGTCGATCCGCACAAACCAATTGTTGAAGTTTGGTAACAATGTCTGGCATTGTGCGGCTAATGGGCCTTCGAGTGTGAGCATCATCTTCGACGTCTGTATGGCCGGCCCTGAACCAAGCATGCCACTCAAACACATGTGTACGGCTCCTGCTCTGTCCGCCACACACTTGTTGAATCATTGCAAGGGTCTCCGTACCACTTTTCCTGAGATTTGCACAGAATTTGATACACACACGCTGTTCTGTTAGCAGATCCATCATAAAATCACCACATACCAAGCACAGAGTATTATGGAAATCACCGTGGACACTCAACACATCCTCCCAGCTGAATGCCACTCCGTATACTGACTCATATCAGATACGCAGCTCTCGCCACCTAGCGGTGCAAAGATCATCTACTACCACTACATTCCAGATGGCAGCAGCGGTCCCGAAAATTTTGGATTCCACCTCGTAGTCTCCTTAATGGTATGCAGTTTATTGTGAATGCTGAGGTTATGCCATTTCATCTCCCAAAGCCGCAAAACCTAGTGATGTAGTACTGAACGCAGGTCAGGTGCAGAGAAGCCGATCTCCATAAGCGATTTCCGCATAGCCTGTTTGACCAGCCTGTCGGCAAGTTCGTTGCCTGGGATTCCGACGTGAGAGATGAATCGCCGTGGGTGGGAAAATGAGACAGTGATTCGGATGGGCAGGAGAACTACAAACGTGTGCAATGTAACTGGTCAACAGTTGTGTACGCCTAACCTGCAATGGAGGGACTCCGGCCTCCATAAGGATGCTGGTCACCGGACTCGTCCTAAAAGCCCTGCCGCTGGGCGAACGCCACAGTGGTGCACTGGGTTCAGTAAACGTAACACTGAGGCACCGCCAAACCATAAACCAGACCCCATTGTCAAGACACCAAAATGGTTTCACAAGCCAATGTGCCACGGTGATTAGTGCTATAGAGCTGAGAACTGCAAGGTTCCCCAAAATAGATCAGGTGCGCACTACACATTAGCGGCTGTTAACCAGGTAGCTGAACTTGTGCAGGGTGCACACAATGGTTTTTTAGATTACGCAACTCTCCATCCAATTCAGATAATGATAGCCGTAGGTTGGTTTGTTTGGGGGAGGGGACAAAACAGCGAGGGCATCGGTCCCATCTGATTATGGAAGGATGGGAGAAGAAATTAGCCACAACCTTTCAAAGGAACCAGGCCGGCATTTGCCTGAATTGATTTAGGGAAATCACGGAAAACCTTTATTCAGGATGGCCGGATGCGGCTTTGAACTGTCATCCTCCTAAATGCGAGTCCAGTGTGCTAACCACTGCACCACCTCATTCGGGTGATAGCTGTAAGAAACCCAGAAGTTTCAGTGTATGATTGAAAGAAATGCCTCCACAAAAGAGAGTGTCAAAATCCTGTTTGTTAACTGCTGAAGTATTTGCAACAAAATGCCAGTGTTCAAAGTGCTCCTAAAAACAGTGAAGCTCACATAATACTACGTACTGAAAGCTTATTGAAACCCAAAATTGATAACAGTGAGATTATTGGGAAAAATTAAGTGTATGTCAAAACGATAAGCTAATGGGAAATGGAGGTGGTGTATTTGTCTCAGTAGATAAACTCAAATCCACTGAGATAGAAACTGAAGCTGCATATGAGATTGCTTGGGCAAGGCTCAGTATCAGGTGTGGGCATAAAATGGTTACTGAATCCTCCTGTTGCCCACCAGACTCCTGATGTAACTGAAAACTGTAGAGAATACCTCGGTTCACTTGTATTTAATTTCCCAAATATACTTTAATCATACGTGGAAACTTCCATCATCCAACAATCAACTGGAAAAATTAGTGTTTTGCTAGTGGTAGGCATAACAAGACAGCCTGCAAAACATTACTGAATGCCTTCTCTAACTATCTAGGACAGATAGTTTGGAACCCCACTCATGTTAGAAATATTAGATTGAATGGCAACAAATATACCTGACCTCTTTCTCAATGTCCACATCGAAACTGATATCAGTGGCAATTACACAGTTGTGGCAATAATGATTACCAAAGTACAAAGAACAACTAAAATAAGTAGAAAGTTATATATGTTCAGTAAACTAGGTGAAAAAGCAGTAGCATTATATCTCAATGAAGGAACTTGAAACTTCCAGCATAGGGCAGGAACATGTAGAAGAACTACAGCTCAAGTATAAAAGAACAGTTGACCATGTACTTGACAGATGTACCCTGTAGAACAGTTTATGATGGAAGGGACCGTCCATGGTATAAAGTCACTGTAAAGAAACTTTTAAGAAAAGAGAGACTACTGCATAGAGGGTGTAAAACAAAGCGTAGGACTATAGATAGATAGATACTGAATGAAAAGCATTTGTCTATCAAGAGAGCAATGCATGAAGTCTTCAATGAATACTGTTGTAGAATATTGTAAAATGATCTTCACAGAAGCAAAGAAATTCTGATCATATGTGAAACTGTTAGTAGCACTACAGTTATAGTCATGGCCGAAACTGGGACTGAAGTAGAGAGCAGCAAAGCAAAAGCAGGAAATCTTAACCGCGTTTTCAAATATTTATTTACAAAGGAAACATAGGTGAACTGCACCAATTTAATCCTCGTACCATTGAAAAGATCAATGAACCAAATAAGTGTTAGTGTCAGTGTCGGTGGTGTTGAGAAACAGCTGAAATCGCTACAGTTGAACAAAGCTCCAGGGGCTGATAGGATCCCTATCAGTTTCCATACTGAATTTGCAGTTGGGTTAGACCCTCTTCTAATTATAATCTATTATAAATTCCTCAAGCAAAAAACCATGCCTCGTAGTTGGAAGGAAGCACATGTCACACCTGCCTACAAGAAGGGGAGTAGAACTGATCCACAGAACTACTGCTGAATATCCTTGACATCAGTTTGTTGTGGAATCTTGGTACGTAATGTGAGCTCAAACAGAATGACCTCCACCATGCCATCCAGCATGGATGCTGCAAACATCGATCACGTGAAACCCAACTTGCACTTTTCTCATATGACATACATAAAGCTTTGAATCAAGGCACTTAGGTAGATGTGGTATTTCTTGATTTCCGAAAAGCATTTGACTCAGTACCACACCTGCACTTACTGTAGTAAGTACGATCATATGATGTATCAGACAAAATTTGTGACTGGACTGAGGACTTTCTTTAGGGAGGACACAGTGTGTTATCTTGGATGGAAAGTCATTGTCAGATGTAAAAGTATCTTCGGTTGTGCCCCAGGGAAGTGTGTTGGGCTTGCTGTTCATGTTGTACATTAATGGCCTTATGGACAATATTAATATTAACTTCAGACTTTTTGTAGATGACACTGTTATCTAAATGGAAGTACTGTTTGAAAAAAGCTGCATAAATATTCTGTCAGATATTGATAAGATTTCAAAGTGATACAAAGATTGGCAACTTGCTTTAAATATCAGAAATGTAAAACCGTGCACTTGACAAAACAAAAAAATGTACTAACCTATGACTATAACAGCAATCAGTAACTTTTGTAATTGGCCAACTCATACAAACACCTCGTTGTAACACTCTGTAGATATACAAAATGAAATATTCACATAGGTTCAGTTGTGAGTAAAGCAGGTGGTAGAATACTGGGGAAGTGCAGTCAGTCTACAAAAGAAATTACTTACAAATCATTCATGCAACCAGTTCTAGAATATAGCTGAACTGTGTGGGATCTGTATCAGATTGGATTAACAGGGGAAACTGAACGCATACAGATAAGGGCGGCATAAATGGCCACAGGTTTGTTTGATTCAGGGCAGAGCGTCACAGAGATACTGAAGGAACTGAACTGGAAGACTCCTGAAAATAGACATAAACTATCCAGTGAAAGTCTACTAACAAAGTTTCAAGAACCACTTTAAGCGATGACTCTAGGAATATACTACAACTTCCTATATATCACTCACATAGGGATCGTAAGGACAAGATTCGATTAATTGCAGCACGCAGAGGTATTCAAATAATCATTTTTCCTGGGCTCCATTTGTGAATGGAATGGGAAGAAACCTCAATAACTGGTACAATGGGATGTAGCCTCTGCCATGCACTTCACAGTGTTTTGCAGAGTGTAGATGTAGACAGTGCTTGATAGTAATGCTTTGTCATTCTCCTGAGATTAACATCCTACTCAGCAGGGGTGATGCTGACTCAGTTTTCTAGACAGACCAAAGGGAGGAGATGGAGACATGCATGTTTGTGCTTGAGCGGTTATCCATAGCATGTGTGTCTGAAACTACATTTGGCACACATTGTGGTGATAAAATGATAATTGTATAACAGGGACCAACCGAATGGGGAAGTGTAATTGATAATACACTGACTTCATATTCAGGATGCCTATCAATCCTACACCATCCATCCATCCTGATTTAGGTTTTCCTAGGTCATTTCAGACAACTGCCAGGATGGTTCATTCAGCAAGGCCCTGACTGACAACTGTCCTATCCTTGTAAACATATATTCTGTGTGTATGCACATGAAAACTATTTATTTTCATTGTATTATGATGACAAATCCTACAATATTTTGAGATGATGGCTAGCTGAACAAATAATCAAAATAAATTGCGGAAGACAATGTGTGTGTGTGTGTGTGTGTGTGTGTGTGTGTGTGTGTGTGTGTGAGAGAGAGAGAGAGAGAGAGAGAGAGAGAGAGAGAGAGAGAGAGAGAGGAGGAGGAGGAGGAGGAGGAGGGAGGGGGGGGGGGGGGGAATGGAAGATATAGATGAGTACATGCCATGAAAGTTGTCAACCATCAGTAAAAATAGTCCACATCGCTCCAGAAGAAAGGTAGAGTCTCAAGGGTTATGGCATCACAACTGAAGGACAGGGTGGTCTCAGAGGGTCTCAGAGTAGGTTGCGGACATTATTTAGGGAGGTAGAGGCTCCCCTCTGGATTGAGTATCTCCCAGGGCTTTAACTTTTTCTGCATCTTCTTTCTGTTGGATGGATAGGCTTGGAATTTTACCAGAGTTTGGAGAATGGTAATACACTGCCTCTACTTTCCTACTTCACATTTTTCATTTTAAGCTTGCTTGTGTGTGTGTGTGTGTGTGTGTGTGTGTGTGTAATCCCAAGTCTCCTGCTAAGATTATCTATGGGATTTCCTGTTAGGCAGATCAAAGTATCCCCGTCACATCGATCAATAGGTTGAATCCCACCTCAACAACCATATTGCTCAATCCTTGTGATGAAACCCATGCCTGGAAAATGACAATATTTCAGCAGTTTATGTAGGTTTGATAGATAGAATAGGTCAGCAAGTCACAGTCTGGATGTAATAAATTGGACATGGAGATTATTAATCACAGAGTATGGGATACCTTGTAAATTGTCCAAATGTAGTTTTGCAATGTCTGAGATCTTGTCGCATAAGAATGGTGAAAGTTTGGTTGGATAGGAAAAGCTTGAGGTTGTCACAGAATTAGATGTCTAGCTTTAATTCATTTCCTGATGCTGTTAATAGGGTGGGAAAACAGAAAATTTATAGTTTTATTTGTGTCTTACACCCCTACAGCGCTTGCCTGAAATTGCCGACATAAATTTCATTTTTACTCTTATAATGAATTTAATAAAATGTTGAGAAAATACTACAGGAGCTGTGAATGTGGCAAGTGAATCACAGATGCTACAAACAAAACATTTTCCTTTGTAGATGCTTTCATTCATATTTGCATAAGGGTGGCAAACCAACAACTAATGTCGCAAAGCACACACTTCTACATGCAGATGAACACCTACCACCTATTTGGTGTATTGAGGAAGGTTTATTTATTCCCTCCACATTCCGCAGACCATACTTACGATCAACACTGAGATGGAATATGTAAATGGAACAACAGATAATTAAAAAATATATATTTACATGCTGACATGCACATAGTTTAAAGGTTTGTCATTGATTACTTATTGCTGTCCATGAATTCCTCTAACAAACACAATAACCTGAAAAGAAACAACTTCTTGAATGAAAACTATTTTGCATTTAAAAAGATTTCTATTGTCTATCGGTTTTTATTATTTCCACAAGCAACTTGTCAAAGAGGTTTAAAGCTGTGTATTTCACTCTTTACTGTGCCAGAGTTAGATTAACTAGTGTAGAGAGTAGTACAGATCATTTTTTCCTTCCAATACTGTATTATTCTCAACAACAAATTTCATGCGATTAAATGAACCACGAGGCTGTGGTGATAATTTTCCGCACTGGACTTCCAAAGCTGTTGATTGAAGTATATTTAAAAACCACGACCCCAGAATAATATTTCATCAAATACCAATGAATTAAAATGTCCAAAATATGTTACCCAACTGATTTCTGTCATTCTTATAGCAAGAATAGGGGAACCTAAACATTTTCACATATCTATGATATGGATTTTCCGTTTAAGTTTCCATCAATATATACTCCCACAGACACAGAACTTTGTACTCTTCACATACACTATATTAGTAAGAAAAGGGGGGAGGGGCTATTTTTATCAACAGAAAATTGGATCTGCTGTGTCTTTTTTCCCTTCAAAGTTTGTAACTAGTCCATTTGTGCAAAACCAATGAATAACTTCAACAAAAACACTGTTTACTTTCCTCCCAGCTGATGTTGCTTGGCTGTTTGCCTATAATATCCACCATTACCTGCAAAATCAAACTAATTCTGCCTCCTGAAAAGATTTCGAAATGCAACAGTGACAATAACAAACGTAATTGTTGGATTCAAATTAATGATATCAATATAATGGAAGGAAACATTTCACGTGGGAAAAATTATATATAAAAACAAAGATGAGGTGACTTACCGAACAAAAGCGCTGGCAGGTCGATAGACACACAAACAAACACAAACATACACACAAAATTCAAGCTTAAATTTAAATATGTCTGCTTGTGTCTGTATGTGTGGATGGATATGTGCGTGTGTGCGAGTGTATACCTGTCCTTTTTTCCCCCTAAGGTAAGTCTTTCCGCTCCCGGGATTGGAATGACTCCTTACCCTCTCCCTTAAAACCCACTTCCTTTCGTCTTCCCCTCTCCTTCCCTCTTTCCTGATGAGGCAACAGTTTGTTGCGAAAGCTTGAATTTTGTGTGTATGTTTGTGTTTGTTTGTGTGTCTATCGACCTGCCAGCGCTTTTGTTCGGTAAGTCACCTCATCTTTGTTTTTATATATAATTCTGCCTCCTGATTCAAATAAAGTGGCTGCCATTAATATCCACTCACACTGATACAAGGACACAGCTAAACGTTATAAACAATACAGTCCTACATATCCAAAATTTATCACATTCTACTGTCACAGCTGTCACATTCATAAAACACTTAGGAAGAGATGCTGAGAAACAAAGTGAAAATGACAACACACACCCGAGCACTAACCTGGATGTAGCATGAATTCCACACTGATTAGTGGTAATGATGAATGATTTACAGTCAACATAGGGCAAAAACTACAGAAATAGGTCAACTGAACCTACCAATACTTGATGTCAGCTTTGGCCCCTTAACATAATAATTAAGTGGCATGTGCCCTTATACATGTGCAAACAGAAGTAGAGCAGAAAACTGACAATGTTTCTTTTGCATCTATATTAGTTTTTGGTATCTATGTTGTTGTGACAGACTGATCTGTAACACAGAATGAGGACTGTGTTGGTTTGGTTGTGATGTCGCAAGGCCAATGAATGCAAATACGAAAACTTATAAGGGGTGATATACTGATCTTCAATGTAGCCCAAGGTCTACATTAGGTCGAAAGGTGACAGTTTGGTTCTGAGTTGGCAAAGCAGAGTCAAGTGCTTCAGTTAATTCCGGAAATCTAATTGTGCTCCTGTCCTGCTCAAATAAAACAATACAAAAATATATTGTTTCTTTCTAAAGGATCTGCTGCAAGACTGAAATAAGTGATGTCATTTACTTTCTGCATTTTAAAAAAATGATATAAGTGTCAGTAAAATGGCACACTATTTGTCACAAAATGGGGCATCTGTTCTTACTGATCCATGTGAAAACCAGTTTTATAGAATATTCAAATAGATGAAAAAGGATTCTCCCCCCCCCCCCCCCCTCCCTCCACCCCCACGGTAGCAATACGGTAATCACCAAAATAAGAACGGATGTTGCTGTCTCCAAGTAAACTCAAAAAGTGCCTCCTGTTGCCAACTCCACCTTGTTGACCTTTCCTGTAATCATCTGAACTGGAACACCAACAATAATTATAGTCATACTATAACTGTGCAAAAATGCCTTTAAGAACCCTGCGACATTAGCAGAACTTAACTGATCTCTTAAAATTCTATTGCAGTTGAGAGATGTACATTATGCAACTTATAGTGAAGTCATGAGAGGCGAGGAATCAAGACTATCTACAGCAGCAACAGAAAGTTAGTTTCACATTCCATGGATAATTTGCACAATAAATCAAATAGATGTGGAACTAGGTCTTTTACACATTTTTGGAAAGTGACTATCAACGGCTGCCAAGTAATGAATAAAAAGCATGTTTGACCATTAGCTGCTTTTATTTTAAACCCAAATATCAACCGGTTTCAGTCATGGACCATCTTCACAGATAAGGGTTAAAATAGTTTAAGCCACAACAGTACATCTGTCACTACTTTAATAATGTGCAGAGCAAGGTCAAGAATATGAATATATGAATTCCAAGAGTCCAGCGTCGTATACTGATGTTCCTGACATGTTCTACAAATTAGTTAAGTAAAGACAAATGTAATGTTGTGGCTTAAACCGTATTAACCCTTTTCCATGAAGATGGTCCATGACTGAAACCAGTCAATATTTGGGTTTAAAATAAAAGCAGCTGATGGTCAAACATGCATTTTATATGAGTCCTTTTACATTCACACTGCAAATTAATTTGGAAATATGGCTATATGCTGAACATTTATATGCTGTTTTTATGTTTTTATGTGCAACCACAACAGAGGGGCATCTGTTGAGAGGCCAGACACATGTGTGGTTCCTGAAGAGGGGCAGCAGCCTTTTCAGTAGTTGCAGGGGCAACAGTCTGGATGATTGACTGATCTGGCCTTGTAACACTAACCAAAACGGCCTTGCTGTGCTGGTACTGCGAACGGCTGAAAGCAAGGGGAAACTACAGCCGTAATTTTTCCCGAGAGCATGCAGCTTTACTGTATGGTTAAATGATGATGGCGTCCTCTTGGGTAAAATATTCCGGAGGTAAAATAGTCCCCCATTTGGATCTCCGGGCGGGGACTACTCAGGAGGACGACGTTATCAGGAGAAAGAAAACTGGCGTTCTATGGATCGGAGCGTGCAATGTCAGATCCCTTAATTGAGCAGGAAGGTTAGAAAATTTAAAAGGGGAAATGGATAGGTTAAAGTTAAATATAGTACGAATTAGTGAAGTTCGGTGGCAGGAGGAACAAGACTTTTGGTCGGGCGAATACAGGGTTATAAATACAAAATCAAATAGGGGTAATGCAGGAGTTGGTTTAATAATGAATAAAAAAAATAGGACTGCAGCATAATGAACGCCTTATTGTGGCCAAGATAGACAAGAAGCCCACGCCTACTACAGTAGTACAACTTTATATGCCAACTAGCTCTGCAGATGACGAAGAAATTGAAGAAATGTATGAGGAATAAGAGAAATTATTCAGATAGTGAAGGGAGACGAAAATTTAATAGTCATGGGTGACTGGAATTCGGTAGTAGGAAAAGGGAGAGAAGGAAATGTAGTAGGTGAATATGGATTGGGGCTAAGAAATGAAAGAGGAAGCCACCTGGTAGAATTTTGCACAGAGCACAACTTAATCATAGCTAACACTTGGTTCAAGACTCATAAAAGAAGGTTGTATACATGGAAGAAGCCTGGAGAGACTGACAGGTTTCAGATAGATTATATAATGGCAAGACACAGATTTAGGAACCAGATTTTAAATTGTAAGACATTTCCAGAGGCAGATGTGGACTCTGACCACAATCTATTGGTTATGAGCTGTAGATTAAAACTGAAGAAACTGCAAAAAAGTGGGAATTTAAAGAGATGGGACCTGGATAAACTGACTAAACCAGAGGTTGTAAAGAGTTTCAGAGAGAGCATAAGGGAACAACTGACAGGAATGGGGGGAAAGAAATGCAGTAGAAGAAGAATGGGTTGCTTTGAGAGATGAAATAGTGAAGGCAGCAGAGGATCATGTAGGTAAAAAGACGAGGATTAGTAGAAATCCTTGGGTAACAAAAGAAATATTGAATTTAATTGATGAAAGGAGAAAATATATAAATACAGTAAATGAAGCAGGCAAAAAGGAATACAAACATCTGAAAAATGAGATCGACAGGAAGTGCAAAATGGCTAAGCAGGGATGGCTAGAGGACAAATGTAAGGATGTAGAGGCACATATCGCTAGGGGTAAGATAGATACCGCCTACAGGAAAATTAGAGAGACCTTTGGAGAAAAGAGAACCACTTGTATGAATATCAAGAGCTCAGATGGAAACCCAGTACTAAACAAAGAAGGGAAAGCAGAAAGGTGGAAGGAGTATGTAGAGAGTCTATACAAGGGCGATGTACTTGACGATAATATTATGGAAATGGAAGAGGATGTAGATGAAGATAAAATGGGAGATATGATACTGCGTGAAGAGTTTGACAGAGCACTGAAAGACCTGAGTCGAAACAAGGCCCCGGGAGTAGACAACATTCCATTAGAACTACTGACGGCCTTGGGAGAGCCAGTCCTGACAAAACTCTACCATCTGGTCAGCAAGATGTATGAGACAGGCGAAATACCCTCAGACTTCAAGAAGAATATAATAATTCCAATCCCAAAGAAACCAGGTGTTGACGGATGTGAAAATTACCGAACTATCAGTTTAATAAGTCACAGCTGCAAAATACTAACGCGAATTCTTTACAGACTAATGGAAAAACTGGTAGATCCGGACCTTGGGGAAGATCAGTTTGGATTCCGTAGAAATGTTGGAACACGTGAGGCAATGTTGACCCTACGACTTATCTTAGAAGAAAGATTAAGGAAAGGCAAACCTACGTTTCTAGCATTTGTAGGCTTAGAGAAAGCTTTTGACAATGTTGACTGGAATACTCTCTTTCAAATTCTAAAGGTGGCAGCGGTAAAATACAGGGAGCGAAAGGCTATTTACAATTTGTTCAGAAACCAGATGGCGGTTACAAGAGTCGAGGGACATGGAAGGGAAGCAGTGGTTGGGAAGGGAGTGAGACAGGGTTGAAGCGTCTGCCCGATGTTATTCAATCTGTATATTGAGCAAGCAATAAAGGAAACAAAAGAAAAGTTCGGAGTAGGTATTCAAATCCATGGAGAAGAAATAAAAACTTTGAGGTTCGGCGATGACATTGTAATTCTGTCGGAGACAGCAAAGGACTTGGAGGAGCAATTGAACGAAATGGATAGTGTCTTGAAAGGAGGATATAAGATGAACATCAACAAAAGCAAAACGAGGATAATGGAATTTAGTCGAATTAAGTCAGGTGATGCTGAGGGAATTAGATTAGGAAATGAGACACTTAAAGTAGTAAAGGAGTTTTGCTTTTTGGGGAGCAAAATAACTGATGATGGTCGAAGTAGAGAGGATATAAAATGTTGACTGGCAATGGCAAGGAAAGCGTCTCTGAAGAAGAGAAATTTGTTAACATCGAGTATAGATTTAAGTGTCAGGAAGTAGTTTCTGAAAGTATTTCTACTGAATGTAGCCACGTATGGAAGTGAAACATGGAAGATGAATAATCTGGACAAGAAGAGAATAGAAGCTTTCGAAATGTGGTGCTACAGAAGAATGCTGAAGATTAGATGGGTAGATCATATAACTAATGAGGAGGTATTGAATAGGATTGGGGAGAAGAGAAGTTTGTGGCACAACTTGACTAGAAGAAGCGATCGGTTGGTAGGACATGTTCTGAGAGATCAAGGGATCACCAATTTAGTATTGGAGGGCAGTGTGGAGGGTAAAAATCATAGAGGGAGACCAAGAGATGAATACACTAAGGAGATTCAGAAGGATGTAGGTTGCAGTAGGTACTGGGAGATGAAGAAGCTTGCACAGGATAAAGTAGCATGGAGAGCTGCATCAAACCAGTCTCAGGACTGAAGACCACAACAACAACAACAACATGTTATTATTATTATTATTATTATTTCTTTCCTTTCTCAGACGTTATGTCTGGTTAAAAATGGAAAGTGTCGCAGACCTTAATCAAGCGTGCCTTCCTTTTAACTGTACGGTATATGTTACATTGCATTTAGGAACTTTCGAGTAATTGAACATGTATCAATAATTACAGATTTCTGTAGTTGTATATATACGTTTGGATGGCTGTATTGCGTTGATGTTCTGGTGGATATTGTGTGGTATGACTCCTGTTTTGGTATAATGTCAACTTTATCCTGATGCCACATGTCCTTGACTTCCTCAGCCAGTTGGATGTATTTTTCAATTTTTTCTCCTGTTTTCTTCTGTGTATTTGTTGTATTGGGTATGGATATTTTGATTAATTGTGTTAATTTCTTTCTTTTTATTGGTGAGTATGATGTCAGGTTTGTTATGTGGTGTTGTTTTATCTGTTATAATGGTTCTGTTCCAGTATAAATTGTATTCATCATTCTCCAGTACATTTTGTGGTGCATAGTTGTATGTGGGAACATGTTGTTTTATTAGTTTATGTTGTATGGCAAGTTGTTGATGTATTATTTTTGATACATTGTCATGTCTTCTGGTGTATTCTGTATTTGCTAGTATTGTACATCCGCTTGTGATGTGATCTACTGTTTCTATTTGTTGTTTGCAAAGTCTGCATTTATCTGTTGTGGTATTGGGATCTTTAATAATATGCTTGCTGTAATATCTGGTGTTTATTTTGTTTGATCCTGTATTGCAATCATGAATCCTTCCGTTAACTGTATATATAGCCTTTTCTTAGCCATGTGTTGGATGCGTCTTGATCGATGTGTGGCTGTGTTAGATGATATGGGTGCTTTCCATGTAGTGTTTTCTTTTTCCAATTTACTTTCTTCGTATCTGTTGATGTTATGTGATCTAAAGGGTTGTAGAAGTGGTTATGAAATTGCAGTGGTGTAGCCGATGTATTTATTATATGAGTGAGTGTTTTGTGTATTTTGCTAGTTTCTGCTCGTTCTATAAAGAATTTTCTTAAATTGTCTACCTGTCCATAAAGTACGTCTTTTATGTCGATAAATCCCCTTCCTCCTTCCTTTCTGCTTAATGTGAATCTTTCTGTTGCTGAATGTATGTGATGTATTCTATATTTGTAGCATTGTGATCGTGTAAGTGTATTGAGTGCTTCTAGGTTTGTGTTACTCTTTCACTACTCCAAATGAGTAGGTCAATATTGGTATAGCATAAGTATTTATAGCTTTGGTCTTGTTTCTTGCTGTCAATTCTATTCTTAGTATTTTTGTTAGTCTTTGTCTATATTTTTCTTTTAGTTCTTCTTTAATATTTGTATTATCTATTCCTATTTTTTGTCTGTATCCTAGATATTTATAGGCATCTGTTTTATCCATCGCTTCTATGCAGTCACTGTGGTTACCCAATATGTAATCTTCTTGTTTAGTGTGTTTTCCCTTGACTATGCTATATTTCTTACATTTGTCTGTTCCAAAAGCCATATTTATATCATTGCTGAATACTTCTGTTATCTTTAGTAATTGGTTGAGTTGTTGATTTGTTGCTGCCAGAAGTTTTAGATCATCCATGTATAGCAAATGTGTGATTTTGTGTTGGTATGTTCCAGTAATATTATATCCATAATTTGTATTATTTAGCATATTGGATAGTGGGTTCAGAGCAAGGCAGAACCAGAAAGGACTTAATGAGTCTCCTTTGTATATTCCACGCTTCATCTGTATTGGCTGTGATGTGATATTATTTGAATTTGCTTGGATATTACGTGTGGTTTTCCAATTTTTCATTACTATGTTTAGGAACTGTATCAATTTAGGATCTACTTTGTATATTTCCAATATTTGTAGTAACCATGAGTGGGGTACACTATCAAAAGCTTTTTGGTAGTCAATGTATGCGTAGTGTAGCGACCTTTGTTTAGTTTTAGCTTGATATGTCACCTCTGCATCTATTATCAGTTGCTCTTTACATCCTCGTGCTCCTTTGCAGCAGCCTTTCTGTTCTTCATTTATAATTTTGTTCTGTGTTGTATGTGTCATTAATTTCTGTGTGATGACTGAAGTTAATATTTTGTGTATTGTTGGTAGGCATGTTATGTGGCGATATTTTGCTGGGTTTGCTGTGTCTGCTTGATTTTAGGTTTCAGATAAGTTATTCCTTGTGTAAGTGTATCAAGGATTATGTATGGGTCTGCAATACAACTGTTAAATAATTTAGTTAGATGTGAATGTGTTGAGGTGAACTTCTTTAGCCAAAAATTTGCTATTTTATCTTTTGCAGGGGCTTTCCAATTGTGCGTAGAATTAATTGCTCGGGTGACTTCATGTTGCAAAATTATCACTTCAGGCATTTGTGGTATCATCTTGTATGTGTCTGTTTCTGCTTGTATCCACCGTGCATGTCTGTTATGTTGTACTGGGTTTGACCATATGTTGCTCCAGAAGTGTTCCATGTCTGTCATGTTTGGTGGATTGTCTATTTTAATGTGTGTGTTATCTATTGTCTGGTATAATTTCTTTTGGTTTGTGTTGAATGTTTGGTTTTGCTTCCCTCTATTTTCACTTTTTTTGCATCTTCTAAGTCGTTTGGCCAATGCTTGTAATTTCTGCTTCTTTTCATCTAATTGCTCTATCGCTTCTTGTTGTGAGATTTTACCTAACCTTTTTTGTTTTTTGTCTGATATTTCATTTCTTATAAATTTGTTAGCTGTCCAATTTCTTTTCTCAGTTTTTCCATTCTGATCTGTAGCCTGTGTTGCCATGCCGGTTTTGTGGGTTTCTTCTGTGTGTTGGTTGGTTCTGATCTCTGCCTAGTGTGTATATTTAGTGTAGTGAGTGCTCCTATATAAATCAGTAGTTGTCACTCTTCCATAGTTGTATTTTCATTTATTTTGTTGTGAATGATTGTGTTGATAGTTGTTATTGTTGTATCGACTTATTATTATTATTTCTTTCCTTTCTCAGACGTTATGTCTGGTTAAAAATGGAAAGTGACGCGGACCTTGATCAAGCGTGACTTCCTTTTAACTGTGCGGTATACGTTACATTGCATTTAGGAACTTTTGGGTAATTGAACATGTATCAATAATTACAGAAGAGGAACCTACAGCCGTAATTTTTCCCGAGAGCATGCAGCTTTACTGTATGGTTAAATGATGATGGCGTCCTCTTGGGTAAAATATTCCGGAGGTAAAATAGTCCCCCATTCAGATCTCCGGGCGGGGACTACACAGGAGGACGTTGTTATCAGGAGAAAGAAAACTGGCGTTCTATGGATCGGAGCGTGGAATGTCATATCCCTTAATCGAGCAGGTAGGGTAGAAAATTTAAAAAGGGAAATGGATTCAGAAGGATGTAGGTTGCAGTAGGTACTGGGAGATGAAGAAGCTTGCACAGGATAGAGTAGCATGGAGAGCTGCATCAAACCAGTCTCAGGACTGAAGACCACAACAACAAATATATACGTTTGGATGTAGCTGCATTGTGTTGTTGTACTGGTAGATATTGTGTGGTATGACTTCTGTAGTGGATAGCATAATTGGTACAATGTCAACTTTATCCTGATGCCACATGTCCTTGACTTCCTTATTATTATTATCATTGTTATTATTAAATCTAAATATGTGAGTTAGCTAAGTCCTACTCACCATCTTTTACACATTACAATAACAGAAATTATTCTACATAATAGGAGGAGTTGCCAAGAACAAAATTTTTCAGTTTGTTTTCAAGTTTTATTTCGCTATCTGTCAAACATTTTATATCACTGGGTCAGTTACCAAAACATTTACTGCAGTGTTGTGCACTTCTTTTTGTGGAGCAATGAATGTAATTTTTTCTTCTGTGATTGTAATTATGCACATTGTACCTACTGAGCTGCAGTGGATAATTTACAACAAGCTTCTTTTGTGTGTGTAATTTCCTGCCGCCGCTTTGTGAGTAGATTTTTTTATCTATCCATTTACATTATATAACAACGCAAACAATCAATTATTGGCAAAATTATTTAATTGGTGTGTGCATGTTTTGGGGTCTTATGGGCACCCAGCGGTGAGGTTATCAGTGCCCTGAGATCTATTAAAACAAACGACTGTGGATAAGAACTAAAATTGTCGTACACGCGTGCACTCAAAATGACCACACAATCTCTCTATCACACAGGCACTGTCACATGCACTAAAACCAATGAGGAGGGAAGATAGCTAATCAAGAAAGTAAAACAGAGGGAAAACAAAACACAGAAGAGCTACAAGAACAACACAGGGAAATGTGACCGGCTGGCCACTTACAAAAAACTTGGGTGAGCCAGCCACCCTGTTGACACATTAAAATCATCTCCCCAAAATCTTGTTAAAAACGTGGGACAAATCACAAAAATATAAAATGCGAACCATATTCATTTGATCATTACATAAAATAAACTGCAGGTCCACCAGCAAATCCACTGCAGTCCGCTGGTCAGCAAATAAAATGCAGTCCAATAAGATGTGGCACGTCATAGGGCTGTGGCTGATGCGAAGACGAGTAAGAAGGATCTTGTTCCATTGACGTGGCTGGGAGGAAGTACGCCACGTCCGAGTTGTGGGCTTGACAACACGGAGCTTGTTGGTCAGCTGCAGCCACTCGTCTTCCCATCGACACAGGACTTTATACTTCAACAGCGAGGCGAGAGTATGCACGGGGATAGCACACCGAAAGACATGACAGTCACAACCTTGGATAGATAAAAAATCTACACACAAAGCGGCGGCACACACATAAAAGGCAGTTATAAATGGCAAGCTTTCGGAGCCAGTAGTTCCTTCTTCAGGCAGAAGGGTTGAAGGGGAAGAAAGAGGTGTGAAGGAAAAGGACTGGAGAGGTCTAGGAAAAGGGGTAGATTTCTGGAAAGTCACCCAGAACCACAGGTCAGGGGAGGCTTACCATACACGATGAGAAGGAAAGACTGATGGTGGGGACTGCATTGGGCGAGATTTGAAAACCTGAGAGCTTAAAGGTGGAAGGCAGGGTAATAAGCAGACAGAGAGTGAAAAGCTAAGTGCATTGTACATAAGAGAGGTGGGGCGCAGTGAAAAATAGACAGGAAAGACAATGAAAGATGTAGAAAACAAATGGAGTGAAGCAAAGAGTAGTTACAGTGAAGAAACTAATGTAAGGCAGTACCAATCTTGGTACTGCTGATCTCTTTACAAAACAGCTTCGGAGCACAACATTGGTGACTCATTATTATCCTGGTCTGGAATGTGTTAATCAGCCACTTCGACAGGGGCATGACTTCCTAAAACCATGCCCTGAAATGAGATCCATTCTAGCTGAAATTTTGCACACCACACCTAGAATAGCTTTCCGTCGCCCTCCCAATCTCCATGTGTGCATATTACCCTGTCTTCCACCTTTAAGCACTCAGGTTTTCAAATCTCGTCCGATGCAATCCCCAACAATCAGTCTTTCCTTCTCGTCCTGTACGGTAAGTCTCCCCTGACCTGCGGTTGTGGATGACTTTTCTGAAATCTACCACTTTTCCTAGACCTCTCCAGTCCTTTCCCTTCACCCCTTTTCCTTCCCCTTCAACCCTTCTGCCTGAAGGAGGAGCCACTGTCTCTGAAAGCTTGCCAATTACAACCGCCTTTTATGTGTGTATTCTGCTGCCATTTACATTATATTGTCAATAACTGATTATTTTCATCGTTGTATACGCTTCACGAAGAAATAGGTGTATTGTGAAGCAGTAGTCAGAATGCCCAACTCCTTAACAGATGTCTACAAGATGACTGTGGATGGGCACCACATATTATTCTCACAGCATGTTTTTGAGCAACAGATACTTTCTTAAATATGAGTTGCCCCCAGAACATTATTCCATTATCACATTATTGAATGAAAATATGTCAACCTAATGATCTGTCTCTGCCAAAGATTTGCAATGATTCAAAGTGCAAATGTGGCTGAACTAAGTTGTTTTAGGAGTTCCAAAATGTGCTTCTTCCCAGTCATGTGGCACCCCTAGATGTGGAGAACTGAAGATGTTGTCTTTTTAAAATATAGGGTGACACCATATTCAGAAAACCAATCAATGATACTTTTAAGAATGTTGTTTACCATTTCTTCTGTTGCTGTCTGTATGCTTAAATTGATTACAATACTAGTATTATCGACTAGAAGAATTAATTGTGCTAGTTGTATATTAGATGGAAGATTATTTCCGTGTATGAGGAATGCTAGCAGACCTGAGACGGAGCCTCGGGGACCCCCATACACGATTTATCCCAAGTCAGACTTACATCTCCGGACTACATTGGTTGGATTACCAAATACAACTTTCTGCATTCTTTTGGCTAGATATGACCTTATCCATTGGTTGGATATACCATTAATGCTATAAAACTTCAGTTTATCTTGGAAAATACTACGATTCATGCAGCCAAATGCCTTAGATAGGTCACAGCAAATACCAAACCAGCACTATTTTGTTATTTAATGCCTGCAAAATTTGATGAGTGAACATGTAAATGGCATTCTCAGTAGAGCAACTCTTCTGTAACACAAACTGTGATTTGCTGAGGATATTATTGTTGCTCAGGTGAGATACTATTCTAGAATACATCATCTTCTCAAAAATTTTGGAAAATGCCAGAAGTTAAACTGCTCGATAGCTACTGACATCTATCACCTTTCTTAAAGACAACAGCATACTTCAGTCTCTCTGCAAAAATGCCACGAGTCAGTGACCCACTACATATTTCAGATACGACAGGGCTTTTTATATGGGAACAAATCTTTAGTACTCTACTGAAAGCACCACCAAAACCAGATGAGCTTTTATTTTTGATAGAGTATATATCTATTTCAGGAGAAGTTGGCAATACATTCAGATGACTGAATTTTATGTGGCTTGTTTTTTCAGCATACTGCTGTGATTTTTCTCTTGAACTATTTGTCCCTATGCTTTCTACTACATTTACACAATTATTATTAAATATATTTGTAACCTGGAACACATCATTTATAACCTTCCATTTAGTTCAACAGTGGTATTATCCTGTTCTGTGGCTGTTGTTCTGTCATTTGTTTCACTACCCTACGGTGACCAGACATCCCATATTTTACAGAATAGTCTCACGTTTAGCTTAAGTGTCCCGTTGTCCCGACAAAATATGTATCAGATGTATATTGTCCCAGTTTTCATTATATTATGAAATAGCTTGATTTTAAGTAACGTGCAGCATAACCAAATGACGAGCAAATGTGGTCATACCCAAAGAATAAAGGAAATACAATCTTGGATTAAACCAAACTGAACTACGTCTATCATTTTCAGTTTCCTTAAGTCTCAAGACAACAGCTGCAAGAATTTGTAGCTCACTACTGTGTTTGTGCTAGCTGTAACTTGCCCTAATGCTACTGCAGAATGTGTGTTCTCAATAACAAATGGTTTATGAATTGAGGAAAAGAGGAGGTTTAGTGTCGAAGCCATTATGAAAATGATTATAACTAATACTCATTTTCAGGACACTTCTCGGTTTTATTTTTATAAAATTCTATTTGAAAAAATCAAACTCCTGAATGACATACATTCTTCTGCAAAATATAACAAAAAAAGTTTTTCAGAAACTTCCAGGCCAATTGAGAGTAAATAATGTAAAGGTATTTTGATCAATAGGCAACTGAAACCACACTGCGAGCCCTGCTTGTCACTATTGATGCCACCTCCCTTTATACTAACATTCCTAAATCCCATGGCCTTACTGCTACTGAACACTACCTTTCCCAATGCCCGATGGATTCCAAACCAACAACCACTTTCCTAGTTGCGATGATCAACTATATGCTCACCCACAGCTACTTCTCCTTTGAAGGCATTACCTGCAAACAAATTCGGGGTACGGCTATGGGTACCCACATGGCACCTATGCCAACCTATTCATGGGCCATCTACAAGAATCCTTCCTAAAAACCCAGGATCCTAAACCCCTCACCTGGTTCAGACTCAATGATGACATTTTGCTATCTGGATTGAGGGTAAGGACACCCTATCCACATTCCACCCATTGCACCAGTACCCCAACAGCTTCTCCCCCATTTGCTTCACCTGGTCCAACTCAACCCAACAAGTCACCTTCCTAGATGTTGATATCCACCTCAAAGATCGCTACATCAGTACCTCTGTCCATATCAAACCTACTAATCGCCAGCAATATCTCCACTTCGACAGCTGCCACCCGTTCCATACCAAGAAGTCCCTTCCATACAGCGCAGCCATCTTTGGTCGTCACATCTGCAGAGACGAGTGGTCCCTCTTGAAATATACCGAAGGTCTCACTGAAGCCTTCAAAGACCATAATTATCCTCCCAACGTTGTACAAAAACAAATCTCCCGTGCCTTATGTTTCC
This sequence comes from Schistocerca americana, assembly GCF_021461395.2. NCBI lineage: Eukaryota > Metazoa > Arthropoda > Insecta > Orthoptera > Acrididae > Schistocerca > Schistocerca americana. Next base: position 552,332,036 of record NC_060125.1, read on the forward strand.
AGTCTCCCACCTCCCAAAGTTCCACTGTCCAGCCACAAAAGAGCATTCCCCTCATAACTCAGTACCAACCAGGACTGGAGCAACCGAATTATATTCTCCACCAGGGTTTCAACTACCTTTCATCATGCTTTGAAATGAGATATGTCCTGCCCACTATCATTCCCACACAACATACCCATCCACCTTACACAAACTCTGCTCCCAATGCCTTCCCTCACGGCTCGTACCCCCAAATAGACCTAGATGTAAGATGCGCCCCATACATCCTTCCACCACCACTTACTTCAGTCCAATCACAGACATTGCCTATCCCATCAAAGGCAGTCCTACCTGTGAAAGCGGTCATGTGATCTACAAGCTAAGCTGCAACCACGGTGCTTCATTCTATGTGGGCATGGCAACCAACAAGCTGTCTGTCCACGTGAATGGCCACCAACAAACTGTGGCCAAGAAACAAGTGGACCACCTTGTTGCTGAACATGCTGCCAAACATGACATCCTTCATTTCAATGACTGCTTCACAGCCTGTGCCATATGGATCCTTCCCATCCAACACTAGCTTTTCTGAATTGTGCAGGTGGTAACTCTCTCTGCAATACATCCTACGTTCCCTTAACACTTGCAAGCTAACATCCCAAAGATGTCCGGGCTCACATGCGGTTCCTCTTCGTCGAAATGTCTTGGCTCAAACTCGTCTAGAGGTTGAACCGCACGTCGCGTTACGTGCCCTAAATTAGACACTTGTGACCCTTTGGTTAAATTGTCTGGCTGACGGCATGTATGCGAAACTGTATCTTTAATATAACATATAACAACAGCAATAATAACATCGGGAACTAAATTAACGACTCATAAATGGTGTAGCCCACACACTTGCGATTTGGTTAGGATAACGTTTATTCAGAAAGCAAATTAATAGCGAAAGAGGTCATATTTAGAATTACTATTACACTCGAGCACATATCCATTTGACACAATTCGATCATTCACAATCTCATCGCAAATTACAAGTCCAATACTCCACCCCATTAACTACGGGAAAAGTTGAGAGTTCACACCAGGCGCTCACCGCTCAGAGACTAAGCCCTGCGATACCACATAACGCGAAATTTGCTAAGTCATTTCACTCCCTAGCTACCTAAAGAAATACCATCCGCTTTCGCGTCTCCACCGGCACTGTTCCTCTTTGTTGTCTAGACCAGAACTGTCCGCCTTGCGCCTGCACCAACACTGTCTACTTTGGTGTCTCCAGCCGCGTCCCCTGCGTGTCAAACATCGTCGCTTGACTGACTAGGGCAGTTCCCTTTCCTGAAGGCATCCATCTGATTGGCTACAGCTTATTCTACATTACTTTACATTATAACATATTTAAATAATCAAAGCCTGGCCACTTTCACGTGCTAAATAAAGTAACAATAATATCCATTACATAATAAACTTTAAATTCCTTTACATAAAAGCAACACGATTTCCTTCTTAACTTTGAATGTCATAGCCAGTAGCCTTGCACCAATGTGCTTTCTGATAAATAAATAAAGAACAAAAGTAACTATTATGCACTAAACATTACAACAAATATTCTATTACCTAACGATTCAATAAGGTGTCATGCTGTCATCATTCAGTGTGTTTTGTGTGGAGGAAATGATGATCTGAAGCTTAACAGAAAATACCGATAATTTACATTTACTACATCTTTTAAACAAATAAAGTTACAGAGTTGATATTTACAACATTTGTCATTTTAATGATGTGCTTCTATAAGAAATGTTGATCATTAAGATCGACCAAAGCATTCAGATTTTAGCATTCAGGTCTTTGTTACAAAACTTGTTAATTTCACTTTAACAGTAAATCTTAAACTATTATAGATATGAACAATATTCAAGATTTATCGGGAACACCACGAAAATTTATGAAGGATGGTAGATTAAAATTATTGTGGCTTCATTCCCTGAATTACTGAAGAATTAAATAGTTTTCATAAATGTTTCCCTTTATGGCCAATCTTAGGTCTGCCATATTTAACACTGCTACGTCTCCTTGGTCACAAACAGCTTCAACAGGGTTTCCCCATGATGTAGGTTCTAGTCTGCCTCATGTGTACACTACAACTCTTAGGCCTCGTTCAGCACATTAGATGTCTGTGCATTTCCCCATCTTATGGCGTATCTGTGCTCCTTGTGGCACAAGGTCCTGGACGACAGGGTTCATTACACAATTCCTGAGGGCTGACTCTTTAGGCCATATACTTAAATGAGAGTGAAATGCTTGTTAACTCACACCTTGCTGGCCTCAACCTTCATTAGTCATTGTCCTCACCCATCCAGCCCCTAACCTGTTCCCATTCCAGCACTACACAGCCATCATTCGACCATCACATTCAGTCTTTTTATTTTTCTCCTTTTCTGTTACTTCCCCCTCCCCCCTTCTGCCATGCCCTCCGCCTTACCTGCAGCATGTCACTGTCCGCCACCCCCACCATGCTATCCCTCCCCCTCCCCGCCCCAGCTGACTCTCACCCCCACCCAGTCGCCACCGCATGATGCACTGGTGCTGCTGCTCGCAGTGTGGTTTCAGTTGCCTGAGACTGCGGTCGTGTGTGTGTGTGTGTGTGTGTGTGTGTGTGTGTGTGTGTGTGTGTTTTGTTGACAAAGGCCTTACTGGTCGAAAGCTTTATTTATTTGTGACATTCTTTTTGTTGTGCTTATCTGCAAATATATGGTGAATAGCAGCATTCCTTTTGGTAATAAAGGTATTTTGATGGTTTTTTTTTGTATAAATTTTAAGAAATTGGTATGATGATCTATATAGTTGTAGCATAAATCAAGTAGTTTGACACAAATCTTAACAAAACTTTCCACAAAATGTCGGCTCATTTCAACTTGTAATTTGGGTCCCATATTTAGATTCTGCAAATCTGGTCTGCTTAAACAATACTCCATATAGTCTTAAGTTTGTTGTCGAAATTACTTAGTTCTGAAATTATGTGCATGTACACTGATTTTGTAATAACTTTTTTTAGTAATTTTGAGTAATTTTTGTAGTGTGCAACTACTGCAGGATCTCTCTATTTGTTCTTGCCAGCAGGCACAGTTCCCTTTTACTTTCACAAAATACTTCAATCCTTCTAGTGATACAAAGTTTTTTTACACAGCTGTTTAATGCCCTTTCTGATTATCTAATGCGGAACACTATTTTCAAATAGTGATATGAATTTAGATTACATTTGATGTTAGAATGTGACTCATAATAAATTTCATCCCAGGTCATCTCTTGTAAAGCGTTCTTTAAATTTATTCTATTCTATTCCTACTGGCTCTATCCACGCTTGTAAAGTTAATTTCTGAGATCAAATTGTAGGGTACAATTTAGGTTTCCAGATCATTTTTCCAATCAGAATCCTTTCGAAAAGGTACACTGAAATCACCACAGACTATTAACTGATTGCTGTTGACTGATAGATAACATAGTAGGGAATTCAGATTCCTAAAAACAGTTCAAAATTTCCCATTGGAGATTTGCATACAGTTACAATTAGAAGTGAACTGGTTTTCAGTTTTAATTTACAAGCATGCATTTCTATATGCTGATCACTAAAAGTTTCAATGTTTCGAAACTTGTATTCTGTTTTATAAATGCAACAACTCCTCCTTTTCCCATACTAGTTCTGCATGAGTAAGATACTAGAGTGTAATCTTTTCTATGTAACTTATCTAATCCTCTGGTTTTTGTTGCTCAGATAGGCACAGGATGTCTGCAACAATAGCAGGGTCATTCCACGTCAGGGGGACCAGGGGTCCCCACTCAACCATCTCCAAATTTTACGAAATTTGGTGCGGAAGTTCTATATGATCTTTGGTGGCTACATACGAAATCTCAGTTCAGTATCTTCAGTGGTTGAATTCTTAGGGAGTTTTAAAGAGAGGCTACTCACCTCCGCATCATGTACGAAGGTGCAAATGTGCCAACTTCGCTAGGCTTTTTTAAAAGTTCTAGCAAATATTTGGTCATTTGCTTTATTATATACAAACAACTTTTCATGCTAAATCACACTGTGGTGAAAATTAGGTATTTAGCCATACCTAAATATAGACACAAGCCTCTACAGTGGCTAAAAAATTCATAGCGCTATTCTGAGAGCCATGGTTTGACCAACCACTGCTACTTTTCATATGAACCAATCACGCCAGAACTTCAGATAGCTATTCCTACCTCTGATGTCAATATACCAATCAAATTTAATTAGCACTGGATGTCCAGGTCAAAATATATGCATCTGCAAAGTTGGCCAAAATTTTCTAATTGCAATTTTAGGGTATTTTTGAGGAGCTAGATCTCAACTGTGCCTTCTTCAATCCTCTTTTTCTTGCTACAGCTGGAAAAAAACATGCTTTAAGCTGCCAAAGAAATATTATTTAATTTCTCGATCTTTCAGTTTCACGAGTAAGAATACGTTTCAAAAGTTATTATTTTATCACTTGGAGAAGATTGAAAAGTCAAATATTTTGCTCATTAAGTCCCATAATTAATTATTTTTTTCGAGTGTATAACACAGTTTCAAACATTAATTTAACACATGACATAAAAACAAGTGAAATAAAAAACACAGCAAATTTGTAGAACAAAAATACTAAAGAGTCAGTTCCATTTTTAGTTAAGCAGTTCTACAATTTTGTCAATGACCGACTGTGGATAACTATAATCCTGGCGATGATATGTTGATCAGGAATCTAGCAGGTATCTTTAGCAGTCGGCCAGTGGAAGGAATGAGCATGACCGTGTGGGTGCATAAAGCTGATGAGGATGTCTTGTTGTTCATGTGAAACCTCACATTTCCAACCCACCAAAAATCGCCATACATACAAGTAACATACTGTCCTGGTTGTAAACTTGGAATTGAGACTGCTGGAATTTCTTCATCTGTTTCGAAGGCATTAACTGTGAATGCTGTAGCATCATTAGAAACTCTGCTTATTCTGAGTTGATTACAATTAATAGATTTTCTCTTGTTCCAGATACTGTATGTACCATGGTAAACCTTGTTTCTTAATCTGGGTGTATTTTTTCCATTTCTTCTTTTGATACATTAAAAAGCTTTACACCTGGAATACTATCATCACAGAATTTGAATAAATCATATGGAGTCAATATTTTATGAATATAATAGAGGGAAACATTCCACGTGGGAAAAATATATCTAAAAACAAAGATGATGTGACTTACCAAAAGAAAGCGCTGGCAGGTCGATAGACACACAAACAAACACAAACATACACACAAAATTCAAGCTTTCGCAACCAACGGTTGCTTCTTCAGGAAAGAGGGAAGGAGAGGGAAAGACGAAAGGATGTGTGTTTTAAGGGAGAGGGTAAGGAGTCATTCCAATCCTGGGAGCGGAAAGACTCACCTTAGGGGGAAAAAAGTACGGGTATACACTTGCTCACACACACATATCCATCCACACATATACAGACACAAGCAGACAAGGCCTTTGAATATGTCTGCTTGTGTGTGTGTGTGTGTGTGTGTGTGTGTGTGTGTGTGGGGCGCGCGCGCGCGCGAGTGTATACCCGTCCTTTTTTCCCCCTAAGGTGAGTCTTTCCGCTCCCGGGATTGGAATGACTCCTTACCCTCTCCCTTAAAACCCACATCCTTTCGTCTTTCCCTCTCCTTCCCTCTTTCCTGACGAAGCAACCGTTGGTTGCGAAAGCTTCAATTTTGTGTGTATGTTTGTGTGTCTATCGACCTGTCAGCGCTTTTATTTTGGGGAGTCAATATTTTGTTATCTAAGGCCCTCTGAAGACTAGTACAGGCTGTACGTCCTTTTTCTGTTCCCCCAGTGTCGTCACAAGGCAATTTACTGCGGCTTGTTTCAAAAAAATTCCATTTGGCAGTGATGCCAAAATCCTTTTTGTGCAGGCATAAATTGATGGAAAGACTCACCTTAGGGGGAAAAAAGGACGGGTATACACTTGCACACACACACACACACACATATCCATCCACACATATACAGACACAAGCAGACAAGGCCTTTGAATATGTCTGCTTGTGTGTGTGTGTGTGTGTGTGTGTGTGTGTGATGGAATTTTTGAAATTCTTATACTGAGCAGCTGAATCATCACTAAAGTAATAAATGTTCTTAATATTTTCAGTCTTTGTCTTTAAATAGTTTATTAACTTTATTTGAAGGAAATGGAAAGCAAAGGTATTATGAGAGAACAGTCGCTGACCATACAAATGCTAATATTCTGACATTCTTTGCCATCGAAATAGACATCAGAGGGATGAAATGTGGCCTGACTATTCTTCCAATGGAATCCTTGCACAGTATCCAGAACAACAAATGAATAACTCTCAGCAAAATCTATCAATATAATTAATTCATTTTCTGCAAGATTTCTTTTTAGCTGCTTAAGATATAAACTTTGGTGTTCTGACACAAAGTGACGGCTTCTTAAACTGGTAATTTTCAAAATTAATGATTCCATGAAATCTTCAAAAGTTCTCTGGCAAGTCTCCAATGTGTCTCTGCCAGCACGGACCCACTGCTTGTATTCCATTGTTTCTCCAGGTTCATAGTCCTTAAGAGTCTTCAAGAAAAGCCTCTAGTCGCATTTTTCCTGGACATTCCTCACAATATTGGAGCATACATTTTTTTAAATTCCAAACTGCGTACAGTTTTTTCATTAAATCCTTGTAGTCATCTTGAACGGATGTTGCTGAAGCCAACATTAATTTGACATTTTGATGAATTGCACATACACATACTGAATGTGATCCATGGATATGACCGATAAATTGAACAGTTTTCGGCTGTGGGGAATGATGGGTGACACCGCTACGTCACTCATCAAATTTTTGCAGCTCTTTGGACTACTGGCCGAGCTGGTTAAGTGCTCTGTATGTGGTGAGTATATGAAGTTAACAAAAGTTCCAGCGTCTTGGACCAGGGACAGCTATATGTGGAGGTGCCAGCGTGACAAAGTTTGGCGCTCCATTCGTTGGGGCACCTGGTTTCAGAAGTCTAGGTTGGGCATGCGTGAAATTGTGTTGATGAGTTACCATTTTTGTTACCAGTCCTCACACAGTTCTTGCGCGCATGAGGTGGGTGTGAGTGAGCGAACGGTCCTTGATTGGTATTCTTTTTGTCGGGAGGTCTGTTCAGAATTCTCTAAATACAGGGGTAAGTTGGGTGGGTCTGGAGTAAAAGTTGAGATTGATGAGTCACAGTTTGGTAGGTGGAAGTATGGGAGGGATAAGCCTGTGATTGGTTTATGGGTGTGGAGGGGCTGTGGTATCGGGGTCTGATTCTTCTGAGAGTGTGTTTAGGGTTGTGGAAAATCGTAAAAAGAGGGAGTTAGCGGAGTTGAGTCAAGATTATGCAGAACAGGGGAGTACGGTAGTTTCTGATGGGTTTGTGTCTTATAGTGGGTTGGGTCGGGAGGGTTACAATCATTTAGTTGTTAATCACAACGTAGAGTACTGTATTTTTAGGGTTTTTGTAAGGGCTGCTAGTAAGATGTACAGACCCAGGGTTGTGAGTTAGTGAGGTTTGGGGAAGGGGGGGGGGGTGATTGGCTCTGGGTTGGGGGGGGGGGGGGGTTAGGTTTGGGGAGGAAGGTGGGTGGGGGATGGTTGTGGCTTTTTGTTTTTGTTGTGGAGGATTCACTTTGTTGTACTTTTTTTTAGTTGTAGGCTGTGTATGGTTTTTGTTTTGTTTTTGGTTAGTGTTTGTTTCTTTGGTTTTGATTTTTTGAGGGAGGAGGGGTGTGGGGGGAGGGGGTTGTGAAGTTAGTTTGTAGTTTATTCTGTTTGTGTGTGTGGGGGTGGGGCGGGGGCTGTGTGTGATTATGGTGTCCGATCTAGTAGGCAGCGCCAAAGCTTTCATGTGGTGAGTTTTTGTTTATTTTTCTTCATGTTTTTATCTCGTTAGATGATATGTGGATCATGCATCGGGGGGGGGGGGGGGGGGGGGGGGGGGGAGTTGTGTTGTGTTGCTGGTATTGGTGAGTTCGTTTTGTGTGTTGTTGTTTACCCTGTGAGGTTAAGGGAAGTGTTCGATTCCCGATTTGGTGTTTTCTTGTAGTTTTTGAGGTAGTGATGATTGTGGATGGGGTTGTAGGTTTTGGGGTTTATGAACTTGTATCGGTAGTTTCCGTTGACCTATATAGGTCAAGGGAAGAGTTCGATTCCATTGGATATTGTTTCTAGATGATTTTGCGAATGTTGTGGTTAGTTCACTTTACTGGTTTTGTCATTTGGTTTAATGGCGTATGTTTATTGTGAGTTTGTCCCCACCCAAAAACCCCCAATTTCCCCCGCTTTTCCCGTTAGTTTCATTATATTATAGGAGGAATACGTGTTTGATGGTTTTTCAATCTACACTCCTGGAAATGGAAAAAAGAACACATTGACACTGGTGTGTCAGACCCACCATACTTGCTCCGGACACTGCGAGAGGGCTGTACAAGCAATGATCACAGGCACGGCACAGCGGACACACCAGGAACCGCGGTGTTGGCCGTCGAATGGCGCTAGCTGCGCAGCATTTGTGCACCGCCGCCGTCAGTGTCAGCCAGTTTGCCGTGGCATACGGAGCTCCATCGCAGTCTTTAATACTGGTAGCATGCCACCACAGCGTGGACGTGAACCGTATGTGCAGTTGACGGACTTTGAGCGAGGGCGTATAGTGGGCATGCGGGAGGCCGGGTGGACGTACCGCCGAATTGCTCAACACGTGGGGCGTGAGGTCTCCACAGTACATCGATGTTGTCGCCAGTGGTCGGCGGAAGGTGCACGTGCCCGTCGACCTGGGACCGGACCGCAGCGACGCACGGATGCACGACAAGACCGTAGGATCCTACGCAGTGCCGTAGGGGACCGCACCGCCACTTCCCAGCAAATTAGGGACACTGTTGCTCCTGGGGTATCGGCGAGGACCATTCGCAACCGTCTCCATGAAGCTGGGCTACGGTCCCGCACACCGTTAGGCCGTCTTCCGCTCACGCCCCAACATCGTTCAGCCCGCCTCCAGTGGTGTCGCGACAGGCGTGAATGGAGGGACGAATGGAGACGTGTCGTCTTCAGCGATGAGAGTCGCTTCTGCCTTGGTGCCAATGATGGTCGTATGCATATTTGGCGCCGTGCAGGTGAGCGCCACAATCAGGACTGCATACGACCGAGGCACACAGGGCCAACACCCGGCATCATGGTGTGGGGAGCGATCTCCTACACTGGCCGTACACCACTGGTGATCGTCGAGGGGACACTGAATAGTGCACGGTACATCCAAACCGTCATCGAACCCATCGTTCTACCATTCCTAGACCGGCAAGGGATCTTGCTGTTCCAACAGGACAATGCACGTCCGCATGTATCCCGTGCCACCCAACGTGCTCTAGAAGGTGTAAGTCAACTACCCTGGCCAGCAAGATCTCCGGATCTGTCCCCCATTGAGCATGTTTGGGACTGGATGAAGCGTCGTCTCACGCGGTCTGCACGTCCAGCACGAACGCTGGTCCAACTGAGGCGCCAGGTGGAAATGGCATGGCAAGCCATTCCACAGGACTACATCCAGCATCTCTACGATCGTCTCCATGGGAGAATAGCAGCCTGCATTGCTGCGAAAGGTGGATATACACTGTACTAGTGCCGACATTGTGCATGCTCTGTTGCCTGTGTCTATGTGCCTGTGGTTCTGTCAGTGTGATCATGTGATGTATCTGACCCCAGGAATGTGTCAATAAAGTTTCCCCTTCCTGGGACAATGAATTCACGGTGTTCTTATTTCAATTTCCAGGAGTGTATTTTCATGTTTGTTGTCATGTTTACGTAATGACCGTCATAGTCGACATATGGTAGTAGTAGTGAATGGTCGTTTCCGCCATAGTGGTGACGTCGCTGGTCTAAGCAAACGGATGGAATTTCCATTAGCCCGAAGTTCAGGCATAATTGGCTAAAACTATGGCTCTCAGCATAGCAAGACGAATTTTTTTAGCCACTTTAGAGGCTTGTAGCTAAATTTTTTGTTGTTGTTGTGATGGTCTTCAGTCCTGAGACTGGCTTGATGCAGCATTCCATGCTACTCTATCCTGTGCAAGCTTCTTCATCTCCCAGTATTTACTGCAACCTACATCCTTCTGAATCTGCTTATGTATTCATCTCTGGTCTCCCTCTATGATATTTACCCTCCGCGCTGTCCTCCAATACTAAATTGGCAATCCCTTGATGCCTCAGAACATGTCCTACCAACCGATCCCTTCTTCTAGTCAAGTTGTGCCACAGACTCCTCTTCTCCCCAATTCTATTCAATACCTCCTCATTAGTTATATGATCTACCCATCTAATCTTCAGCATTCTTCCGTAGCACCACATTTCGAAAGCTTCTATTCTCTTCTTGTCCAAATTATTTATTGTCCATGTTTCATTTCCATACATGGCTACACTCCATACAAATACTTTCAGAAATGACTTCCTGTCATTTAAATCTATACTCGATGTTAACAAATTTCTCTTCTTCAGAAACGCTTTCCTTGCCATTGCTAAATTTAAGTATGGCTAAATCCCTAATTTTTGCCATGGTGTGATTCAGCATAAAAATTTTTCTATGTACATCAAAGCAAATGACCGAATGATTGCTAGAACTTTTAAAAAAACCTAGCAAAGTTGGCACATTTGCACCTTCATACATGATATGGAGGTGAGTAGCCTCTCTTTAAAATCCCCTACGAATTCAATCAGTGAAGATACTTGTCTGAAACTTGGTATATAACCATCAAAGACCATGTAGATAGAACCTTCACACCAAATTTCATTAGATTTATAGATGGTCGAGTGGGGCCATTTTTTAATATTGGTCCCTTTGACTTGGGATGACCCAACATTCACCATTTTTATTAATTTATTTTTTAAGGAACTTTTCATGAATTTGTGGTACATTACCTGACTTTCCAATGGCCGAATAATGACGTCTTCTGCAGTGAATGGGTTACCAAACATGGAATAATTGTCATGTATTGGTGGTGGTGGTCTCGGGGCACGTCCTCTTCGAATGTTTTCATCTGTGTATTGGCTGATGTACTGGACCGGTGGTAATGGCAGTGAACTAACCTGGGCCGTTTCCGATGCCATGGTAGGTTATTTACTGCAAAACAATACATGTATTCGATGAATATGTATAGCTTAACACTGATGTTAACCTATCCGTCAGACACCTAACTGCTCTCCCCCTGGGTCGACAATTTATTACATTTGAATGAATGTTTTCTATGAGACTGTTCTCCCAAGATATATATAATTTTAACTATCTGCTGCGATATTACGAAACGCGATTTTCTGCTTGCAAATACTAAGTGTGAGTTTTCACTTGCTTCTATGCGGAGCAGGTATCAGTATCACGAGGTCTACGTTGAATGTTGTTCATTCGTACAATTATAATTTCACAATAAATCATTAGTAACTTCGTGTTAAGCGGCGTGATAACAGAAATCGCAAGAACTGACCTTTTCCCGTGAACTGACTCTAAACGAAAAGCCATGCATTTTCGTTGCAGTGTTTACTATAACAAAACAATTGACTGATTCAAAACATGCTTCCGCACGTAAACTGCAGACAACAATTGTTTTGAAGACTGCTTTAGTCGACTGTGAACTTGGATAATAATTATGAACTTGTGCCATTTCCATTTCACGAAGGGCTTGACATGTTTTTCAAACTGTGTAAATAAAATAAAATAAACATTCTTGAATCGATGGTGCATAGCATGCTAATGACTTGTATAGGTCGTACATTCGGGTGACGTTGTACGTATATTTCCGACTTCCTCGTACGAAGTTGAATGAAAATATTGTAGTCGTATGCTGAATGGAAGTTTGAATGAGAAATCTGAAAAAGCAAACTTTTGCTGGAGTAATTTAATGATGTAGAGTTTCGTGAAATCTAGTACAGCTGGGTTTCCTGTATAAGAAAAAGTGATGTAAGTTAAATGACAATCAAACCTGTTTATATGCGGTTGAAATGTCAAAACACGTTGTCCCATATTTTGACATCTATATGTCCATATGATTTGATGTTCCTTCTCAGTGTGTATGATAAACCCCAAAAGAATTATTGCATAGTGAAAAATTACGCAAAAGCAATAGAACTATTGCCTCCAAAAGATTTTGAAATGTTAACTCATAGCTTAGAGATACTTGTCTAAGAAATGACCGAAGATGCAGCATATTTGAGAAGTTATCTGTCAAAATAAACTATAAACCTAAATACATACGTACAAAACAAAACATTTGGGGAAATAATGTGCCATTGTTTTCACTTTGAGGAACTGTATCATTTTGAACAAATACATAACTTATATTTTGACAAATTGTTAAGAACAATTCGCATAAATGCCTATAGCAAGATTTTTGAGCAAATTTTCAGTGAGAAACACCCATAAATTGCACTGATAAATGGCACCGTTTACCTACCTTGGGTAGTTGCTTACTCATTAACATTAATCATGATCTTTGCAGAATCGTGAGAGAAAACCTAATGTTATCCTTTATTTCACATATATTCCCATGGTTTTTAGGAGTTATTATTTGTTCAAGGAACGGTGCCATTTCAGTAGGCCTACTTATTTGTCTAACTGTATTCAGATGCAGATTTCCAAATTTTGTAGCTAGTAACCAATGAGTTGTGGAACATTCACAGATTTATTTGGTGCTTCTACATGGTGGTCAAACTATGGCAGGAAAAGATGGTGCAGATGAAGTAGTTAAACAAGGTTTGATGATAAAACGGTCTCAAAATAAAAAGAGATTCACACCAGTGAATTACAAGCAGCGATGGTTCGTCCTCACAAGGCGTTTTTTGATATATTACGACAGTGATGGCGAGGTGAGTACCTTTTACTGTTTTTCATTGTACTGTTACTATATCATAACAGCTAAAATTATGAAATGTGATTTCTCATTGTATAGCACGTTCAGATGCACCCACAAAGTAATCCTACAATTAGAGAAGAGTTGACATTTACATTATGACCTTCACCTATTTCTTCTCATTTCAGTATTTGTGTAAACAAAACTAAATGCTTCTCTTGATTCTGTGTGCTATTTTGTAAAGAAATTTCTTAGAAACAGAAGCTCTGTGTATGTTTTCGGGTATGTTCAATTATATTTTACCAAGATGCCTTGTAACACAACTAATACTTAAACCTCTGTTGAGTTTGCCTATTATGTCAAGTTAGTGACTTGACACAATCCATTGAAAGAAACTTCATCTAAAATGATGAAAATATTTCCAGTTTTTGTATCATCATGCTTAACGGTGTTGAGAAGAATTTTATTCATCAGCTTTGAGAAGTCACAAATCCATCAAATACTTATTGGCGTAATTCAGCATTATTTCACTTTGTGATTTAAGTTGACAAGAAATGGAAACAAAACAGGATACATGAATGTTTTAATCAGTTATAAGAATTATCACCTGCAACCTGTGAACATTATAATAATACTGATATATGGGTGTCATGTATTTTCATGTACTCAAATCACGGGGTATTCCCCTTGTTTAATTCTTACATTACTTAAAAGATAAGTGGTGTAGACATTATTGTCAGTGGTGTTGTGATACAGCTGAAGTCACTAAAATTGAACAAAGCTCCAGGGTCCGACTGTGCCCTTATCAGATTCTGTACCAGATTTGTGGCTGAGTATGCCCCTCTTGTAACCATAATCTACCAAAGATCTGTGGTAGATTATGGATGGGGAGGAGAGAATGTGCCAATGATAGGGAGAACACATTGATCACACGAGTCTATAAGGAAGGTAGCAGAAATCATCCACAAAGCTACCCTCTAGTATTCCCAATGTCCAGTTGTTGTAAAATCTTAGAACATATTCTGAGATCAAACATAATGAGGCATCTCAAACAGAAGAGGTCCACCATTATGAGCAGCAAGGATTCCAAGAATATCAATCATGTGTAACGTGACTTGCATTGTTCCCTTTTAACATCTTGAAAGTCATGGAGCAAGGAAGTCAGGTAGCTGTAGTGTCTTGATTTCTGAAAGGGTTTGACTTGCTATCACATCTACACTTATTATTGAAAGTACGATTGTGTGGGATATCAAGCAGAATTTGTGACTGGATTGCGCATTTGTTGTAAGGGAGAACGTAACATGTTGTCTTAGGAGAGTCATCAGCAGATGTAGAAGTAACTTCAGGTGTGCCCCAGGGAGGTGCACTGGGATCCTATCTGTGCATGTTGTATATTAATGATCTTGCTGACAACATTAATAGTAACCTATAACTTTTAGGATGTGACACATTTATCTATAATGAAGTACTGTGTGAAAAAAGAGCAGAAATATTCATTCAGATTTTGACAAAATATCAAACTGGTGTAAAATGGTGGCAACTTTCTTTAATTGTGCAGAAATGTAAAATTGTTCACTTCACAAAACTTAAAATATAGTACCCTGCGACTACAGTATCAATGAGACGCAATTGGAAACATTCAACACTCACAAATACCTGGGAATAACAATTTGTAGTTGCTCTAGTTTGAAATTGAGTGGAAGTGTTTGTTACACTGTGAAAACAGTGTAGGTGACGTAAATTATGGCTGTACTTTACAAAATGTATTTGTATTTATTGTTCAGCTAATTCAATCTTTACAGTGTGTAGCCTCTTTAACATTATGCTAACAAACGCAGTTCAGTCAATTGTTCAGTGCCTCTCAGTCTCTTGCCATCCCCTGTCTGTTGAAGCAGGCAACATTTCCTCAGTTCTTTATCCCAATGGTTGGTTGATCTTTCTGTGGGACTCCACTCTGGTACTGCCTTTGTCCATCTTCCATTATTTCTTCATGCAATTGTTGTGCTCATTTCATTACTCCTTTCACAGCATCCTGTTATTGCTCTTATTTTTTCATATTTTATCCAATCTTTTGTAGTCAAACCTAGGAGTGACTTTTTCATAGTTCTTCGCGTGCGCACTCACGCACGCACGCACGCCCACACACACACACACACACACACACACACACACACACATTTTGAACAGAAAAGTAGTTAGCCTGGGAACACTTATGTCCAATTATAAAGTGGTCACCACTAAAAATGATCTGGTCACTTTTTCTTCAAAAAATTTTTATATTCACATTTCAGGTGCAGCCCATCTTCAGAACATCAAATGGAATAGCCTTCATTCAAAGTCTGGAATCATTTGTGTTTGTTTTTGCCTTCAGTGCTCAATTAGCTATCCACGTGATTGAGTTCTGACATAATATAAAATTGAATATTGCCTATGCTAGGGTTCTTATATTCTGTGTTGCCCAAACGGTTGTCCGTGCGGTCTAACGCACGGCTTTTCAGGTGGGAAGGAGCGCTGGTCCCCGGCATAAATCTGCCTGGCGGTTTTGTGTCGAGGTCCGGTGAACCGGCCAGTCTGTGGATGGTTTTTAGGCGGTTTTACATCTGCCTCAGCGAATGCGGGCTGGTTCCTCTTATTCCAACTCAGCTACACTATGTTGGTGATTGCTGCACAAACAAGTTCTCCATGTACGCGTACACCACCATTACTCTACCATGCAAACATAGGGGTTACACTCGTCTGGTGTGAGACATTCCCTGGGGGGTCCACCGGGGGCCGAACCGCACAATAACCCGGGGTTCGGTGTGGGGCGGCAGAGGGGTGAAGTGGACTGCAGTAGTCGTTGTTGGGTTGCGGACCACTGCGGCTGCTGCAGGGATGGAGCCTCTCCATCGTTTCTAGGTCCCCGGTTAACATAACATAACATAAATATATATATATTTATGTTATGTTATGTTAACCGGGGATATATATATATATATATCTAAAAACAAAGATGATTCGATTTACCAAATGAAAGTGCTGGCAGGTCGACAGACACACAAACAACCACAAACATACACACAAAATTCAAGCTTTCGCAACAAACTGTTGCCTCATCAGGAAAGAGGGAAGGAGAGGGAAAGACGAAAGGAAGTGGGTTTTAAGGGAGAGGGTAAGGAGTCATTCCAATCCCGGGAGCGGAAAGACTTACCTTAGGGGGAAAAAAGGACGGGTATACACTCGCGCGCGCGCACACACACACACACACACACACACACACACACACACACACACACACACACACACATATCCATCCACACATATACAGACACAAGCAGACATATTTGTCTTTAAATATGTCTGCTTTTGTCTGTATATGTGTGGGAATGCAACTACTGTCTACTGTATTTATGTAGCCAACAGATGCACAGTTGCATTTCACAGTACTTTACTTTCACTGTTCACAACCCCCATATACACGCTTATATGGCCAGTGCACTGTCGTTTAAACTTTCGATAAGACTCATTAATAGTTTTCAGGCAAACATCCACATACTGCTACAATAGTTTCCTGTTGAACATCTACGAGCAGTAAAAACCTAACCACAAAGTACACAGTTCTTGAAGCATAGAAAGGTATGTATGGAGCAGACAATGTCATTGTTTTAACACATGGCCTAATTGCGTAATACTTATTTCACAGTTACATTGAAGCATTGTTGTTCTAACCAGCACAGGTTTCTCATCTGAAACTAGGGTGTTGACTGACTGTCTCGTGACCAAAAATCGGACCCTTATATATCTTCACAATGATAGGTGCTGAAACTACACATTGTTCGAAGTTTAATTTACTGCAATTACAATTAAAACTTAACTCATTAAATTAACTGAATACATCAAAACATTGGTTCTTTTTAACAGTTTATTGTAGTACAAGAGTTAGGCCAAATTATTTGTTTAAATGGTGAAATTAACAAATGCAAACAATACTTTTGACAAAACTGTTAATTACTTTGGAATTAATGAAGGGCTGGGTTTGCTAACATGTTTTCGAATAGAGCTAAATAGATACTTAAAGAATGCTAGTGTTTTGTCTTCCAAACATTTATAATGATTACAGAATTTATATTTGTTTATACGCCAAGAATAGAATTTAAGTTATGGAACAGTTACTGATTTCACCCTGTTACAAAAGATACTAACTAGGAACAGTCGAAATAAATTAGAAGATCAATTTTCATGCATAAAACTAAGGACAAATTAGATTGGGTGTTATATTCTTTAAAACTGAGGGCCAAGCTTTCTGTATTATGTAAATACAGATTATACGTGCGTATGTTAATGGTAATTAGTTAAAAGTGAAAAAACGAATTTAAGGAGGCAGATGGCAAAACAAGAGGGGGAAATAAAATATCCCAGCTTGCTTCGTCACAACTTGGCACAGAATTGTTAAAATGACCATCATCAGCAGTTATTTCATTACAGTAGGACTATGATAATATTTTTGAAAAGTGCAACCTGTAAGGAGGTTGCAGAAATCATCAGGTCACTAAAAAGTAGAAACTGTGCTGGCTATGATTGTGTTTCTAGCAGAACATTAAAATCTTGTGCCAACTTGTTAGGATTATCCCTAAGCTGTCATTTTAATCAATCAACAGCTTGGGGAATATTTTATAACAGATTTAAACATGCTGTTGTGACACTTATCTACAGAATTGGAGATAAGGAAACCATCTTTAATTACAGACCTGTATCACTCCTTCCAGTAATTTTAAAAGTTTTTTAGAAAGTGGCCTACGACAGAATACTTACTCATATAATGAAGGAAAAATTGTTAGCTACCTCTCAGTTTGGCTTTTGTAGATGATTCTCCACAGAGAAAGCAATACAAACTGTGACACATGAAGTGCTAGTTGTGTTAAACAAAGAAAAACTGTCCTGTTGATGTATTCTGTGACCTTACTGAAGCCATTGATTGTTTGGATCACATAACTTTACATAGGAAACTAAAATGTTATTGTGTTAATGGCATGTGTCTTGCATGGATAGTCTTCCTTCAGAACAGAAAATAGAGGCTTCCATTAGCAGACTGTGTCACAGGTATGAAACTAACTTATGAATGGAAAAACATAACATCTTGAATGTCACTGTGCACTTTGTACTTTTGTTTCTGACCTACATAATAATGATCTTCCAATAACCTCAAAGTGTGATTCACAAACTGTAATGTTTGCTGGTAACACCATCATGCTAATTGAGGGTCTGAACTCAACTTTAGCACACACAACTCAATGATATCTGAACAGATGTACACTCAGGTGACAAAAGTTATGAGATACTTCCTAATGTCCTGTCATATGTCCTTTTGACGGGCATAGTACAGCAACTCAATATGTCGTGGACTCAACAAGTCATTGGAGATCCCTTGCAGAAATATTTAGCTATGCTGCCTCTACAGCAGTCCATAATTGCAAAAGTGTTGCTAATGCAGGATTTTGTGCGCAAACTGACCTCTCGATTACGTCCCATAAGTGTTTGATAGGTTAAATGTCAGGCGATCTGGGTGGCCAGATCATTCTCTTCAGTTGTCCAGAATGTTCTTCAATCCAATCATGAGCAATTGTGTCCCAGTGACGTGGTGCATTGTCACCTATAAAAATCCTCTCATTGTTTGGGAATGTGAAGTCCATGAATGGCTGCAGATGGTCTCTAAGTAGTCGAACACAATCATTTCCAGTCATCGATCGGTTCAGTTGGACCACAAGATCCACTCCATTCCTTGTAAACACAGCCCACCTGCATAGAGCCACCACCAGCTTGCACAGTGCCATGTCAACAACTTGGATTTGTGGCTTCATTGGGTCTGCATCACACCCAAACCCACTCATCAGCTGCTACCAACAGGAATCGGGACTCATCTGATCAGGCCACAGTTTTCCAGTTGTCTGGAGTCCAACCAATATGGTCATGAGCCCAGGAGAGTCACAGCTGGCTTTGTCGTGCTGTTAGCAAAGGGACTCCTGTCTGTTGTCTGCTGCTGTAGCATATTAATGCCAAATTTTGGCACACTGTCCTAACAGATATGTTCATTGTATGCCTCTCATTGATTTCTGTAGTTATTTCATGCAGTGTTGCTTGTCTGTTAGCACTGACAATGCTGTGCAAATCCTGCTGCTCTTAGTCATTAAGTGAAAGCCATCGCCTACTGCATTGTCTGTGATGAGAGATAATGCCTGAAATTTCGTGTTCTCGGCTCCCTCTTGACACTGTGGATCTTGGAATATTGAGTTCCCTAACAATTTCCAAAATGGAATATTCCATGTGTTTAGCTCCAACTACCATTCTAGGTTCAAAGTCCATTAATGTACATAATCAAGCCTGAAACCTTTTCACATGAAACACCTGAGTACAAATGACAGCTCTGCTAAAGTACTGCCCTTTTATCCGTGTGTAAGCAAAACTTCTGCCATCTGTATATGTGCACGTCGCTGTCCCATGACTTTAGTCACCTCTCCGTATGTACATATTTTCTTTGAAATATACCATTGTAGTTGTGAAAATATTAAGCTATTAATAGCTGATAAACAGCAACTGTGTAGTATAACTGAAAAGACAGAAGCTTTTTTCAAAGTATAAGCTCACTTTCTAATTTACTTGATGCCATTAAAACAGATTGAGCATGCAGAACATTAATCAGTGTGCTGATAGTTT
This sequence comes from Schistocerca americana, assembly GCF_021461395.2. Taxonomy (NCBI): domain Eukaryota; kingdom Metazoa; phylum Arthropoda; class Insecta; order Orthoptera; family Acrididae; genus Schistocerca; species Schistocerca americana. The sequence continues at coordinate 552,351,595 of NC_060125.1, forward strand.
GTTGTTTAATTCAGTATATTAAATCCATTCATATTATGTCCTTTCCTTTTGTTAATGAATACTTTTACTTCTTCCTCATCCCTAGAGGTTCTCCTTCTTGATAAATATACAGAACACGATGAATGAATAAATGGAAGGAAATAGTGTGAATATTGATGTGAATGTGGAAAAATCAGGAGGAAAGATGACAGCCGAAACCTGATAAGTTGATGCAGATTTAGATGATTAGCATCAATTATATTGAATGAAGGAAGAATAGGGTTTGACATCTTGTGAACAGTGATGTCATTAGAGATGGAGTATTAACAACAATTTTGGAAAAAGTCATCCATTTCTTTACAAAGGAAACATTCTAGCATTTACCATTAGCAATTCAGGGTAAACCTGAATTAGAATGTCCAGACGGATGTTTGAACGACCATCATCCTGAATATCTACATGGAAATACATATTCCGAAAGCTGTTGCATAGTGCATGGCTTAGGGTACATTGTTTAAATGTTATCAATTTTCTGTCCTCTTTCAGTCATATATTGAACAAGGGGGAAAACGATTGACTCTATACCTCTGTACACATCCTAATCCCCTAAAACTTATTCTCTCGATTCCTACATAAGATTTACATTGCTGGGAGGATAATGCTCGCTCAGTCTTCTTCAAATGCATATTCTCTGTATCTACCCAACCAACATGGTCTACATCATTTTCCTTCCAAGGATTCACACTTTTAAGTTCCTGAAGCATTTCGGCTGAACTTTTGTATGGGGTGAACGTGAACTGTTGATGAATCTAGCAGCATGTCTGAATTTGTTCAGTGGTTGTTGTCATGCCTCTTTGCTAAGGACTCTGAACATTACCTGCCACCACAGCTGATGTTACTGACACATGCTTGTGCAGTGGCACTCGATTCAGAGGTAATCCGGTTCAAATCCTGGTGGTGGATAAAATTTTCAATTTCAGTATTTGGGCGGCACAGGGAGGAGAGGTTGTGATGTAAGGTCTTTGCATGTGCATGTCATGGATTAAATTGCAAACCTCTCTGCAGTGAGGGCTAGTGACACTGTTACACACACACACACACACACACACACACACACACACACACACACGCACGCGTGCTCGTTACAGTCAGCTACACGTAACAGATACACTTGCATACACTGCTCAATATGAGGCCAGCATCGTACCACTGTTCCATTTTGCTTGGTTAGTCACTTAAGACAGTAGGATACATGATCACTTAGAGCTTTACATTTGGAATGTTAAACACAGCCCACACATATAGAACAGAAGACAGAAATATGCTCTCATAGTAGCAAACTTAGGATTACATAGTTTTCTCATCCTTCCATAGTGAACTACATACAGTGTCCCATGTCTCCAGCTGTGTGTACAAACAGTGTTGCCACTGAATGTTGTCTGATTCTAGTTGTTGGTGGATGGGTATGTGATAGATAAAGGACAGTGCCATTACTTCTGTGTTTTGTTAAGCAATGTTGGCAGCACATGGGATGAGCTGTGATGAGAATTATGGGGGGATGTGGTGATTGCTCTTTGTAAGCCCCAGGGAGAGAGCAGTCAGTCAGATGATGAGTTCTGTTGCAATAAGTTGAAGTAATTCTCCCAAATAGTGGTGGGAGTATTAACAACAGAATGCATAATGAATTTGGGGAAATAGTCGTAATAATAAAATAATAATTATTATTTATAATAATTATTATTTATAACAGTATAACAATAATAATAATTTATAATAATAATTATTTTATTATTATGACTCTTTCTACGAATTCATTATGCATTCTGTTGTTAATAGTCCCGCCACTATTTGGGAGAATTACTTTAACTTAATGCAACAGAACTCATCATCTGTCTGTCTGTATGTAAATAATAAAATAATGTGGCTCATGATACACGGACAAAATCATTACTTGAACTGTTCATTTCAAACCTTTTCTCTTGACATCATCAGCAAGTGTAGTTGAGGCTTCACCAATCCTCTGCCATATTATCACTTTCCATCCTAATCTAGACTATGTGTTGTTTCAGTTGCCTGAAACTACAGTCATGTGTGTGAGTTGTGTTTGCGACTGTGTGTGTGTGTGTGTGTGTGTGTGTGTGTGTGTGAGGGGAGTGGAGGGCCGGGGTCGCGCTCTTGCGCTAATCTACACTATAGTTATAGTGTTACACTACAGATCAATTAGTCACCACAATCTTCATTCAAAAAAAAAAAAAAAATGTGGATTTTGTGATGATAAGTGTTTAAAGGAAACTTTCAAGAGCCAACATAAACAATAATAATCAGCAACAAATATCAAATGGTTTCAATTCCAGCACTCATAGTATATCGTTGCTTTTCTTATCCCCCATTAGTTAATTTGCTCCCATTGCCAATGCGAAACAGTGCGTTGCAGGCTTATGTATCGTAAATGAAAAGTGCTCAGATTGGCACTGCTGTGATTTTAGACTTTAGGCCATTTGGTAGGACAAAGCATTAGCGCTTTTTGTTCTCATCTCCCCACCCACCTTCTTTCTGAAAGTTGTACAATACATTTCATTGTCTAATACCTAAACACGATTTGCAGTTTCAGTATTGTTTTGTTGAATGAATACACGGTTTTATTTCTCATTTGACAGCTTTGTTGATAGTGGGAGTAGCTGTGCACAAAATAAAATGTGCTTGACAGCACAAAATTGTTGATTTTGATTATTTTGACAATAATATAAATAATTTTCCTCTGCATCTTGTATTTTGTCATGCTGTTTCTTATTTATTACCAATACAATATTTTCATAAAATTCTTCAGGTTTGAAGCCCATGTTATATTACAAACAGTTATTACTTTCCAACATTTTGACTATACTGCAAGTGGTTTCAATAGGATATATCTTGTAATGAATTTTACGTATCCTGTTGAAGGGCAGTTACAATAGTGGCCAAAATGGCAGTACCTACACAATTTTACAGTACAACAAGGTCTGCATTCCAGTAACATTTTATGGAAACTGATTCCAACCCTGGAAGCTTACAAATTTACAGCTGTACACTATATATCATATGAAAAGTAAATTAATCTTTTCATTAATGTTTAACACTTCTTTTCATTCACAGTTTTGAACTTCAGAAAGAGATGTGAATTCTGATCCTGTATTGTTGTAGAGATAATTTCTTTGAAAACTGTAGCCATTAGTTCACATGCTTTTACTTTAAAATTATCAACTTTTACCATGTTGTGATCCTATACAGTTGCAAAGCTTGCAAACACTTTAGTGGAGGACATAGGCATAGATGAAGAAATGGTTAACAATATTAATGATATTGTGTTGGAAACTTATTGTTCAGTTTCTGAATATATTTAATTTTTTCATGCTTGCCAACTCGTTTCTGTTGACATTCTCCTGATTTGGCGAAGAAACAAAAAGGTAGCCATTTGTATCATTCAAACTCTCCACTGCACCAGGGTATGAGTTTTTTGGTCGTCAGTCTACCGCATGTTTGATGCAGCCAGCTATAATTTCTTCTCCTGTGCCAGTCATCTCAGACAAACATGCGAACCAATGTTACTTGTTTTATATACTCCAGTCTCTGTTTCTTTGCCACAGTTTTTTCCCCTCTACAGTGCCCTCTAGTGCTGTCAACGTTATTCCCTGATGTCTTAACAAAATGTCCTGTCATCCTGTCCCCTCTTTTGCACAGCCTTTTCCATAGATTTGTTTCCTTGCCAGTTCTGCGGAGAATCTCCCCATTTCTTATCTTATCAACCCACATAATTGTAGCATTCTTCAGTAACAACGCATTTCAAATGCTTCAACTCTGTTCTCTTCCAATTTTCCCGTATTCTGTTGTTCACATTTACACAATGCTACGTTCAAGATGCACTTTCTCAGATACATCTGTCTTTCTGAATTGTACCTCGACTGTCACTGGTGATTTGGTTGAGCTTTACTTTACTCCTTATCATTGCCAAATTATGATTTCTGTCTCTCCATGATGTATCCCATATCTCCAGGCCTTCTTAAGTATACATTCTGATTTTGTGATTTTTGAGCAGTGTTTTTGTGTTGTGAGCTGAAGTTTTTATTCTCTGTTTGCTACTGTCGAGCCTGTATTCTGCCATAACTCTGCCTATTATTCCTTTTCTGTTATAGGGTTCCACTCCCCCATAATTATTACATTGGCATCTTATGTTACCTACTGAGTTACCCATTTAGTTCCCTACATGCTTTCTCTCTACATCATCATCCTTAGCATGTGATATCAGCTTGTAAACCTGGACTGCAGTCTACAGGAATAATTAATTCCAGTGTGCTTTAATTATCTCACTAGTCAAGGTGTAACAACTTTATATGTTGTCTGGTTCAATTCATCATGCCCACCCCTTTGTCTACTAATTTTGGTGCTAAATATTATGATCACTTCCTGCTGGAAAGCTGATGAATCCAGTTATTATTGAAACTTGACTTGGTTTGTCGTGCAGATGACATGTGTTAACAAAATGTATCTATGGCTTCAAACTGAATTCGAGCAGTATTATCTCATGTCATGACATTTATATTACTGTGTTGTTCGTTCAGCTATTATTTGATGTAGTAATGTTATCTTTCAAAAGCAGCTGTGACTAAGTACACATAATACTCATTAATATTTAGAATGTAGATTGGCTACACCTTCATCTCACTTTGTAATTGACTGTAATCATGGAAACATATGACACTCATTCATCATGTTCTGTAGACCCCTATCAAGAATGAGAAACTTGAAGGATATGAACCGAGTCAAAAGAGAATCAACTGCAAGAAACTAAATCTGTGCACTTTATTGAAAACTATCACTTTACTGCTTTTATAGTGATGGTGCACATGCTAGCTACATTTAACGTAATAAATTATAAGGGAAGATGCTCCTTTGGAAAGAAAGAAATCTGTGAATCCTCATTTATATTAAGTATATTGTGTTTATCTTCTAAATGCAGCTTAATATTTTCTCGGTTTCACTAAGAAAATTGTCTACATGTGTTAACATGTTCTGGAACATGATCTTTCATGCAGTGCCATTTTGGCTTTGTATGTAACTTTTGTCCATTTTCTGTCTGTAATATGCTCTCCCAATATTTTTATCTCCTTTTTTACATGCTTCTCTGTTCCTTTGTATTTATATGTACAGGTGAACCACCTAAAACTTGCACCACAAATAGTGCAGAAATGAAAAGTGCTATTGATGTGTAGTTCTCACAGAATGGATTGGTAGTCAGGGGCTTGTATTGTAAGCCAATACACAGATTGTAATAATACTTATAAAGTGTATTTTTTGTGCAAACATCACTTTTGTAAATGGAACAAAGTGTACTGACATTACAAAGTAAAAATAGAGTAAATTAGAATGTCAATGGTGTTTGTTGCAGCAATCTAGTGTGTTCATTTATGAGATATCATATTGTGTAAAGTTTCCACACCGACACTTGTTTGTGCCATTCAACCTGCATGGTTCCTAGGTACAATGTTATTATGTTTACTTAAGTTGCTTCGTATTCCTTGAGTGCAATGTGACTTGCTAGTCAGTCAGTGTGTGGCACTCCAAGCAGTAGGTTGTGAGTGGATGATGAGATTTACCAATGCAGAAAAAGCCAAGATGCTCATGTTGTACGGAGGGTGTAGGAAGAATGCAGTTCGTTCTTGTATTGTGTATGCGGCATGATATTCCAATAGACGTCAACCATCTTGGCTGTTATTTATCAACCTCTTCAACCAGGTACATGAAACTGGTAGTGTAACTCCTAGACAATGTAACAGAAGGAAACAAGTTACAGAAGAGGGGGAAATTAATGTTCTTTCTTCTGTTGCAGTTGATCCACACGTTACCTCCCATGCAATCTCACTAGGAAGTGGCATGAGTCAGACAAGTGTCCTGTACATTCTGCATTGACATATGATCCGTCCCTATCACACCTCTCTCCATCAAGAGCAGTGTGGAAATGATTATGAAAATCATGGTAAATTCTGTACATGTTCCTTATGACAGGATACTCTAAATGTATTGTGTATGTTGTTTAGTGATGAAGCCACGTTTATCAATCGAGGTAAACTGCTGAAACAAGCACTGTTAGTCTGTTGAGAATCCCCATTGGCTTCGTCAAGTGGAATGTCAGCATCCATGGGGTGTGAATATGTGATGTGAGGTAGTGAACTATCAGCTCATAGGTCCATTTATCATAGATGAAACACTGGATGTACACAAGTATCACAGCCTAACAGACCTTCTTTCACAGATGCTTGAAAACTTTTCTCTGCAGACTAGGAGGAACCTGTGGTACCAACATGATTGCTGTCCAGCGCAAAGTGCACAAAGTATTATAGCATGTTTCACGAATTGTTTCCCAAATTGTTGGATTCCCGAAGCAGAGGACCTGTACCTTGGCCAGCTCATTTTCCAGATTTCACACCTGTAGACTTTTTTCTGTGGGGAAAGCTGAAAGATGCTGTCTACAAAGACATACCAACTACACCCAATGATATGCAATGACGTATTACTTCAGCCTACTTGGACATCTCCACTGAAATGCTAGCATTCGTGCAGCAGTTGTACCATACCAGACTGGAAGTGTGTATTGCCACTCCCAGTTGTCATTTTGAACACAGTTGTGATAATCAGTTCTCTTGTTACTGGTCAGAATCCACATAATTAGTGTATGGAATTGTGTTGTTCTTTAGTGTGTGCTACCATAGGTACTGTACAAGTGTCAGTGTGGAAACTTTTCAAAATAAAAAGTCTCATAAACGAGTCACACTAGAATCCTACAACGAACACCCCTGACATTCTAATTTACCCTGCTTTTAGTTTGTTTATGTCAATAGGCATTGTTCTGTGTAAAAAAGTGTATGTTTGCATTTTCTAAGTATTATGGTCGAAGTAGAGAGGATATAAAATGTAGACTGGCAATGGCAAGGAAAGCGTTTCTGAAGAAGAGAAATTTAACATCAAGTATAGATTTAAGTGTCAGGAAGTCATTTCTGAAAGTATTCGTATGGAGTGTAGCCATGAATGGAAGTAAACGTGGACGATAAATAGTGTAGACAAGAAGAAAATAGAAGCTTTCAAAATGTGGTGCTATGAAGAATGCTGAAGATTAGATGGGTAGATCACATAAATAATGAGGAGGTAGTGAATAGAATTGGCGAGAAGAGAAATTTGTGGCACAACTTGACTAGAAGAAGGGATCGGTTGGTAGGGCATATTCTGAGGCATCGAGGGATCACCAATTTAGTATTGGAGGGCAGCGTGGAGGGTAAAAATCGTAGAGGGAGACCAAGAGATGAATACACTAAGCAGATTCAGAAGGATGTAGGTTGCAGTAGGTACTGGGAGATGAAGAAGCTTGCTCAGGATAGAGTAGCATGGAGAGCTGCATCAAACCAGTGTCTGGACTGAAGACCACAACAGCAAGTACTACTACAATCTTTTGATTGGCTGACAATATGAGCCACTGACTATCAATCAATTCTGTGAAAACTGCATATCAATAGCACTTTCCATTTCTGGGATATTTGTGGTGCTAGTTCCAGGTTATTCACCCTGTATATGTTTTTCTGATCTGTTTTCAATGCTTTGTGTGTGTGTGTGTGTGTGTGTGTGTGTGTGTGTGTGTGTTTTTCACACTCAGTAATTCATGATCCACGATAAATAACAAGATTTAAGAAACCTATTCCTTCAGTTCGATATCAAGGTTTATCTCACTTTTTGCTAAATTGTGTAACCTGATGCCTTTTGAATTGTACGATCCGCACAATATTCGCTTTTATGATGGTGTTTGGTTAAGACAGACAAGAATAATAGCAGTTTACTCAGTTTAATCTGATTCAACAGTGAGAACTGAAATATTTTTGTTTTGTGAATGTGTACTAGTTATGTCTTGAATTGTGTCATTCATGCAGCCATAGCAGTAGAAATGGTGTTCAACAAGATACGGGAAAAGATCAGTGTATTGGTGGTTCCCATGGAAAGATGTTTTGGATGATAATACATGCTTTATGCTGACAACTGATATTCAAGCTCAGGCTAGTTTTTTTATTCACTTATTTATTTCTTTATTTATTCATTCATTTACTGTGTTCTATAAATCATAACAAGAAAGAGAATTTATTGGGCTGTGAACTGACAAAAGTCTACATGAACTATTTTTTGTGTCTTGTAATGTGAATATGCAAATCACAGTTACGCTAAAATTGCTTTTTGTCATCAACCAACAACAAAACCCATTAATGAGTAAATGTACTAACCATAGAGTGTAAGAATTCAAAGATCCTTGAAGAAACCTCTGCAAGATGTGTAGTTATCTACTTTGCACAATGTTCTTACTACATATTAAAGTGTGCTCCTTGAGAAGATTATTTCATAAGACAAAAGAGAGTGAAAATATGCAAATTAAGCTAACACTCGTCCCTTTAGTTCAACAAATTACGCAGAACATGCTAAATTGAGCATCTTGATTACTTTGTTTATGTATCGACTTCGTCTGTAGTTCAACCGTGCCTAGACGATCAATAACATGGTTCGATCACGTCCACATTGTTACTTTGTGCCAGGAAGGACTCTCAACAAGGGAAGTGTCCAGGCATCTCGGAGTGAACCAAAGTGATGTTGTTCGGACATGGAGGACATACAGAGAGACAGGAACTGTCGATGACATGCCTCGCTCAGGCTGTCCAAGGGCTACTACTGCATTGGATTACCGCTACTTACGGATTATGGCTGAGAGGAACCCTGACAGCAATGTCACCATGTTGAATAATGCTTTTTGTGCAGCCACAGGACATCCTGTTGTGAATCAAACTGTGCGCAATTGGTTGCATGATGTGCAACTTCACTACCGATATCCATGGTGAGGTCCATCTTTGCAACCTGACACCATGCAGCGCAGTACAGATGGGCCCAACAACATGCCGAATGGACTGCTCACCGATGAGTGTCACATATGCCTTCAACCAGACGATCATCGGAGATGTGTTTAGAGGCAATCCGGTCAGGCTGAATGCCTTAGACACACTGTTCTACAACTACATCTACATCTACATCCATACTCCGCAAGCCACCTGACAGTGTGTGGCGGAGGGTACTTTCAGTACCTCCCTTCTATTCCAGTCTCAGTCAGTTCAGTGAGTGTACGAAGGTGGGGATTCCATACTGTTATGGGGTGGCATTATGTGGGGCCATCGTACACCACTGGTGGTCATGGAAGGCGCTGTAACGGCTGTACGATACGTGAATGCCATCCTCCGACCGATAGTGCAACCATATCAGCAGCATATTGGTGAGGCATTTGTCTTCATGGATGACAGTTCTTGCCCCCATTGTGCACATCTTGTGAATGACTTCCTTCAGGATAACGACATCACTCAACTAGAGTGGCCAGCATGTTCTCCAGACGTGAACCCTATTGAACATGCCTGGGATAGATTGAAAAGGGCTGTTTATGGACAACGTGACCCACCAACCACTCTGAGGGATCTATGCTGAATTGCCATTGAGAAGTGGGACAATCTGGACCAACAGTGCCTTGATGAACTTGTGGATAGTATGCCACAACAAATACAGTCATGCATCAATGCAAGAGGACATGCTACTTGGTATTAGAGGTGCCGGTGTGTACAGAAATTTGGATTGCCACCTCTGAAGGTCTTGCTGTATGGTGGTACAACATGCAATGTGTGGTTTTCATGAGCAATAAAGAGTAAGGAAATGATGTTTATGTTGATCTCTCTTCCAATTTTCTGTAGAGGTTCTGGAACTCTCGGAACCGAGGTGATGCAAAACTTTTTCTGATGTGTGTATAATTGTGCCACAGGAAATTTTACATGTACTATTTCTTTTCGTCTGTGTCCATTAACGTATGCTTTGCTGTTACCATGTCATTTCTGCTAAATTGAAATACCATAACACGAGTTTTCATGAGATTAAGACTCAATCTGTTATCTGTGAACTATTTGTGTATCTGTTCAGCTCTTATCTGAGCTGTATTTGGTAAGGTTGAATTTGGAGCCATGATTAGTATGCCTCTGTCACATTTAGTTAGTTGCATGTTTTGTAGCTCATATTCTTGAAAAATGTTATGATGTACAAAAGATGGGAGAGGCAATGTAAAAATTAATCTATTTATGTTGCTCCATGCTGAGTATTTACAGGTTTATAACTGTATACTTACTCCTGTTCAAGAATTCCTGTATGGAATGTAAGCAGTTGTTAAGGAAAAGTAAACATAATACAAACGTGAAAAAATATTTTGCTATCTGTCAGACATTTTACTTCCATGTAAAGAGAGACTTATAGTTATGCATCTCATTCCTTTCTGTGCCAAAGCTAGATTCACTAAATGGAAATGCAAATCATTTTTTTCCCGCTAATGTATCTGTGAAAGTGTCTACAAAGTATACATGTATGTGTGAGAACCCACACACAATTTTAATTAGTTTTTTTTGTGCAGTGAATACTTTTTGCATGAATATCAAAATATTTGAATTTTCCAGTCGAAGTTTTCGTTACTGTGCACACTCCAGGACATGGAAAATTATACCATGTTTATCTTATACATTCATTCATTCACTGCATTAATAGGAATATTTTTCTGACAACTAAAATTGGTTGAACTGTATTTATTCATAGTTTAAAGATAATCCATTAGTGCAGAACTAGTTAATAACTTATCATTGTTTACTGTTTTTTCTTGTAAATGGATCTTTGCTCAGCTTGACATTAATGTTTGTGGCCTCTGCAAAAAGGACTAATACTGCCATTGTGATTCTTCCCATGCAGATGATATGGCATCCCTATTTGTATTACACAGTCATTCTAGTGCAACTTTCTACATCCTGTTTCTTAAATAGGAACTAAGCCAGAAATGAGGTGAACCATGCATAGCATAAACATTTAGTTTCTCTATAGAATATTATTGTCTACACAGTCCTGTGCCTTTGTTAAATTGCAGATGATTTGAAGTGTTTATATTTTATCATTTAAAAGTTTTATTTTGTGCTGAGTGAAAGTGTAAATAACTCCACCAGTAGAGAAGTCACTTGAACTTCAAAATGCAATTGACTATCTAACAGATGTCTGTGTACTGCTAAATTCAAAACTTGTTTTATGGGAACGTTAGTATTAACCAAAATTTACAGCTCGGAATTGAGGTGTCCTGATACATTATAGAATGATTGGGTGATAGATACTCTTTTACTTTGCTTGTCAATATCTTCGTATCTCCGGTTTCCAGTCTATGGTCTGCCAGCAACTTGTTGTATACTTTTATACCACAACATAAAATTCCATTCTGAAACTTGGGCAACGAAATCTAGTCTGTAAGGAAATAATGTTACCTCTAGCACTGTGGTTATGAATTTTACATTTTATCCTAATTTCACTCTTATTGTTAACACAAATTACGATTGTGGAGAAAATATATTATTAAGGACATAGAAGAATCTCTTCCTCCTTCCGCCTGTAGAGGCTTCCACAACATGTTCAGTTATCAAATTTGCATAGTATTCTTACTGCACCCTTCTGTAGATTATCTAGTTACTTTATTGACATTAACTCTGTTGCCCCAGAAGATTATGTTATAGGGCTGTATTGAGTGAAAGTATGCAAAGTGCTCTAGCAGTTCTTTTTGCAGATCAGCAGAATCAGACAAATTTCTAAGTGTATAGGAGACAGAACTGAGTTAAGTTATCAATGTCACCTCTGTTTATTATTCATCAGAACGCCCAGGAACTTTACAGATAGAGGCGTATTGAGTGTGTGGCCATTGATCTCTATTTCGGACAACTGTAATTTTTATTTGTACACGGAACTGCATAAAATTAAGAATTAAGCTGTTTGATCTGAACCAATTGTTAGCCTGCTCGTCTGTTCACCTGGCTGTGATGGAAGGGATGTATTTGTCCCATCGTCAACAAACGTTACAGTTTTTGAAGAGTCCAACTGTTTGGCCATTATATTTAATGTTACCTCCTCTGAATGCTTGCTGTGATACTCTTTGTTTTCTGTTGTTAACATTTGACTGTGTCCATGCAGAGAAAATTCCTTTAACACTGTCCCATTTAAGTATCCCCAGTAGAATCTCGTCATCTGCACAATCAAAGGCCTTTCTAATATCAAAGAAAAAAGTAGCAGTGTAATTTTTCTTGTTTAGTTGTACTGGGACAGTGTTTGAGAGATCTTACATTGTTTACTGTGTAGAAAAGCTTTTACATAAGAGAAACAGAGATGATGGTAAAACATTGTTGTCAGATTCCTTCCGTCACTATCTGCATGTCATTTGAGTTCCTGCAAACACTGAAAATCATGAGGACCATGTCACTTGGGATCTGTGGAAGGTACATTAGCATTTTTGTTGTACTTCGTAAATATTTATTGTTTTTTCTCGTACGTTGTACATCTCAGAGAACCTCTTCGCTACGGTTCCATTTGAATGAAAAGAATCTAAGAGAGCGTGCTGAAAAAGAAATGCATCCAAACTTTTAATGTGAATATTACATTCTGCTTCTTTATTCTTAATGTCTACATATTAATTTCTCAGTACGGTCGCTCTGGAGACGAATACATTTCCCCCAATAGGAGACCAGTTTGTTGACACCGTCACTGTATAATGTTTGACTTTCTCGACAGAGCCACAACCCCACCTCTGCTTGGACCGCTTCATCACTGTCGAAGTGAAGTCCTTTAAGGTGTTCCGTACGTCCTGAGGTCAGGACTGTAAGGAAGACGATCGACAACAGTGAACCTCAGGCGCCGGATTGTTGCAGCGCGCGTGTTCGGTCCGGTATTGTTGTACTGAAGGTGAGGGTGCTCCACGTGTAGACGTACTCTCCAAATTCAAAACTTGATTACAGCACACTGTTTCTCCCATATCATCATAGTTCCGTTACACACCGCCATGTTACACGCAACATTTTGGAGCCCTCTACAGGCAGAGGGTTGTAAATTTGTAGACGTGAAGAATAAATGTGTAGAATGTTAATAACGTTTGTGTTATTTCAGAATCTTTAAAAGAGTTTTATCATAAAATCCTCTGAGGCATTACTATTGAGCACGATTCCGTAACCTGACGAGTCACGTCATCTTGGATGACTGGGTGTTGTGTGATGTCCTTAGGTTAGTTAGGTTTAAGTAGTTCTAAGTTCTAGGGGACTGATGACCATAGCTGTTAAGTCCCATAGTGCTCAGAGCCATTTGAACCATTTTTGAACACTAAGGTGACAAAAGTCACGGGATACCTCTTAACGTCACGTCAGATGTCGTTCTGTCCGGCATAGTGCAGCAGCTCCATGTGACACGGACTCGACAAGTTGTCGGAAGTCCCCTGCAGAAACACTGAGCCGTGTTACCTTTGTAGCCGTCCGTAATAACGAAAGTATTGCTGGTGCAGAATTTTGTGTACCAACTGACCTCTCGATTATGCCCCATATATGTTTGATGGGCTCCATGTCGAGCGATCTGGTTACCAAATCGTCATGCTAATTGTTCAGAATGTTCTTAAAACCAATCGCGAACATAGCACATTGTCATACACAAAAATCCCACGGTTGTTTGGGAACGTGAAGTCCTTGGCTGATTCCAAATGATCTCTAAGCAGTCGAACATGACCATTTCCACTCAGTGATTGATTCATTTGGACCAGAGGCCCCAGTCAGTTCCATGTAAATACAGCCTGCACCATTACGGTGCCACCAGCGGCTTGCACAGTGCCTGCTTGACAACTCGGGTCGATGGCTTCGTGGGGTCTGCACCACACTTGAACCCTAGCATCGGCTCGTACCAAATGAAATCGGGACTCATTTGACCAGGCCACGGTTTTCCAATAATCTAGGGTCCAACTTGTACAGTCACACGCCCAGGGAAGGTGCCGCAGACTGTGTCGTGCTGTTAGCAAAGGCAGTCCTGTCTGTCGTCTGCTGCCACAGCCCATTAACGCCTAATTTCGACGCACTGTCCGAGCGGATACGTTCGTCGCACGTTGCCGGTACTTGACACAGTGTTCCTCGTCAAGTTACAAGCAGCAGGTATTTTCTGTGATTTGTCAAAGGCATTCGATTGTGTGAACCACAACTTCCTTTTAAATAAATTAGAATTCTATGGTGTCACGGGTAGTGCTGCAAAATGGTTCAAGTCATACCTCGCTAACAGGAAACAAGGGTTGTCAGCGCAAGGGACTAGTGAATTAAGTCATCAGTCATCATCAGAATGGGAAGAAATTACATGTGGTGTCCCACAAGGATCCATCTTAGGACCATTGCTTTTTCTTGTGTACATTAATGATCTCTCATCAGTTACACTGCCAGAAGCAGAGTTCGTTTTGTTTGCAGATGACACAAGTATTGCAATAAATAGTTTGTCGAGTGTAGTTTTAGAAAGATCTGCTAATGATATTTTCATGGATATTAATAAATGGTTTAAAGCCAACTCACTGACATTAAACTTCGAAAAGACTTACTATATGTAAGAGATTTCCACCCAGCATATGCTTAAAGTATGAAGAAGAGCAGATAGAAGAGGTTGACAGTCTTAAATTCCTGGGATTACAACTTGATGATAAACTCAGTTGGGAGGAGCACACCACAGAAATGTAGAAACGCCTTAACAAATCTGTATTTGCAAATTCGAGTGTTAGCAGACATAGGCGACATAAAAATGAAAAAGATTGCATACTTTGCCTACTTTCATTCCGTAATGTCATATGGTATAATATTTTGGGGTAACTCTTCAAGTCAAACAAAAGTTTTCAGAGTCCAAAAGCGTGTAATACGTATTATTTGTGGAGTAAATTCACTGACGTCCTGTAGAAATCTCTTCAAAGAACTGGGTATACTAACTATTGCCTCTCAGTATATTTACTCCTTGATGAAATTTGTCCTAAATAATATATCTCTTTTTCCAACAAACAGCTCAGTTCATACATACAATACCAGAAACAAAAATGATCTGCACAAGGACTTAAAAGCACTTACTTTAGTTCAAAAAGGGGTCCACTACTCAGGAACACTCATCTTCAATAATTTGTCAGCAAACATAAAAAAATTATTTACAAATAAAGATCAGTTTAAAAGGAGCCTGAAAGACGTACTAGTGGCCAACTCCTTCTACTCCATTGACGAATTTTTTAATAGAAACAAATGATGTATATATTCATACTATTAGTATTGTTATTTCAGCTTTTAAAAAAATTACATGTTCTACATCCACGGGGATCTCCTCAGCACGGATCTATGGAACGAAAAACTAATCTAATCTAATCATCTGTTAGCACTGACAGCTCTACGCAAACACCGCTACTCTCGGTCGTTAAGTGAAGGCCGTCGGCCACTGCGTTGTCCGTGGTGAGAGGGAAAGCCCGAAATTTTGTATTCTCGGCGCACTCGTGACACTGTGGGTCTCGGAATGTTGTATTCCCAGGTCGGTTTCCGAAATAGAATGTCCCGTGCGCCTAGCTCCAGGTGCCATCCCACGTTCAAAATCTGCGAAAATCACTTCGGAAACCTTTTCACATTAATCAACTGAGTAAAAATAACAGCTCCGACAATGAACTGCCCATTTATATCCTGTGCACGCGATACTGCCGCCATCTGTATACGTGCATATCGCTGTTCCACGACTTTTGTCACCTCAGTGTGTTTTGGCTTGTCCGGCCTTCTGCTTCGGTTCTGTGGCAAGGAGATTTCGATGTCCACCACAACTGCAGGCACGTACACATAAACAAACAAAAATTGCTCAATTTAATATTGTTATTTTTTCCACGTGAAAAAACCTCATCGACTATCCGTCGTACGGCGTGGCGATGTCCAGTGCTTGCCTCTGGTTGTAATATGGCCCGTTACCGTGCCTAGTACGGCCAGCGCCAAGTGCAGGAATTTGGGAGGGGGGGGGGGGGCGAATTTGCGAGCGCCGCGGAGGCTGTCCCACGCAGCCGGGGGCGGCGATTGATTGCAGCCGGCGGCCGTATTGAGCCGCGCGCCAGAGGCAGAGGCTGGTTGGGCTCGGCGCGGCGCTGCGGCCGTCATTCAGTCGGGTGGAGGGCCGGGGGCGGCTGCCGCATCTGGGGTGGTCCGCTCGTCCCTCACCACTTGGACGAATTGTCGGATCACTTTTTCGAAAGCCCGTAACTGTCTCCCATTGCGACGCACAAGTTGGAAATTCGGCTGGAAGGGGTCCTACAACATTCCTCTGAAATGGTGCAAAAGAGTGGCGCCCTGTGACGTCATCCTCTGGCTCGGTTACGCTTCAGACAGCAAGGAGTCGCCACGTGCGAAATAAAGTCGAGAGCTCAGAATACGTACACGGTAGTAGTTTGTTAGCTATATTCCACTGCATAAATGTTATTGTTATATTACATGGTAATATAATGCGTGAAGAGCTTGACAGAGCACTGAAAGACCTGAGTCGAAACAAGGCACCCGGAGTCGACAACGTTCCATTAGAACTACTGACGGCCTTGGGAGAGCCAGTCCTGACCAAACTCTACCATCTGGTGAGCAAGATGTATGAGACAGGCGAAATACCCTCAGACTTCAAGAAGAATATAATAATTCCACTCCCAAAGAAACCAGGTGTTGACGGATGTGAAAATTACCGAACTATCAGTTTAATAAGTCACAGCTGCAAAATACTAACGCGAATTCTTTACAGACTAATGGAAAAACTGGTAGATGCGGACCTTGGGGAAGATCAGTTTGGATTCCGTAGAAATGTTGGAACACGTAAGGCAATGTTGACCCTGCGACTTATCTTAGAAGAAAGATTAAGGAAAGGCAAACCTACGTTTCTAGCATTTGTAGGCTTAGAGAAAGCTTTTGACAATGTTGACTGGAATACTCTCTTTCAAGTTCTAAAGGTGGCTGGGGTAAAATACAGGGAGCGAAAGGCTATTTACAATTTGTTCAGAAACCAGATGGCGGTTACAAGAGTCGAGGAACATGAGACGGAAGCAGTGGTTGGGAAGGGAGTGAGACAGGGTTGTAGCGTCTCCCCGATGTTATTCAATCTGTATACTGAGCAAGCAATAAAGGAAACAAAAGAAAAGTTCGGAGTAGGTATTCAAATCCATGGAGAAGAAATAAAAACTTTGAGGTTCGCCGATGACATTGTAATTCTGTCGGAGACAGCAAAGGACTTGGAGGAGCAATTGAACGGAATGGACAGTGTCTTGAAAGGAGGATATAAGATGAACATCAACAAAAGCAAAACGAGGATAATGGAATGTAGTCGAATTAAATCGGGTGATGCTGTGGGAATTAGATTAGGAAATGAGACGCTTAACGTAGTAAATGAGTTCTGCTATTTGGGGAGCAAAATAACTGATGATGGTCGAAGTAGAGAGGATATAAAACGTAGACGGGAAATGGCAAGGAAAAAGTTTCTGAAGAAGAGAAATTTGTTAACATCGAGTATAGATTTGAGTGTCAGGAAGTCGTTTCTGAAAGTATTTGTATGGAGTGTAGCCATGTGTGGAAGTGAAACGTGGACGATAAATAGTTTAGACAAGAAGAGAATAGAAGCTTTCGAAATGTGGTGCTACAGAAGAATACTGGATTAAATGGGTAGATCACATAACCAATGAGGAGGTATGGAATAGAATTGGGGAGAAGAGGAGCTTGTGGCACAACTTGACTAGGGATCGGTTGGTAGTACATGTTCTGAGACATCGAGGGATCACCAATTTAGCATTCTAGGGCAGCGTGGAGGGTAAAAATCGTAGAGGGAGACCAAGAGATGAACACACTAAGCAGATTCAGAAGGATGTAAGCTAAAGTAGGTACTGGGAGATGAAGAAGCTTGCACCGGATAGAGTAGCATGGAGAGCTGCATCAAACCAGTCTCAGGGCTGAAGACCGCAACAACAACAACAACAACAACAACAATGGTTTTAAAGGGAGCCTCATACCATTTTCCCTACAAAATAGTGGCAAGTTCAGGTTACGTGATGGAGGCGAATAGTGATCACGCACCTTCTTTTCCAAAGTGGACCACAAATTAATATTTAGATCTGGTGGCTGGTGGCAGGGTAGTGCGACAGTTCATCCTAGTGCCCACAAAATCAGTCCTGGGCGATGCGATCTGTGTGTCCTTGAAGACAGCATCGCAATTGGGGAATAAACATTGTACCGTGTGGTGGAACTGATTATCCAGAATGGTCGTATAATCCTTGGCAGTAAGGCGAACTGGCAGAGTAACCTGGGCGCCCACGGAGTACCACGATGTGGCTCCCAAAGTCGTCACCTAACCCCTGCCATGTCTCACTGTTGTTGTTGTTGTCGTTGTTGTTGTTGCTCAGTCCTGAGACTGGTTTGATGTACCTCTACATGCTACTCTATCCTGTGCAAGCTTCATCTCCCAGTACTTACTGCAACCTACATCCTTCTGAATCTGCTTAGTGTATTCATCTCTTGGTCTCCCTCTACGGTTTTTACCCCCCACACTGCCCTCCAATGCTAAATTGGTGATCCATTGATGCCTCAGAACATGTCCTACCAACCGACCCCTTCTTCTAGTCAAGTTGTGCCACAAGCTCGTCTTCTCTCCAATTCTATTCAATACCTCCTCATTAGTTATGTGATCTACCCATCTAATCTTCAGCATTCTTCTGTAGCACCATATTTCCAAAGCTTTTGTTCTCTTCTTGTCTAAGCTATTTATCGTCCACGTTTCACTTCCATACATGGCTACACTCCATACAAATACTTTCAGAAACGACTTCCTGACATTTAAATCTATACTCGATGTTAACAAATTTTTCTTCTTCAGAAACGCTTTCCTTGCCATTGCCAGTCTACATTTTATATTCTCTACTTCGACCATCATCAGTTATTTTGCTCCCCAAATAGCAAAACTCCTTTACTACTGTAAGTGTCTCATTTCCTAATCTAATTCCCTCAGCATCACCCGACTTAATTCGACTACATTCCATTATCCTCGTTTTGCTATTGTTGATGTTCATCGTATATCCTCGTTTCAAGAGACTGTCCATTCCGTTCAACTGCTCTTCCAAGTCCTTTGCTGTCTCTGACAAAATTACGATGTCATCGGCGAACCCCAAAGTTTTTATTTTTTCTCCATGGATTTTAATACCTACTCCGAACTTTTCTTTTGTTTCCTTTACTGCTTGCTCAATATACAGATTGAATAACATTGGGAAGAGGCTACAACCCTGTCTCACTCCCTTCCCAACCACTGTTTTCCTTTCGTGTCCCTGGACTCTATGTGTGGTATAAATCTTCGATACGGTACCTCTTAAAACACCAAATACTTCGGCTACCCTAGTTACGGAAGCACCCACCTTACGAACAACAACAATTTGTCCGCGTTAGATTTCACTTAGCTCCAACATAATGCACTCACAACTACGCACAAAGTGTTCTGAACACGACTGACACCCGCAACGCATTGAGGACAGTGCCGACGTGCCGTTCGTGGTGAAACACGACGCATCCTGCAGGCGTGCCGGCCAGGGTGGCCGAGCGGTTCTAGGCGCTGCAGTCTGGAACCGTACTGCTGCTACGGTCGCAGGTTCGAATCCTGCCTCGGGCATGGATGTGTGTGATGTCCTTAGGTTAGTTAGGTTTAAGTAGTTCAAAGTTCTAGGGGACTGATGACCTTACAAGTTAAGTCCCATAGTGCTCAGAGCCATTTGAACCATTTTTGGGTTCAGGCGTGCATTTTTCACGGTGTTTCAACATTTTTATACAACTCCTGTAGTTGAGATTCTTGTCGACCCACAAATCAGTATTTTAGTTTTAAAAACAAATTTTTTCTTTGAGCGAAGGTGTATGTTAGTCAAATGAAAGATAGTAAAAGGAATGTATTAACCAAGCAAGGTTATTTCTTCTTGAGTGGATCTGTCTTATGACAGGCTCCAACTGAAGACTCTCCATCGTGCCCTGCTCGGAGCATCTCCTTTCATGGTGGATGTTCGTTCATTTCTAATCTCGTCCATCATCCACGTCTACGTCCATCTCTTCCTCTCATTGCTTCCGCTTCCCTTCTATAATTCTTAATCGTTCGTTGCAGGCAATTACTACGCAGCATATGCTCCTGCCAAGATTTTTCCTCTTTCTTATCAGTTTCGATAATCTCCTTTCTTCCCCTTTTTCTTCATTACTTCCTCGTTCTTAAGTCTATCAACCGGCTTCACCTTAAGCATTCTCCTCCGTAGCCACATTTAAAAACTATATAAATATCTTCCTTCTTAACTGTCTGTGGTTCATTACTGTACAACGTAACACCTAGCAAATCTTGTCCTCAGCTCCATCGGAAATCTTTTCGCTTAGTATGCAGCTGTTTCTTCTTTTCAAATGCTCTCTTTCCCATAGATCTCATCCTCCTTATATCTTCTCTACAACTTCCAGACCATGTCATTAAACGTCCCAGGTACAGAAAGGAGAGTACTTTTATCTTTTTTCCCCTATAAGATGATATTACCTGGCGCTTCTTTCTTGCCTATTCTCACCACATTTGTCTTTCCTATATTTATCTGCTTTCTTTACGCGTTGCCTCTCTTCACCATCTGCTGTAGCTCTTGATTCCTCTAGCACTGCTTGATCATCCGTGTATTTTGTAGTCTTGATCCTTTCGCCTCCAATTACAATGTCTCTTCCGTCCTCTGCGGACTTACAAAGACTGTAACAATGACTTGGAGATAACATAAATGACAATACTAACTGTCCTGTAGTCTTCGAATTCTTTCGCATTGCAATTTTTAGGCAAAGGTACTACGATGATCTCATGAAAAAAATTCTGTGTTATAAGTTCTGTTTGCTACCTCTGTCAGCCTAGCAGCCTCAAGAAAATTTTACCTGTGTAATTCAAATACAGAACTTTCTCAGATAATTAGGCTTGAAATCATAGTGTTAAATGATCCAGCAGGCAGATTAGTTTGTGCCTGTAGTTCATATTAATTAATTTACTTGTAATATTTTCAAAACTTAGATGTCTTCAAATTTCACTTTCAGTACTGAAGGAAGCCAAATCCTGATCCTGCTTTCTATCCCCCTGCAGGTCCGGGGGTTAGAATAGGCCCGAGGTATCCCTGCCTGTCGTAAGAGGCAACTAAAAAGTGTCTCACACTTTTCGGCACTATTAAGTTCAGGTTCCATTTTATGGTTTGACTTGCCACTTTCCAAGTTCTACAGGCCATATGGGAAAGGACACCTTATGTGGTGCACGAGTTATCCATAGTGCCCTTAGATTCGATCTCCCGAACCTCTTGTTGTGGCTTTGCATCTCCACCTGCAATTCAACTGTTTGGGGAGGACACTTTCCGGGATGTGTCATCTTCTTCCGTTGTCTTCTGTCTCTTTCGCCCCCATTACACTATTGGATATCCAGCACGGTAACCAGTCTGTTGTGGTGGTGCCATCATGTACCCATTTCGTGGTAGCCCTCAGACAACACAGGGATCGCACTGCTGATGCCAGAGCTGTAAACTCTCCACGTATGTCCTCCTGGAGCATCAGGACTCCCGGTAATGGCCATCATGCCATGTGGCCTTTGCTGTGGCTAGGTAGAGCCCGTGGGGAGAGCCTCTGATTGGAGTGGGTGGCATCAGGGCGGATAACCCGCAATGAAGTGGACTAAGTCATCTCTTGCTGGTGTCTGTATGACGCCAGCAGTCTCTAAGAAGGGCAAGTACAATGCTGACAGATATGACCCTAAATCGTTTCCCTCCCTCGCAACACCATGCGAGGAACGTAGGGCTACAGAAAGAAAGAGCCGTATTCGCCTCGGTATTTAGTATGTAGCAGAATGGGAGGGGACTTTTTTCTACCTATGAATCCTCAGTTTTTTGTTGAACATCTTGAGGATAAGTTTTGGGAAGCGACAGCGCTGTCTAAGATGAGAAGCGGTGCAGTCTTAATTCAGACAGAATCCCCAGCCTAATTCGGGGCATTACTCGCTTGTGACCGGCTGGGTGATATTCCTGTTTCCGTCACTTCCCATAAAAGCCCCAACATCGTCCAGGAGATCATTTTCCATCGTGACCACTTCTTGCAGTCTGATGACGAGCTTATCTCCAATATAGAACGGGGGGTTTTCATTTCATCTGGCGCATTAGAGGGGTCCGAAAGACAACAGGTTTGCTATCGGTGCCTTCATCTTGAGGGTGATTCACTGCCTGAAAAGGTCAAGATGATGGTTTACCGCTGTGACTTTAAACCATACGACCCTCCCCCTGTGCGGTGCTTTAAGTGCTGTAAATTCGGCCACATGTCTTCCCATCGAACTTCGAGCACCACATGTCGCAACTGCAGGCGTCCACTGCATCTAGATAAAGATAAGGTCGGTCGTGTGAAACCCAGCTCGCGCTATTCGTCCACGAGACTCAGAGGGCCATAGACACGGGTTCCCAGGTAGATGCCGTGTTTCTTGACTTCCGCAAGGCGTTCGATACAGCTCCCCACAGCCGTTTAATGAGCAAAGTAAGAGCATATAGACTATCAGACCAATTGTGTGATTGGATTGAAGAGTTCCTAGATAACAGAACGCAGCATGTCATTCTAAATGGAGAGAAGTCTTCCGAAGTAAAAGTGATTTCAGGTGTGCCGCAGGGTAGTGTCGTAGGACCGTTGCTAATCACAATATACATAAATGACCTTGTGGATGACATCGGAAGTTCACTGAGGCTTTTTGCGGATGATGCTGTGGCATATCGCGAGGTTGTAACAATAGACAAATGTACTGAAATGCAGGAGGATCTGCAGCGAATTGACGCATGGTGCAGGGAATGGCAATTGAATCTCAATGTAGACAAGTGTAATGTGCTGCGAATACATAGAAAGATAGATCCCTTATCATTTAGCTACAAAATAGTGGGTCAGCAACTGGAAGCAGTTAATTCCATAAATTATCTGGGAGTACGCATTAGGAGTGATTTAAAATGGAATGATCATATAAAGTTGATCGTTCGTAAAGCAGATGCCAGACTGAGATCCATTGGAAGAATCCTAAGGAAATGCAATCCGAAAAAAAAGGTTACAGTACGCTTGTTCACACACTGCTTGCATACTGCTCAGCAGTGTGGGATCCGTACCAGATAGGGTTGAAAGAAGGGATAGAGAAGATCCAACAGAGAGCAGCGCGCTTCGTTACAGGACCATTTAGTAATCGCAAAAGCGTTACGGAGATGATAGATAAACTCCAGTGGAAGGCTCTGCAGGAGAGACGCTCAGTACGGGCTTTTATTGAAGTTTCGAGAACATACCTTCACCGAAGAGTCAAGCAGTATATTGCTCCCTCCTACGTATATCTCGCAAAGAGACCATGAGGATAAAATCAGAGATTAGAGCCCACACAGAAGCATACCGACAATCCTTTCCACGAACAATATGAGACTGGAATAGAAGGGAGAACCGATAGAGGTACTCAAGGTATCCTCCGCCACACACCGTCAGGTGGCTTGCGGAGTATGGATGTAGATGTAGATATTCCCAGTGCACCTCCTCCCACTTTTATCAAATGCGTAGAGCAGCACTCCGTCTGCTCGCCAGGCTGCACAGCACTCCAAAAGGAGCGGAAAATCATGGAGTACAAGACCCTGGACAAGTTGACTTACACAGAGGCTAAACGTAAATTTGAATGATTAACCCCAGTCGGTGGACATCCACATACACTGCAGCTACATTACCATTGCCATAACAAGTACTAGTTATACCACGCTCTGTGCCACGAACAGTGGGCCCTCCAGACCTCCAGAATACATCTGCCCCCTTGGTGGTAGGGGAAAAAACCTCCTTCTGTTGCTCCCGAAGGATCTACTTCGGGATCAAGCGCCCCCCCCCCCCCCCGCCAAACGCAGGGGACATCAGTCCCCTTCCCTCAGCTGGAGAAGCTGCTCCGGCTCCTCTCGTGTGGAAGGGGTCCCTTGGGACCGACCCTCTCTCCCAAGTTCTCCACTAAAGCCACAGCAGACACTCGCCAGTGGCTAAAGGAGCCAAAAGCTGCTGGACAAAGACCTTCACGGTCTTCCTCTGTGCCTAAAGCTACTTCAGAGAAGTCCGCCCAGCAAGCCCCTAAAGAGAAGCGAGAGGACAAGCAAACAAAGAAGTCTGCTCAGAAAAAGGACCCTCCAGTGGCCCCAATACCACCACTCACTACCAATTCTGCACCTGCGGGTGAGGTGGAGATCTCAGCGTCCCTTGAGGACCTGTATCTCACTGATGCCTCATCCCAATAGGAATGGATACAAATACTCAATCGGTGGCAGCAGGTGACCTTGAGGCGTAACCTGCCTCCTTGCATGCTTCCTGCCTTCCCAGCCCACGATAACGTCATCCTCCAGCGGAATTGCTGCAGTTTTTTCCACCACCTAGCTAAGCTATGGCAACTGTTAAGCTTTACACCTGCTTTCTGCATTGCCCTCCAGGAAACCTGGTTCCTGACAATGCGGACCCCTGCCCTTTGCGGCTATAGGGGATATTACAAGAACTGTAACGACTATAATAGTGTGTCAGGTGGAGTTTAAGTCTATGTCCTGACTTAAGCGTGCAGTGAACCTGTGCCCCTTCAACCCCTCTTGAAGCTATGATTGTAAAGATAAGGACGACGCAGGAAATAACTGTCTGCAACATACATCTTCCTCCAGATGGTGCAGTACCCCTGAACACATTGGCTGCACTGATTCATCAACTCCCTAAACCTATCCTACTTTTGGGAGATTTTAACGCTCATAACCTGTTGTGGGGTGGCACAGTGCTTACTGGCCGAGGTAGAGATGTCGAAACTTTCCTGTCTCAACCCGACCTCTTCCTCTTAAATACTAGGGCTCCCACACATTTCATTGTGGCTCATGGCACTCACTCGGCCATTGATTTCTCCCATATGTCCACTGGGGAGCCCACGATGACTTGTGTTGTAGTGACCATTTTTCCATCTTCCTGCCACTCCCCCAGTGCCATTACCCCGGACGTCTAACACGATGGGCTTTAAACAAGGCAGACTGGGAAGCTTTCACCTCTGCTGTCACGTTGAATCTTTCCCACATGGTACCATCGATGTGATAGTTGAGCAGGTCACTAAAACGATCGTTTCTGCGGGGGGAAACACAATGCCTTGTTTGGTAGGGTGCCCCCAGCGAAAGTCAGTACCTTGGTGGTCGCCGGAAATCGCTGAGGCCATTAAAGAGCGTCGGCGAGCTCTACAGCAACATAAGCGGCACCCTTCCCTAGAGAACCTAATAGCTTTTAAACGGCTCCTTGCCCACGTTCGCCAGCTTATAAAAAGACGGAAACAGGCGTGTTGGGAGAGGTACGTCTCGACAATTGGGTGCCATACGTCACCTTCCCAAGTCTGGACGAAGATCAGACGTGTTTGTGGGTACCAGACCCCGACAGGTGTTAATGGCATTAACGTCAGTGGCGTGTTAGTTACTTTGCAGAGTACTAAGCTCAAGCCTCCGAATCAGAGAATTATCCCCCAGCGTTTCGCACCCTCAAACGGCGGATGGAAAGGAAAGCACTCTCGTTCACTGAACGTCACAGTGAACCCTATAATGCTCCATTTACAGAGTGGGAGCTCCTCAGCGTCCTTGCACATTGCCCCGAAACAGCTCCTGAGCCAGATCGGATCCACAGTCAGATGATCAAACATCTCTCGTCCGACTACAAGCGACATCTCCTCACCATCTTCAACCGGATCTGGTGCAATGAAGTCTTTCCATCGGAATGGCGGGAGAACACCATCATTCCAGTGCTCAAACTCGGTAAAAACCCGCTTGATGTTGAGAGCTATCGGCCCATCATCCTCACCAACGTTCTTTGTAAACTTTTAGAACATATGGTAAGTCGGCAGTTGTGTTGGGTCCTGTAGTCACGTGGCCTACTGGCTCCATGCCCAGGCGGTTTCCGCCAGGGTTGCTCTACCATTAATAATCTAGTTTCCCTCGAGTCTGTCATCCGATCAGCCGTCTCCAGACGCCAACACGTGGTTGCTGTCTTTTTTGATTTACGAAAAGCTTACGACACGACCTGGCAACATCATATCCTTGCCACATTATATGAGTGGGGTCTCAGAGTCCCGCTCCCGATTTTTATCCAAAATTTCCTATCGATCCATACTTTCTGTGTCCAAGTTGGTGCCTTCCATAGTTCCCCCATATCCAGGAGACTGGGGAAAGTACTGGCATCACCTCAATGCCGTCTGCTGCCTGAGCAACACCAACTGGGGTTCGGCGGCACTCTCAGCGTTATGTTTACTCGACCCAGTGCACTACTGTGGCGTTCCACTGGCAACAGGAGCTTTTAGGAGTAGTCCGGTGACCAGCGTCCGGAGTCCCTGTATTGAAGGTTAGGCGTGCACAACTGCTCGCCAGTTACTTGCACACAGTCATAGTTCCCCTGAGCATCCGAATTACCATTTCCTTTTCCCATCCATAGCAGTTCATCTCCCGCATCGGAGGCCCTGGTCAGGGCTTAATATTGCGGTTCACATCCGATCTCTTTTTTCTGATGTGGAGTCCTTGCCTTTACCACCTATACTCGAGGTCCATTGAGGTACATCTCGATGGAGTACGCCTAGACGAAAGCTTCGCCTGGACCATTCACATGGTCCTAAGGACTCAGTTAACCCCGCAGTGTTCTCCTGTCACTTCCTCTCGATTCTTGACATGTTCTGGGACCATGTAGTGGTTTACACAGACAGCTCTATGGCTGATGGTCACATTGACTTCGCTTATGTTCATGGAGGACGTATTGAACAGCCCCCCATGGGGTCCACAACTCTTTTGTGGAGATGTGCGTGGCGAGCACGGGGCCCCGAGCTAATGCATTTCTCCTTCCTTTCAGGGCTGCCCTATCCCCCCTTCCCCATCCCTCCTCGTCCCCAATCCTTCCACCCCCTCTTACCTCACCTTCATACTCCCTCTTCTTGGGAGTAATGTATCGAGCCTTCGTCCGGAGACGGACGTTTGAAAACTCCAGGATCCTGTTTCCTTAGTTTTTCTCCATCCTCACGCTTTCTTCCTCTATTGGTCTTTCCCTACGTTCACTCTTCTCCTTGCTTTCATGCCTTTACTTCTATCTCTGCCTCATTCTCCTTGCCCTATTCTCCTTGTCTTCTTTTCCGTGTCTTATTCTCTGCTTCGGCGTTTGAGATTCTTTCTTCTATCCCTATATCCGTCTCTCTCTTTCCTCTCTTCTTTCCTCCCTGTGCGTGTCTGAAGGCCGACCCACGCGTTCGCACGCATAGCCGGTGACGGGGTAACGCGTAATTCCCCGCCCTGGGTAGACAAGTAAGGCACGCACATACCCCCTAGAAAAGGCGAGGCGCAGGGAGGGGTGATTGCCTGAGCTGTTACCTTCGGAACGTGCCGATTGGTCCCTCCGTCCGTTTCTCGGGAGGTGTGACCTGAGGTGTGAACAATCACCTAAGGCGGGAGTGCCCTCTGAGAGGCCCCCCACAAGGAAGGAGCGCGCCATCGGAGACGCTGGCAATCATGGGGGATTCATCCGCAATGGATTTCTCTTCTTCTTCTACTTCTTCTTCTTCTTCTTCTTCCTCCCTGTCTTCTGCCCAAAAAAGAAAGCTCCGAAAATTCTACCACCAGCACTGAAGTTTCTTGTTGTTACAAGATCTGGCGGTCACGGTTTCTCAACAGTCAACCCTTTCGTCATTCAGAAGGCTGTAGATGTGATTGCAGGACCAGTGAAATCTTGTACTCAGTTGCGCAACGGCACCTTGCTGTTGGAGACAGAGTGCCTTCCAGGCCCAAAAATTACTTCGAGCCCCTCTCCTACACACATTTCCTGTACGGGTGGAGGCCCACCGCACCTTGATTTCGTTGCGTGGCGTGGTGTATACCAGGTCACTCGACGGACTAACTGGTGAGGAGATTCTGTCTTTCCTCTCTGATCAGGGAGTGACGGCCGTCCATCGGGTCGTGAAAAGGGTCAACAAGGATCTCATACCGAAGCGAGCCATATTCCTGACATTTGACATTGTGCAACTGCCATCACGAATTAAAGCAGGTTATGAGATCATTTCTGTTCGGCCATATGTACCCAGCCCTACAAGGTGTTACCAATGTCAGTGGTTTAACCATATACGGCAGTCTTGTTCAAGTGCGGCTAAATGCGTTACCTGTGGCAGGGACGCCCATGAGGGTGACTATCCACCTCCGTCCCCTCGTTGCATCAACTGTATGGGTGACCATGCTGCCTCCTCTCGCAACTGCCCCGTCTACAAAGATGAGAAAAATATACAGGAACTTAGAGTGAAAGAGAAGGTGTCGACCTCGGCTGCTCGCAAGTTATTCAATAGCAGAAAGCCCACTGTGCTTCTGGCAGGTCAATACAGTACCGTTTTCGCCTCTCCTCGGCCTACCAGGGAGGTAGCTACACAGACATGCGATCTAACATTCAGCGATTTGGTCATCAGATCGGCCAGTGCTAAGATCGCTCGATCAACGTCTCCTCTTCCTCCCACCAACCCTAAGGCTCAAACAACATCTGCTACTGCTAAGACGAAGAACTCTAAATCAGATGCTCAGACCTTCAAAAAAGAACCGACACGTGGAGATTTCTTCTGTACACAAACTTCACAGCCATCAACTGTTCTTTCGACAAAATGTGATTCTTCAAAGAAGGCTCATAGAAAAAAAAGAGTTCTCCATTTCCGCCAAGGCGCGTTTCTTCTCCTGCGCCACCCAGCGGTTGCCGTCCCCGGCTATCTTCAGTTTCGCCAGACCACACTGCTGGTAGCCGATCATCTGGCCTTCAACCGGCGGAGGAAGCCGCCCCCTCCTGATCAGCTCAGGAAGGTGGCAGACGCAACTGCTGAGTTGATGGACCGTGACTCACCACATATCGATTGCAGCAGCGGTGCTCCCTCGAAGCCAGGCCCTCAGTGGCCATCAAGGTGACCCTTTCTTGTTTCTTCTTTTTCTTTACGTTTTCATAATGGCACTTCTTCAATGAAATATTCGCGGCATTCTGTCCAACCGAGAGGAACTAAAATTGCTCCTTCGAATGCACTGCCTGTTTGTTGTAGGTCTCAAAGAAACGAAGTTATGCCCATGCGATCGTATTGACCTGGCACACTATACCTATGTGCGTTTTGACCTACCCCCTGTGACCAGTATTCCGGCTCATGGAGGGGTCATGTTGCTGGTTTGGGATGATGTCTACTACGATCCAATCACATTGCACACAGATCTGCAGGCAGCTGCCGTCCGAATTACTCTCTCCACTTTCACATTTTCCATTTGTTCTGTTAACACTCCATCATCATCTGCCTTTACTAGGGCAGACATGATACAAATGCTTGATCAGCTTCCTACATCATTTTTGTTGATTGGAGACTTTAATGCCCACCATCCCCTTTGGGGCTCTTCAGCATCCTGCCCGAGAGGCTCCCTTTTGGCAGACCTTTTTAACCACCTCAATCTAGTCTGCTTAAATACCGGTGCACCTACCTTCCTTTCAGACGCAACGCATACCTATTCCCATTATCCACCTTGCACGTTGGTTCGAGTGGTATGCTCTGTCTGACACATACTCGAGCGACCATTTCCCCTGCGTAATCCATCTCCTGCATCACACCCCTTCTCCACGTTCCACTAGCTGGAACATCTCCAAAGCCGACTGGGGGCTTTTCACCTCCCTGGCGACCTTCCATGATCAAAACTTCTCCAGCTGCGATAGTTAGGTCGCATACCTCACGGACGTTATTCTCACTGCTGCTGAATATTCCATCCCTCGTACTTCCTCTTCTCCACGTCGAGCCCCAGTCCCCTAGTGGACCACAGCATGCAGCGACGCTATTCGTGCTCGGCGACGTGGTTTACGCATCTTCCAACGCCACCCTGCAATGGCGAACTGTATCAGTTTCAAACGACTCCGTGCACAATGTTGTCGTGTTATCAAAGAAAGCAAAAAGGCTTGCTGGGTGGCTTTCACCAGCTCATTCAACAGTTTTACTTCTTCGGTTGTCTGGGGTGGCCTGCGCCATCTATCTGGTACCAAGGGCCACTCCCCGATTTCTGGCCTGACTGTAGCGAATGAAGTCCTTGTGGATTCTGAGGATGTCTCAAATTACTCCTGCCGCTTTTTCGCGGAGGTTTCGAGCTCTGCCCATTACCACCCTGCCTTCCTCCCCCAAAAACAAGCAGAGGAGGCATGGCCACCTTCTTTCCAGTCTTTGAATCGTGAAAGTTACAATCCCACCTTCACCGTACGGGAACTCGAAAGTGCAGTCGCCCGGTCCCGATCCCTTGCTCCGGGGCCCGATGGTATCCATATTCAGATGCTGAAGAACCTTTCTCCTCCGGGTAAATGCTTTCTTCTTCGCGCCTATAATCGCATCTGGACTGAAGGTCATGTTCCCGCTCGCTGACTTGAAGCAATTGTTGTTCCCATACCCAAACCAGGAAAGGACAAATACCTTCCTTCCAGAATGATATTTTCACTCTGCAGCGGAGTGTGCGCTGATATGAAACTTCCTGGCAGATTAAAACTGTGTGCCGGACCTAGACTCGAACTCGGGACCTATGCCTTTCGCGGGCAAGCGCTCTACCAACTGAGCTACCCAAGCACGACTCACGCCCCGTCCTCACAGCTTTACTTCTGCCAGTACCTCGCCTCCTACCTTCCAAACTTTACAGAAGCTCTCCTGCGAACCTTGCAGAACTAACACTCCTGAAAGAAAGGATATTGCGGAGACATGGCTTTGCCACAGCCTGGGGGCTGTTTCCAGAATGAGATGTTCACTCTGCAGCCCGCGAAAGGCAAAGGTCCAGAGTTCGAGTGTCGGTCCGGCACACAATTTTAATCTGCCAGGAAGTTTCACCCTCCTTTAGCAGCTGCGTCTGCAACATGATGGAGCGCATGGTAAATTC
This sequence comes from Schistocerca americana, assembly GCF_021461395.2. Lineage (NCBI taxonomy): Eukaryota > Metazoa > Arthropoda > Insecta > Orthoptera > Acrididae > Schistocerca > Schistocerca americana. The sequence goes on from NC_060125.1 coordinate 552,382,454, forward strand.
TCGATTGGTTTGGCTCCTTGAATTTCGACACCTCCTTGCCGATGTCCAATGTGGCTTTCGTAGGCGCCTCTCCGCTGTTGACCACCTAGGTACCGTGTCGACCTTCATTATGAACAACTGTTTGCGTAAGCGCCAGACGGTGGCTGTGTTCTTCGATTTGGAGAAGGCTTACGACACCTGTTGGAGGGCGGGCATTCTCCGCACCATGCACACTTGGGGCCTTCGCGGTCGCCTCCCTCTTTTTATTAATGCATTTTTAATGGATCAAATGTTCAGGGTACGTGTGGGTTCTGTTTTGTCAGATGCCTTTCGCCAGGAGACTTGGGTGCCCCAGGGCTCCGTTTTGAGCGTGGCCCTTTTTGCCATAGCTATCAATCCAATAATGGATTGCCTTCCAGCTGACGTTTCAGGCTCCCTTTTCGTGGACGACTTCACGATCTACTGCAGCGCTCAGAGAACATGTCTCCTGGAGCGCTGTCTTCAGCGTTGTCTAGACCGTCTATATTCCTGTAGTGTCGCTAACGGTTTCCGTTTTTCTGCTGAGAAAACTTTCTGTATGAACTTCTGGCGTTACAAACAGTTTCTTCCACCATCCTTACATCTCGGTCCCGTTGCTCTCCCATTCGTGGAGACAACAAAAATTTTAGGTCTTACATTTGACAGGAAACTTTGCTGGTCTCCACATGTTTCTTACTTGGCTGCTCGCTGTACCCGTTCCCTAAATGTCCTCCGTGTTCTTAGCGGTACGTCTTGGGGAGCAGATCGAATGGTCCTGCTTCGCTTATATTGTTCCATTGTCCGATCAAAGCTGGATTATGGGAGCTTTGTCTACTCTTCCGCCCGGCCGTCCATCTTATGCCATCTAAACTCTATCCACCATCGGGGGTTACGTCTGGCGACTGGAGCATTCTACAGCAGCCCTGTTCAGAGTCTGTATGCCGAAGCTGCCGAATTACCGCTAAACTACCGGCACGATATGTTGCTTTGTCGGTACAGCTGCAGACTGATGTCAGTGCCCGACCACCCTTCATATTTCTCCTTCTTTGACGACTCTCTCGACCGCCAATACAGGCTGTATGTCTCTGCCCTGTTACCTCCTTCTTTCGTCGCCTGCTTGAGCAACTTGATTTTACCCTCCCTACGACTTTTCGAGTGGGTGAGAGCGCGACGCCACGTTGGCTCCAGGCTCAGGTTCGCGTTCACCTTGAACTCAGCTTGCTCCCAAAGAAGAGGACCGCGGATTCGATATACCGCTTGAAGTTTGTCGAACTTCGTTCGAGGCTCGCTAATAACGTCTTTATTTACACAGATGGCTCCAAGACTACTGCTGGCGTCGGAAGTGCCTTTGTCGTTGGGGATGATACCTTTCAATACCGGCTCCTTGACCAGTGTTCAAGCTTTACAGCTGAGCTTTCTGCTTTCTATCAGGCTGTTCAGTATATCCGCCGCCATCGTCATTCTCCCTATGCCATCTGCTCTGATGCTTTGAGCGCCATTCAGGGTCTCCGTGACCCATATTCGGACCACCCTCTCGTGCAACGAATTCAACGGTCCCTTCAGTCGCTAGCTGCTACCGGCGCTCATGTGGATTCCTGGTGACGTTGGTGTGCCTGGGAACGAAGCTGCTGATGCTGCGGCTAAGGCTACTGTCCTCCTGCCTCGGACAGCTTCCTTTTGTATCCCATCAACTGATGTTCGTGGGCTTCTTTGTCGGCGCGTTTCATCATTGTGGCATGAGGCTTGGTCCTCTCTCCATGAAAATAAGCTTAGGGCCATCAAACCGATCCCAACGGCTTGGACTACCTCCACACGCCCTTCCCGGCGAGAGGAGGTCATTCTGGCCAGGTTGCGGATTGGGCATTGCCGATTTAGCCACCGCTACCTGTTGTCCGGTGACCTCGCCCCGCAGTGCCCCTGTGGTCACCCACTGACGGTTCGCCATGTGTTATTGTCCTGTCCCCGTTTTATTCACTCTCGTGTTGTCCTGTGTCTGCCGTCTACCTTACAGGAACTTTCAGCTGATGACGCTCGAGCAGCTGCTCGTATCCTTAGTTTTATTACATTGACGGACTTGTCCAAAAAGATCTAACTCTTTTGTTTATCTGCGTCTTTGTAAGTACTTTCCGGTGTTGCCCCCTTACGTTTTTCTACGCTATTAGTGCACTAACGTTTGTGACTGGGCGCTAATGACCTTAGTAGTTGAGCGCCCTCAAAAAAATTGACTAGCAGTCCTTGCGAGATGGCTGCAGAGCTGGTGGTCATTTCTCGTGCTCTTGAGCACATCCGCTCATGCCCTGGTGAGTCGTTTCTTCTCTGTACTGACTCCTTGAGCAGCCTACAAACTATGGACCAGTGCTACCCCCGCCATCCTTTGGTAGCGGTCATCCAGGAGTCCATCTGTGCCCGGCAACGGTCTAGTTGTTCCGTGGTGGTGTTCGTGTGTACGTACCCCAGGCCACTTCGGAATCCCAGGCTGGCCAAACAGGCTACACGGAAACCACTTCTGATAGGCATCCCTGTAACTGACCTCTGATCATTATTACGCTTCAAGGTTTTTCAGCTTTGGGACACAGACTGACATAATCTCAGTATGCACAACAAACTGTATGCCCTTAAGGAGACTACAGATGTGTGAAAGACCTCCATGCGGGCCTCTCGCAGGGACTCTGTGCTTCTGTGTGATCTCCACGTTGGCCATACGTGGCTAACACATGGCTACCTCCTCCGTCGCGAAGACCCACCTCAGTGTCACTGTAGCTCACATATGACTGTCGTCCACATCTTGCTGGACTGCCCACTTTTAACCGCTCTGTGGCGGACATTTAACCTTCCCAGCACCCTACCTTCGGTTTTGGGCGACAATCCCTCAACAGCTGATTTAGTTTTACGTTTTATTCATGGGGGGGGGGTTTATCATGCCGTCTAAGGGTGGGCATTTAGCGTTGTCCTGAGGTCGCCACCCTCCCTCCATTTTAACTCTGTCGCACTTTCTTTGCATTTGTTTCACTTGGTGGCCGTCTTTTCCCTATATGTGTTCATCTCGCCTTGTCTTTTTGGGGTGGACATTTTAATGTGTTGCAAAGTGGCTGGCTCATCCTCTCTTATTATTATTATCAGCCAGCCCAGACCATATGCTTTGTGGTTTTAATACATTCTTCCACTTTTCCTTGTGGTGTATGTTTCCCCCGTTTTTTGTTTGTTCGTTCCATTCCTTTTCTTTTTAGGTGTGGTGTTGGGTGTTTTTGCACCTTGAGCCTTGCTTGCGTCAGGAAAAAGAGACTGATGACCCTGTAATTTGGTCCCTGTATATCCCAAACCAAGCAGCCTACCAACCTGCCTTCTAACATGGAGGTTCGAAGCCTGTGTTTGACCAACTTCAATTTTGAAAGTGACCTTTTTGGGGTGATAATGGTGGTCTTAACTAACAACTTTCTACATTCTTAGAGTTACCATGATATGACGAAAATAATTTCTGCGGATCCTGCTTTTCATAAAATGGTTTTGTCAGCAGAAAGCCTTGTTTTTAATCCGGAGATACTGGAATTTTGATGCACTGGAGCACGAGATTTGAGAGGGCTTGACTTCATGCCTATCAGCTATCCACTAAAAAATTCAGCAGAATATATCCATACTTCAAAATAATGTGTACATATTTTTTTGGTTGTGTTGGTGCCGGCATCACTTTATTAAATTTTGGTGGTGCAAACCCCTTTTCTGGCGTAGAACCAGTGGCCTGGTGCATAAAAGCGTCCTTGTGCAGGGTGGGGCGGTGCCCTTGGAGTGGTTTTTGTGGGTGGCAACGATCTGTCTTAAACATCGACATTAATACATCCATTAAACAGGTTCAAAACTTTCTCATGATGGTTCACTGCCAAGTAACAGCTCGATGCAACTTGCACTACACCTAGTATAGTACGACGATCAGCTATGATATTTTTATTCTAAGACAATAATTACACTGATGTAAACGCATTACATGATTTTCCCCTGAACAGTACAAAGAGCGAGACATGATTCTTAAAACGGTGCGTGATTACCATAGACGGTGGTGCATGCATGCATGCTCTGCAGCATGCTCCCATGCGGTTTGTGAGGAGTCCTTGTATCAGGGCATTCCATTCCCCCACCAGCGCCGTTGACAGTTGCTGGACTGTCGGTGGAGCATGCGGATGTGGATGTGCTGCACTGCATCTCCCAACACCAACACACACCCCACACGTACTCCATGGGGGGGGGAGAGGGGGGGGGGGGGGCGAGCAGGCCAGTCCATTTCTCTCGTTCCAGGAGCTCCTCTACCTCCTGAGCTGTTTGATGTGGCTGCGATTGTGTTGTTGTGTTCTTCAGTTCTGAGACTGGTTTGACGCAACTTTCCATGCTGCTCTATCCTGTGCAAGCTTCTTCATCTCCCAGTACCTACTGCAGCCTACATCCTTCTGAATTTGCTTAGTGAATTCATCTATTGGTCTCCCTCTACGATTTTTACCCTCCTCGCTGCCGTCCAATACTAAATTGGTGATCCCTCGATGCCTCAGAACATGTCCTACCAACTGGTCCCTTCTTCTTGTCAAGTTGTGCCACAAGCTCCTCTTCTCCCCAATTCTATTCAAACCTCCTCATTAGTTACGTGATCTACCCATCTAATCTTCAGCATTCTTCTGCAGCACCACATTTCGAAAGCTTCTATTCTCTTCTTGTCTAAACTATTTGCCGGCCGAAGTGGCCGTGCGGTTCTAGGCGCTGCAGTCTGGAACCGCGAGACCGCTACGGTCGCAGGTTCGAATCCTGCCTCGGGCATGGATGTGTGTGATGTCCTTAGGTTAGTTAGGTTTAACTAGTTCTAAGTTCTAGGGGAATAATGACCTCAGAAGTTGAGTCCTCAGTTGCTCAGAGCCATTTGAACCATTTGATTTTCTAAACTATTTATCGTCCACGTTTCACTTCCATACATAGCTACACTCCATACAAATACATTCAGAAACGACTTCCTGACATTTAAATCTATACTCGATGTTAACAAATTTTTCTTCTTCAGAAACGCTTTCCTTCCCATTGCCAGTCTACATTTTATATCCTCTCTACTTCGACCATCATCAGTTATTTTGCTCCCCAAATAGCAAAATTCCTTTACTACTTTAAGTGTCTCATTTCCTAATGTAATTCCCTCAGCATCACCCGACTTAATTCGACTACATTCCATTATCTTCGTTTTGCTTTTGTTGATGTTCTTCTTATACCCTCCTTTCAAGACACTGTCCATTCCGTTCAACTGCTCTTCCAAGTCCTTTGCTGTCTCTGACAGAATTACAATGTCATCGGTGAACCTCAAAGTTGTTATTTTTTCTCCATGGATTTGAATACCTACTCCGAACTTTTCTTTTGTTTCCTTTATTGCTTGCCCAATATACAGATGGAATAACATCGGGGATAGGCTACAACCCTGTCTCAGTCCCTTCCCAACCACTGCTTCTCTTTCATGCCCCTCGACTGTTATAACTGCCATTTGGTTTCTCTACAAATTGTAAATAGCCTTTCGCTGCGTGTATTTTACCCATGCCACCTTCAGAATTTGAAAGAGAGTATTCCAATCAACATTGTCAAAACCTTTCCCTAAGTCTACAAATGCTAGAAACTTAGGTTTGCCTTTCCTTAATCTTTCTTCTAAGGCAAGTCATAGGGTCAGTATTGCCTCACGTGTTCCAACATTTCTACGGAATCCAAACTGATCTTCCCCGAGGTCGGCTTCTATCAGTTTTTCCATTCGTCTGTAAAGAATTCGCGCTAGTATTTTGCAGCTGTGACTTGTTAAACTGATAGTACGGTAATTTGAAATCAGGACTGAATACACACCTACACGTGAGGAAGGAAAGGAGTACAGTGTCACAATAACATTGACCAATGAATGTACTGTGTTCGAAGATTTGGAGGTTAGTACACCCATGCAACTTTGTACCTCCAACACCATAACACCAAGACCACCACAACGATCATGCCTGACAATGCCCGACGTATCCTCGTTTGTCGAGAGAGAGAGAGAACGTAATGCACTCAAGAACATTGTCGTATAAAATTGTTTTGGTGGTGTAGGTGTCATCGTATGGGACGCTGTGGGGTGGCTGAAATAGTGTCGCCATTTACAACAGTCTGAAAGCTGTTTTTGCAGTCAGCTAGAAAGCCTTGGAGAACATACTGATCATAGTTTGCAGTCTGCAAGTCCACGTTACTCTTTGTATTCACTGAAAGAAAATGTTCCTACTTGCTATTTACTCAGTGAGATCATGAACTATAACTATAAATAAAAGTTTTGACTTGTAACTGATTAATATATTCAGCAAAAGTTCACGTGCACAAACATAATAATATTCCTGATAATAATGATATCAATAATAATAATAATGTTCCTACGAAAACAGTACTATTATAGCAGTTCAGCGGCGACCCCCACGGTAAGTTCCAAGTAAAATGTTCTATCTCCCTGACTTCTAATCATCAGAGTTAATTAATTTCTCGCCTTAAAAGTGGAAAATAATCTCGTCGCTTACCACACGGTTTTGTCAACATTACGGACGGCACACAAACAGTTACTTCCGTGAAATCTAAGCGAACCAGAACGATGTACAGTTGTCACAAGTCCACCTCGTACTTTTACCGAAAACGCGTTTGGTAGCTGCCTGGCTGTGGCGTCATCCGAGGCGATATAGGCGTTTGACTGACGCGGACAGATTGATATCTCGCTGCCAAGTGTGTCCTGTTACTGTCTCACTCGCTGTATTTATATATGGGCGCGAAACGGAACATCTGCTACCAACCGCTCTAGGCACAGGCAGCAACATCTGTATGGCCCCTTTCCGGGATGCTTATTAATTACCATCTCTGTCGTTCAGTAATTTACAGTCTTCGTAATTTTTATATGAATGGAGTTAAGTTTGCTTTAGTTACTGAAAAAGTTTTAGATGAACTGTGTTTAAACTATTCAGCTAGAATTTTTAGAGTGGAACTGACAGCAGAACATGTCCTCTGAACTGCTTCTAAGATTCTTTGTAATGATTGTTATTTACAATAAAGTTCAAATGGCTCTGAGCACTATGGGACTTAACATCTGAGGTCATCAGTCCCCTAGACTTAGAACTACTTAAACCTAACTAACCTAAGGACATCACACACATCCATGCCCGAGGCAGGATTCGAACCTGCGACCATAGCAGCAGCGCGCTTCCGGACTGAAGCGCCTAGAACCGCTCGGTCTCACCGACCAGCACAGATGTATTATTTCATCAGTCTCATAGATTGCTGTGATTAGGACGTTCTATAACAAATACAAATCATACTTAATCTATTTTGAATAGGGACGATTTTGTTCCGAATTAGGATATTTAGTGATGATAACCTAAAAACTAATAGCAGTATCTTAGTGGAGTCACCTAGTTAATGTTTTTATATCAAACAGAGACTACGTACGAATTTTCCTCTTTCTGAGTCTAATATTTAGCTTCTTCAATTTTTCGTTAAAGCACCAATTTTGACCATAATATTTTACCGATCAAGCTGAGGCCTGCAGCTTTTAGTTGTGATATACATTTTCACGTTCTGAACAATTTTTGGCTTCCTAGCTTCATTTTTAGCGCTGCTTATCTTTTTCTTAAAAATAATGTATTTAGCCAAACTTATTCATCTGATCATTCTGAGATTTAACAAAAAAAAAGTGTGAAATTTTTTGGGACTTAACTGTTTAAGTCATCAGTCCGTAAGTTTACACACTACTTAACCTAAATTATCCTAAGGACAAACACACACACACACACACACACACACACACACACACACACACACACACACACACACACATGCCCGAGGGAGGACTCGAGGCTCCGCCGGGACCAGCCGCACAGCCCATGACTGCAGCGCCAAAGACCGCTCGGCTAATCCCGCGCGGCGAGATTTAACAATTTTAACATTAATACACTGGAGCATTAACTAACAAAGTTTGGGAAAGTTATTTTGATTTCATTCTTACATTTTGGCACAATATTTTGTATGCTACGGACAGGCGCGTTATGATGTGGCTCTAGTATTAGTGAACTGGGACAAGTGGCGGCACACTCGCCCGCCTCTGTACCCCTTGCGGCGATACAGCGCTTGTTTCGCCACAGTGCGTAATGTTGCAAGGGTGTACTGCCGTCCAAACGCGGCACACTAATAGGTAACCGTTATTGTGAAACAATACTCCTCCATGTGGGCCTTTTCATAGGTGCATTTGGACCTGACTTCATTTTTATGAATGACCATGCACGACGGCATCGAACAGTGCAGGTGTAGGAACGATAGGGTGTTCGCCGAATGGACTGGCCTGTCCTTCCCCCCAGCTTCAGTCCCGTCGAGCATGTGTTGGATGATTTGTGAAATGTACGAGGTTTGTCCGGAAAATACGTATAAAAGTTGAATAATAACTTTATTTTACAATTATTCAGGTATTACAATATGGTCTCCTTGAAAGTACTCGCCCTGAGACGCGATACACTTCTGCCAACGCCGTTTCCACTGTTGATAACATTGCTGAAAGTCTTCAGTTGTGATGTTGTTCAGTTGCCGTGTCGTTTCCGCCTTGATGGCTTCCACATCTCCCAAGTGCCGCTCTCGAAGCACCATTTTGCATTTAGGGAACATGAAGAAGTCACACGTGGCTAAATCGGATGAATAAGGCGGGTGGTCTGTCACGGCGATTGAGCTTCGGGCCAAAAACTCGCGCACAACGAACGACGTGTGAGCGGGCTCATTGTCGTGATGAAGGATCCGCCTGCCCCCTTTTGCCAACTCCGGTCGAACTCGGGCCACACGAGCTCTGAGGCGTGTCAGAACTTCAACGTAAAAATTTCCGTTCACTCTCCGACCGGGAGGGACAAATTCCTTGTGAACAATGCCCCTAGAATCAAAGAAAACAATCAACATTGTCTTCACATTGGACCTTGATTTCCGCGACTTTTTTTGTTCTCGGTTCTCATGCTAGTTTCCATTCCTTGCTTTGGTTTCCATTCCTTGCTTTGAGATTTGAGCTCCACGTCGAATTCGTAAAACCAGGACTCGTCTCCAGTGATGACTCGATTGAGAAAGTCCCCTCGTTCCTCTGCTTCCAACCAATCCTCACAACACTCAACCCTCTTTGCTTTCAAGTTCTGGCGTCAAGAGCTTCGGTACGATTTTCGCACACAATTTCTTCATTTCAAGTTTTTGTGTCAGGATTTCGTGAACGATTGTTTTGGGGATTGACAGCTCGTCAGCAATCATTCTGACTGTCAATCTACGGTCTTTCAGAACACAAGCCCGAATTCGTTCAACATTTGCATCGGAACTCGATGTCGACGGGCGTCCTGGGCGAGGGTCATCGTTCACTTCTTCTCGGCCATCCCGGAACCTTTTCAACCTCTTGTTCACGGTTGGTTCCTTCAGAGAATTGTCTCCGTAAACCTGTTTCAGACACTCAAAAATCTCACGGCCATTCTTGCTTAGCTTTGCAAGAAACTTGATGTTGACGCGCTGTTCCTCAATCAGAGAGAGCTCCATGCCGACGGCAGGTCAAAAAGGGTAAATGTCAACAAGCTGCCGCACACTCTCACCTTCACGCAGAGTGCACTGACTCGAACTGAGCGTTGATGGGATTGATTACAGCAGTAGTCCCACCTTATTCAACTCTTATACGTATTTTCCGGACAAACTTCGTTTTGCAGCACGTCCACATGGTGCAGCGTTGCGAACCACGCTACTGGAGGAATGGAACGCTCTACCACAACAAATCCTTACGAACCAGCGTGGTAGCACGATTCAGAGCATGCATTGCTGTCCGTGATGATCACACACCCTGTCAAGAAACGTCCCCACGCCTTTTGTATTGTTCAGGCGTCTATCGTCTCACAGTGACGTGAGTGTAATTATTTTCTCTGAATGAAAGTGTCACTTGCATTCATCTCACTGCGTGTTTCTTTCACTTACTTTCCTGTACTATATTCTCATCAGTTCTTTCTACATACGGTCCAGATTGCATCGAGCTGTAAAACTTGGGTAGTGACGCTTCGTACGAAAGTTACTTTCGTTCTTAAATTCTGTAAAACAGTGTATAGAACTGATATATAGCCAAGGTCGAAACATTTCCATGAGATGTAAGGGATTCACTTTTCTATTGATTTTCACTTTGTATTGGACGTAAGTAGTCTGTATTTTTTGACTTATTCTATTAAATGAACTTAAACAAGTGAAAAATCAGTAAGTTTTTATCGTGTTCAATAATTTTATGAGCTTGTAGGATCCATTTTAGCAAACGCGGAGTTTCGGTTAGCCCGCCACACAATTGCAACAATTAGTCGCGCGTCCGCCTTCTGGTGTGGGTGCGCCCATTTATTTTCACCTGACTCGTTAACCCTCTTTTCCTTCGGATAGGCAGCATCGGCGGCGAGTTTTGAGTAACACTTGCATTTTTGTTGTTGCCGTGTTAAATTTTACTTCTTTTGCCGAAACTAGCAGAGTTTGTACAGCTTCACCTTATTAGCATGCTACTTTAGTTGCAGTTGTCATAGAATACGGAGTATGTTATCAAACAGGCAGCTGAGGAGAAGACAGACCCACAGCTTAAGAAAAAATTCATTATCGGTTTAAAAATAAACATCTAACTTTCTTCGTCTACTCGTAAGTTGTTGCAAGTCCACAGGATTTCTCCTTTCGATAGCTGTCGACGGATCTAAAAAATTATTGAAGTACGAAACTTCGCATGTTATTAACTATTTGGTAAATACTCTCCTCTTTGCGTGCTGTCAGTTGCCAAAACTTCGTTTCAGCATCTTTAACCATTTATGAAATATGATGTATTTTGGGAACAGTTCACTCTCGCTGTATGATCACGCACGCGGGCAAAAGTAAGCGCTCTACATACAACCCATTTTCTCAAAATTCGAGGCAGATATTTCTCTCAGTTTTCCCAGGTCTAAAGAAAACTTCAATATGCCCATCACTTGTTTCGTAGGAACCTGTAGGATATCCTATCCGGCCGATATATTTGCCGTGACGTTTGGTTCAGGGAGACGTAACACATGCAGTTTCCAGTGCCCACGATGGAAGCTGGTTCCACGTTTCACCCTGTTTGAATCCCAGACCTGGATATGTCAAAAAGTAGTTGTTTCAGTCATCAATGCAAAGGTTGGTTTGATGCATGCCTCCACTCATGTCGCTTATTAGATTTCCTCTCCATTATAACTTGACTGTTGACTGCTACTTCCCGCACCATAGACGCACTGACGTATGTACTCATATCTAGGGGCCTGCGATTATTTCCTTCCATTACAGTTTCATCTATAGTTTTCAGCAGCGTCTATTGTTGCAGTATTACGTAACAATTCTAAGTGTTTGATTCATTGTGTTACTCGTACATTTTTTCTCGTTGACTCGTTACGGGACGTCACCATTCCGTACATTATCAATCCCTCTGACCTTCAAAAGTTTTCACATTTCAAAGGATTCTGATCGTGCGGTATCTGCCATTCTCGCTCGTACAGAGCTGTGCTACAAACTTAACTTTTCATAAAAGTTCTTCGCCTATCAAGGTATTTATTTTTGGAGCTGTTTCTTTTTATAGAAAATCCTTTTGCTTTGTGTAATCTTTGTCATTATCTCCTTTTACTACTATTACTACTACTACTACTACTACTACTACACGAAGAGGCAAAGTTAGTTCTCTTTGCTGATGATACAAGTATAGTAATCACACCTGAGAAACAAGAATTAACTGATGAAATTGTCAATACTGTCTTTCAGAAAATTACTAAGTGGTTCCTTGTAAACGGACTCTCACTGAATTTTGATAAGACACAGTACATACAGTTCCGTACAGTGAATGGTATGACGCCATTAATAAATATAGACCTTAATCAGAAGCATATAGCTAAGGTAGAATATTCCAAATTTTTAGGTATGTCCATTGATGAGAGATTAAATTGGAAGAAACACATTGATGATCTGCTGAAACGTTTGAGTTCAGCTACTTATGCAATAAGGGTCATTGCAAATTTTGGTGATAAACATCTTAGTAAATTAGCCTACTACGCCTATTTTCACTCATTGCTTTCATATGGCATCATATTTTGGGGTAATTCATCACTGAGGAATAAAGTATTTATTGCACAAAAGCGTGTAATCAGAATAATAGCTGGAGTCCACCCAAGATCATCCTGCAGACATTTATTTAAGGATCTAGGGATATTCACAGTAGCTTCTCAGTATATATACTCTCTTATGAAATTTGTTATTAACAACCAAACCCAATTCAAAAGTAATAGCAGTGTGCATAACTACAATACTAGGAGAAAGGACGATCTTCACTATTCAAGATTAAATCTAACTTTGGCACAGAAAGGGGTGAATTATACTGGCACTAAAGTCTTTGGTCACTTACCAAATAGTATCAAAATTCTGACAGATAACCAACAAGTGTTTAAGAAGAAATTAAAAGAATTTCTGAATGACAACTCCTTCTACTCCATAGAGGAATTTTTAGATATAAATTAAGAAAAAAAAGAAAAAAAAACAAAAATATTAAAAAAATAAAATAAGAAAATAAAAAATAAAAAATAAAGAAAAACAAAAAACACAAAAAAATAAAGTTGTTATATTAACTTAAGTATGTTGTTAAATTAACCTAATTATGGCATATATTGGAAAATTCGACTCGTTCCACATCATTACGAAATATCGTATTCATGATCCATGGAACTAGTATTAATCTAATCTAATACTCAGCAATCCACGTTACAGAGTGTAACGGAGAATACTTTGTGTACACTGTCGCCTCCCCTTTTTTGTTCCAGTCACTTATGTTTCGGGGGAAGAACGATTGCTGGTAAGCCTCCGTGACTTCGAATCTCTCTGATTTTATCTTCCTGGTTTTTCACGAGGTATCCACAGGAGGAATCAATATTAATTGACTCTTTCAGAATTGTAGCAGTAAACCACACCGTGATGTCCAACGGTTCTCTTGCACTGTCTGCGACTGGAGTTAATAAATGAACCTGTAACGAGACGGCTGCTCTTTGGTTCTTCTCTGTTTTCTCTACCAATACTGTCTGGTACGGATCCCATAGTGACGAGGAAATTCAAGTATTGGTCGAATTAGGGATTTGTAAGTTACCTCCTTTGTGCATAAGACTACAGTTCCTAAGGATTCTTCCGATGGATCCCCGTCAGATATCAGGCTTACCTGCGATTTGTTTTTATGTCGTCGTTCCGTGCACTCACTCCTAAATATTTCATGGATGCAACTGTTTCCAGTGGTTGTTATACAGTCTTTCTCTATTTCCTTGATAGAAAAAATCATCGAAATTTTCAACAGTATCCTGTGCAAGTTTAACTGTTAGCGATGCAGCATTTCCAGATGTTGCGTACGCCGTTATCTTACAAGGAACATCTTGAGTGGGAGGTCGCAAAGTTCAATCTTTAATAAGGCTCATTTGAAAGTGTTATGCTAACAATTACTACAGGAAAAATATTAACTGCTAATGACTCACCATGTGCATCAGGAGAGTGACAGAAAATGAATGTCTGGGAGGTGCAGGGCATCGTCAAGAAATGTTCTGAATAAACCATTGACTTGCACCGTGAACACCGAATGAAAAATAGCACGCCACAGAGATCACAAAGGTTCGCGCCACCAGGATCGAAGGCGAACTCCTTGGGAGTTACAAACAGTGCAGGACGTTCACTCTTAAAGAATGCATGTAGAATCGTGTTGGTGTAATGGGGTTATGAGAACTGATGGAATGTGATGGCATGCAACCGATAGCGGAACAGTCTGTCGTGGAGCTTATCGTAAAACTTGCTATCCATTATGGCGTAGCTGCAGATAGCGCGATAAAAGCAAATTATTTTGACCAGCTATTGCCCAAAATCAGCGCTCTTACCGAAGTTATTCTCTTACGGTGATTTTTCCCACTCTTGCTTGCTGTGACATAAATATTACCTATTGCCCTTACAAGATCACGCACACGAGAAAGAATCGTAGACGCAAATATCTCGTAGCACAATAAATAACTTTCCAGCCAATTTACCATTCACATTAGGTAGCCGGACTACTTGCATACGAATGCGTCAAGGCACTTATGTTAGTTTATCTTGATACAACTCTCTTGGTACCTCTAATTTCCAGGGTTCCTTTCATACGCATTTCATCTTCATATCCCCATTGGTCGGAGTTGCAAACCAATTCCTTACTGAAGGATGACAGAAGTTTTCTTCATCTACAAATTTTAGGGCCGATTCCGCAGTTTGCTGTGCATCGTCAAGTTGACACCTAGTTCGAAATTTCGTTATCTTACGTCTTCCAATTATGTAGCAGTGTTTGAAGTTATGCAGCGATGCACTGCTCACCCTGAAATCACTGTAATCTATGTATTTCACGCGCAATTTGATGTGGATAACATAGATCACTATCACGCATATCCTGTGAATAGTATTGAGCATCCTTGAAACGTCCGAACACCAGTTTTGTAACAGGTGAACCTTGCCCTCCCTTGAATATCCGTAGATTTTCTTATGCACTGCACTGTCATACTGCTGCAGACTTATTCAAAACTTGTTCATAATTGTGTTTTACTGAGCTGCGGATAATCTTTCATGTACGTAATTATGTTTAGTACTCACTCCATCGACAACGACTATCCTTTACGACGTTTCACTGGAGACGGGATTTGTGGCTCCCTGTCCGACAAGGAAGATGAGGTGCATGGGTCGACACCTGTTTAAATATCGCTTTCACTTGTTAAGCACCTATCGTCGTCATTGTTCTCCTCATGTACATTGTCCGCACAGTCGAGATGTATACGACACCACACATTCCACTGACTCATCTTGCAGAAATGCTAATGCTTCATCTGCCACTTCTTTCCCACTCAGAATTTCCGTGGGTTTCTTCGTACGAAACATAAACTTCGACAATTGTTGCCGTAGATATATTGCAGTGTTTGCTTTGTTTATCGTTTCCAATACTACGTTGGTGCATAAGTTTGTAGCGTTTTTGTTTTGCAATTTGGTGCTCCTGTTGCTGTGGGTTTATTTGTAGTTCATTGTCGCTATTTGAGTTTACATTTTGACATTTGGAGATTGCGTGAAACTGTGGACGCTATAAAATGCAGTGCCACGTGGAAAAATCGTAACATTTCTGACATATTCTTCTGTTTGAGTTCAATGGAAAGGTGACAGAAGCGGAGGCAGTCAGAAACATTTGCATCGTGTGTGGTGATAATGCCATTGGACAGAGCACGGCACGAAAATGGTTTTATCGTCTTCGTCAAGATCGTTTTGTCCCTAGTGACTCTCCAAGTTCAGGGAGACGTTTGCGGTTTGATGATTATCGTTTAAACGCATTAATCCACACTGATCCACGTCAGTGTGCTCGAGAACTGGCAAATATGATGAACTCTGATCATTTCACTATCGTGCGACATTTGCCTGCAGTGGGGAAGGTTCAGAAATTCGGGTGTATGGGTACTGCGTGCTTTAGGCCGAAATCATAACAATCAGCGGGCGGCCATGTGTGCATCTCTGCTTGCTCCTCATCAGTCGGCTCGCCAGCAACGCCGACCACTCCTACCCTGTATCATTACTGGTGACTAAGCTAACAAAAGGAAAAGAAAGGAGTGACTGAGCCCTAACAAAGCGGCATGTCCGCATATAAGAAACCGCGCGCATCCACAAAACATGTTACGCATCTGGTGGAAAAGGACGGTGTGGTGTACTACGAATTGCTTCCTCTACGTATATCCATCACTGCTGACATTTGTCAACAACTGAGACGTCTTGCAGACGCATTCCAAGAACAACGACCAGGAAGACTGCGTGAGGTGATACTACACCGCAATAACGCCCGCCCGCATTCTGCTAGACAAAAAAAAAAAAAAAAAAACCAGGCCGACCGCGGTGGCCGAGCGGTTCTAGGCGCTTCAGTCCAGAACCGTGCGACTGCTACGGTCGCAGTTTCGAATCCTGCCTCGGGCATGGATGTGTGTGATGTCCTTAGGTTAGTTAGGTTAAGTAGTTCTAAGTTCTAGGGGGCTGATGGTCTTAGAAGTCCCATAGTGCTCAGAGCCATTTGAACAATTTTTGAACAAACCAGAGGATTTGGGTTGGGAATTCGTTCCACACACACCTTATTCACGTGATCCTGCGCCCTCAGATTTTCACCTTTTCCGCTCTCTATCGAACAACGTCCAAGGAACTTCCTTTCGGGATGAAAATGCGAACTTGGCGCGACGAGTTCTTCGCCTCCAAACCCCGTTATTTCTGCAGTCGCAAAATAGAAAAATTATCCCAGCGCTGGCAGACTGTTGTAAATAGTGAAGTATTATTGATGACTAAAATCTCTGTTATGTGTTGTGTTTATTAAACTTACGAAAAACAGCTACGAACATATGTACCAGCCTAATAGTTTAAACATTCAGTGGCACCGTGAACAGGAAAACGTTCACGAATTGCAAAGATTTAAACAATTAAAATTTTTCAATATACTTTAAAACAAACATTTCCCTAAAACACTAGAAACAGCTGACTTCAATAATGTGATTCATCAAAGCCGTATTGAGCAACTTACAGTCACTCAGAAATTTGCCAATCTGCACGCATCGCCACCTACACAAAGTGGCACAAACGGATAATCAGACGGTCAAACCATCTGTAACACAGTTGGGTAGATCACATACAATAACTCTACCGTGTCTCCCGTTATTAAAGTTACTGGTAATGTAACCCCACTACCACAACCACTGGCTACGCTAGGACTCGATTAGTGCATGTTCTGTAGGGCGCATTACAGGATTTTTAGCTTAACACCAAGCATCGCTAATTAGGCGGCAGTGGCGGTAAACACGAGGTTTTACTTTTTACGGTCAAACCATCTGTAACACAGTTGGGTAGATCACATACAATAACTCTACCGTGTCTCCCGTTATTAAAGTTACTGGTAATGTAACCCCACTACCACAACCACTGGCTCCGCTAGGACTCAATTAGTGCATGTTCTATAGCGCGCATTACAGGATTCTTAGCTTAACACCAAGCATCGCTAAGTAGGCGGCAGTGGCCGTAAACACGAGGTTTTACTTTTTCTGTTGGGCACTAAGCCGTTTATTCTGAGGAGGCGCTACCCGCCAACTAAATGTACCTTACGAGGGGAACACGGCAAGTACCATAACCCTGTTTCCCACAAATTTCGCTCAATGGAAGCGAAAACAGAATAAACGAACACGCCTCTCGGTTTATCCGTAGATACTCGACCGTTTCTGAGAAAACGGCGGTTTAAGTTTCCGAAGCACTGAATAAGTCTTGGGTTCGAAACCCGATTACTACTTTTATTTTTGTTTTCGTTTGTCTACTCATGACCATAGAAGATATATTGAAGTAAGGTTTTATTCGTGTACTAATTAAATCTGTGGTTAATGAATTAAAAATAATGGAATAAAAAAATTATTTGTAATTGTTTTCTGTGAAATTTCTATAGTGCATTTTGCTTCGTACTCAATTGCAAGCAGCAGTTTTTGGTAAAGTGATCCGTTATGTGTGGCTTGACGCGAAATTATTGCCCACGCCTGAAACCTTCTGCAATGTTAACGACGTTTCTTTCCCGAGTGAGACTCGTACAAAGAAATCTCACTGTGGCAAACCTGCATTTTGCAGTGCTCGTGGAGTTCGGGTTTTCTCTGTTTCAAATGTTTCTGCGATCGGTACCATGCGAAGGAATGTACCAAATCTTCCTGTCGAATAAACATAAGTATTAATAAAAGAATTAAATAAAGAATATGAGAATTTAAAAATATTGTGACCCCTGAATATACGAGTGCCATAGACATATTGTATATAAAATGTGTGAGACTTACTGTGAAACCTAGTTGGTATTTCAGAATTAATATAATGCCCTCGTATCCCCAGAAACAAAAATATTCGTGTAGTAACCTACAACTATGGGTAGGTAAATTAAAAAAAAGTAAATAAAAACACTAACCAGCTTTCGAACATTTTGACTCATCTTCCACTGAGCGAAGTTTCTGGAAAATCGGGTTATGACACTTGCCGTGTTCTTCTCGTTACTTAACTGTGACCGAGCGAGGTGGCGCAGTGGTTAGCACACTGGACTCGCATTCGGGAGGACGACGGTTCAATCCCGTCTCCGGCCATCCTGATTTAGGTTTTCCGTGATTTCCCTAAATCGTTTCAGGCGAATGCCGAGATGGTTCCTTTGAAAGGGCACGGCCGATTTCCTTCCCAATCCTTCCCTAACCCGAGCTTGCGCTCCGTCTCTAATGACCCCGTTGTCGACGGGACGTTAAACACTGACCACCACCACCACTTAACTGTGAGGAGTAAAATGGTTCAAATGGCTCTGAGCACTTTGGGACTTAACATCTGTGGTCATCAGTCCCCTAGAACTTAGAACTACTTAAACCTAACTAACCTAAGGACATCACACACATCCATGCCCGAGGCAGGATTCGAACCTGCGACCGTAGCGGTCACGCGGTTCCAAACTGAAGCGCTTAGAACCGCACGGCCACACCGGCCGGCACTGTGAGGAGTAGTCGCAATATTTCCATATAGGTGTAGTGTCAGTCAAAGTCCAGCCTTAACATAAAAGTAGACTGTGATCAGCGTACTAAAGCTTTTTGCCAGAAACCAACATTTTGCAGTACCGCGGCCGTTCCTTAGCACCCAGTTAGAATTAAACAGTGCGACTGTACCATACTAACATAATCAACCCGCACAGGTTGAAGAAATCTCCACCAAGGGCGAAATGACTGCAGTAGGCCAATTAGCTACAAGCAGAAAACGGAGATTTTTTTTTTTCACCCACAGGTGAGCAATTACTTTTTAAACATTCGCACCACAGACGAAGGTAGATAAAACAGAATCGAACCAATAAACATAAAACAGAATTTAAGGTACTTCACTTCCCTCAGACGTAGCTGTCACACTGGGCCTCGCCCAAAGGCAACCTCAGATTTCATCGACCAACTGTCTAGCCAGCGATGGTGTAGCTACACACACACTGCGCTGCTAGTTTTTCACGCAACACCCACCAGCTCAATATGACGTTCCGCCTTACGGCGTGCAGAATACCTCTTCATCGATCCTCGGCCTGCACAGAACTCTCACCCACCGTAACAGAGGAATATTGTCGATCTCCAGCGCCAATGCGCGTGGTTCGACGGCGTTAACAGCAGCAGAAAGTGCACAATAACTGGCACCTGCAATTAGCAATTGAGTTTCCAGGCGCTTTGAGGCGACCATCAACGTCTACATCATTGCTCTGCAATTGACAGGTAGGGTTTATCGAACTACTTTCCGACTATTTCCCTGCCGTTCCACCCTCTAAAAGCGCGGGAAAAACTAACACTTAAATCTTTCTTTTATTTCAGTGATAATTTCTGCGCATTTAGGTGGGTGTCAACAAAATATTTTCGCATTCGGAGGAGAACGTTAGTCATTGAAATCTCGTGAAAAGTCTCGTCGCAATGACAAATGCCATCGTTGTAATGACTTCTACCCTAGTTCACGTATCATACCAGTGACTTATATTAAAAAAAAACTAGAAACTCGCCTCGATTGCGAAAAAAGCACCTAGTGTTAACCTAGGTTTCGGCGTAGATAACTACACCTTCTTCAGAACAATAAAACCCACAAGTGTCTAAGAAGACCTTTGTCAGTGATTAAAAAGAACACCATAGCTATGCATTTATAAACGAAAAAAAAAGGAAAACACAAACAGTACTTATGTGCAAAGTCAAAACCACTACTTAACTTAATGGCGTACGCTCCACCTCACACCGGCCTATGTTCGATGGGCCATGACCCGCCATAAACTGCAGGTCTTCTTAGGCACTTGTGGGTTTTATTGTTATGAAGAAGGTGTAGTTATCTACGCCGAAACCTAGGTTAACTCTAGGTGCTTTTTTCGCAATCGAGGCGGGTTTCTAGTTTTTTAATATATTAACCAACGATTGCTGACGCGCTGCGATGTTGGAGTTTCTTATATACCAGTGACTCTCTCTCTCTCCAGTGTTTCGCCAAAACACAGAACGAACTGCCCTTCTTTGAACTTTCTTCATGTCGTCCGTCAGTCGTATCGGGTAAGAGTCCCATACGACAGAACTGTGTTCTAGCAGAGTAGTGTAGGCAGTCGTTTTGGTAGACCACTTGCATCTTTTAAGTGTCCTGCCTATAAAACGCACTGTTTCGTTCCCCTTCTCCACAACATTTTCTGTGTGTTCGTTTCAACTTAAGTTGTTTGTAATTATAATTCCAATGTATTCAGTTGAATTCACGGCCTTTGAATCTGATTGGCTTATCGTGTAACCGAAGTTTAAGAGATTCCATTTAACACTCATGGGATGGCCTCACACTCCTTCATTATATAGGGTCAATTGCCAATTTTCGCACCATACCGATATCTTGTCTAAATAATTTTGCAATTGGTTTTATCCTTCTCGTGAATTTACTAGACGTTAACTGACAGCATTATCTGCAACAGTGTAACAGGGTTGCTCAGACTGTCTCTTAAATCGCTTACATAGATTAGAAGCAGCAGAGGACGTATAAGACTTCCTTGGGCAATGCCAGATATCAGTTTGTTTTTTCTTTTCTCGATGACTGTCCGTCACTCACTATGAACTATGACCATTCGGTAAAGAAATCACGAATCCAGCCAGCCAAACAACTAACAAAGGAAACTCCCCATAGCACCCCACTCAGATTTAGTGGTAAAATGGCCCAGTGGATAACACGTCAAAAACTGAACACAGATCAAGCGCGAAAATAGAATGTGCAGCAGGAAGCAAAATAGAAATACTGAACGGTCCAAGCTGAAGATATGGAACATCCAGCGAATAGCAAGAAGCACGCCCGTCGTGGTTTCCCTATTCCGAACGGTTTCTGAGATAAACACATTTAATATACATTGTGTTTTATTTTTTGTATTTTCAAACATAGTCATTGTTTACAATGTGACCCAGTACTGTAGAGGAAGCGGAGACGTACAATTTAATAGGGAAATTTGTGGTCTAGTAAATCGGAAAACTACCTCTCAGTGGCCTACAAAAACTACCCAAGTCACAGCGCACACGCGTTGCGCGAGATTGTGGATATTCTCGCCATCTCTTCGTAAAAACTATTAGTCCTAGAGAAAAAAATAAATAGGCCCCTTTTTGAAGGAGCTAGTGGTATTAGAGTTACTCAAGAGAAAAATGGGATATATATATATATATATATATATATATATATATATATATAGGGTGTTACAAAAAGGTATGGCCAAACTTTCAGGAAACATTCCTCACAACCAAAGAAAGAAAATATGTTATGTGGACATGTGTCCGGAAACGCTTACTTTCCATGTTAGAGCTCATTTTATTACTTCTCTTCAAATCACATTAATCATGGAATGGAAACACACAGCAACAGAACGTACCAGCGTGACTTCAAACACTTTGTTACAGGAAATGTTCAAAATGTCCTCCGTTAGCGAGGATACATGCATCCACCCTCCGTTGCATGGGAATCCCTGATGCGCTGATGCAGCCCTGGAGAATGGCGTATTGTATCACAGTCGTCCACAATACGAGCACGAAGAGTCTCTACATTTGGTACCGGGGTTGCGTAGACAAGAGCTTTCAAATGCCCCCATAAATGAAAGTCAAGAGGGTTGAGGTGAGGAGAGCGTGGAGGCCATGGAATTGGTCCGCCTCTACCAATCCTTTGGTCACCGAATCTGTTGTTGAGAAGCGTACGAACACTTCGACTGAAATGTGCAGGATCTCCATCGTGCATGAACCACGTGTGGTGTCGTACTTGTAAAGGCACATGTTCTAGCAGCACAGGTAGAGTATCCCGTATGAAATCATGATAACGTGCTCCATTGAGCGTAGATGGAAGAACATGGGGCCCAATCAAGACATCACGAACAATGCCTGCCCAAACGTTCACAGAGAATCTGTGTTGATGACGTGATTGCACAATTGCGTGCGGATTCTCGTCAGCCCACACATGTTGAGTGTGAAAATTTACAATTTGATCACGTTGGAATGAAGCCTCCTCCGTAAAGAGAACATTTGCACTGAAATGAGGATTGGCACATAGTTGGATGAACCATTCGCAGAAGTGCACCCGTGGAGGCCAATCAGCTGCTGATAGTGCCTGCACACGCTGTACATGGTACGGAAACAACTGGTTCTCCCGCAGCACTCTCCATACAGTGATGTGGTCAACGTTACTTTGTACAGCAGTAACTTTTCTGACGCTGACTTTGGGTTATTGTCAACTGCACGAAGAATTGCCTCGTCCATTGCAGGTGTCCTCGTCGTTGTAGGTCTTCCCCAGTCGCGAGTCATAGGCTGAAATGTTCCGTGCTCCCTAAGACGCTGATCAATTGCTTCGAACATCTTCCTGTCGGGACACCTTCGTTCTGGAAATGTCTGGATACAAACGTACCGCGCCACGGCTATTGCCCCGTGCTAATCCATACATCAAATGGGCATCTGCCAACTCCGCATTTGTAAACATTGTACTGACTGCAAAACCACGTTCGTGATGAACGCTAACCTGTTGATGCTACGCACTGATGTGCTTGATGCTAGTAGTG
This sequence comes from Schistocerca americana, assembly GCF_021461395.2. Classification (NCBI taxonomy): domain Eukaryota; kingdom Metazoa; phylum Arthropoda; class Insecta; order Orthoptera; family Acrididae; genus Schistocerca; species Schistocerca americana. Next base: position 552,405,105 of record NC_060125.1, read on the forward strand.
TAGAGCAATGAGTCGCATGTCAACACAAGCACCGAAGTCAACATTACCTTCCTTCAATTGGGCCAACTGGCGGTGAATCGAGGAAGTGCAGTACATACTGACGAAACTAAAATGAACTCTAACATGGAAATTAAGCGTTTCCGGACACATGTCCACATAACATCTTTTCTTTATTTGTGTGTGAGGAATGTTTCCTGAAAGTTTGGCCGTACCTTTTTGTAACACCCTATATATATATATTGGATATAGAATATGAGCCATGTGGTAAGAATATATTACCGTCTCAAGGAAATGTGATGAATAGTGAGAACTGGCGGGAAGCCTCTTAGACTCCTCACATAAATGAATGCAACATATAAACGGGTATGAAGAATGTAGCAACAAAGGAATTCCAGTGTCAAAATTTTCAAAACGGAATGGAAAAGTCATAACATGTGGCATTTGGGAAGAACAAATAGAAAGTACGTAGGGCTGGAGATCCCTTCCTTACACATCGCTGTTGCAAACGGGCGTTACGTCACGAGACACAAATTTGAATACAGCGAACAGACACGTGACAGGATGGACAGTTCAGAATTTTGAGAACAAAAGAAATATAAGGCACGAGGCAGATTTGAACCTCGATCTCTCCCATTGCAGACCAACACCGTGACCGCATAACCGCGACGCCGTGGCTATTATGTTTCACACCTTGAGCATGGACCGTTCACTAACATGTCCGAAACAGAAAACTCACGTTATTGTGAAAATAATACTACCAAGCAAAACTCGTCTCCCGAAGAGGAGAAGACACTATTATCCGGAAAACGCTCTCATGCTCAGATTGACCGCCTTCGCATGGAGATCGGCTAGTCAGTTTATAACGTAGCGTTAAATCTACGCAAGGTGACCGACTTTGCTGATGCATACTGCAGTCTGCAACCAGCAACGGTGGACTAAGTACACAAAGACCGCTGGCCTAGACTCAGCGTAGTGCCAAGTCCGCCAGTGCATTCTTGCACTTAACAAGCCAGCCCGACATACACGTATGCCAAGACTCACGTCAACAAGAAAACGCGAAGGTATACTTGTCCGCGCCGGTTGATGCTTCTGCTGCCTTCGGCGGCAGTAGAGGCGGCAGAGTCCGTCCACAGCACCGGGGACTAACTCTTTGTCTTGTCCTCATCATTCATCAAAGTAGCTAGGCTGGACTGTGTACAGATTGGGAATGTGTACGGGCGCTGATGACCGCGCACTTGAGCGCCCCACAAACCAAACATCATCATCACAGTGAGCGAACAGTCAAACAAAGCGTTTAACACGCGGTGTGTGGTGCTTCTGTGGAGTTCTGGGGGCATTTTTCGTACTACGACCTGGCCCCACTCATTCAGATTACAGTGAGCATACCACTTTCCTCTACATCTCCACGATGGGTGTGCTTCTGACGCTCTAGTCTTGAAAGACGACAGTAGCTATGGACGCTGATCTGCTCACTTACGTATCTGGTTTCATGAAGATTTCTGCTGGTCCAGTAAATCACCTGAATCCCATCGAATAAAAAAATCCATGGGACTAATTTTAACAGCAGGCGAAACACAGCAATGAACATCACCGCACTTTGGTAGCTCCAATGGATGTGATAACGAATGGATGACTTCAGATGCATATGGGACAACTGAAGAAACTTGACAACTTTCATCTGCATCAGCTCTGCAACGCACCATATAAGTCCGAATATGCTGAGTCATCGTCATCTGGCGTTATGCAGTGGGGGGAGTTTGTGGTGCTCCCCCAACCCCCCACGTGCTTAATTAATGAAGTATATTGGTCAATAGATTTGTTTATCAATGCTGTTGCATCCTTGAGTCCATCAATCGTGATGTACCCTTGTCCGGTTCTCAGCTACGCTACAGATCAATAATTGTGATAGTTATTGATCAATGTGAATAATATTTGGCACAGAACATGTGCAAACAAGGGTACATCAGTTAATGGTATTGGTTAGTGGAACCATGGAGGACGCCTTGTACCATTACAAGTCACTCCCTTTCCTTGTCCACTCGCAAATGGAGCGAGGGAAGAACGATTGTCTATACGCATCCTGTAGAGCCCTAATTTCTCTTATTGGGCCTTCACGGTCCTTACACGAAATATACGTTGGCGGCAGCACAGTCGTCATCCGCCAATGCCGGTTCTCTTTCGCTAAAATAATCTCGTCTTCCGTTCAGGGGTTCCCATTTGAGTTCACGAAACATCTCCGTAATACTCGCGCGTTGGTCGAACCTACCGTGAAAAAGCTACCATCACGCCTCTGAATTGCTACGACGGCTTAGTTAAACCGATCTGGTGGGGATAGCAAACATGCGAGCAGCACTCGAGAACTGAACGTTTTAGTGTTCTGTAATGCTGTCTCCTTTATAGGTAAACAACACTTTCCTAGACTTCTCTCAGTAAACTAAGTCGACCATTCGACTTCCGTGATGCCGTCCGTACTCGATCGTTACATTTGATATCGCTGTCCAGCGTTACGCCTGCATATTTAATCGACGTGACTTTGTCAAACAGCACACTATTAATGCTATAATCGAGCGTCAGAGCCATTGTTTATCCTATTCACAAGCATTAACTTACATTTTTCTACATTTAGAGCAAGCTGCCATCCATTACACGAACTGGAAATTCAAAGTCATCCTGTAACCTCCTACAGTCACTTAACGAAAACACTTCCCCACATACTGTGACGTTATCACCAAACAGCTGCAGACCGCTGCTCGCCATATCCTTCAGTTCATGTATGTACACTACTGGCCATTAAAACCGCTACACCAAGAAGAAATGCAGATGACAAACAGGTATTCATTGGACAAATATATTATACTAGAACTGACTTGTGATTACATTTTCACACAATTTGGGTGCATAGATCCTGAGAAATCAGTACTCAGAACAACCACCTCTGGCCGTAATAACGCCCTTGATACGCCTGGGCATTGAGTCAAACAGAGCTTGGATGGCTTGTACAGGTACAGCTGCCCATGCAGCTTCAGCACGATACCACTGTTCATCAAGAGTAGTGACTGCCGTATTGAGACGAGCCAGTTGCTCGGCCACCATTGACCAGACGTTTTCAATTGGTTAGAGGTCTGGAGAATGTGGTGACTAGGGCAGCAGTCGAACATTTTCTGTATCCAGAAAGGCCCGTACGGGACATGCAATATGCGGTCGTGCATTATCCTGCTGAAATGTAGGGTTTTGCAGGGATCGAATGAAGGGTAGAGCCACGGGTCGTAACACATCTGAAATGTAACGTCCACTGTTCAAAGTGCCGTCAATGCGAACAAGAGGTGACCGAGACGTGTAACCAATGGCACCCCATACCATCACGCCGGCTGTGACGCCAGTATGGCAATGACGAATACACGCTTCCAATGTGCGTTCACCGCGATGTCGTCAAACACGGATGCGATCATCATGATGCTGTAAACAGAACCTGGATTCATCCGAAAAAATGACGTTTTGCCATTCGTGCACCCAGGTTCGTCGTTGAGTTTACCATCGCAGCCGCTCCTGTCTGTGATGCAGCGTCAAGGGTAACCGTAGCCACGGTCTCCGAGCTGATGGTCCATGCTGCTGCAAACGTCTTCGAACTGTTCGTGCAGATGGTTTTTGTCTTGCAAACGTCCCCATCTGTTGACTCAGGGATCGAGACGTGGCTGCACGATCCGTTACAGCCATGTCGATAAGATGCCTGTCATCTCGACTGCTAGTGATACGAGGCCGTTGGGATCCAGCACGGCGTTCCGTATTACCCTCCTGAACCCACCGATTCCATATTCTGCTAACAGTCATTGGATCTCGTCCAACGCGAGCAACAATGTCGCGATATGATAAACCGCAATCGCGATAGGCTACAACCGACCTTTATCAAAGTCGGAAACGTGATGGTACGCATTTCTCCTCCTTCCACGAGGCATCACAACAACGTTTCACCAGGTAACGCCGGTCAACTGCCGGCCGCGGTGGCCGTGCGGTTCTGGCGCTGCAGTCCGGAACCGCGGGACTGCTACGGTCGCAGGTTCGAATCCTGCCTCGGGCATGGGTGTGTGTGGTGTCCTTAGGTTACTTAAGTTTAAGTAGTTCTAAGTTCTAGGGGACTTATGACCTAAGATGTTGAGTCCCATAGTGCTCAGAGCCATTTAGCCGGTCAACTGCTGTTTGTGTATGAGAAATCGGTTGGAAACTCTCCTCGTGTCACCATGTTTTAGGTGTCGTCACCGGCGCCAACCTTGTGTGAATGCTCTGGAAAGCTAATCATTTGCATATCACAGCATCTTCTTCCCGTCGGTTAAATTTCGCGTCTGGAGCACGTCATCTTCGTGGTGTAGCAATTTTAATGGCCAGCACTGTATATATCGAACAATAGCGGTCCTGTCACACTTCTCTGGAGCAACCTGACGATACACTTATCTCAGACGAATACTCGCCGTCCACTCGAGACTCATGGAAAAAAGTAAGTGCTTTGTTTATTATTTCAAAAGTAATCGCCATAATTGTTAACACATTTATCCCAGTGTGAGGCAAGGTGATCGACGCCTTCGTGGTAAAATGTCTGCGTCTACGGAACCACGGTTGTACCCAAGCGTGCACCTCTTCGTCCAAAGCAAATCAACGGTGCGAGATGCGCTCCGTTGGTTCTTTATCGTAGTATCGTTTGGCGAAGTAAAGTAAGTCTTCTGGTAAAGAACGTCTCGTATATTGTACTCTTGTTTAAATGCATGTGCGTTCCAAAGGCCGGCCGCGGTGGTCTAGCGGTTCTAGGCGCTCAGTCCGGAACCGCGCGACTGCTACGGTCGCAGGTTCGAATCCTGTCTCGGGCATGGATGTGTGTGATGTCCTTACGTTAGTTAGGTTTAAGTAGTTCTAAGTTCTAGGGGCTGATGACCTCAGATGTTAAGTCCCATAGTGACCAGAGCCATTTAAACCATTTGAACTGATGTGTGAAGTGGAAAGTCCTCACACATCCCCCACACAGTCTCGATCTCTCCCCATCCGATTTCCATATTTTTATAGCCTTGAAGAAAGACCTTCGTGGCCATCGATTTGCTTCAGACGAAGAGGTGCAAGCCTGGGTCAATCACGGTTCAGTAGGCAGCTGCAAACTTTTTCCATGAAGGCATTGACGGTCTTCTCTCACAGTGAGTGATTAATTTTGAAATAATAAACAGAGTACTTACTTTCCCATCTGTCTCGTTTTCATGTGGCTGCTTTTCATTTGACTGCCCCTTACAGCTGAAAAGTCTTAGAGCCACTCACATATTTGAGAACATATTCCGTATGCTGTGATCTTTGTTAACAATTACTTCGGGACATAGTGTCAAACGCTTTCTGGAAATGTAGGAATAATGAGTCTGTCTGTTGCCCTCAATCCACCATTCGCATCGTTAAAATCTTACTCGCTGAAGGGCATTATTAAGGTTAGAGACAGTGCCATGGTATCAGCGTGATTTCTTCTCGGGGAAGGGAGGCGGCCAGTTTGTTTGTCTGGTGCGATTATTATGTGAAGTGGCCTCGCCCGGCACAAGTGCGCGGGGTTCGCCGAGTTTGGGAGTGCGCGCGGCCTGCTCCCTCCGGAATACGTGTGTGTGTGGGAGTGGCGCGGGGCGCGCTGTCGCCGCTATTGATTGCCGGCGCCGCCCCCGCCAAAGCCGCCTCCGCCTACGCCGCCGCCGCCGCCCCCGGCGCCGCTGCCACGTTTCCGCCGCGCGCAGCTTGGCGCAGACAGACAGCGAGGCGGCGGCGGCCGGCCGAACAGTCGCTACGCTCGCTCCTGCTGCCCAGCGCTCGCTCTCTGTACTGTTGGTCTAAAGCACGGCTAGAGTTCCCTATGGCGCGGCCGCGTCCACGGACACGGAAAAAGTATCGATACTTTCAATCTGTTTACTACTTTCATCTCGATACATTGATACTTTTATTCATTTCAGTACGTTCTTCATTGCACTTGTCATATCGAATATTCCGTGTAATGATACACTACTGGCCATTAAAATAGCTACACCAAGAAGAAATGCAGATGATAAACGGGTATTCATTGGACAAATATATTATACTAGAACTGACATGTGATTACATTTTCACGCAGTTTGGGTGCATAGATCCTGAGATATCAGTACCCAGAACAACCACCTCTGGCCGTAATAACGGCCTTGATACGCCTCGGCATTCAGTCAAACAGAGGTTGGATGGCGTGTACAGGTACAGCTGCTCATGCAGCTTCAACACGATACCACAGTTCATCAAGAGTAGTGACTGGCGTATTGTGACAAGCCAGTTGCTTGGCCACCATTGACCAGACGTTTTCAATTGGCGAGAGATCTGGAGAATGTGCTGGCCAGGGCCGCAGTCGAACATTTTCTGTATCCAGAAAGGCCCGTACAGAAACTGCAACAGCATCTCGTGGTTGTGCGGTAGCGTTCTCGCTTCCCACGCCCGGGTTCCCGGGTTCGATTCCCGGCGGGGTCAGGGATTTTCTCTGCCTCGTGGTGCCTGGGTGTTGTGTGCTGTCTTTCGGTTAGTTAGGTTTAAGTAGTTCTAAGTTCTAGGGGACTTATGACCACAGCAGTTGAGTCCCATAGTGATCAGAGCCATTTGAACCAGAACCTGCAACATGCGGTCGTGCATTATCCTGCTGAAATGTAGGGTTTCGCAGAGATTGAAGGAAGGGTAGAGCCACGGGTCGTAACACATCTGGAACGTAACGTCCACTGTTCAAAGTGCCGTCAATGCGAACAAGAGGTGACCGAGACGTGTAAACAATGGCATCCCATTCCATGACGCCGGGTGATGTTCATCGCGATGTCGCCAAACACGGATGCGACCATCATGATGCTGTAAACAGAACCTGGATTCATCCGAAAAAATGACGTTTTGCCATTCGTGCACCCAGGTTCGTCGTTGAGTACACCATCGCAGGCGCTCCTGTCTGCGATGCAGCGTCAAGGGTAACAATAGCAGCTATGGTCACTGAGCCGATAATCCATGCTGCTGCAAACGTCGTCGAACTGTTCGTGCAGATGGTTGTTGTCTTGCAAACGTCCCCATCTGTTGACTCACGGATCGAGACGTGGCTGCACGACCCGTTACAGCCATGCGGATAAGATGCCTGTCATCTCGACTGCTAGTGATACGAGGCCGTTGGGATCCAGCCCGACGTTCCGTATTACCCTCCTGAACCCACCTATTCCATATTCTGCTAACAGCCATTGAATATCGACCAACGCGAGCAGCAATGTCGCGATACGATAAACCGAAATCGCGATAGGCTACAATCCGACCTTCATCAAAGTCGGGAACATGATGGTACGCATTTCTCATCCTTGCACGACAACAACGTTTCACCAGGCAACGCCGGTCAACTGCTGTTTGTGTATGAGAAATCGGTTGGAAACTTTCCTGATGTGAGCACGTTATAGGTGTCGCCACCGGCGCCAACCTTGTGTGAATGCTCTGAAAAGCTAATCATTTGCATATCACAGCATCATCTTCCTGTCGGTTAAATTGCGAGTCTGTAGCACGTCATCTTCGTGGTGTAGCAATTTTAATGGCCAGTAGCGTATTATTTTCTTCTTTGGTGCCTTTCCCCCCTTACGTAAGGGGGCAGAATTTTAACCGTTTGAGTCCTTATAATATAAAAAGTATTAATTTTAAAAATTTTCACAAAATAGATCTTTATCATTAAGAAAAAAATTCTCAAAAAGTAAACAATCAATTGAGGTCTTAAGTTCAAATGAGGGATATGTCATTCAGCAGTACTTTCGAGATATACTGGAAAAACTGTACGATGTTGAATAGTAATCCCAAACCTTATGCTTACTCCCGCATGCTCATTAGGAAGAATACATTCTTATATCAAAATCTGTAATCATAGAATAAAGCAAATAATAGAAAGTGGTAATAGAAAATTACTGAAGTATTCCCTTTTCGATTTAAAAAACACTCATTTTTTCATAAATATCGAGTAACTAAAAATGGTACATTTCCAAACAAAATATTCTTTTCAAACATTGTAGCATGTTCATACACGTTCCTATTACATGTGTAAACATGTGTATTAAACAATGCATATCAAAATAGACAGTATAACGGAAGACAGTATCCTTTATAATGGCTTGGCTTGTAACATGGGATAGTGAATTCCACATTTATGACTTGTTAGAAAGCCCTGTTTATTCTGACAGAGACATATATTGATAAACTTGTCACTCTTGATCACTGTCCCAAACTTCAGCTCCATATTCATTGCCTTCTGCTGCAGAAGTCACTTTATTAACGACACATTTGTTTAGGATATTATCAGAATACTCAAGAAACTGCAAAGTGATAACATCAGTCGTACGTGAAACATCCTTTAGTTTCTTGGGTTTCAGAGGAGTGACGTAAATGTATGCCCCCAGCGTTTTATGAAAATGAGGCACTAGCCCAGTCTTAACCAGAGGCAATTCATATTTTCACCATTCCACTGTTGTCGAGTGCAATAGAGACCCATTTTGACTGAACATTTTACTCAGATATTTTGTTTACTGCATCACGCCTCTGTAACAAATCCTCTTTCTGCACGAAACGAGATTTCAACACTAGTTTGGATAGGGGAAAAATTACTGAACAAGTCCCATTTTAAAACTAACACATGCGGAATCGTGTGAAAATAACAACTGCAGCAATAACTCGTACACCTCAAAAATAAGTCCCCTTTATGATCTCACCTTCAATTGTTTTAAGGAAGTAGCTGACTTTGGAACGACTGGGCCGTACGGTTTTCAACTATGACTCATTTCATGAGCTATACACTGTAAGTCAAAAAAAAAAGTCCATGCCACGTCGAGTAGCTGCACTACACCGGGCAAAAGGTGGTCCGACACGGTATTAGGAGGTATCCCATGACTTTTGTCAGTTCAGTGTATACGCTGCAGCAACGCTCTCAAACGGAAACTTTTTTATTGGCCTTGATAGTGTCAGTACAGTACAGTAAAGTTCTATGTAATGACTTGGCAGAAAATCCTAAGAAATTTTGGTCTTATGTCAAAGCGGTAGGTGAATCAAAACAAAATGTCCAGACACTCTGTGACCAAAATAGTACTGAAACAGAGGATGACAGACTAAAGGCCAAAATACTAAATGTCTTTTGCCAAAGCTGTTTCACAGAGGAAGACTGCACTGTAGTTCCTTCTCTAGATTGTTGCACACATGACAAAATGGTAGATATCGAAATAGACGACAGAGTGATAGAAAAACAATTAAAATCGCTCAAAAGAGGAAAGGCCGCTAGACCTGATGGGATACCAGTTCGATTTTACACAGAGTACGCGAAGGAACTTGCCCCCCTTCTTGCAGCGGTGTACTGTAGGTCTCTAGAAGAGCGTAGCGTTCCAAAGGATTGGAAAAGGGCACAGGTCATCCCCGTTTTCAAGAGGGGACATTGAACAGATGTGCAGAACTATAGACCTATATCTCTAACGTCGATCAGCTGTAGAATTTTGGAACACGTATTATGTTCGAGTATAGTGACTTTTCTGGAGACTAGAAATCTACTCTGTAGGAATCAGCATGGGTTTCGAAAAAGACGGTCGTGTGGAACCCAGCTCGCGCTATTCGTCCACGAGACTCAGAGGGCCATAGACACGGGTTCCCAGGTAGATGCCGTGTTTCTTGACTTCCGCAAGGCGTTCGATACAGTTCCCCACAGTCGTTTAATGACCAAAGTAAGAGCATATGGACTATCAGACCAATTGTGTGATTGGATTGAAGAGTTCCTAGATAACAGAACGCAGCATGTCATTCTCAATGGAGAGAAGTCTTTCGAATTAAGAGTGATTTCAGGTGTACCGCAGGGGAGTGTCTTAGGACCGTTGCTATTCACAATATACATAAATGACCTTGTGGATGACATCGGAAGTTCACTGAGACTTTTTGCGGATGATGCTGTGGTATATCGAGAGGTTGTAACAATGTAAAATTGTACTGAAATGCGGGAGGATCTGCAGCGAATTGACGCATGGTGCAGGGAATGGCAATTGAATCTCAATGTAGACAAGTGTAATGTGCTGCGAATACATAGAAAGAAAGATCCCTTATCATTTAGCTACAATATAGCAGGTCAGCAACTGGAAGCAGTTAATTCCATAAATTATCTGGGAGTACGCATTAGGAGTGATTTAAAATGGAATGATCATATAAAGCTGATCGTCGGTAAAGCAGATGCCAGACTGATATTCATTGGAAGAATCCTAAGGAAATGCAATCCGAAAACAAAGGAAGTAGGTTACAGTACGCTTGTTCGCCCACTGCTTGAATACTGCTCAGCAGTGTGGGATCCGTACCAGATAGGGTTGATAGAAGAGAAAGAGAAGATCCAACGGAGAGCAGCGCGCTTCGTTACAGGATCATTTAGTAATCGCGAAAGTGTTACGGAAATGATAGATAAACTCCAGTGGGAGACTCTGCAGGAGAGACGCTCAGTAGCTCGGTACGGGCTTTTGTTGAAATTTCGAGAACATACCTTCACCGAGGAGTCAAGCAGTATATTGCTCCCTCCTACGTATATCTCGCGAAGAGACCCTGAGGCTAAAATCAGAGATTTTAGAGCCCACACAGAGGCATACCGACAGTATTTCTTTCCACGAACAATACGAGACTGGACTAGAAGGGAGAACCGATAGAGGCACTCAAGGTACCCTCCGCCACACAGCGTCAGGTGGCTTGCGGAGTATGGATGTAGATGTAGATGTAGACCCGAGGTGCCGGTCCACAGTGTCAGTACTGGCTCTTCAGGAAATAAGTTTGACAGCTACTGGTCTGTGGTGTCTCCTGTTGCATTTGGGTATGCAGTGGGGAAGAATAATTGATTAAATGCCTTCGCGTGCACTGTAATCAGTATAATCTTCTCTCCGAAGTGCCTGCGGCAGCAATACGTAAGGCGTTGTAGTACATTCCTAGACCCATCACATAAAACAAGCTTTTGAAACTTTTTTAGTACGTTTTCCCCAGACAGTTAGCCTCTGTCTTCGCCTCCTTCAGCGTCTCTGTGACGCTCTCTCACGAGTGAAGCAAACCTATGACCGTACATCCCGCCCTTTTTTGCACACGTTCGGTTTCAACTGTTAGTCGTATTTGGATAGGGACCACACACTTGAGTAGCATTCTAGGATGGATCGACGAGTGTTTTTTAAGGAATCATTTGCAATAAAATAAAATTTAAAATATCTTACTTATCCACTGGAAGAAGCTAGAAGCACTTACAAATATGAACTAAAAGAAAAAAAAAATCTCTCGACACTCTCAAGAGACAGACGCATTCAGTGTATATTTTATCGTGAGGTTCTTCAAGACAAAATTTTCGCTATGTTGTTTGCAATGGGTAAGAAAATACTCAAGGCTGATGAGTTTGTGTACTCTTAGACCTCATAGATCCACCGAGAAAGTTATTAAGAATGAATTTTAATTTTAGTAACATCAAGTGCAATTATTCTATCGTGCTACCTGGGAACGTAATTACACCTTGCTGTAAACCATGAGCTGCATGTAAAGTATTTAACTGCCAGATCGTTATTCGCCCATAGATCCCGTCGACAGTGCTATATCTGATACCGAGGACAAACGGACGCATTTATACAATTCTCTATTTGTAAGGTAACAACATTTTTATGCATAACAGTAAAATCGTAATATTACTTACGTATTGTGCATGTCCATATCAAATGACGTGCGTGTCATTTATAAAATCTATATGGTGTCAAAACCGATGTGCATCTCGAAATCAGAGAACGCTGTATGTATTTAAAATCTCATTAGAACCATGTCTCCGTGATCAGGATATCTGTCCCACCTGTGCAGTACGCAGGTCGTTGCGCGCATATGACACAGCTGTCAAACGCTAAACGGCCGCACTTCCTGCCCGAATTGGACACCACTGTCACGAAATGAAACCATGGAACTGGTGGTCAGGGCAGAAGTCTGTATTAAAGATCTGTTGTTATCTCTGAGATTGTATCTAGACACATCTGTGACGCGGCCTCGCTGTAGATAATGAATATCGCGTTTGGACAGTTTACTTACGGGAAGTTCTGTGGACAACAGAGCGTACAGTCTGGCTAAGGCCCTTCAGTCCCGTAAGTGGGTTACGGTGAACAGCGGAGTAATTGAATAGCGCATGGCGCGAAATTTCCTCTTCCTTCCACTTCGTCCGCAGCTCGTGGTCTTGCGGTAGCGTTCTCGCTTCCCACGCACTGGTTCCCGGGTTCGATTCCCGGCGGGGTCAGGGATTTTCTCTGCCTCGTGATGACTGGGTGTTGTGTGCTGTCCTTAGGTTAGTTAGGTTGAAATAGTTCTAAGTTCTAGGGGACTGATGACCATAGCTGTTAAGTCCCATAGTGCTCAGATCCATTTGAACCAATCCTTCCACTTCAGTGACTTTAAAGTTATGATGTTAAAATGAAGTATTAGAGGCTCTACGGTTTACAAAAATAACTACATTCTGCTGTGAATCGTTCGGAAAACGTGGGATAGATGGAACAACAGCAACTTTCAATCTTTAGCAGTTTACGTAGCTCGCAAGGAAACAACGGTCCTCGAAAAGTTCCGAACATAGAACATGGTTTTCTGTCGAACGGAAACCTTGCTTCCTGGCACCATTTTACAATTTTTCTAAAAGCAGTGGTTTTGAAGCAGAAAACCAGTAATTAAATGCACGTTCCTTCTGCACTGTCCAGTCACGTTAATGTGACCACCATTCAGAAGCCTGAATAACAACCTTCCACAGCACGGACCGCTGCGAGACGTTCAGGCAGTGTGTCTCTGATGTTCTTGAAGGTACTGACGGGGGTGTGCAGCCTGTGCCGTGGCCAGGCGCGCTCGGTGTCTCGGTTGAGGATGCACAGCGGGAACAGCCAGATGGGGGTGGTCCCACAGATTCTCAATTAAGTTTAAATATAGGGAGTACGGTGAATTCATCCTGGTGCTCTTCGAACCACGCACGTACATTGCGAGCTGTGTGTGTGTGTTGCATTGTCCTGCTGGTAGATGCCATCCTGTCGACGAAAAACAAACTGGATGTAGGGACGGCCGTGGCCCCCAAGCATAGATGCATACTTGTGTTGATGCACTGTACCATCCAGCACGACATGATCAACCAGGGAATGTCCTCAGGCATGGACCCTTCCGTCAGTTATTGCTGGGTGTTTCCTTTCAGACGTTGCTCGCCGTCCGATGGAGCAGAAGACGTGATTCTGAAAAGGCAACCTGTTGCCACTCAGTGAACGTCCAGGGGCGGTACTGGCGTGCGAATTGCAGTATTTGTCGCCTGAGGAATCGGGCGTCTTCTTCGGAGGCCAATACACAGCAACTTTCGCTGAACGGTCGTCGAACAGACACTGTTGGTAGCCCCTTGGTTCATCTGGGCGGTCAGTTAATCAATCTCTTCACCCGTTCACGTCTCCACAGCCTTCGTTCACCCGTGTTATCTATGGCCCGAGATGGACCACAGGTGCCTCGGCGCCGGTTTCGGGTAGCGCCATTTTGCCATGGACGGTATACATACCGGGCGATCAAAAAGTTAGTATAAATTTGAAAACTGAATAAATCATGGAATAATGTAGATAGAGAGGTACAAATTGACACACATGCTTGGAATGACATGGGGTTTTATTAGAACCAAAAAAATACAAAAGTTCACAAAATGTCCGACAGATGGCGTTTCATCTGATCAGAATAGCAATAATTAGCATAACAAAGTAAGACAAAGCAAAGATGATGTTCTTTATAGGAGAAGCTCAATATGTCCACCATCATTCCTCAACAATAGTTGTAGTCGAGGAATAATGTGAACAACACTCTAAAGCATGTCCGGAGTTATGGTGAGGCATTGGCGTCGGATGTCGTCTTTCAGCATCCCTAGAGATGTCGGTCGATTACGATACACTTGCGACTTCAGGTAACCCCAAAGCCAATAATCGCACGGACTGAGGTCTGGGGACCTGGGAGGCCAAGCGTGACGAAAGTGGCGTCTGAGCACACGATCATCACCAAACGACGCACGCAAGAGATCTTTCACGCACCTAGCAATATGGGGTGCAGCGCCATCCTGCATAAATATCGTACGTTCCAGCAGGTAGTTATCAGCCAGGCTGGGGATGATGCGATTCTGTAACATATCGGCGTACTTCTCACTCGTCACGGTAGCAGTTACAAAACCAGAATCACGCATTTCCTCGAATAAAAAAGGCCCAATAACGGTAGATGTGGTAAATCCAACCTATACCGCGACTTTCTCGTCGTGTAATGGAGTTTCCATGACAGTTCTAGGATTTTCGGTAGCCCAAATTCTGCAGTTGTGGGCGTTGACAGACTCTCGGAGCGTGAAATGACCTTTGTCGGTCCACAACACGTTGCTCAACCAATCGTCATCTTCCGCCATCTTTTGAAGCGCCCACACCGCAAATGCCCTCCGCTTCACTAAATCGCCAGGTAACAGTTCATGATGCCGATGGATTTTGTACGGATAGCATCGGAGGATACGCCTAAGTGCCAACCAAACAGTAGTGTATGGAATGCCGGTGCCACGTGCGACTGCACGAGAGCTGACTTCCCCTTGCATAGACGAACCCACTACAGTCTCCATTTCTTCCTGAACTGTCTCAGCAGCATTACGCCTTGTGCTCGGTCGGCCACTACGGGGTCTATCGTCTAAACAACCCGTGGCTTCGAACTTCGAAATCATTCTCGCCACAGCTGCATTTGTCAACGGACCTTTACCCGTTCGAATCCCCTTCCTATTGCGATAGGATCGTAACGCTGAACTGGCACATTCCCCATTCTGATAATACAGCTTCACTAAAAGCGCCTGCTGGCGCATCTGATTCTCTCTCTCATTACATCTCCTTTTATACACGATTGTCATGCGCAGTCACTGACGTTTTGCTGTCCAGCGCCATCTGTCGGACATTTTATAAACTTTATTTTTTTTTTTTTTTTCGTTCTAATAAAACCCCCATGTCACTCCAAGCATATGTGTCAATTTTTACCTCTCTATCTACATTATTCCGTGGTTTATTAAGTTTTCAAATTTATACTGACTTTTTGATCACCAGGTACTTTAAGCGGGGCGACACGCGAACAGTTTACAAAACTGAGCCCTTTCGGAAAAGCCTCCACTCTTGGTCCGAAAGCCAGTGATCGTGCCCTTTTGGACGTCGGGTAGATCGCTCCGCTTCTGCGTTACGACAACGACTGCGCTGTTTTCCGCTTTACATGTCATCCACTGCTATGCTGCCACCTTCCGTGTGTGAGTGGTTATTGCAGGTTGACGTCGAACGTAGGCAGTGTTCACATTAATGTGACTGAGCGCATATTATCACGTTGTAGTTACATTTATAAGGCAAGTGCATTAACATACAAAATATCTTAACATATCCACGTACCTGTGAAAGGTAATATTGAGTTCTTTCTAGAATTTATTTGTGTAACTAAACGCTGCGCAACTCTTCACCGTTTGCTTTGCATAAACCGTAATGTGTAGCCACCACAATTATAATTGACGAATACTGTTTATATCCCCCAGTAAATATATAGTGTTCAATCTGTGCCCTTGAAAGCCACAAGAAGCTTCTACTTAAGGCACTCTTACCACCACAATGCCGTCCAGCCAAAGGTTCGAAATATCCTGCTACTGCAGCGCCCTCGGGGAGTCAAGTTATTTTTACAAGGTCTTTGGCTCTTGCATAGCGCCAGCCATGAATCTTTCCCTCGTAGATTGCCTCAAGGGGGTAGCCCTCTTCAAATGAACGGGAAATAGGTGATTTTTGTGTTTTTTTTAGGTAACATAAAAAATAATACTAAATCCTTAAACTTTTTGCCTTTAAGAAATCATTTTTATGTACATAACGAAAGCTCTTTGTAACCACTGCACCAGATGGAAGGACCCCTTGCAGCGAGAATTCTCGAAGCCCTCCTATTGGACCTGTAACAAAGTAAGTTTGTATAAGTCATTTTCAATATATTTTCTATCAGCATACATAGCAATTAAAAAATGTTAAGTTCTACCAAAATGCTGATATGTTGAAATAAATCTCAGTTCAGAATGAGATTTTCTTCTCTGCAGCAGAGCGTGCGCTGATAGGAAACTTCCTGGCAGATTAAAACTGTCTGCCGGACCGAGACTCGAACTCGGGACCATTGCCTTTCGCGGGCAAGTGCTGTACCAAGGTCCCGAGTTCGAGTCTCGGTCCGGCACACAGTTTTAATCTGTCAGGAAGTTTCATATCAGCGCACACTCCGCTGCAGAGTGGAAATCTCATTCTGGAAACATCCCCCAGGCTGTGGCTAAGCCATGTCTCCGCAATATCCTTTCTTTCAGGAGTGCTAGTTCTGCAAGGTTCGCGGGAGAGCTTCTGCAAAGTTTGGAAGGTAGGAGACGAGGTACTGGCAGAAGTAAAGCTGTGAGGACGGGGCGTGAGTCGTGCTTGGCTAGCTCAGTTGGTAGAGCACTTGCCCGCGAAAGGCAAAGGTCCCGAGTTCGAGTCTCGGTCCGGCACACAGTTTTAATCTGCCAGGAAGTTTCAAATCTCATTTCCTTCCTCAAAAATATAGAGAGAAGTGCGTGCACCGGAAACAGACTTTTGAAGATATCGCAAAACAGCTATGCACGATGATAGAAAATTTAGTTTTGAATGCCAACACCAAATTTGGGTACCGTTATTATGTATTGTTTCCCATCAATTTGAAAAATACGGTTTCGAGAAAAAGGCATTTGAAGTTTCAAAAACAAACACCATCCCAACAGGCCTCGAAGGCCCAGCGGTACCGACCGGCCGCCGTGTCATCCTCATCCTTAGACCTCACTGGACGCGGATACAGAGGGACATCTGCTCAGTCCACCGCACTCCTGGGTGGCGCTACTTCTCAGTGAAGTAGCTCCTCAATTGGCCTAACAAGGGCTGAGTGCACCCGCTTGCCAACACCACTCGGCAGACCCGGACCGTGACATGTCAAAGTGCTAGCCGAGCCTGACAGCTCTTAACTTCGGTGATCTGACAGGAACCAGTGTTACCACTGCAGGAAGGCTGTTGGCTCATTTGAAGTTTCTTTTTTTGTAAGTAAGCAAAAACATACCTCTAGTCACGAATAACTGGACCATACAGAAAACTTTTCATATCCTCCTCCAAAATCGTCATGGCGGTTGTCGACCTGCGCGCCACTCTGGCAGCTTCTGTCATCTGCTGTTCTGCTCGCTCGATACGCTTTTCGTCTGCTTTTTGCATGAGTTGCAGCAGGACAGTTCAGTGTCATGTTCGAACATGTTCATGATTTCCTTAATTTCTGTTAGGTCATCGTTGATATTACATGTTGCCACTTTTGCTGCGATGTTGACTGTTTTTTTTTTTTCGCTGTGAGTGGTTTCCGAAGGCAATTTTTTCACTGATCGTCTTGTAATCGAATAACGGAATTTCTGGCGAACTTGGGATGAGCACGACAGTAGAGTACACATTCCAGAGAAGATTTTAAGCAAGCAGTAAAGGAAACAAAAGTTCGGAGTAGGTATTAAAATCCATGGAGCAGAAAAAAAAAAAAAACTTTGAGGTTCGCCGATGACATAGTAATTCTGTCAGAGACAGCAAAGGACTTGGAAGAGCAGTTGAACGGAATGGACAGTGTCTTGAAAGGAGGGTATAAGATGAACATCAACAAAAGTAAAACGAGGATAATGGAATGTAGTCGAATTAAGTCGGGCGATGCTGAGGGAATTAGATTAGGAAATAACGCACTTAAAGTAGTAAAGGAGTTTTGCTATTTGGGGAGCAAAATAACTGATGATGGTCGAAGTAGAGAGGATATAAAATGTAGACTGGCAATGGTAAGGAAAGCGTTTCTGAAGAAGAAAAATTTGTTAACATCGAGTATAGATTTAAGTGTCAGGAAGTCGTTTCTGAAAGTATTTGTATGGAGTGTAGCCATGGATGGAAGTGAAACGTGGACGATAAATAGTTTAGACAAAAAGAGAATAGAAGCATTCGAAATGTGGTGCTACAGAAGAATGCTGAAGATTAGATGTGCAGATCACATAACTAATGAGGAGGTATTGAATAGAATTGGGGAGAAGAGGAGTTTCTGGCACAATTTGACCAGAAGAAGGGATCGGTAGGACATGTTCTAAGGCATCAAGGGATCACCAATTTAGTACTGGAGGGCAGCGTGGAGGGTAAAAATCGTAGAGGGTGACCAAGAGATGAGTACACTAAGCAGATTCAGAAGGATGTAGGCTGCAGTAGGTACTGGGAGATGAAGAAACTTGCACAGGATAGAGTAGCATGGAGAGCTGCATCAAACCAGTCTCAGTACTGAAGACCACAACAACAACAACAACAACGACGACAACAACATTTTACAGGGAAATTTCACAAGACTGTAGCTTGTACGTAAATGAAGATAATAAGTAGGAGGAAATGTTAACTTTGCACTGCACTATAAAGTTTTTATCCAGTTTTGCAAGAGTATATCTCCCACATGCTTGCACACACAGCCATGGGATACATTTTACAATTGCGTATAGGATCGGAGTTTTCAATTACCTCGCACAAACGTTAATGCGCCCTCTACCCGATGCATGACCAACCCATTAAAGGTTAGTCAAACTCGTCGCATAATTTTACCATGCGCCGTGGCACCAGTGGTGCAGCGCAAGATTCGTACTGCCCTTTCGGACGATCCATCGTTGCGACATCTCACTGTTTAAAATGGTCTAACATACTACACGCAGGGCTGTTCGGTGGTGCTCAGACCTGTAGAAGAATGAAAGTTCCGGCATGTCGTCGCTGTTGTGGAGAAAGCTAGATGAATGAGGGGAGTCTTGCTGCTCCACAGAGACCCAGATCGACTGTCACACAGGCCGGCCGAAGTGGCCGCGCGGTTCTGGCGCTGCAGTCTGGAACCGCGAGACCGCTACGGTCGCAGGTTCGAATCCTGCCTCGGGCATGGATGTGTGTGATGTCCTTAGGTTAGTTAGGTTTAACTAGTTCTAAGTTCTAGGGGACTAATGACCTCAGCAGTTGAGTCCCATAGTGCTCAGAGCCGACTGTCACACAAACTGCCAATTTACAACTAGCGCCGAGCTAAACTTCTAGTTTGGTGGAAATTCACCCCATTTTCTGTCTTTGTTCATGTCGAAGATATTATCACGTTAATTGGACTGGTGTGAGAACATTTGTAACCCTTTCATCCACATTAGTGTTTTTCAATATTTATAGTGGCGCTGACAACCCCACCGTTGAGCATCACTGAACCCTAAGCACACATCCACACACTTAAATGGACTAAATAGTTTGGAACCACCCTGTATTTACGTATCTTACAGGCTTCACAACTTTATTGCAAATGACCCTACGTACTAAAATACTGTGGTAAAAGGTGGAGGCAACGCCACCATTCTGTAACGACAGAAGACCAAAATATAAACGTGAAGAACGAACGAAACTCTAGTGTGTCAACTCTGTACCAGAAATTCCGTACCGTGCGACGGCCTTTACTGTACAGTATCACTCGTATTGAATTATAAAGTGCGACGACATCACAGAACAAAATGGTTCAAATGGCTCTGAGCACTATGGGACTTAACATCTATGGTCATCAGTCCCCTAGAACTTAGGCCTACTTAAACCTTCAGCGGTATGGGGTAAATTGGAGGGTACTAACAAGTAAACACGAGTAGCACAACCTGACGTTTTAAGGAGAAAAAAGTACACTTACATAGCCCTAGCAGTGGGTCCCGCACGGTAGTACGCTGTTATGATTTTCTGAAACTACAGCTTTTAGATTTTCGCGTCTACCGTTTGTCAGTCGGCTGCGCCCACTGCAGAGGCCTCGTGCCCAAGCGCTAGGAACTGTACAGCGGAGAGAGAACCACGTCGCCGCTGTTGGCGTGACGCTGAAGGTGACAGAAGACGAAAGCGAGGTGAACACATCTGTCCAGAGTGTTTAAAATCTTGGTAGGGAACACGTGTTACTCTACGCGAAAAGTAGCAAGTAATATGGATACGTAATATGTCACCTTCGCACACATACACTATGTGATCAAAAGTATCCGTACACCTGGCAGAAAATGACGTACAAGTTCGTGGCGTCCTCCATCGGTAATGCTGGAATTCAATCACCTTAGCCGTGATGACAGCTTCCACTCTCGCAGGCATACGTTCAATCAGGTGCTGGAAGGTTTCTTGGGGAATGGCAGCCCATTCTTCACGGAGTGCTGCACTGAGGCGAGGTATCGATGTCGGTCGGTGAAGCCTGGCAAGAAGTCGGCGTTCCAAAACGTCCCAAAGGTTTCTATAGGATTCAGGTCAGGGCTCTGTGCAGGCCAGTCCATTACAGGGATGTTGTTGTCGTGTAACCACTCCGCCATAGGCCGTCCATTATGAACAGGTGCTCGATCGTGTTGAAAGACACAATCGCCATCCCCGAATTTCTCTTCAACAGTGGTAAGCAAGAAGGTGCTTTAAATGTCAATGTAGGCTTGTGCTGTGACAGTGCCACGCAAAACAACAAGACGTGCAAGCCCCACCCGTGAAAAACACTACCACACCATAACGTCACCGCCTCCGAATTTTACTGTTGCCACTACACACGCTGGCAGATGACGTTCACCGGGCATTCGCCATACCCACACCCTCCCATCGGATCGCCACATTGTATTGTATGTTAACCGGGGACCAAGAAACGACGGAGAGGCTCCGTCCCCGCCGCAGCCGCAGTGGTCCACAACCCCACGACGACTGCCGCAGTCCATTTCACCCCTCCGCCGCCCCATACCGAACACAGGGTTATTGTGCGGTTGGGCCCCCGGTGGACCCTTCCAGGGAACGTCTCACACGAGACGAGTGTAACCCCTACGTTTGCGTGGTAGAGTAATGGTGGTGTACGCGTAAGTGGTGAACTTGTTCGCGCAGCAATCGCAGACATAGGTGGAAAAAGGGGAACCAGCCCGCATTCGCCGAGGCAGATGGAAAACTGCCTAAAAACCATCCACAGACTGGCCGTTTCAGCGGACCTCAACACAAATCCGCCGGGCGGATTCGTGCCGGGGACCAGGCGCTTCTTCCCGCCTGGAAAATCGCCACATTGTTTACCGTGATTCGTCACTCCACTCAAAGTTTTTCCACTGTTCAATCGTCCCATGTTTACCATCCTTGCACCAAGCGAGGCGTCGTTTGGCATTTACCGGCGTGATGTGTGGCTTATGAGCAGCGGCTCGACCATGAAATCCAAGTTTTCTCACCTCTCGCCTAACTGTCATAGTACTTGCAGTGGATCCTGATGCAGTTTGGAATTCCTGTGTGATGGTCTGGATAGATGTCGGCCTATTACGACCCTCTTCAACTGTCGGCGGTCTCTGTCAGTCAACAGACGAGGTCGGCCTGTACGATTTTGTGCTGTACGTGTCCCTTCACGTTTCCACTTCTCTACCAAATTGGAAACAGTGGACCTAGGGGTGTTTAGGAGTGTGGAAATCTCGCGTACAGACGTATGACACAAGTGACACCCAATCACCTGATGACGTTCGAAGTCCGTGAGTTCCGTAGAGCGCCCCGTTCTGCTGTCTCGAGATGTCTAATGTCTACTGAGGTCGCTGATATGGAGTAGCTGGCATAGGTGGCAGCACAATGCGCCTAATATGAAAAACGTATGTTTTTTGGAGTTAACATAAGTAACTGAAGAAATATTATGAAATGAAATTACTGATATTGGATTTACAAGTGAATCATGGCATTGACGTTGAAGAACAGCGCTTGTCCGGCAAATGTACTTCAGTTTAACAGTGCCAGCTCTAAAATTCAAAGAAGACAACGCACGACACTACTTCTCTAATGAAACACTAATTCGTTTCATTCATTTGCGTTGCATTTAGGAATCGGAGTATAGAAGTGTTCAAAGCAAAGAGATCACTGGCACCAGCTAGAGGCTAGAAACCACTTACTTGGACACAATTAACACAGTATACACTGATATGACAGATGTCATGAGATACCTCCTAGTATCGTGTCGGACCTCCTTTTGTCCTGCGAAGTGGAACAGATCGACGTGGCATGGACTCAACAAGTCGTTGGAAGTTCCCTGCAGAAACATTGAGCCGTGCTGCCTCTGTAGCTGTCCGTAATTACGAAAGTGCTGCCGCAGAGGGATTTTGTGTACGAACAGACCTCTAGGTTATGTCCCATAAATGTTCGATGGGGTTCATGTCGAGCGATGTGAGTGACCAGATCATTCGCTCCAATTATCCAGAATGTTCTTCAAACCAATAGCGAAAATAATTGCGGCCCGGTGACATATTGCATTGTCATCCAACAAAATTTCGACGTTATTTGGGAACATTAAATCCAAGAGTGGCTGCAAGTGCTCTCCCGGTAGCCGAACATAACAATTTCCAGTCAGTGACCGTTTCAATTGCACCAGAGGACCCAGTACGTTCCTTGTGAACACAGCCCACACCATGATGGAGGCAACACTAGCTTGCACAGTGCCTTGTTAACAACTAGGGTCAATTCGTGGGGTCTGCGCCACACTAATACCCTACCATAAGCTCTTACCAACTGAATTTTGGACCCATCTGACTGGTGCACGGATTTCCAGTCGCCTCAGGAGAGGCGCTGCAGGCAATATCGTGCTGTTAGCAAAGGCAGTCTGTCCGTCATCTGCTGCCGTAGCCCATTACCGCCGGATTTCTCCGCACTGTCCTACGCTCCACGTTGATTATTGCAATGTTGCTTGTTTGTTAGCACTGACAACTATACGCAATTGCCGCTGCTTTCTATCCTTAAGCCAAGGCCGTAAGCCACTGCATTGTCCTTGGTGAGACGTAATACCTGTAATATGGTATTCTCAGCACACTTCACACTGTGGATCTCAGAATATTGAATTTTCTAACGATATCCAAAATGGATTCTGCAATGCTTGTAACTCCAAGCAGCGTACCAAGTTCAAAGTCTGTTAATTCCCATCGTGTGGCCATGATCACGTCGGAAGCATTTTCCCATGAATCACCTGACTACAAATGACAGCTCCGCCAATTCACTGCCCTTTTACACCTTATGTGCGCGATACTACCGCCATCTATGCATGTGCATATCGCTATTGCATGGCTTTTGTCACCTCATTCTATTACCATTGTCAAAACAGTATTTCAGAAATATCTTGCTCACTTCACTAGACAGTACTTCGCACTCGGGCGTTAGTCAGCTGCAGTGAATGAGAAAGAGCCACATGCAACGGGTGCTTGCGAAAGTGTAAAAGCTGTACTTTCACGTCACAAGTGCGTACTGTTATTATTGTGGCCCAAATTTTCGCGTGCGTGATCGGTTTCTGGGGCTGAAGTCTTGGGATTATGCTTTATCTTCTTAAAATGTGAGGTCAAGTTGTTGATGCTTCTTTGTAAGACTTCCGACCATGAACCGCCTAGTCTTACGACGGCAACTCTATTTGCCATTCGCCAAAGTAACGACTCTGCTGGAGCTGGATTATACAGAGTCGTACGCAGGAGCGACCCTGCTTAAACAAAAAAGGTGGATAATCAGCAATTTGAAGTCAACTACACACATCAAAAAAAGTTTTCCATCACCTCGGTTCCGAGAGTTCCGGAACCTGTACCAAAATTGGAATAGAGATCAACATAAACATCATTTCCGCCCTTTTTTGTTGCTCATGAAAGCCACATATTGCTTGTTGTATCACCATAGTACCTCTAATACCCAGTAGTACGTCCTCTTGCATTGATACATGCCTGTATTCGTCGTGCCATACTATCCACAAGCTCATCAAGGCACTTTTGGTCGAGATTGTCCCACTCCTCAAAGGCGATTCGGCGTAGATCCCTCGGTGTGGTTGGTGGGTCACGCCGTCCCTAAACAGCCCTTTTCAATCCATTCTAGGCATGTTCAATAAGGTTCATGTCTGGAGAACATGCTGGCCACTCTAATCGAGCGATGTCGTTATCCTTAATGAATTAATTCACAAGATGTGCACGATGGGGACGCGAATTGTCGTCCATGAAGACGAATGCCTCGCCAATATGCTGTCGATATGATTGCACTATCGGTCGGAGGATGGCATTCACTTATCGTACAGCCGTTACGGCGCTTTCCATGAGCGCCAGTGGTGTACGATGGCTCCCCATAAAGCCACACCAAAACATCAAGGAACCTCCATCTTAGTGCACTCGCTGGGCAGTGTGTCTCAGGCGTTCAGCCTGACCGGGTTGCCTCCGAACACGTCTCCGACTATTGTCTGGTTGAAGGCATATGTGACTCTCATCGGTGAAGAGAACGCGATGCCAATCCTGCGCGCTCCGTTCGGCATATTGTTGGGCCCATCTGTATCGTGCTGCATGGTGTCTGTATCGTGCTGCATGGTGTCTTGGTTGCGAAGATGGACATCGCCATGGACGCAGGGAGCGAAGTTGCACATCATGAAGCCTATTGCGCACAGTTTGAGTCGTAACACGACGTCCTGTGGCTGCACGAGAAACATTATTCAACATAGTGACGCTGCTGTTAGTGTTCCTTCGAGCAATCCGTAGTTAGCGGTCATCCACTGCAGTGGTAGCCCTTGGGCGGCCTGAGTGAGGCCTGTCATCGACAGTTCCTGTCTCTCTGTATCTCCCCCATGTCCGAACGACATTGCTTTGGTTCACTCCGAGACGCCTGGACACTTCCCTTGTTGAGAGCCCTTCCTGGCACAAAGTAACAATGCGGACGCGATCAAACCGCGGTATTCACCGTCTAGGCATGGCTGAACTACAGACAACACGAGCCGTGTACCTCCTTCCTGGTGGAATGACTGGAACTGATCGGCTCTCCGACCCCCTCCGTCTAATAGGCGCTGCTCATGCATGGTTGTTTACATCTTTGGGAGGAGGGGGGGGGGGTTTAGTGACATCTCTGAACAGTCAAAGGGACTGTGTCTGTGATACAATATCTGCAGTCAACGTCTGTCTTCAGGAGGTCTGGGAACCGGAGTGGTGCAAAACTTTTTTTGATGTGTGTATTATGAGATGGGAGAGTAGCAAAACGTGTGAGGCTATGTCGCCAACATATAGGCTATTGTGGAAGCCGCCGTGTTGGGTACAAGTCGCTGTTTTCAACTGGAAAGGAGGTCATTTTCCATATGTAACAGCGCTTTTGTCGTCTCCGATACAGCGTGTACAAGAGATAAGGACGTCACGTTCACCGTGTGAACTGAAGGTTATCTCCTGGTTGAGAGAAGTTGGTTTGACCCGACTGTTGCTGCGAAGTAACGTCAGAATGGCTTTGCATATTTGTCAACTGCTATCGAGTTTCGGGATCGCATGTCCAGTCGGGGTTCCGATAAAAGTAGCGTCTCCACTTGATATTTCTAACAAGCAAGGACATTCTGTCATAACACGCAACATATCCAATACGGCGTGGCCGAGGTCGCTAACGGACGTTCCCGGGTTCGATTCCCGGCGGAGTCAGGGATTTTCTCTGCCTCGTGATGACTGGGTGTTGTGTGCTGTCCTTCGGTTAGTTAGGTTTAAGTAGTTCTAAGTTCTAGGGGACTGATGACCTCAGCAGTTAAGTCCCATAGTGCTCAGAGCCATTTGAACCATTTGCTAACGGACGCTCGTGGGGTGACGCTCGACTCGAGGGTAAAGCAGGTTCGAAACGTGGAGGTGAATGAAAATTTCACTGCCAGTATTTAGCCAGCAAGGGGAAAAGAGATCGTGTAAAGTTTCCGATAGCCAAACTTTGCGCCAATGTCCTGATATAAATACCGAACCTCTCTGCAATGTCTCATGACGTGAGAGCCTGTAACACTGTTGATGGTCATCCGTCTATCAGGTAGGGACATTAAGCTTGGCTTGGCGGCCTCTTTGGTGCTGTTCGCGAGGAATAAGCTATGTGCTGGCACCAGGTTTCATCCTCTCCCCTCCTTTATCATCATCATAATACAACACAAACATTTTCTCTCTCTCTCTCTCTCTCTCTCTCTCTCTCTCTCACACACACACACACACACACACACACACACACACACACACCGCAGGAGTAGACTACTTGACCCCCATGTTCGGAATTTGCACCACGCCGCCAGCAAAGCGAATGAGTTACCGTAAGTCAGTTACCGCGAATGCTGGGATGGTTCCTCTGTAAAAGACTCGGCCGATTTCCTTCCCCGTTCGAAGCCTGTTTCCTCTTACGTAATTACTTTCCTCTCGCCGGGACTAAGTTAAACCCTAATCCGGCTTCCTTTTCGTGCGCCCGCCGGCCGTAGCTGCCCGCGCACGGCTCGGCGGCGGCCTCGCCACGCCGCCCGCGCCGCGTATCTCTCACTTAGCGAGTCGCGTCTTAATGCTGCAAGATGGCGGAGCCGGCCCTGAGCCGAGGGCCTCCTAATCGCGCACGACACGCCCCGGCCCTCTTAACGCTTTCCTCGGCCCTCCGTTGCCCCCCCAGAGGCTCTCGCGTACAGCCCTTGTACGCCGGTGCGTCTTCTCTAGGAGCTGCTAATGGCGACGGGGGTTAATGGCTTGTCGATAACGGACACGGCGTCGGGACGGTGACGAGTACACGGGCCGACGCCTCCGCTTCACAGAGGCCGGAACAGCGGCGTCGTCGTCACTCGTGAGAGACTGATTAGTGCTGCATAATGCAGCAAGGGGCCAGGGGCTAGCCTTTCTGGGGCTCACAGTCTACATCTTCGGAATTATGTTGCGCGAGCGATCGGTAGGATGCTGTCATGTGCTCGATATCGAGAAGCATCACATAAATATTGAGGCAAAGCGTGTGAAAAATGTATATGTTCTTGTAATCCCAGAGTATGGAGATGGGTGTAGAAAAGCAAGCAAGCAGGTCAGGACCAGAAACAGTAACGTTTTTGTGTCGAGAGGAACCGACCCAGCCTTTGTACAACAGTTCTAAGAGTGACTTTGTTCCACTTAGGGCGCTCTGGTCACGTGTCGGGAGTGGCTAACTGCCCGACCCTGCAGGAAATATGTAGTGCAGTGAGGAGCTGTCTGTCTTCGCGATATATGTACGAGTGTCTGGCAGTCGATAGCTACATGAATAATGTAAAAGGGACGATTTTGTATGGCACAGGATATGAATTGTATGTTTACTACATCGACGCACTACGGGGTGATATATTGTCAGGTTGGAGATCGGTTTCACGCTCTAATATTCGAGCTTTCTTCCTCAGTGGCAGAGCAGTGTAATTGAGTAAGAGTCTTTCAGTATTTGACGATCTGTATGCCATTTCTGCACAGTTTAACTGTCAGTACAAAATACTTTTGCCACTGAAAGTCTTGTGTGCAGAAAACAATGGCAGACGGTGCTCCCACACCACAGCAGTTTGACGAGTAAATTCGGTAAGGACAAATTGGAATGCTCCATTCGTTCACAAGACGTCCTTTCGTGCTGGTGCATAGCAGCATCTACAAACTGATTCGAACAAGATGGAGGCTAGGTGTCTACGGAAGTTCTGTGAAAGCGAATGTTCAACGACAAGTTGAAGCAGACCATCCATCTCTGGCGGGGATGTCGTCACACCTCTGCCATTGGGGATTAGGACATCTCCAGACCAGTAGCTGTAGGATACCTAAAATTTCCCCCATTTTTCTCTTCTGTGGGACTGCTTAGAATTCTGTGTGTGTAATTATTCTGATTCCCCCCCCCCCCCCCCCCCCCCCGTCTGTGCTTAGACAGTACTCTGTTTCCAAACATCAAGAATGCTTTTATGATTAATGGTGTTTTTGCAAGCTTGCACAGACATGTTGAAGGCCTTTAGTGGTGAAACGTTTAACTTTTCTGAGACATATGTTGACAGCGGGAAGAACATTTCGCGGTGATGCGTCAGCCACGCTGGGCAGGTACGCACGCGTGCACGGCTTGACGCAGCTCGCATGTCCTTTTAGCATTGCTAGGAGCAGTGTACGCTGTGCTTTTCTGGGAAGCATTGGAATAAATTTCTATAGTGCTGGACCCACAACGTCATCACGCCAGCAATGGTGCCTGGGTGAACACATATCTCGACAGGAATTTCTCGGATGTCAAGTATGAAAGGGATGCCGGTGCCTCATCCTTGCGGGGCCTGAACTGACACCTGTGCGTGGTTCGGCAGCTGACTGCCGCTTCGTCACTTCGCGGGGGCCACCGATGCAGCCTGACTCTTGGGAGCATGTGCGGTAGCGTCCTGTGTGGTCCAGTGGACAGGGAATGGTGGGATGTGTTTTTTATTAGCGATCTTTTCTTTAAACTATATTCCATCGATTTCACTGACCAATGGGATGCTGTGAATTAAAAAAACTACCCCATACATGTTAAGAATATCGATTTGATTAATTTGCATTAATCTTTTATATCAATGTGGTGTTAGCAGTAAAATAGTTAAGGGGAGGGTTCGCGTGAGTGTGTGACATGGAGCAGAACAGCAGATTAAGTGAAGAACACTAGGTTAATTTGCATAATTTTTATGTAAAACGCAGTACTATAGTTTAAGGAGGTGGGTGACAAAGAAGAATGGGCTAGAAATGGCGTTCAAAAGCATGAGAAATTCGAAAAGTGTACCAGAAAATGGTGGGAGGACATAACTAATTACTTAATTTGGTATAAAAGGTGGTACAATAGTTTAAGGAAATGGGGGTGACATGGACAACCACTTAACACTACAATAGGTTAAGTGATGACAAAGGGCTGAACATTGGGTTAAGGCACCCAGAGTACAGTGCTGAACATTGTGTTATACAACATGTTTGCCCCAGAGTTGTTTGCATCTCTGCACATGAGCGTACGAGTAGTTTGCAGGTCTGTAGACTATTTACAGCGACCTCAAGCACGTCGGGGTGAGTGTTTTGTATCAGTGTGGTAAATATACTATGTGAAATCCATCCCTAAATAAATTGTTCCGAAATAAAGTACACTCCTTCCTCTCTGCAGCAGCCCAGAACACACTGAGTCATTTCCCCGCCATTTCCCCCCTCCAGACCGCCATTTTGGATTACGTCATGGGAGGGATGACAGCACCTTCTGGTGGCACTACTGTGTACTTGATCAGTTGGACTCCAGACCTTGTGGTGGACACACAGGATGGCATAACTGCCTCAAATTGTTTAAATAAAGGATGCCTGCTAAATAAAGGCTTATGTCCATCCTTTCCACACAGGCTGAGTCCTTTTCCCGCCAATTCCTGGGAAGAGGTGGCATTCTGATGACTTAGGTTAGTAGAGGTAGCCCAAATGACCTATTTTCCCACGATTTTCTTAGGTTAGTGGAGGTAGCCATGGTGTGTTGCATTGTCCTGATGGAAATTGAAAGGAGGAGGTAGGTTAATTAGTTGATCAATTTAGTTAAGTAGTGAGTCAAATTGATAGGAATGAGAGGGGCTATTCCGATAACTCAGACCTGAAAGTGTACCTGTAGCAGTGAGGGAGGAGGTTTCCTGAGGTGTGGGGGGTTGGTGTTGGGGAGGGGGCTGGGGTACAATAGGCTAAGTACCTGTCAATCAAAAGGAAGGATCCTTGTAGCAGACCAATAGATTAAGGACCTGTCAATTAAAGAAGAACAATACATTTGCCCCTGAGCGCACACCTGCCCCTGATGTAGGCAACTCACATTAAAAATTGCGCTACCGCCTGCTTTGTCCCGTTGCTCATGCTGCCTCCTCACAGCTTTACTTCTGCCAGTACCTGATGTACCTTCCAAACTTCTCAGAAGGTCTCCTACGAAACTTGCAAGACTAGCTCTCTTGGAAGAAAGAATATTGCAGAACATAATTTAGAGAGGCCAGGGGGGGGGGGGGGGAATATTTCCATAATGAGTTTTTCACTCTGCAGCGGAGTGTGCACTGATATGAAAGTTCCTGGCAGACTAAAACTGTGTGCTGGACCGAGACTCAAATCCGGGTACCTTTGCCTTTCAAGGTCAAATGCTATACCGACTGTGCTACCTAAGTCTTTAGATGAGGTGGCTCAGACCCACCCCCGAATTGGGCACTGTCCCCTGAAACCTGGCTTTTTACTCTGGTGAGAGGACACCCCCTCTCCCACCTCCATGCCCGATCGCCCAGTGTGTGATGCCTGTAGCGTGCAAATCACTGTACGCCACATGTTAACTGAGTGTGTTTTATTTTATGATAAATAGGTGGAGATCGGCCCTCATTTATATCTGAAGACGAAATGAGTGTGCTCAAGGTTTTAAAATTTTGTGAAGTGTCTGGACTCTGGCCTACACTTTTAGGCTGAAGATGCTGAGGCTGAGCAAGTCCATATAAAGAGCCAAACAGCTCAGGTCATGAGTCTAACCCCCCCCCCCCTCCCCGCCACCTCCTCCTCCCCCCCCCCCCCCACCAAGGAAAGAAGCAGTTACCCAATCTGTCTGCATATAGAGTAAATTCTGTGTGCGAGGCCGATGATGTGGTCTAAGTGTTTGCATAGCTTGTTTCTTGTCTCTGAGACAAAACATGGGAACCAGCCCAGTATACACCTAGTCAGGTGAGAGAAACCACCCGAAAACCACATCCTTTTAGGCATCTCCATAACTCTCTTTCGCCAACTAAACCCTCTCCCTCTCTCCTCCATCCCCCCCCCTACCCTTATTAATCCTACCTGGTGAGGATTCCAGACTGATGAACAATATTGAAGAATAGATCTTACAAATGTTTGGTAAGCGACCTATTTCGTGGATGAATTATACACTACTCAACAGAATTGGAGGAACATGAATTTATGCCTCTGCTATATACCATTAAGCAATAATTGAGGACTGAGAATAATACCAAGTTATACCTTTATCTTTCACAAATTAAGTACTCGAAAAAACATTATTACATCCCACATCGTTTACACACAAAGAAGTGGAATGTCCGACATGTC
This sequence comes from Schistocerca americana, assembly GCF_021461395.2. Taxonomy (NCBI): domain Eukaryota; kingdom Metazoa; phylum Arthropoda; class Insecta; order Orthoptera; family Acrididae; genus Schistocerca; species Schistocerca americana. The sequence goes on from NC_060125.1 coordinate 552,436,000, forward strand.
GTGAAACCAAAGTTGCAACAATAATTCATCCTAAAATGTCAAATAAAAACACCTTCAGCCGTCTAAATTTCCAGTTTAATTTGTGCTACCGTTTCAGCGCTATATTATGCTTATTCAGGCCTCCTGACTGACGTTTAAGAAGAATGCCACCTCTCGTACAATGGAAGTAGGAGCCAGTCATACAGTTCCTGGTGTCCGTAGACTTCTTTTTAACACAGTGATCCTTTCAGTCATCATTTGCAGACTGTTAACGCTGTTTGGTCTCACAGTATGCAAGTGGTAATCGAAGCGATCGCTTTGTTAAAAAAAAAGTGTATGGATACCAGTGACTGTATGCTGACCCCTATTTCGATTGTACAAGAGGTGGGATTCTTCCTACACGTCGGACAGGGGGCCTGAAGTGACGTAATGTAACGCTAAAAGTGGCACCACAAAAAAAGAAAAAAAAACCTGGAAATTTAGGCGGCTGAAAGTGTTTTGATTTGACATATTATACTGAACAGCCAAGGTCCCGCAACCATCTAGTATAAAGATGGACTTACAGAGAATCAGTCATCGCGTCATCCAGAGTGTTTATCATTGGCTTTTGAGACCTTCAGTAACGTTCAAGCCCTCCAGGAACAGTTATCACTGCCTGACACCTACGTGGCATGCTTCGTATAAGTCTATGTAGCTCGCCCTGTGGCATCCATTCCCATTCTTCAGTGAGAGCCAGTGAGTTTGTGGTGGAACAGGACGACCACGAACACGTGAGTGCAGCATGTCCCACATATGCATGATTGGGATTAGGTAGGGACTCATCGCTTGATGGCTTACTATCCCATTATTTCGATGTGCAGGCTTCACAAGACATCCCTGCTGACGCCTACCACATTGAACCTGGTATTATCGTGTATGAGAAATAATTCAGAGCCATTGCCATATACAGCAGCCACCACATGGTCCCCACGGGGCCCCAGCCTCTGCAACATTTTTTCCCCCTTCGTGCTGCGTGTCTATCCTCTTACTATTCATTTTCCCCTCCCTTGGGGAACATATCTGGGGTGGTGTTGGGAATGTTCTGCATTGTCTGTCACTGACATAAGAACAGCCTCACCATTGTTTTACACTCCCTTTACCTAATTTTTTGTTTCCCTTCTCCTCTGGTTCCTCCGCTTCGGCTTTTGAAGTTCCTCTTTTTCTTCATCCTCCCAGTGCGCCCCTGAAGGCCGGCCCACGCGTCTGGCGCGTAACAGCTCCAGGTCGACATGTAGGGTTCGCACATACCTCCTGGTATAGGCCAGGCCCAGGGAGGAGAGATTGCCTGGGCTACAACCTTCCCAAAGTGCCGATTGGTTCCTCTGTGAAGGGGGCTCCAGTTGGAAAGAGTGTGCCATTGGAGACGCTGGCAATCATGGGGGATTTTCTGCAGTGAGTCAGTCATCTTCACAATCAACATGCACGAAACGTAAACGTAATGAAGCTAATGATTCAAAGACTCTTCCCACTGCACCACGGTTCCTCGTGGTCTCACGTACTGAAGACGGTCAGCCCTTCCCCATGGTAAATCCGTTTATTATTCAGAAAGGTATTGATGCGACTGCCGGCCCTGTGAAATCCTCCTCTCGTTTACGGAATGGCACTTTGCTTTTGGAGACTACTTCTGATTGTCAAGCACAACAACTGCTTGCCGCCTCACTTGTCCACAGCTACCCTGTTCGTGTGGAGGCCTATAGAACTTTGAATTCTTCCCGTGGTGTCAGTTACACTAGCTGCTCGACAGGCTAACCGAGACCAAAATCCAATCCTACCTCTCTGATCATGGTCTCATTGCCGTCCATCGTGTAATGAAAAAGGTAGATCCCTCCTTAGTGCCCACCCCCACTCTTTTTCTCACCTTTGATAGAGTGGTACTTCCATCCAAGGTCAAAGCAGTCTATGTAATTATCACAGTCCGGCCGTACATTCTGAACCCAATGCATTCCTACTAGTATTATCGTTTCAGCCACACTAGAACGTCTTGTCGACACTCAGCCAAATGTGTCACCTGTGGTAGGGATGCGCACAAGGACGATTTTCTGCCTCCTTCTCCCCGCTGTATCAACTGCAATGGCGGGCATGCCACCTCCTCTTGGGATTGTCCCGTCTATCTTGATGAGTGGACTGTCCAAGAGATCTGGGTAAAGGAAAACGTGCCTTACCCAGTCGCTCGCTAGTTATTGGCTAGTCGCAAACCCCGTGTTCTCCCATCTGGCACCCATAGTTCTGTTCATGTTACCCCTCACTCTATGGAGGACATGCCCACACAGGCATGCGACCTCCAATTCGCCCAGTGTCAAGATAGCATCGCCATCCCCCCATCCAGCTGCGCAACAAGCCATCAAACTCTCACCTCAAGGGACAAAGCCACCAGCTACACAACCAATAGGCCGGAAAGAACAGGAGGAGTACTCCCGTGAATACTTCCTCCGTCCCTCCAGCCAAGCAACATCCGAGTCTTCCTGTAACCGGAGAGGCTCGGAGAAGTCCACCAAAGGCAAGTGGTCTTCTCCTTCACCAGCTTGAAAATCCTCTTTGACAGTGTTTCCACATTATACGTTAGCCCGGCTGGCCTCCGTGTCATGGGTTCGCACCACAACCGTTTTTCAGTGTTTGACTCCACAGACTGACTGCACATGCAAGCCGATGCTTCTGTGGGCCCCATGGAGCAGGATCCTCCTGCTTCTGTGCCCTGTAGTAGCGACTATTCAACGGCTGTCACTCGACAGCCGCTGAGGTGACACACCTACATGTCTTCTTCATCATGACTCTCCTCCAGTGGAAATTTCACAGCCTTGGGTCCCACAAAGAGGATTTACGACTGCTTTTAGCATCGCAGCGTCCCCTTGTAGTCTGCCTTCAGGAAACAAAATTGCGCCCTAGCGACCTATTTGTACTTTCACATTTTTTACTGATCGTTTTCACCTTTCCCCTGAGGTCGGCATTCCATCTCATGGGGGCGTGATGCTGCTCACACGGGATCACATTCATAGTCAACCCATTTCCCTGACTACCCATCTTCAAGCTGTTACAGTTCGCCTTTTCCTTCCCCACATGACTTTTTCCCTCTGAACCATTTATGTCCCTCCATCATTCGATGTCACCAGGGCAGACTTCCTTCAGCTTAGTGGGTAACTACCTCCCCCATTTTTGCTACTCCGTGACTTTATGTGTATTATCCCCTTTGGGGTTCTCCCAGGACCTGTCAGAGAGATGCCCTCTTGGCTGATCTTGTTAACCAACTTAACCTCTTCTGCCTCAACACTGGAGCACCCAGTTTCCTTTTCGATTCCTCGCTCACCTATTCTCATTTGGACCTATCCTTCAGCACCTACTCGAGCGACCCTTTCCCGTGTGACAACCGTTTACTGACTTCTACCCCATCTGCCTGCACAACCAAATGGCAGCTTACTATGCTGACTGGCAGCTTTACTCCTCCCTGGCGACTTTCGAAGAACAAGATTTCCCCAGTTGTGCTGACCAGGTGGAATATCTCACAAATATTATCCTTACTGTTGCAGAACGCTCCATTCCTTGCACTTCTTCTTTACCCCATCGTGGCACGATGGGAAACACTCTTGGTCCTCCCATCTGCTGTGCGCGGTTCCTCAATGTCCAACGTGTCCTCAATGGTACTTCTGGGGTGCTGATCGAACCACCCTCCTCCGTTTGTACCGGTCCCTTGTCCGTTTAAAACTCGACTATGGGTGCTTTGTTTATGCGTCTGCACGTCCATCCCTCTTAGCCATCTTAACACTATCCACCATCATGACATCCGTTTGGAGATTGGCGCCTTTTACACTAACCCGGTTGAGGTATGTATACTGAGGTTGCTGGACTACCACTGTCCTATTGCCATGAATTTCTCCTCAGCAGGTATGCATGCCATTTTTCTGCCATGCATGGCTACCCATGCTATTCTTCCTCCTTCAATGATTCCTTTAATCGCCATTGGGGCGCGTCCCTCTTCTCTGTTACCTCCTGGAGTCCGCTTTCGGCACTTGCTACAGCTGCTTAGCTTCACAGTACCTGCAACTTTTCCAATGGGTGTGAACCCTTCACCACCTTGGCCTTCATTCACTTTGGCCTTCATTCACTTCCTAAGAACATTACTCCAGCCTCAGTCTATCGCCTTCAGTTTCACGACCTTCGCATGGAACTTCGCAATAGTACCTTTGTATACACTGATGGCTCTCGGACTGACCATGGGGGTCGGGTGTGCCCTCGTCATTGGCGCCCGTGTCTCTCGATATCGGCTTCCGGCACACTGATCAGTATTTGCAGCCGAGCTCCTTGTCCTGTATCAGGCCACGGAGTAGATCCAGCGACACAGCCGTTTCAGTTGTCCTCTGCTCAGACTCCATCAGCGTCCTTCAAAGTCTACGTGTGCGGTACACTGCCCATCCCTTAGTGCAGCGGGTCCAGGAAAACTGTCACTTGCTCACTCTTGGTGGAGCCAGTCTGATGTTTCTGTGGGTTCCTGGTAATGTCAGTCTGCTAGGAAACGAGGCTGCTGACGCTGCTGCCAAGGCTGCAGTCCTCGTAACTCAGCCAGCGAGTTCCTATATTCCCTCCGATGATCTCTGTGTTGCCGTCTATCAGGAGGTGGAGTCCCTTTGGCATCGCCAATGGTCCTCGTTTCATGGGAATAAGCTCTGGCTTATTAAGCCTCTCCAAGCGGCTTGGACGATCCCCTCTCGGTCCTCCCGCCGGGAGGCGGTTATTTAAACTAGGCCGCGTATTGGGCACTGCCTTTTAAGCCATCGTCATTTGATAAGTGGCGCTACCCCACCACTTCGTACACACTGCGCCCAAGGTTTAACTGTCCACCACTTCCTGACGGACTGCCCATTTTTTAATCGTTGACGATCGGCCGTTCTAGCAAATGACGCGCGGGCTGCATTTTACTTTTTCTCCGACAAAGCAGTATGACGAAGGCCATTTAATTTTTAATTTTGGACCTCCGTTTCTCTATGGTGTCTTTTTTTAGATCTTTTTCCATGTGCCTGTTTTTAGCTGTCTTCTATTATGTCAGTTGGGACTGACGTATAGTCGTTTTTTAACTCCTCTCTGTCTTCGTGTTCTATAGTTTTGACTTGGGCGCGTATGACCCCAGTTGCTTTTTACGCCCTAAAGCAAAACAAAACAAAAGCCGATGGTCCAAACGGGTATATTCGATGCACTGTCTGGCGGTAAGGCGGCCATAGACGACAGGATCCGTATGCCTGTCAACACTAAAGCCCCCTCAAGTCATTAAAGGACGTTGAACTGGACAACATTTGGCAGGTACCGGTCACCACGGGTCTCTGCACACGAACCTTGCCTCAGAGGACATCTGGACTCGTTTGCGAATGTCAAGTTTCGCCAGTGATGAAGCTGCCAATTGACGCGGGACCAGCAGAACCGAAGGTGAGCTTCAGGATGTTGTCGTGTGAAGTGGGATACGTCTGGGCCGTAAGGTCCTTTATCGTAATCTGCTTGTTGCAGTCTGATCGGACACAGCGGCTCCAGTGGCCCCTCTGAGACCATCTTGCAGTGCTCTGGCGGTATCCGTACGACGCCGCAGCGCAGAGACGCCCAGATATCGGTATTCACGTGGGGCTGTAATGCATCGGCAGCCTTGACGAACTCGCCTTGCGTACTGACCTGTCCCCCTGTAGTGTGTCCACACGTGTAGAGACACTGGCGTCTGCAGCAACACGATCGAAAGTTCATTCTCTTATGCCCAAACCGACCGTTGCAATTTGCACTGCATTAATATGTTGATTTCATGTGCTTGGTTGAATACAGCGTCCACAAATGGTAACTGCCTTCTGAGAACCTCGCCAGAAGAGACTGGGACACCGGTACTCACCTCCTCCTGAGGCATCGCTTTACTCTGTAATGCATAACTCAGCCAGTGGATGGCGAATTATTTTAATTGTTGCCAACATTGAAAGCGAATATCACAAGCTACAGTATAAGACCAGGGGTACCGCCTGTATCAAAGTAGACTTATCATACTGGACGTTGATACAAGTTTTCCCCTCATTCTTTTGAACAATGTGTTTCAAACTGTTTAAACGAGTATCAGATTCGAATCTGCTTTTCCGCCAATTAGTTTTATGTTATCGTAGTTTTCTATCCTATTCTGCGTGGGTAGAACATAGTTAATGATCACTCGTACTCGCGGTGGTGCAGAGAGCCACGGAATAAACAGGTGGTTCCCGTTATCGACGACGGTTGAGTTCACGAAGTGAACGGCTGGCCAGAAGGAAAGTCCAAAGTGTAGCAAAAGTTGTAAGGGTACGGAGGCAATCAGAGAACGATCTGAATCGAAAATTTAAACACGAGCATGGTCGATCACTCTACTAATCGGTGGTGCCTATTGAAGGCTCCAATTAAGTAGCGAGACTGAGAGCCAAGTGCGAGACGGCGGTATTTTAGAGGCACTCTCGCGTCAACTGACCTTTAACACAGACAAATGTAATGTATTGCGAATACATAGAAAGAAGGATCCTTTATTGTGTGATTATATGATAGCGGAACAAACACTGGTAGCAGTTACTTCTGTAAAATATCTGGGAGTATGCGTGCGTAACGATTTGAAGTGGAATGATCATGTAAAATTAATTGTTGGTAAGGCGGGTACCAGGTTGAGATTCATTGGGAGAGTCCTTAGAAAATGTAGTCCACCAACAAAGGAGGTGGCTTACAAAACACTTGTTCGACCTATACTTGAGTATTGCTCATCAGTGTGGGATCCGTACCAGGTCGGGTTGACGGAGGAGATAGAGAAGATCCAAAGAAGAGCGGCGCGTTTCGTCACAGGGTTACTTGGTAAGCGTGATAGCGTTACGGAGATGTTTGGCAAACTCACGTGGCAGACTCTGCAAGAAAGGCGCTCTACATCGCGGTGTAGTCCAGGTTTCGAGAGGGTGCGTTTCTGGATGAGGTATCGAATATATTGCTTCCCCCTACTTATACTGGAACCGCGTGACCGCTACGGTCGCAGGTTCAAATCCTGCCTCGGGCATGGATGTGTGTGATGTCCTTAGGTTAGTTAGGTTTAAGTAGTTCTAAGTTCTAGGGGACTGATGACCACAGATGTTAAGCCCCATAGTGCTCAGAGCCATTTTGAACCTACTTATATCTCCCGAGGAGATCACGAATGTAAAATTAGAGAGATTCGAGCTCGCACGGAGGCTTTCCGGCAGTCGTTCTTCCCGCGAACCATTCGCGACTGGAACAGGAAAGAGAGGTAATGACAGTGGCACGTAAAATGCCCTTCGCCACACACCGCCTGCAGCGGGCCCACTGCAGAAGCAAGCTGTTGCCGTGATATGATGGCCGAGTGTGTCTGCCCGGTACTAGAGCTGGGCGGCCAATCCCAATCACAGCCAGATACTAAACATTCCTCTTTATTTTGCGCCGGTTGGTTACACTTAGGCATTTTACGGTACTTACTGCTTCCAGTTATCTGTAGCCAATAGTATATTCGAAAAAATAATGGACCTTTCGGCGGGCGTTTTCAATGAGCAATAATTTACGTTTATATATTCAGGATCAGCTGCCAGTCCATTCGGTATTCGTTGCTCATCTACAGATCTTCCTGCATTTCGTTGCGGTGTTTTTGCGGGGCAACCTTTTTACAGACAGCGATAGCAACCGCGAGCAGAATCAAGGGGCTTGCGTTGTTATCCTAAGGTCCGTAACATTTACAGTACTGTGTAACTTGATTGGAACAGGACGATTAAGCTTCAGCTGTGCACATTTATCATAATACGTATAATACAATTAGCATCTTACTGAATATTGTGTCCGGCGCGGTTCTAGGCGCTTCAGTCTGGAACCGCGCGTCCGCTACGGTCGCAGGTTCAAATCCTGCCTCGGGCATGGGTGTGTGTGATGTCCTTAGGTTAGTTAGGTTTAAGTAGTTCTAAGTTCTAGGCGACCGATGACCTCAGACGTTAAGTCCCATAGTGCTCAGAGCCATTTGAACCATTTTTCAATATTGTGCCCTCATTTTGATCTAATGAGCTTCTGAACACATTGTGGCATAAATTCGTCCATTTTAGAGCAAATGTTTCATAGTTCGTTGTCGTGAAACCACACATTCGCCGCATTTACTATCATGCATTCTTTTGTTGAACAGACCATTTTACCAAGACGCCTTGTCACAGAACTTCACAAATTCTCGATGAGATTTAAGTCTTGTGAATTACCAGGCCTGTGAAGCACTCGATTTTGCTTTCTTCCATGAACGTCTTGACTGCTTTAGAAGTGACACAGGTACTGAACAGAATTGGGGAGAAAATAAATTTGTGCCGTAACCTGACTAGAAAAATGGGTCGGTCGATATCACACGTTCTGAGATGTCAAGGGATCACCAGTTATGTACTGGCGGGAAGCGTGGGGGTCGGGGGAGTAATAGTTACTCGGAAATGAGGCTTTCACGGGATAGAGTAGCATGGAGAGCTGCATCTAACCAGTGTTCGGTCTGAAGAACAAAACAACAGCGTACTGTAAACAAGCCGAATAACAGTCCCTTGGGAATACCCTACGTACGTGACGATTCGTGCGTGATTACTGGTGCGGGATCTTTTGAGTAGCGGCTGTAAGATTTTGCAAACATAAACTGAGCGACAAACAGCGCCTCAAGTGCGTGTGATTTACGACTAGGCGAGAGATGAGACAGTGCCGCCGCTGCCTCTTTGTTCTTCCCACAGTCACGTGCTCCACTGCCAGGCTGTGGGACAGGGAGCCCCGCATCCGTAATGCGGGTAATTTGCCCGGCGCCTCGCTTTGGCCAATAAATCACGTCTGCCGCCCGGCCACGTCTGTCTGGGAGGCGCTCCTCGGTGTTCAACCTGCGCGGCGCGGCAGGTCTGGGCTGGCAAGGAGCTCCACCTCCGTGCCGTCTTCTGCCAGCCAGGCAGCAAAGCGGCGAGCCCTTGTTGGCTGCCTTCTGGTAACGGCCGTAAAAGTAACCACTCAAGTCTGTACACTACGGCACCGTGTCGGAATAATACCCACGCAGTTCCATCTAAAACTAACTACGGGCTGCGGACGCTATTTTACGTACTGGGTACATGAAGTGAGAGGAGGAAGTACAAACTGGATCAGACTAGGAAAAGGAGTAAGACAAGGATGCTGTTTATCACCTACTCTTTTCAACCTCTACTTGGAAAATATGATTGTCCAATGTTCATTAGATGCCAAAGGAGTAGAAATTGGAGGAAGAAGTGTAGGCTGTTTGAGATTTGCTGATGACATGGTCCTTCTAGCCACAGGGGAAAAAGAATTACAGGATTTTGTGGACACCATTGCAACTAACGGAAAAAAAATATGGAATGAAAATTAACAGAAATAAAACAAAAGTATTGGCACTAGGAGGAAATAAGGAAATAAAAATTATGCTGAATGGAGAAATACTAGAACAGGTACAAAATTTTAAGTATCTTGGAAGCAGGATAGACACCGACTGGAAGTGCACCACAGAAATTAAAACAAGGATAGCAATGGCAAAAGAGGCGTTTTATAAGAAAAGGAGAATTTTCTGCAGCGGCCTGGACAGAGAACTGAGGAAGAGACTCATAAAATGTCTTGTATGGAGTGTTCTTCTATATGGCGCTGAAACGTAGACTATGAGGAAAAAAGACAGAGAAAGGCTGGAGGCTTTTGAGATCTGGACATGGCGGAAGATGGAAAGAATAAGTTGAATGGACAGAGTAAAAAATGAAGAGGTACTGAGAAGAGTGGGAGAGAGAGAAAAGAGTTACTAGATGCAATAAAGAGAAGAAAAAGAAATTGGATTGGGCATATATTAAGAAAGAATGACGGATTGATAAAAACAGTTTTAGAAGGTTATGTAGAAGGGAAAAGGAAGCGAGGAAGGAAGAGATTCCAGCTACTGGTTGACATGATGGACGGTACAACATACAGCAGCCTTAAGAAGGAAGCAATTGATCGCAGAAAATGGAGAGGCAAAGGACCTGCTAATACAGCAGATAACTGATGATGATGATGAGATGAAGTGATGTCCTAATAGGTCTCGTCAGTTAAGTTCGTGTATTGTTAGACAGCTAATCCTAGCTAATACCTCCTAAACTGATTCCGAAGACAATGCTTAAGACGTTCATACATGTATGAGGAATTACACAGTAAGGTAACAAAAGTTATGGAACAGCCGTATGTGCGTATTCAGATGGCGGTAGTTACACATACACAAGGTATAAGAGGACAGTGCATTGGCGGAGCAGTCATTTGTACTCAGGTGATTCCTGTGAAGAAGATGTCCAACTTGATTGTAGCACCACGGAAATTAACAGGCTCAAAACGTGGAATGTTGGTTGGAGCTAGCCGCATGGGGCATTCGAAAATCATTTGGGAATTCAATATTTCGAGATCCACAGTGTTAAGAGCACCGAGAATACCAAATTGCAGACGTTATCTCTCACCACGACAATGCAGTTCATTTAACGACTGACAGCAGCGACTCTACTGAGTTATCAGTGCTAACAGACAAGCAACACTGCATGCATAACCGCATTAATCAATGTGGGGTATACGACGGACGTATCCGTTAGGTCAGTCCGGTGAAATTTGGCGGTAATGGGCTGTGGCACTGCCGCGAGTACCTTTGTTAACAGCACGACATGGCCTGCAGTGCCTCTGCTGGGCTCGTAATCGTATCGGTTAGACTCTAGACGATTGGAAACCGTGGCCTAGTGAGATGAGTTCCGATTTCAGTTGATAAGAGCTGTTGGTAGGGTTCGGGTGTGGTACAGAATTCAGGAAGCCATGGACCCAAGTTGTCAACAAGGCATTGTGCAAGCTGGTGATGGCTCAGTAATGGTATGGACTGTGTTTGAGTGAATGGACTGAGTTCTCTGGTTCAGCTGAACCGATCAGTGACTAGAAATGTTTACGTTCGGCTAACTGGAGACCATCTGCAGGCGGTCCGCAGCTCGTGGCCTAGTGGCTAGCGTTGCTGCCTCTGGATCACGGGGTCCCGGGTTCGATTCCCGGCCGGGTTGGAGATTTTCTGTGCCCGGGGACTAGGTGTTTGTGTTGTCCTCATCATTCGTGACAGTGGCTAGATTAGACTGTGAAAAATTGGAACTTTACACGGGAGCTGATGACCGCGCAGTTGAGCGCCCTACAAACCAAACATCATCATCTGCAGGCATTCGTGGACTTGATGTTCCCAAACAACGATGTCATGTCATCGAGCCACAATTGTTCGCGATTCGTTTGAAGCACATTGTGGGCAAATCGAGCGAATGGTTTGGCCACCCACATCGTCCGGCATGAATCCCGTCGAACATTTATGGGACATAATCTAGACGTAACTTCGTGCCAACATCCTGCATCAGCAACATTTTCGCAATTATGGACGGCTATACTGACAGCATGGCTGAATATTTCTGCAGGGGACTTCCAACGACTTATTGAGTCTATGCCACGTCGAGCTGCCGCATTACGCAGGGCAGGAGGAGGTCCGACAAGATATTAAGAGGCAGTCCATGACTTCTTCACCTCAGTGTATATGCCCTGCTCAAGGAGTTCATATTGCTTCGTTCTAGCATCTACATCCATACTCCGCAAGCCACCTGACAGTGTGTGGCGGAGGATACCTTGAGTACCTCTATCTTTTCTCCCTTCTGTTTAAGTCTCGTATTGTTCGTGGAAAGAAGGATTGTCGGAATGCCTCTGTGTGGGCTCTAATCTCTCTGATTTTATGCTCGTGGTCTCTTCGCGAGATATACGTAGGAGGGAGCAATATACTGCTTGACTCCTCGGTGAAGGTATGTTCTCGAAACTTCAACAAAAGCCCGCACTGAGCTACTGAGCGTCTCACCTGCAGAGTCTTCCACTGGAGTTTATCTATCATCCCCGTAACGCTTTCGCGATTACTAAATGATCCTGTAACGAAGCGCTGCTCTCCGTTGGATCTTCTCTATCTCTTCTGTCAACCCTATCTGGTACGAATCCCACACTGCTGAGCAGTATTCAAGCAGTGGGCGGACAAGCGTACTGTAACCTACTTCCTTTGTTTTCGAATTGCATTTCCTCAGGATCCTTCCACTGAATCTCAGTCTGGCATCTGCTTTACCGACGATCAACTTTATATGATCATTCCATTTTAAATCACTCCTAATGCGTACTCACAGATAATTTATGGAATTAACTGCTTCCGGTTGCTGACCTGCTATATTGTAGCTAAATGATAAGGGATCTTTCTTTCGATGTATTCGCAGCACATTACACTTGTCTACATTGAGATTCAATTGCCATTCCCTGCACCATGCGTCAATTCGCTGCAGATCCTCTTGCATTTCAGTACAATTTTCTATTGTTACAACCTCTCGATATACCACAGCATCATCCGCAAAAAGCCTCAGTGAACTTCCGATGTCATCTACAAGGTCATTTATGTATATTGTGAATAGCAACGGTCCTACGACACTCCTCTGCGGCACACCTGAAATCACTCTTACTTCGGAAGACTTCTTCTCTCCATTGAGAATCACACGCTGCGCTCTGTTATCTAGGAACTCTTCAATCCTATCACACAATTGGCCTGATAGTCCACATGCTCTTACTTTGTTCATTATACGACTGTGGGGAACTGTATCGAACGCCTTGCGGAAGTCAAGAAACACGGCATCTACCTGAGTCTCGTGGACGAATAGCGCGAGCTGGGTTTCACACCATCGTCTTTTTCGAAACCCATGCTGATTCCTGCAGAGTAGATTTCTAGTCTCCAGAAAAGTCATTATACTCGAACATAATACGTGTTCCAAAATTCTGCAACTGATCGACGTTAGAGATATAGGTCTATAGTTCTGCACATCTGTTCGACGTTCCTTCTTGAAAACGGGAATGACCTCTGCCCTTTTCCAATCCTTTAGAACACATAATACGATCAAGAGCGAAGTGCTCGTATTGAGAAGGGTGTAAGACAAGACTGCAGCCTTTCGCCCCTACTCTTCAATCAGTACATCGAGGAAGCAATGATGGAAACAAAAGAAAGGTTCTGGAGTGGAGTTAAAATACAAGGTGAAAGGATATCAATGATGCGATTCGCTGATGACATTGCTATCCTGAGTGAAAGTGAAGAAGAATTAAATGATCTGCTGAACGGAATGAACAGTCCAATGAGTACACAGTATGGTTTGAGAGTAAATCGGAGAAAGACGAAGGTAATGAGAAGTAGTAGAAATGAGAACAGCGAGAAACTTAACATCAGGATTGATGGTCACGAAGTCAATGAAGTTAAGGAATTCTGCTACCTAGGCAGTAAAATAACCAATGACGGACGGAGCAAGGACATCAAAAGCAGACTCGCTATGGCAAAAAAGGCATTTCTGGCCAAGAGAAGTCTACTATTATCAAATACCGGCCTTAATTTGAGGAAGAAATTTCTGAGGATGTATGTCTGGAGTACAGCATTGTATGGTAGTGAAACATGGACTGTGGTAAAACCGGAACAGAAGAGAATCGAAGCATTTGAGATGTGGTGCTATAGACGAATGTTGAAAATTAGGTGGACTGATAAGGTGAGGAATGAGGAGGTTCTACGCAGAATCGGAGAGGAAAGGAATATGTGGAGAACACTGATAAGGAGAAGGGACAGGATGATAGGACATCTGCTAAGACATGAGGGAATGACTTCCATGGTACTAGAGGGAGCTGTAGAGGGCAAAAACTGTAGAGGAAGACAGAGATTGGAATACGTCAAGCAAATAATTGAGGACGTAGGTTGCAAGTGCTACTCTGAGATGAAGAGGTTAGCACAGGAAAGGAATTCGTGGCGGGCCGCATCAAACCAGTCAGTAGACTGATGACAAAAAAAAAATACTAGATTTTACTCAGTTTCAATCCATACAAGCGACTATGCACAAGATCGCATGTCAACTGCTTATATTCGTCATTAATATCGGGTGTCGTGAAGCAGGAGCAAATATGTTGTTGGACGTTTTAAAAAAAGCTGGTAAACTACATTCGCTGCAGCTTGATGTAATTGAAATTTAATGCTGTCCTTGTTTGCATGTAAACCCCTTATGTTAATTCCTTTACTTCGTGATACACTATCGTTATCCTCTTGCTTCCGTGTACTATAGGGCAACACGTATTTGTTAGCGGTCTCTGTATTTTATACTAAGATACCGAACTATGTATCTGCTAGGTATTGGCAATTAGCGCTCCAGTCAGTGACAAAGTTCCATGCTGATTTCACGAGGTGTAGCAGTATTAAATTTATTTACAGTAATAGTCGAGTGAAAATTATAATTATTATTGATTTTTATTATCAAACAGTAATGACAGCGCGTCCTCATTCGCCGTTCCACCACAATTATATCGCTGGCTATCGTGAGTAATTCTATCACATGCTGATTGGTCTTTCTCTGCAGCTGTCTACAACAAACAAGGTTAATTACTTCAGGATAAAGCTACTGCCTAAGGAATTTGCTTTACTTACAGCCTTTTATAATACGCAATTGTAAAGCTCATCTTTAATTCGTTAACTAATGTGGACTATTTAAACCAAATAACTGATTTAACACGAAGTCAGCGATACAATTTTAGTAGACACCATTTTACCCATGCAGATACAGTTTTATCACTGTTTTGTTTCATTATAATGTAAATGTCTTTTTGCATATTCTTTTTCTAAGTATTTTATTCCCTTCTATACTCATTTTTAATTAACCAAATTCTGCCCAAATAATATCGTGAAGCTAGCGCAATTTGAAATAAATTACATCGCTCAACTTCCGTTGTGAGCTACTTGACTTTTCCGAACTTTTTAAAGGTTCGTTTCTGTAATTTTATTTTATTATTTCTTTGTTGTTTTGGGGCTTAAATTGCTTTGAGGATACATCTGTTTTCTTCAGATGATACTCAGGAACTGTTTTTTTTTTTTTTAATCTTCTGACGTTCGTAATCATTTCTATTTTCTTTTCTTTCTACGCTTACATCAGAAATCGGCGATAGTAGACGAGTGCGAGCAATTCTATGTCACTGTGTTGTTGTTGTTGTTGTTGTTGTTGTTGTCTTCAGTCCAGAGACTGGTTTGAAGCAGCTCTCCATGCTACTCTATCCTGTGCAAGCATCATCACCCAGTACCTACTGCAACCTACGTCCTTCTGAATCTGTTTAGTGTATTCACCTCTTTGTGTCCCTCTACGATTTTTGCCCTCCACGCTGCCCTCCAATACTAAATTGGTGATCCCTCGATGCCTCAGAATATACCCTACCAACCGATCCCTTCTTTTAGTCAAGTTGTGCCACAAATTTCTCTTCTCTCCAATTCTATTCACTACCTCCTCATTATTTATGTGATCTACCCATCTAATCTTCAGCATTCTTCATAGCACCACATTTCGAAAGCTTCTATTTTCTTCTTGTCGGAACTATTTATCATCCACGTTTCACTTCCATACATGGCTACACTCCATACAAATACTTTCAGAAACGACTTCCTGACACTTAAATATATACTTGATGTTAACAAATTTCTCTGCTTCAGAAATGCTTTCCTTGCCATTGCCAGTCTACATTTTATATCCTCTCTACTTCGACCATAATACCTAGAAAATGCAAACATACCCCTTTTTTACACAGAACAATGCCTATTGACATAAACAAACCAAAAGCACGGTAAATTAGAATGTCGGTGGTGTTCGTTGTAGGATTCTAGTGTGAGTCGTTTATGAGACTTTTTATTTTGAAAAGTTTCCACGCTGACACTTGTACAATATCTATGGTAGCACACACTTAAGAACAATACAATTCCATAAACTAGTTATGTGGATTCTGACCAGTAACAAGACAACTGATCATCACAACTGTGTTCAAAATGACCACCGGCAGTGGCAATACACACTTCCAGTCTGGTATGGAACAACTGCTGCACGAATGCTAGCGTTTCAGTGGAGATGTCCAAGTAGGCTGCAGTAATACGTCATTGCATATCATTGGGTGTAGTTGGTATGTCTTTGCAGACAGCATCTTTCAGCTTTCCCCACAGAAAAAAATCTACAGGTGTGAAATGTGGAAAATGAGCTGGCCAAGGTACAGGTCCTCTGCATCGGGAATCCAACAACTTGGAAACAATTCGTGAACTCATGCTGTAATACCTTGTGCACTTTGTGCCGGACAGCAATCATGTTGGTACCACAGGTTCCTCCTAGTCTGCGAGGAACGTTCTCCAACATCTGTGAAAGATGGTCTGTTAGGCTGCGCTTCAATACTAAATTGGTGATCCCTCGATGCCTCAGAATATGTCCTACCAAGCGATCCCTTCTTCCAGTCAATTTGTGCCACAAATTTCACTTCTCCCCAATTCTATTCAGTACCTCTTCATTAGTTACGTGATCTACCCATCTAATCTTCAGCATTATTCTGTAGCACCACATTTCGGAAGCTTCTATTCTCTTCTTGTCTAAACTATTTATCGTCCACGTTTCACTTCCATACATGGCTACACTCCATACAAATACTTTCAGAAACGACTTCCTGACACGTAAATCTATACTCGATGTTAACAAATTTCTCTTCATCAGAAACGCTTTCCTTGCCATTGCCAGTCTACATTTTATATCCTCTCTACTTCGACCATCTTCAGTTATTTTGCTCCCCAAATAGAAAAACTCATTTACTACTTTAAGCGTCTCATTTCCTAATCTAATTCCCTCAGCATGACCCGAATTAATTCGACTACATTCCATGATCCTCGTTTTGCTTTTGTTGATGTGCATCTTATATCCTTTTTTCAAGACACTGCCCATTCCGTTCAACAGCCCTTCTAGGTCCTTTGCTGTCTCTGACGGAATTACACTGTCATATGCGAACCTCAAAGCTTTCATTTCTTCTCCATGGATTTTAATTCCTACTCCGAATTTTTCTTTTGTTTCCTTTACTGCTTGCTCAATATACAGATTGAATAGCATCGGGGAGAGGCTACAACCCTGTCTCACTCCTTTCCTACCCACTTCTTCCCTTTGATGCCCCTTGACTCTTGTAACTGCCATCTGGTTTCTGAACAAATTGTAAATAGCCTTTCGCTCCCTGTATTTGACCCCTGCCACCTTTCGCTCCCTGTATTTGACCCCTGCCACCTTCAGAATTTGAAAGAGAGTATTCCAGTCAACATTGCCAAAAGCTTTCTCTAAGTCTATAAATGCTAGAAACCTAGGTTTGCCTTTCCTTAATCTATTTTCTAAAATAAGTCGTAGGGTCAATATTGTCTCAATTGTTCCAACATTTCTACGGAATCCAAAATGATCTTCCCCGAGGTCGCCTTCTACCAGTTTTTCGATTCGTCTGTAAATAATTCGTGTTAGTATTTTGCAGCCGTGGCATATTAAACTGATAGTTCGGTAATTTTCACATCTGTCGACACCTGCGTTCTTTGGTATTGGAATTATTATATTCTTCTTGAAGTCTGTGGGAATTTCGCCTGTCTCATGCATCTTGCTCACCAGATGGTAGAGGTTTGTCAGGGCTGGCTCGCCCAAGGCTGTCAGTAGTTCTAATGGAATGTTGTCTACTCCCGGTGCCTTGTTTCGACTTAGGTCTGTCAAACTCTTCACGCAGTATCATATCTCCCATTTCATCTTCATCTACATCCTCTTCCATTTCCATTGCATTGTCTTCAAGAACATCGCCCATGTCTAGACCCTCTATATACTCCTTCCACCTTTCTGCTTTCCCTTCTTTGCTTAGAACTGGGTTTCCATCTAAGCTCTTGATATTCTTGCAAGTGGTTGTCATTTCTCCAAAGGTCTCTTTAATTTTCCTGTAGGCAGTATCTGTCTTACCCTAGTGATATACGCCTCTACATCCTTACATTTGTCCTCTAACCATCCCTGCTTAGCCATTTTGCACTTCATGTCTATCTCATTTTTGATACTTTTCTATTCCTTTGTGCCTGCTTCATGTACTGCATTTTTGTATTTTCTCCTTTCATCAATTAAATTTAATATCTCTTCTGTTACCCAAGGATTTGTACTAGCCCTCGTCCTTTTACCTACTTGATCCTCTGCTGCCTTCACTATTTCATCTCTCAAAGCTACCCATTCTTCTTCTACTGTATGTCTTTCCCCTTTCTTGTCAATAGTTCCCTAATGCTCTCCCCGAAACTCTCTATAACCTCTGATTCTGTCAGTTTATCCAGGTCCCATGTCCTAAAATTTCCACCTTTTTGCAGTTTCTTCAGTTTAATCTACAGTTCATAACCAATAGATTGTGGTCAGAGTACACATCTGCCCCTGGAAATGGCTTACAATTTAAAACCTGGTTCCTAAATCTCTGTCTTACCATTATATAATCTATCTGAAACTTTCCAGTGTCTCCAGGGTTCTTCCACGTATACAATCTTCTTTCATGATTCTTGAACCAAGTGTTAGCTATGATTAAGTTATGCTTTGTGCAAAATTCTACCAAGCGGTTTCCTCTTTCATTCCTTACCCCCATTCCATATTCACATACTGCGTTTCCTTCTCCTCCTTTTCCTACTATCGAATTCCAGTCATCCATGACTATTATTAAATTTTCGTCTCCCTTCACTATCTGAATAATTTATTTTATCTCATCATACATTTTATCAATCTCTTCATCATCTTCGGAGCTAGTTGGCATATGACCTTGTACTACTGTGGTAGGCGTGGGCTTCGCATCTATCTTGGCCACAATAATGCGTTCACTATGCTGTTTGTAGTAGCTTACCCGCATTCCTATTTTTTATTCATTATTAAACCTACTCCTGCATTACCGCTGTTTGATTTTGTATTTATAACCCTGTATTCACCTTACCAAAAGTCTTGTTCCTCCTGCCACCGAACTTCACTAATTCCCACTATATCTAACTTTAACCTATCCATGTCCGTTTTTAAATTTTCTAACCTACCTGCCCGAGTAAGGGTTCTGACAATCCACGCTCCGACCCGTAGAACGCCAGTTTTCTTTCTCCTGATAACAACGTCCTCTTGAGTAGTCCCCGCCCGGAGATCCGAATGGGGGACTCACTATTTTACCTCCGGAATATTTTATCCAAGAGGGCGCCATCATCATTTAACCATACAGTAAAGCTTCATGCCTTCGGGAAAAATTACAGCTGTAGTTTCCCCTTGCTTTCAGCCGTTCGCAGTACCAGCACAACAAGGCCGTTTTGGTTAGTGTTACAAGGCCAGATCAGTCAATCATCCAGACTGTTGCCCCTGCAACTACTGAAAAGGCTGCTGCCCCTCTTCAGGAACCACAAGTTTGTCTGGCCTCTCAACAGATACCCCTCCGTTGTGGTTGCACCTACGGTACGGCCATCTGTATCGCCGAGGCACCCAAGCCTTCCCACCAACGGCATGGCAAGGGGGGGGGGGGGGAGGGGGGGGGGGTATAAGCGATTTAAAATCCTCAAAAAATGCAAAAAAAGAGTGCCACCACCGCTTTGGGAACAGAATTAAGTCTTTTTCAGGTGTTGGCAAAGTGCGTCACTCGCCACATCAATGAATGAAATAGTAATAATACTGTGACGTGCGTGCAGAAATCGTTGCAGCGGGTTGCTGTTTACCGTTACGGGAAAGATCTCAATAGTTTACGGGCAATCTACACTGTTCGTTATGAAATTCTCTTGTGCTTGTTCAATCGAATATGTTGCTAACTGAGTCACTATCACTCAGTGCAGGCCACAAATCTACCCTCTACACAAGCAGCGCACCATACTATCTTCTCAGTGTGTGCAAATCTTCCAAATAAATACAGCAAACACTCGATTGTCTCATAATGTGGTAATCACAGGTACAAAAATGCAGTAAACACGCACTTACTGAGAGTTTGCTAAACAGGAACACTAGCCCAAAATTTACGGATCAATTCCGATCGGTACTTGACCGTAACTCAACTCACGTATCAAGTATCAACAATAAGTGCTTGGTCTCAGTACAGACCTCTCAAAGAAACGTTTCTGTCATTCAGCGAATTATTTGAGCCCGATCTTTACACCGTAACTTAGCAAGATATCCCTAACTATCATTTCACTGATGAGCAGTGAGAAAAACTATGTAGCAATTCATCGTCAGGAACTCGCAGACATAAATATATCAACTATATCGGTCAAGTAATCACTGCACCCAAACTCTATTACTACTGCGATTTCCACCACTCTGCTGCGTCCAACGTTTTAAGTGTAACTATTAGCACACCGCCTTCATTGATAACTACCCAGTGTGAACTTCTGTGTCCAGCACGACCCCTCCACCATAGCTGATCGTAAGACGCATGTTGAGCCTTTTTGGAACAAGGGGATCTCAAGTTGATTCCGTATTTCTAGATTCCCGGAAAGCTTTTGACACCGTTCCTCACAAGCGACTTCTAATCAAGCTGCGGGCCCATGGGGTATCGTCTCAGTTGTGCGACTGGATTCGTGATTTCCTGTCAGGAAGGTCGCAGTTCGTAGTAATAGACGGCAAATCATCGAGTAAAACTGAAGTGATATCAGGTGTTCCCCAGGGAAGCGTCCTGGGACCTCTGCTGTTCCTGATCTATATAAATGACCTGGGTGACAATCTGAGCAGTTCTCTTACGTTGTTCGCAGATGATGCTGTGATTTAGCGTCTAGTAAGGTCATCCGAAGACCAGTATCAGTTGCAAAGCGATTTAGAAAAGATTGCTGTATGGTGTGACAGGTGGCAGTTGACGCTAAATAACGAAGAGTGTGAGGTGATCCACATGAGTTCCAAAAGAAATCCGTTGGAATTCGATTACTCGATAAATAGTACGATTCTCAAGGCTGCCAATTCAACTAAGTACCTGGGTGTTAAAATTACGAACAACTTCAGTTGGAAAGAACACATAGATAATATTGTGGGGCCGGCGAGCCAAAGGTTGCGTTTCATTGGCAGGACACTTAGAAGATGCAACAAGTCCACTAAAGAGACAGCTTACGCTACACTCGTTCGTCCTCTGTTAGAATATTACTGCGCGTTGTGGGATCCTTACCAGGTGGGATTGATGGAGGACATCGAAAGGGTGCAAAAAATGGCAGCTCGTTTTGTATTATCACGTATTAGGGGAGGGAGTGTGGCAGATGTGATACGCGAGTTGGGATGGAAGTCATTAAAGCAAAGACGTTTTTCCTCGCGGCGAAATCTATTTACGAAATTTCAGTCACCAACTTTCTCTTCCGAATGCGAAAATATTTTGTTGAGCCCAACCTACATAGGTAGGAATTATCATCAAAATAAAATAAGAGAAATCGGAGCTCGAACAGAAAGGTTTAGGTGTTCGTTTTTCCCGCGCGCTGTTCGGGAGTGGAATGGTAGAGAGATAGTATGATTGTCGTTCGATGAACCCTCTGCCAAGCACTTAAATGTGAATTTCAGAGTAATCATGTAGATGTAGATATAGATTTACACAAACAGATGTACTGCGCTATCATTACTTGTAACAAGTGCATCATTACGGCAGATGGCCGTCGTATCTTCCGTTTCGTAGCCAGCTTCCACTGCTGCAGCATCTTTGCCACTCAAACTACACTGAAAGAAAGAAAATCGCAACACCAAAAAATAATTAATATAGGGTAACGAAATTTCGGGAATACATTTGTCTAAGTAACATATTTAAATCATTAACCTTGTATGATCTCGGGTTAATGTAAGCGCGAGATACTGGGAATGTGAAATGTTGGTACATTGACAACCAGTGTAACCGCCAGAATGTTGAATGCAAGCATGTAAACGTGCATGAATTGTGTTGTACAGTTGCCGGATGCACGTTTGTGGGATGGAGTTCCATGCCACTTGCACTTGGTCGGTCGATACAGAGACGGTTAATGCTGGTTGTGGATGAAGCAGGAATTGTGGTCCGATTTGAGATGGATGTTTTCATCGAACAGGCCAAAGGAACGTGTAGGCAGTTTGTAGAGCATGCTGGGTTGCAACAGCGGTATGTGGACGAGCGTTATCCTATTGGAAAACAACCCTTGGAATGCTGTTTACGAATGGCAGCAGGACAGGTTTAATCACCAGAGTGACGTACAGATTTGCAGTTAGTGTGCGTGGGATAACGGCGAGAGTGCTCCTGCTACCGTACGAAATTTTACCTCAGATCGTAACTCCAGGTGTAGGTCCAGTGTGTCCAGTGCGCAGATTGATTGCAGGCACTCAGTTGACGTCCTTCGAACCAACAGATGGCCATCACTGACACCAAGGCAGAACGAGTTTCCGCCAGAAAACTCAACAGACCACCACCCTCCATTGAGCTCTCGCTTGACACCGCTGAAGCTGCAAATGGCAGTGGTTTGGGGTCAGTGGAATGAATGCTATAGGGCATCAGTCTGACCATGAAGTAATCGATTTGTAACAGTTCGTTGTCTCACTGTGGCGCCAACTGCTGCTCAAACTCCTGCTACAGAGTCAGTACGACCAACACCGACTCAAAGGAAGGCCTCGGCGCTTGTTCGTGACGTCACGTCACGTCAGCTAGGCAGGGCGAACGTCAGGTCTGTTGTAGGCACACTCATAATGGTGGTGTCTCCCTCTCTGACACAGGAAAATGTGAAACTATTGGCGGTAGTTGACCAACACACATTGTTCTGAGAGATTTCTGCGATCAACTAATCGTGCAATTCATTACACTTCTTAACAAACAGTGTACTCCCGAACTTAAATTTCCACCTGTTTTAAGGATTGACATACAAAAACAACTTCACGGTCCAGCAGCAACAGAATTCGTGCTTCTTTACCTTATTCGTAAATCTGAAGAAATTACGTTTGTACTGGGTTGCTTTTACATGAAACTGTGAACATGTTGGTGCTCTTCTTTAGGTATCTTGTTTGATTATGGAATGAGGAGCACAGAATGTTAATGGAATATCTTGCGATTGTACACGTTGGGGGAGGGGGTGGGGGACAGAAGAAGAGCCAAAAGAGAGATACTTGTTTTATCAAATAAAATTTTTTCATCTTATATAGTTTCTCCTTTTAGTTGCAAGAGGGGAATATTTATCTTTTCTAATTTGCGTGTTTAAAAAAGGTTTAAGCTCAGCAGTATTTTCGATGTATGAAGCTATTTTGTTTCCTGTTTAGAATTCCTTTCGTTGAAAACGACTGTAATCTAATGACTGGCAACAGTTGGACATTTACACATGTAAACATGTAAATTAGTTCACATTTCCGATGACGATGTCATACGAAAATAAATAAATACACTACTGGCCATTAAAATTGCTACACCACGAAGATGACGTGCTACAGACGCGAAATTTAACCGACAGGAAGAAGATGCTCTGATATGCAAATGATTAGCTTTTCAGAACATTCACATAAGGTTGGCGCCGGTGGCGACACCTACAACGTGCTGACATGAGGAAAGTTTCCAACCGATTTCTCATACACAAACAGCAGTTGACCGGCGTTGCCTGGTGAAACGTTGTTGTGATGCCTCGTGTGAGGAGGAAGAATGCGTACTATCACGTTTCCGAATTTGATAAAGGTCGGATTGTACCCTATCGCGATAGCGGTTTATCGTATCGCGACATTGATGCTCGCGCTGGCCGACATCCAATGACTGTTAGCAGAATATGGAATCGGTGGGTTCAGGAAGGTAATACGGAACGCCGTGCTGGATCCCAACGGCCTCATATCACTAGCAGTCGAGATGACAGGCATCTTATCCGCATGGCTGTAACGCATCGTGCAGCCACGTCTCGATCCCTGAGTCAACAGATGAGGACGTTTGCAAGACAACAACCATCTGGTCGAACAGTTCGACGACGTTTGCAGCAGCATGGACTATCAGCTCGGAGACCATGGCTGCGGTTACCCTTCACGCTGCATCACAGACAGGAGCGCCTGCGATGGTGTACTCAACGACGAACCTGGGTGCACGAATGGCAAAACGTCATTTTTTCGGACGAATCCAGGTTCTATTTGCAGCATCATGATGGTCGCATCCGTGTTTGGCAACATCGCGGTGAACGCACATTGGAAGCGTGTATTCGTCATCACCCGGCGTGATGGTATGGATTGCCATTGGTTACGCGTCTCGGTCACCTCTTGTTCGCAATGACGGCACTTTGAACAGTGGACGTTACATTTCAGATGTGTTACAATCCGTGGCTCTACCCTTCATTCGATCCCTGCGAAACCCTACATTTCAGCAGGATAATGCACGACCACATGCTACAGGTCCTGTACGGGCCTTTCTGGATACAGAAAATGTTCGACTGCTGCCCTGGCCAGCACATTCTCCAGATCTCTCACCAATTGAAAACGTCTGGTCAATGGTGGCCGAACAACTGTCTCGTCACAATACGCCAGTCAGTACTCTTGATGAACTGTGGTATCTTGTTGAAGCTGCATGGGCAGCTGCACCTGTACACGCCATCCAAGCTCTGTTTGACTCAATGCCCAGACGTATCAAGGTCGTTATTACGGCCAGAGGTGGTTGTTCTGGGTACTGATTTCTCAGGATCTATTCACCCAAATTGCGTGAAAATGTTATCACACGTCAGTTCTAGTATAATATATTTGTCCAATGAATACCCGTTTGTCATCTGCATTTCTTCTTGGTGTAGCAGTTTTAATGGCCAGTAGTGTAAATAAAAGAAAGGAGTTCATTGTAATGGGGTTGGGGTAAGTTTCGATAACAAAATGGATCAAGTAAATATAGTTACTTGAATGTAAAATTTCCGAAGCTTGCAATGGGGCAAAGCATCTTCTCATATTGATCTACGTTTGTTTCGACAGGATTCAGCAATACAGAACTCTGATCTTCATGTGCAGCTTTACGATAGTAACAAAATCTTTCATCTAAATAAAACAGCAGAATCCAAAACAGTACCAAACATTTTGTCCAAAAAGATGAGATTTATAGTGATAAGTACGTCCAGGCGTTTCTGCGTGCAACAGACCTGGCGTTCGCCGTGCCTAGCTGACGTGACGTCACCAACAAGAGCCGAGGCCTTCCTTTGAGTCGGTGTTGGTACGACGCCCCAGAGCCATACGGCGAACGCGGTGGTCTTCCCTCTCCACGTGGCCGCCTAGAGACCGGTCTTCTTGTGACCCTACATTCTCGTGACCACTGCTGCCCGCAATTCCTGCCAATTCTTTCTGCATTACCGAAGAAGGAACATCCGGTTTCACGTAACCCTATTATGCGACCTCGTTCAAACTCAGTGAGGTGCTGATAAAGTTATTTTTTTCGCTTTAAGGCATTCTTGACCAACATCAGCTCACCACGTCTAGCCACAAAGGTGACCAACGCACACGACCGTTACATTGTGTATTTAAAGCGAACTTGATTTGCATCCTCCTAGTGCCGCTACTACCGCCATCCTTATGCGATTGGCACAAATTTGAATAGATATCATCCCTCAGATGTAGAAACACGTCAACCTACTTTCATTCAGGTCTCACAACTCCTTCTTGGCGTTGCGATTTTTTTCCGTCAGTTTAGTAACGTAGGTCGTCACATCTACACCGCTACTGCCGAAGCACAGAAAAGGCGAATATATCCGTCTTTAAAAGGCTCTAACAGAAAAGAGGGGAACCAGCTGCCAAAATCGTCATGCCACCTTCCTCACAAAAATTGTTGGCTACCGGACATATTCGCGGTATTTTAATGCAAAACATTCCAAATCCTTTCACCCAGTCTCCCTTTGTAGTAAAGCCTTCATACTCAGACTCTCCTCTCACTGGTCAATATCCATGTACAATATGTTATCAAAAGTATCCGGACACTTGGGCCGGAAATGACTTAAAAGTTCTTGGTGCACTCCATCGGTAGTGCTGGAATTCAGTATGGTTTTGGCCCACCCTTAGCCTTGATGACAGCTTCCACTCTCGCAGGCATACGTTCAGTCAGGTGCTCGAAAGTTTCTTAGGCAATAGCAGCACACTCTTCACGGAGTGCTGCACTGAGGAGAGGTATCGATGTCGGTCGGTGAGGCCTGGCAAGAAGTCGGCGTTCCAAAACATCCCAAAGGTTTCTATAGGATTCAGGTCAGGACTCTGTGCAGGCCAGTCCATTACAGGGATGTTGTTGTCGTGTAACCACTCCGCCACAGGCCATGCATTATGGACAGGTGCTCGATCGTGTTGAAAGATACAATCGCCATCCCCGAATTTCTCTTCAACAGTGGTAAG
This sequence comes from Schistocerca americana, assembly GCF_021461395.2. Taxonomy (NCBI): domain Eukaryota; kingdom Metazoa; phylum Arthropoda; class Insecta; order Orthoptera; family Acrididae; genus Schistocerca; species Schistocerca americana. The sequence continues at coordinate 552,462,150 of NC_060125.1, forward strand.
CAAGAAGGAGCTTAAAACATCAATGTTGGCTTGTACTGCGATATTGCCACGCAAAACAACAAGGGTGCAAGTTCCGTCCATGAAAAACTCGACCACACCATAACACACCGCCTCCGAATTTTACTGTTGGCACTACACACGCTGACAGATGACGTTCACCGGGCATTCGCCATACCCACACCCTGCCATCGGATCGCCATATTGTGCACCGTTCGTCACTCCACACAACGTCTTTCCACTGTTCAATCGTCCAATGTTTACGCCCCGTACGCCAAGCGAGGTGTCGTTTGACATTTACCGGCATGATGTGTGGCTTATAAGCAGCTGCTCGACCAAGTTTTCTCACCTCTTGCCTAACTGTCATAGTACTTGCAGTGGATCTTGACGCAGTTTGGAATTCCTGTCTGATGGTCTGGATAGATGTCTGCCTATTACACACTACGACCCTCTTCAACTGTCGGCGGCCTGTATGCTTTTGTACTGTACGTGTCCCTTAACGTTTCCACTTCTCTACTACATTGGAAACCTAGATGACGTTCGAAGTCCGTGAGTTCCGCAGAGCGCCCCGTTCTGCTGTCTCGAGATGTCTAATGACTACTGAGGTCGCTGATATGGAGTAGCTGGCATAGGTGGCAACACAATGCACCTAATATGAGAAACATGTGTTTTTGGGGCTGTCCGAATACTTTTGATCACATAGTGTGTATCTCTCTCCCACTGCCTCCTTTTTCTCCCATTTATTTACAGTATATCCCACTGCCACTGTCTTCTCTCTCCCCTGCACTGTCTCCTTTTATCTTTTTTCCCCACTGCCACTGTCTCCACAATACATTGGTTCAAATGGCTCTTAGCGGTATGGCACTTAACATGTATGGTCATCAGTCCCCTAGAACTTAGAACTACTTAAACCTAACTAACCTAAGGACATCACACAACACCCAGTCATCACGAGGCAGAGAAAATCCCTGACCCCGCCGGGAATCGAACCCGGCAACCCGGGCGCGAAAAGCGAGAACGCTACCGCACGACCACGAGCTGCGAACATACAATACATTGGCAACTCAAGAATTCTGGGGGCCCAACTTCTTTTTTCCCTTGTACCCTCGTGTTTAAATTTTCTGTCCAAAATGCGCCCTCCCCAGTGAAATGAAATGATCGTGTGACATTGCTGGCCAGGAGGCGCCATTCGGGGAAGTTCGACCGTTAGATTGCAGGTCTTATTTCAAGTGATGCGACTTTGGTGATGATGATAACAGCACAACACTACACTCAGTCCACGAGCGGAGAAAATCTCCAACCCTGTCAGGAATCGAAACCAGGCCTGCTGCATGGTGGACAAGCACATTACCACTCAGCTATGCAGGCGGCCACCCATCCCTATTTCTATGTAATAAAGTTTGCTGGTCTGGGAGGGTCAAGACCGTCCAAGGCTAGATATAGTCTCCGCTCATCTGCATTTTTCATTTCCAGTGTGTCCTCTCACTTCTGCTCACACTGCTTCTATCTCGTCTGTCTCTCTTTCTCTTTCATTGCCTCAGCCTGTCACTGACCATCATTATCTCCTCTCTCTGTGGCTCCCATTGTTATTGTCTTCATCCATCTCTCTTTCTCTTTCACTGCCACCTTCCATATTCCAGCGTCACTGTCTCCTCTCTCACAATTTGCAGTGTTTCCAGTTTGACATAATTTTTGGCACTTATTTTAAGTTCTTTGTAGGCGCGTTAATACTCTTTTTAGCCAATTTTTTGTCTTTGGAGTACCACTTTGAGTATATTTGTATATATTCCTGAAGTGCCCATTGTACAGAGAAAGCGCTCCATGAAGTTTTATTGGTGAAAAAATGCTGACTAAAAACATAGTTTGGTGACACTAGAACACATGGGTTACGATCCAAGAACACTTGCTATGTTTTCATTACGTCAGTTGAAACTAGTTTTACGCTTCAGACCACTTTAAAAGTGAATCATTCCACGGGAATACATGGCATCCCAGACAGCCTTATTATAAGATGTGGAGACCTCATTAGTGACCCATTAGCTCACCTTTATAATAGTTCCTTTCAAACTGGAATTTTCCCATCGTGCCCAAAAACAGATAAGCTCAAACCACTATTCAAAAAAGGTAAAAAGGATGAAGTGGATAACTACAGGCCCATTGCTCTACTACCTGTATTCTCAAAAACCATAGAAAAAATTGTTCAAAGTAGAGTAGTAGATTTTCTGGAAGAGCACAAAATACTATCCACAGCACAACATGGTTTCAGGAAAGGCCGATCAACTGATACAGCAATTTTTGAACTATTAAGTGAAGCACTTCAGAGACTAGATAATGGCAAAAAGTCACTGGAATATGTCTAGATCTCTCTAAGGCTTTTGATATCATAGGTCTGGGACCAGAAGAGGTTATATGTGAATGACCTAAACAAATTCTGCGGGAACGTCATCCAGTTTGCTGACAACACAAATGTGCTAGTGAGTGGGAAAGAAACGGAAATGCTTAAGAAGTCTACAACTGAGACACTGAAGAATATTGAAAACTGATTCAGTCACAACAAATTGGTAATAAATGCAGTTAAGGCAGTGGCCCTAAATTTATATAATGTGAAAAAAGGTGAGTAAATTGTTCAGATTCAGATATCTGACAAGGACCTTCAGAATGTAGACAACATTAAGTTCTTAGGAGTATGGCTCCAAGATAATCTTAAATGAGGGACGCATATTGAAAAAGTTTGTAAGAAATTAAGCACTTAATGAGAGTATTAGAGGGATGCTGCAATAGAGACTCTTTGAAAACTGTATATTATGCCTATATATACTCATAACGGAAATATGGAAATATTTTCTGTGGTAACTCTTCTCTTAGCCAAAAGCTCTTTAGGCTTCAAAAAAAAATTATAAGAATAATGGAAGATGTAAATGGAACAGAACCTGTAAACCACTCTTTAAAAAAGTAGAAATCCTCCCACTTCCCTGTACATACGTCTGTGAGATAACCGTGTTTGTGAAAAAATATTCAATGACAAATCCCAATCTCTTCCAGAAAAAAATGAAAATATCCACTCCTATAACACCAGGCAAAGAGGAGACTTCCATCTAGAGTCCACCACCACCACTCTAAATAAAAAAGGAACCCTGTATTACGAGAAAGTTATTTATAATAAACTTCCCCCACAAATTAAATCAATAATGACCTGGCAAATTTCAAGTCAACTGCTAAGGCATATTTGACTCGTCGCTGCTTCTACAGCCTCCACGAGTTCCTTCAGAAAGTTCACTAACGATTTGTGTCTTTGCCTCAGTAATGTATCATATATATGTTACTAGAACTTTAATGATTTGCCATTGAAATGTTACTGTAATACAAATATTAATCTTCCAGTAGAGCACATGCTCTTTCTGATTTAAAATATCTACTCTTTATTTTACACAATATTTGCTCTGTACAAGGTGCATTCAAGTTCTAAGACCTCCGATTTTTTTTCTAATTAACTACTCACCCGAAATCGATGAAACTGGCGTTACTTCTCGACGTAATCGCTCTGCAGACGTACACATTTTTCACAACGCTGACGCCATGATTCGATGGCAGCGGCGAGGGCTTCTTTAGGAGTCTGTTTTGACCACTGGAAAATCGCTGAGGCAATAGCAGCACGGCTGGTGAATGTGCGGCCACGGAGAGTGTCTTTCATTGTTGGAAAAAGCCAAAAGTCACCAGGAGCCAGGTCAGGTGAGTAGGGAGCATGAGGAATCACTTCAAAGTTGTTATCACGAAGAAACTGTTGCATAACGTTAGCTCGATGTGCAGGTGCGTTGGCTTGGTGAAACAGCACACGCGCAGCCCTTCCCGGAGGTTTTTGTTGCAGTGCAGGGAGGAATTTGTTCTTCAAAACATTTTCGTAGGATGCACCTGTTACCGTAGTGCCCTTTGGAACGCAATGGGTAAGGATTACGCCCTCGCTGTCCCAGAACATGGACACCATCATTTTTTCAGCACTGGCGGTTACCCGAAATTCTTTTGGTGGCGGTGAATCTGTGTGCTTCCATTGAGCTGACTGGCGCTTTGTTTCTGGATTGAAAAATGGCATCCACGTCTCATCCATTGTCACAACCGACGAAAAGAAAATCCCATTCATGCCGTAGTTGCGCGTCAACATTGCTTGGCAACATGCCACACGGGCAGCCATGTGGTCGTCTGTCAGCATTCGTGGCACCCACCTGGATGACACTTTTCGCATTTTCAGGTCGTCATGCAGGATTGTGTGCACAGAACCCACAGAAATGCCAACTCTGGAGGCGATCTGTTCAACAGTCATTCGGCGATCCCCCAAAACAATTCTCTCCACTTTCTCGATCATGTCGTCACACCGGCTTGTGCAAGCCCGAGGTTGTTTCGGTTTGTTGTCACATGATGTTCTGCCTTCATTAAACTGTCGCACCCACGAACGCACTTTCGACACATCCATAACTCCATCACCACATGTCTCCTTCAACTGTCGATGAATTTCAATTGGTTTCACACCACGCAAATTCAGAAAACGAATAATTGCACGCTGTTCAAGTAAGGAAAACGTCGCCATTTTAAGTATTTAAAACAGTTCTCATTCTCGCCACTGGCTGTAAAATTCCATCTGCCGTATGGTGCTGCCATCTCTGGGACGTATTGACAATGAACGCGGCCTCATTTTAAAACAATGCGCATGTTTCTATCTCTTTCCAGTCCGGAGAAAAAAAATCGGAGGCCTTAGAACTTGAATGCACCTCGTATATTGTAACTCGGTGATTAATGTAGAAATAATGACATTAATGCAAATTTAATATTATATTTTGTTATACATTGACTTGTCCTACATCAGAATGTACCATTTGTGTATTATATGATTACGCGGACCAATAAAACTCTACTCTACACTGCTACTATGTTCATGTTTTTGTGCATAAGACCGTAACTTTAAACCTCTGGATCTGGATAATGATATCGAAACAAGTTTCGAAGTTCTCCGAGAATATGGTCGTAAGGATGTATGGTAAAAATTCGGACGATTTGTGATGTATAAAATTACAGAAGTGGCAATCCCAACAGTTGGTACTTTTCATACACAAAGATCATAGTCTTTTGGAGTTTTCTCCGATACCGACCGTGAACAACTTGGACAATTTGCCTAGGTTGGAGCAAGTGAATAACGTTTAGCTTTTGACCCTGTGCTGCGAGATAGCTGCAGCATGATGTACAAATGGTCGCTAGTCCAAGTGCTATCCAAAAGCACTTGACCTGACCTGACGGGCTGATAAGCAATACTTAAAACAACAGACGATGAAAACTCCGCCCATATCATCGTAAGTCCATCTGATCCGTCAGTAAGTTAAGACGACAGAACAACCGTTTCGACAACTAAAGCATACCAAATCTTTCCTTGATCCATAACAGTATATACTTGTTATTGTCGAGACTCACGCCCGTTACAAAATATCCATTGCTCTTTACTGTACCTACTCAACGTCTTAACATAATGAAGCGTCTAAAATATGCCGTGGTGGTAGTAGTTGTAGTAGTAGTAGTTGTTGTTTGTGGTCTACTTCTTTGCATAAGCACGGTAACCTACATCCATTTCAACTAGTTTACAAGCTTTATCACCCACGCTTCCGTTCGTTCCTGAATTGACTATTTATTGATGCCTCATTGAGTCCCGTCTGTCAATCCCTTCTTTCAGTCAAGTTCTGCCGTAAATTTGTTTTTCCCCAGTTGGATTCCGTATGTAAGATTCCGTGTTAGTGTGACGAATCATTTATAGGCAGGGACAGGAAAATCGTTTTATTTTATGACCAAATTCGGGGACAGGAAAAATAGTTTTATTTTATGGCCAATTTCGTTTTTTTTGCCAATTTTGGATTTTTTTGCCAGATTAGTTTTTTTGCCGATTTCATTGTTATTTTCTGCCGGTATCGATGCCATTTTTTTTTCCTTTTCCGTGTTCTTTTTCTTCCAGTTTCTAATAATAACACCTGATTATACGAAGATAGTAACTTGTTCTCGAAAGAACAGTTACTGTTGATGACCGTGCAGCTTTTCCCTGGAATAAATGATGACTGACTGACAACCTCAGCTGCCGACAGGTGTTGTTGATATACCTCGATGTGGACAACTGAAATTGTGTGCCCCAACCGGGACTCGAACCCGGGATCTCCTGCTTACATGGCAGACGCTCCATCCATCTGAGCCACCGAGGACACAGATGAATAGCGCGAGTGCGGGGACTTATCCCTTGCACGCTTCCCGTGAGACTCACATTCCCAACTGTCCACAATTCTACATATGTATTGTATTTTATAGACATCGAGGTATATCAACAGCACCTGTCGGCAGCTGAGGTTGTCAGTTAGTCATCATTTATTCCAGGGAGAAGCTGCACGGTCATCAACAGTAACTGTTCTTTCGAGAACAAGTTACTGTCTTCGTATATATAGCTAAAGGCTACCCAGCCATTGACCTTCGTCTGTGCGAATGCGCACGGGTTGCCCAAACTCTTACGGGAATCGCCAAAGCGTGCGCGAGTAATGAGTGGGTGGGCAAATGTCTATAAGGTACAATACATATGTAGAATTGTGGACAGTTGGGAATGTGAGTCTCACGGGAAGCGTGCAAGGGTTAAGTCCCTGCAGTCGCGCTATTCGTCTGTGTCCTCGGTGGCTTAGATGGGTGGAGCGTCTGCCATGTAAGCAGGAGATCCCGGGTTCGAATTCCGGTCGGGGCACACATTTTCAGTTGTCCACATCGAGGTATATCAACAAAACCTGTCGGCAGCTGAGGTTGTCAGTTAGTCATCTTTTAATAACACCTGAATTGGAAAAAATATCGGATTCTTTTTCATTTTCCATGTTTTTTCTACCAATTTCCGTGTTGTGTGTTTCCAATTTCGGTGTTTTTTCCAATTGCGGTGCTATTTTTTACTAAATTCGGCGAGTTTTTAAAAAACGAAATCTTTGATATTTCTTGCCGATTCCGTCGTCATGGTTTACCAATTTCATTATTTTTAGCCAAATTTGGTGTTACATTTTTTGTAAATATTATTTTTTACCGATGTCGATGCCGTTTGTTTGCCGAATACGGTTCTATCTTCTTGCCAATTTCGGTGTTATATTTTTCCCTTGTCGGTGGTTTTTATTTCAATTTCGATGTTATTTTTGGCCAATTTCCGTGTTGTTGTTTTGGCAAATTCGGCATTGTTGTTTGCCAAAATCGGTGTTTTTTTGCCTATTTCCGTGTTATGTTTAAAATCACATGATAGTTCGTTACGCGTGAAATAAATTGTATTTTAAGATTGTATACGAACCTCAGCCTTGAGGAAAATGCAGGCAAAATGCAATTTCAGCGTACAATAACTATCATTGTTAAGCTATCGTTCTGTTATTTATAAAAAAATGTATACGGAAAAATGACAAATTCCACGATATATCGCCGACGTGGCATTATTTCTGTAGAAACCATCAATTTCGCGTTGTCGTTTTCATGTACGTTTCTGTACATAGGTTCAGGAACACCAGTGGCATACTCGCCTCCTCCAAGCTAGCAGATCCGCTGTCACAGAGTATTCTATTTCTGTTGGTCATTCGATGAAGTACAATAAACAAAAATTGTGGCCCATACTTAAAACTTTTGTAACTCTGTTATCAGTGAATCGGTGGAAACACGACTGTCTGAGACGCTTATTAATCGGGACGGCGATTTCCAGTTAGACGGTGCAGGGAATCCTGTTATAAAAGAATTGCGCTCTACCTAGTCGGTGTCATTCTACGCTTTTACGCTGAGAAGACCGCAGATTCGGTATCGATGAGGGGAGCTTTCACGACGGAGAGCGCTCACAGCGGCGCTCGGACTTGGAGTGGGAGAGGATGCGTTCTAGCTACGCATGCGCAGTGATTTCTGGATAGATCACGCTGCGACCGCAGGGTCTTAAATAGGAGGTTCATTGTACTTTTTCTGGTATACACCAGAAGACGGCTAGAAGTATCTGAGCCAAAATATCGTGCCACCGAGTTGCTGACACGCGGCAGATCGCCTAAATCTCATAGAATATGCATGTACTTGTATTGCAAATTGTCCTCGTTGCAGCCTTGACACACTCATACTAGAGGACGTAACTTTACACTTGCTCTAGGCGCACCGTCCACTGCATTCATTATCTTCAGAATTTCATTAAATCTGAACAACTACTTTTAGCGTTTCGTTTGTAAACAGTGCAATTTAACATTTCTAACATGTTAAAACATAAATCCTTTTAGTGCAAAAACATGCGAAAACTTTTAATTTATCAAAATATACACTTTCTGTAATAATGGCACACAATTTTTTCCTATAATATTAATGGTGCATCGCTTTTAAACCTACTCTACTTTTATTTTCTTAATCGTTTGACTGCACTGCACTGCATCACAGTGCAAGCAATATTTTTTTATGTACTGTTACTATACATGTATAAGCTTAAAGCTTTTTCATTTCGAAACTGCTACATTTCGGGAGACATTACTTCAAGATAAAAGCCGATACGCTCGTGGACTAAAATAACGAATTTTTTAACTCATCAATTCATCTGTTTTCGGCGTTTCCAAATGACACGGCCTAATGCGCAAAAGAATGCTATTCAATTTGTTCTGTCCGAGAAAGCGTACCATGTCGTACAGCTGTTGATGCAAATTCGAATATATTTGAAGTGCCTGTGTGTTTTATTGATGTTTTCCTTCTTTTTCAGGTAAGCTTTTGGTGCCGTGGTACGAGGCGTGTTGGTTTTCCCGTGAGTATGATACTGTACCATTTTATGAGTTCCTCAACTCGAAGAGAACTGCAATGACGTCCCGGTGTCTACGGCATTTGTGCGAATAGCATCCGAAATTTGAAGTGTCAAAGACACATGTATTTTGAACTCCGTTGTCAAGTGTTTCTTGGCAGAGATAGGTCTAAGAATACTACTGGACTTTGCTTCTCGCAATACTGCAAAGATTAGTGATATTGACATTAATGTTAGATGTGTAGAAAAACAGATAAATCGCTAAAATGAAACAAGTGCCCAGGACACGATGGTATCCCTATCGGAAACTGCACAGAATTTTCAGCTGAGTTAGCTTCCATTTTTAACCATAGGACACCTTATATTCCTCGAATAGAATACTGCGCTAAGTGGTTAGAACAAACCACAGGTCACACCTGTCTACGTGAAGGTGGAAGAAGTCATCCACAGAACTACCATCCAATGCCTTCTGTTCGAGAATCTTAGAACGTATTTTGAGCTCAAATGTAATGAGTTACATCGAACAGAATGATCTTCTCTGACGTTAACAAGCACTTCATCCACCATGATTGCCTTTAACCATGGCATATAGAATATAATGTGAAGAGAGTGCCATTTGGATATCGTGTGATCGATGTTTTCAGACTCTATGCTGGTTAGCATGGAGGTGGTCAGTCTGTTCGAGGTACGGTTTGAGCTCGCAACATGTTCTAGGATTGTACAATGAATGGATCTCAAGGATATGGACAGTAATTCTGTGGATCAGTTCTGCTACTCTTCTCGTAGACGTGTGTGATCTGTAGTTTCTTCTATTGCTACAGATCGACATTAGCAGCGTATTTCCGGAGGCTGCGATATAACTGACGTGCTAGGAAGTTCTGGACTAGAGGTGGGCATGAAATCAGGTAGCTGTTACAAATCACAACTGATCGAGAAGTTGCAGTTTTCATATTGTCAATGTCTGGCCGTGATTTTAGTCACGGCTAGAGTGCGCATTGTCCGTTTTTTCGGCATTCATGCTACTATGAAAGTCACATGTTATTAGAACTTTTCTCAACAACGGTTTAAGTCACTAGTAAAAGTGTGTGTGCGTACGGCATTATTGGCCGGGAGACACTATCTGGGATGGCCGGCTACCTATTGCAAGTAGCTTTATTTGACGTCACTTCGGCGTCTTGCTCGTTGATTATGATGATGAAATGATGATTCGGACAAAGCGCGCGCTCACACACACACACACACACACACACACACACACACACACACACACACACACACACACACACACACACACACAGTCCCGAGCGGAGAAAATCCCCGACCCTGGCTGGAGTCGAACCCGCAGCCCCATGATCGAGAGTCTGCAACGTTAACTTGAAGACGACGAGCTCCTGACACGACTGAAACTATCATTCTACGCGGTGTTCCATCTCTTGACATTGTACTTCGTTCTAAGAACCTTGCCGCTGTCGACGCCAATCTTGAATCTTCACGATTCTCTCTCCTAGATGTGGATGGATGTGTAGGACAGCCAGCAATCAAATTGGGAAGTGCGTTTCGAAAATCATAATTATTTAAACTTTTCTACTATTACTGACCAGTAAAATTGTTATTCATAGTATACAGCCGCTAAAATTTACAGTAATGTAAGCAGTTAGTGAGGCAGGTCTTCACACCTGCAGTACTTAAGTTCGTTCACAAACTTAGAAACTAACCTTTCTTCATGTCTTACTGTATTGTGTGCATACTGTGTTTGTGATATGATTCTAAACGTCACTCTGTTAATGTTTTCACTCTTGTTTCGGTACCACAAAATTTAAAGACCAAATACAAGAAAAATATAAACCATAATTACTACAGAGTGTTTTGTTGTGATGAAATTTTCTCAGCGCACAAACTTGTCCGCTTCTCACATAAGTTTTGATTATCATGTAACAACTGAAGAAGAGTAGTTGCGAATAATAACAGAATCAGATCATGTCACCTTTTTCAGCCGGCCTCGGTGGCCAGCGGTTCTAGGCGCTTCGGTCCGTAACCGCGCGATTGCTACGGTCGCAGGTTCGAATCCTGCCTCGGGCATGGATGTGTGTGATGTCCTTAGGTTAGTTAAGTTTAAGTAGTTCTAAGTTCTAGGGGACTGATGATCTCCGATGTTAAGTGCCATAGTGTTCAGAGCCATTTGAACCATTTTTCAACTTTTTCAGTTGGATTGCTGGTGATGCTAATCTTAGTGCTAACAAGTACTCGCCTTTAGAGACGAGAACACGTAACTTCCGTTGCACTGACCAGTTCACCTGGCCAGATGTATCAGATAGCAGATATACTTGCCAGTGTCTTTTATAACGTGCGGCTAATCACAATGTAACCGCTACGACAATAAATTACGGCAGGATCATTTTAACGTTAGTGGCGTGAGGAGAAATACGGGTCGTGAATTCGTAAAATGTGGTGTAAAACTGTGATAAATCAAAACTAAAATACGAGATTCCGAAAACTGACATTAACAGAAATCACTGTTGTTGGGAATTCACAGTTTAGTCCACCCCTATTCTGGACGTTACGGTTTCGCGCCCACACTCGGGCATCCCAGGTGTAGAGCACCCGCTTTCGAGACGTTGGAATGGGTGAGTCGGTGGCTGGTGCTCGAGGCCGACGATCGAGCTGCGGCCCAGAAGCACTGGCAAAAGACTGCTTTTGAAAGGTTATCTGTCTGAAACTGCCGATAAGAAATATTTGAGTCGTGACAGAAATTGAATGTTGTTGGGAAGTAACTTTGTTAAACTAATTGTGAGGAATCATGACTTATAAGCAGTTTGAAGATCGTAGAGTGATACGTGTATGGCAGCCATTAGTAGCACATGGCATCCCAATTTCTTTGGCGGGGACTGTATAAAAGTCGGATATAGGAAAAACTCTGAGCAGTTTTGGGTGGAGTAACTAAATATTTGAAATATCGTTAACGCAAACTAGATAGGAGAGACTGTCTTCTGAGACTAAGTAGGTTCATTGATATTGCGTTCAGAGACTAAATAGGATTAATGATGTTGGAACGAGAGAGATTGATGAGGGCCCGTAAACTTAATTTATGTAAATTCAAAACTATGTTTGACTGACATTTATCATGTCTGAACGATAGGTATATACCATTACCTAAAAGTGCAGTTCGTTGGTTGGTTTAGGCACCCAATGCAGTTGAACAGCCACCTGCGTATCTGATGTAACGAACCCATATCACGCGCCCAACTGCCGCAACCTTCCCAGACTCATGAGTAGCATTCAGGAATCGGCCATATAAGTGTTTTGCAAGCAAGTTCGTTATGAATCGCACAATAAATCTGAACGTGGTATCTTCTTTTCGTACTATTTTCTCTGTGTGGTTATTCCACTTTAGATCTATCAGGATGGTTAGTTCTAGGTATTTCACTTTTTTTCTGTTCCGCCTGATGTACTGTAACTAAACGTACTAGATATGTAAAAAACGAGGATGAATGTAATGCAGTTATAAAACAGATATGATAAATACTTGTTGAATTTAGGTAATCGTACATCTACAGGGCCGTCAATTTAAATTCAAACTATATATAGTGACTCTAATGACCACGACGTCGATGTGACGTTAAACTCTTCTATACTTGTGATATGGTACCTGCTGAAGTCATCTATAATATTTTCTTACACTATCTGTAGTTTTTACGCTCTGTCAGTTAATGTCTCTTGTAATTCTGTAAGTAAACTTTTGAGTCTAGTTGGCAGGTGGCATCTCGCTTCGGGCAAGATTTTATTGAACCTGACACGTTACTTTCTTTCTCACGTTGTAAATTTATTTGGTGAGTTTTTACGGTAATTACTGGTAATGTCTATGTGCGACTCTTCTCATTCTAATGTTACTACTGATCTAATTACAGGATATGATAATTTAAGTAGCTGAAACAGGGCAGTAACGTAAAAAATAAAATAGGAAGAAACGGACACTAAGCTATCTTGACAGCTTTATTTCCTGAAGCGTCACACGTGCAACAGAGCTTTATTTGAAGGCTGTGACGATGGTTCCCAAATCCGGTGTTACAGGTTCGTGTGGTCGTTCAGACACCCTCCATCAAAAATGGTTCAAATGGCTCTGAGCACTATGGGACTCAACATCTTAGGTCATAAGTCCCCTAGAACTTAGAACTACTTAAACCTAACTAACCTAAGGACATCACACACACCCATGCCCGAGGCAGAATTCGAACCTGCGACCGTAGCAGTCCCGCGGTTCCGGACTGCAGCGCCAGAACCGCACGACCACCGCGGCCGGCACCCTCCATCGTCACGGTGTTACTCCCACTACAAATATCGAATAATGACACCGTTTACATTTGTCAAGTGTTATATTCAGCTGGATGGGTGACACTGCAACCGTTCACTTGATTAACAATTACAGCTGACGATCATTTCAGAAATTGAAATGAGCTGGAGCGGCCGGCCTTCTGGCCGAGGGGTTCTAGGCGCTTCAGTCAGGAACCGCGCGACCGCTACGGTCGCAGGTTCGAATCCTGCCTCGGGCATGGATGTGTGTGATGTCGTTAGGTTTAAGTAGTTGTAAGTTCTAGGGGACTGATGACCTCCGATGTTAAGTCCCATAGTGCTCAGAGCCATTTGAACTGGAACAGGAAGATTGAACACTGAAAATCGTTTCATGATGTGACAAAAGTCCTACTTGTACTATCGACTGTGCAGGACGAAAATTAATCGTAAAGAAAACTGCACACTACTGTTAATAAACGTTCTGCATACCATAGAAGTCAGGACGAGACTTTCGACTCTCTTGGAGGAATCTTTGCGCGGATGAGTCACAAATTAAGGCAAACACTACGTCACTCTAAGACCGCGATGTGCGCGGCGTCTACGCGCGACCGTGTGTGCCCGTCTGCGAGTCCCGTGTGCGACTGCGGACGCGGTGTTACGAGCGCCGGTAGTTTTTTTTTTCAGGAGGTATTGGAAAAAGGACAGAAGCTATTTTAATTAAAAATCATGTTTATTTTAATATCAATCTTTTCGCCCCGGCTTCACTCGTTCAAGCGTTCGACACATATATTTAACACACCTCCTACTACCAATCCCGTGCCCATCTCATCCTTCCACTTCAATCTGTCTGGCTCCTCCTCCTTATTCTCTCTGTACATTCATCTCCTCCTCCCTCTCTATATGTCCATGTCTTCCATCCCCCGTGTCTGGCCAAATCTTTCTCCTCCATCCCTCTAACCATATCCTCCTCCCTCTCTCTTTCCATCTCCATCTCCCCGTCTTGCATTTCCACCTGCCCACTACTCCTCTACACCTCCCACCTGCTTCATACTCCTTCCCCTCCTCCTCTCTCTCTGTCCATTTCTCCTCCCCCTCGTTCTCTCCATCCCCTCCTCTATCTATCTCAGCCTGCCCCCAGCCGTGTTCATCGGCACATGTAGCACCTGCAATATAGTTCAATAAAGCAGGCCGCTATCACGCCCATAAGACAGCTGTCGGGGTCTGGAAGACCGTTTCACACCCTTGACACAGAGGCTGCCCTGCAAAGCATGTTGATTTGGCAGGCCAATTTTGTTGGCACACAACATGCCTGTCATATAGGGTAGCCTATATGCCAGAGACTGGAAAAAAATGTCTTTGCCCATATCTCTGCTTCTATTGGATCTAGATGGTTATTAAACCCCACAGTGCTGATACTCATGAGGCCTGCTGTTTATGTGCCAAACTTGGCAGAAATCGATCAAGGGGTTTGGGAGGAGATCCCAAACGTACACACATATACTCTGCATCATAGGTATGACAACAGATAACAAATAGCGATCGCTAATTTTCACCGACCAACCTAGGCTAATTCATTCTAACCTCAGCCCCCTCCCACACCTTTTGCCTCCATAGTCTTTACTGATCTTATCAGTCAAGAGTCGTATAAATTCCGTGCCAATAAGGCAGTTTTTTTGCAGTGTGAAAGTCCGATTATTGTTCTACTGTTCAGTCTTCTTTCATGTTGTTTATTCTCCAAAATGTCTTTTTTAGGCCAACCAGTGAAGGAAGTAAGCAACATCAATGTGGTTTGTAACTTGAGCAACATAAGTGTTATGTCTTCATATTCCTGCTTACGGATTCATTCCAGAATTCAGTCTGATCCGTAATGTACATTACAACTTTTGGATTTCTCAGTAGCCCCTATGAAACGTTAATCTCTTGAATTACGTTTTAAAGTTGGAAACTTTGATGGAAGTGCGGCAGTGGATGAAATTCTCTTGTCTGTAAGGCAAATTGGATCGAGAGAAACTAAATCTTCTACATCTTTATCACTGATAAGAGACAACTTGAACATCTTTTAAGCTCTTTCAGTGAAAAAGTCTTTAGCACTGAAGTTTAAAGTTATTTAATTGATGACGAAACAGATCTGTTTTTCTTTATCAGTTTTAAAAGAGACCTTTGCACCTACATAATCTTCCTCAACATATCTAAAATAGGAGGGATTTCGGTGAAGTAAGATAGGATAATTTCGGGAGATTTACACAAAATTTCGTATTTGAAAGAAAATTGCAAGATTTTGCGTATTTTTGGAGGATGTGGCGAACCTGCTGTAACGACAGACTACTGTAGGGGAGAGCAAGTAAGAAAGCGGTTGGTGCCGTTATGCGCAGTTGCAGTAGACTGTGTAGCGTCATTTTCTGTTGCGCACGTTTTGGCGTACACATACTATTTGTTCACGAACGCGAGCTCCCTAGTTCTGGATCGATAGGTGTCCGTAGACGTCGGTCACTTCGGCCCGCTGATGTTTTGCGTCAGGCCACTATAGGTGATCTGACAGTACAGTACCCGTTATGAAGTGAAGTGGCTGTAGTACCGAGCCATGCCAAACCAGTCACCACGTGTGTAGTGCCAGCACTGTGTAAAGAAAGCACGGCTTTTTCCGCGAGGAGCTAGTGCCACTCAAGCGTGCTATGAAGTGACGCAAAATGATATATCACTCGATACAACCACGGAACTCGATAGCAGCTGAAAAATGAAATTTCGAGTCACCATATTTGATTTCGTTGTTTTCGAATTGTAACGTGTGTGTTATCACTAGTGTTCGGATCGATATGCACTTAAAACCCACGAAATATGCGCCAAAACTCCTCGAAATATGCAGTTAAAATATGCTCTTACTGCCAGTATATGCCTTTAAATATGTAGATAACATTCTTTAAGTATTCATTTCTCTTAGATAAATTCTTTAAAATACGTATCTTACTTGGGAAAATTGATGAATAACCATCAAATATTTTCAATAATGGCTATAATTCAATGAATAAAATGAAGTATAACATAGGTACTTACACGATAAGTTTGGTAAATTCTAAAAATTACAGTTTGTTTGAACTACCAACATTTTTCCATATTCTCTACATGAAAGTTTTTCCTGTGGCCAGATAACAACATTTTCAATCTTGAAAATGATCGTTCAACATCACATGACACTACAGGTAAAAATTTAAGAGCAGCGACATTAGACGACGTGAAATCATCTAGATTCTCGGAGCTTTTCTCTTCTTCCAGTAACTGAGCGATCTTCCGAATCGTAGGCCAACCAGGATTTCTGTGCAGAACTGCATCGAATTTTCTTCTAAGTCTCTCACCGATTGGACCTGCCCAATTCTTGCTCTGTGTCCTGAGTTCTTCTTCGAGAGCCACTGCCTTCGTAACTTCCATGTTACGAGTCTGAAGTTTCTCAATTAGGTCTGGAAGGCCACCCAACTGCGCTCGGATGAAAGATAGGCTGTAACACACTGGAATTCTTCAAGGCGTCCTTGGCTTTTGGTGAGGCTAAATTTTCGCTATCTTCAAAACCCTTTACGACGCGGAACAAGAAAGTAGTAATCTAGTGAATGTCGGTTTCAAGCTGAAAACTGCTGTACAGAGAAATAAGCTTAATATTGGAATTCTATGTTGTGTTCGATTTCTTTGCTTATTCAATTTATCCAGAACTACATATGCATCCATACCTCTTCAACTTTTCTGTGGCTGTCTGCATAATAGTTAGCAGCTGAAATCCACGTTCCCCACCTCGTCAAGACTGGTTCAGGTGGCAGAGGACAGTCACGGTGAGCAGTCTTGAAAGCTCTCACTCGACTCGGTGCCTCGATGAAAACTTTCTTTGCCGAAGATACAAGGCTGTTGACCTCTGGCAATGTGGCTCTGACCTCTTCAGCAACTCGATGGATGCCTTGAGTCAGACACGTGAGGTGAATAATTTTAGGGTAAAACACCCGGAGACAATCTGCGGCCTTCAGCATATATGGGGCACTATCCGACACAATGGCCAAAACCTTGTTCGCCCCACGTTTCTGATCTTCACTTCTCCACAGCACGCCTGAAAGAAAATCAAAGGATTTTACACATTTTTTAATTATTTTATTATTGTCTCGGGACATGATGTGAAAAACTAATTATTGGCACGGGATATGATGTGAAAAACTGCACTCTTATATTACCTGTAATTTATTTTAAACTATTCAGTATTGACGAAACTTACACGTTGCTTCCTGCACTGGACGTCCAACCGTGGCGCGTGTCGTTCGCTCCACTTCTGTGCACAGTATATGTCCTCCTCCAGCCTCGTCAGCAGAGAGTTTTCCAACTATAACGTGCACCGTATACCGACCGCAAAAAACAGTGGTTTCGTCAACGGATAGCCAGACTGGAGAATCGCCAATGTCTTTCCTAATATTCTCCAATGTCTGTAATAGAGAAACTAAATTAAAAAATACACATAAACATGTGGACACGACGTAGGAGACACACACAGGAAGACAAACTATATCCGTTTTAGCACCTACCTACATTTTGACTATTTTCTTATGGATATACGTTCATCAAAATAATAGTCATTTAATTCGCTCAAAAAATTATATTCTTTAAAAGTAAATTTACTTTCTTTTTTGCAATGAACGTTTCGAGACAGACTGTCTCCTTCTCAAGTCCTTTCATCATTTGTCTTATCCTTTCTTGAAAAACTTCACTTACTTTAAATTTAGTTTTTTTTACATTCAAGTAACAATATATATTTTACAGAAATAAACATTCAAACTTAATTTAAATTTATTTTTCGAGTTTTTTTAAATTAAACGACTATTATTTTGGCCCATGTATGTACCAAATTTTGTGCATTGACTTTCACAAACTACGTTCATAAAAACTACCGATAAACCTTACCTTTCCTTACAATGGGTCCACATAGTTCTTGGTGAGCGTTGACTCGTGAGGAGTATCTTTTCCTGTGTATTTTTTCAAGAAGGTCCTTAATCCTTCATTCTCCAGCTTCTTCAACGGGATGTTTGCTTTCATTAAAGCCTCGCAAACATCTTCATTGAACTCATTTTTGTCGTCCACATGCTTCGAAAATGAGATCAGTGGTTGCTGTGACGTTTTCAACCTGTCTTGTTTACGTTGTTCTGGTGCTGCGATGTCTTTTTTTTGCTGATCTAGTTGAAAGCTTTTCTCAAACCTGACCTAAAGCGTTGGAGAAGTGAATAAATATCAATAAGTACGTACAATTGTACAAAAATGTAAGAGAACAGTGTGTACCTGCGAGATGGTCACTCAAAAAAGTGAATTAAGGCTACAAATAAGTCCCTAGAATGAAATTTTCACTCTACAGCGGAGTGTGCGCTGATATGAAACTTCCTGGCAGATTAAAACTGTGTGCCGGAGCGAGACTCGAACTCGGGACATTTACCTTCCGCGGGCAAGTGCTCTTCCGACTGAGCTACACAAGCAGGACTCACGCCCCGTCCTCACAGCTTTGATTCCGCCGGTACCAGTATTTTACAAATAAGTTTCTAAAAATTGGATTCCCTCACAACATTTAACATTTTTTTTAATTTGCAAGAATGCCGAAGGTAATTCCTAAAGGTTTATTTTGTTCCTTCCCATTCGTACATAGAAAACATGCACGCAGATTTTCAAATGAACTTAATAATTGTTTTAATTTCTTGTAAAAATTATCGAAAAAGAAAAACAAAACAAAATTAAACTTACCTCCTTTACGCAGTTGGCAGAATATTATTTTTCCGTCCGTTGTGAAAGCATAATCGCTCCCGATCCATTTCCGTAAATTATTGTTTTTTGGCCTGGGCATATTCGTAATTTGAAGAAGGTCGCATAGAGTCGATGTGAACAGCACGGAAACACATGCAAGAATGATTCATATTCCGAAATGCCAACGATAACTAGTAGGTCATTGTCGGCGCACTGCAGAGATCACGTGAGCGACCTAACACGCATTAACTGCGGACAAGAAATACAGAAGCACGTGTCTACTCCGATAAGACATTCTCTTTCTGTAGTTGAGTAGTTTCTCTCGGCTTTTGTAAGTGTCCTAGAAGCATGGGCTATAACCTTCTCTTTTCCACGCGAAATTTGCACCAGAACAGCACCGATCCCATACCCGCTGGCATCTGTGTGTAGTTCTGTAGGTGCTGTTTCATCATACAGACCAAGTACAGGGCCAGTCGTCAGAGCTTTTCGCAGCACATCGAAGGAATCTTGTTGAGTAACACCCGAGATAAATTTAGCATCAGCTTTTAACAACTCTTGGAGTGGCCTGGCTTGATACAAAAGTCTTTGATTAAACGATGGTAATAAGAACATTACACGAGGAAGCTTCTCACAACTCTGATACTTTTAGGAATAGGAAATTCCGTTATATATCTCACCTTTTCTGGGTCTGGCCGCACACTTTCTTTTGACACAAGGTGTCCAAGTGTTTTGATTTCTTTTGCTCCAGAGAGCCACTTTCTTGGATTAAGTTTCAGTCCGCCTTCTTGGAGACACTTAAGAACGGCCGTCAGTCTTTTTATGAGTTCATCAAATGTGTCTGAGAACACTATAATGTCATCTAAATAACAAAGACACATCGTCCACTTCAGATGCCTTAGAAGATTATCCATCATCCGTTCAAAAGTTGCTGGTGCATTACACTAACCAAACGGCATTACCTTAAACTCACAAAGGCCCTCAGGGGTGATGAATGCGGTTTTCTCAGGATCAGCGTCATGTACTTCGATTTGCCAGTATCCCGAGTACATGTCCATGGTTGAGAAAAACTTAGCCCCCTTTAGACAATCTAGTGTATCGTCAATTCGTGGAAGAGGGTAAACGTCGTTTTCAGTTATCTTATTAAGCTTCCTGTAATCAACAAAAAACCACCAACTGCCATCCTACTTCCTGACGAGGACCATTGGTGACGACCATAGGCTCTGTGAAGGCTGAGTGATGTCGTTCATCATCATTTTCTCTACCTCGTCACGAATTGTTCGACGTTCCGTTGGTGGCACACGGTATGCTCTCTGGCTTATTGGTTGATGGTCTCCAGTGCTAATCTGGTGCTTCACCGTCAGTTTGTCGAATTTGTTCTTCACCTGTGAATTGAAGCATTCAGAGAACTCTTGAAGAATGGCAAGTAGCATCTTCTGTTGTTTCTTAGTGAGACATGGTGATAGTCGAGCTAGAAGATCTTGTCTCATAGTGGTAGCGCTAATTTCTCCCACAGAGTCGGCATGGGAGGTTTCTATGACGCTCAGCTGTTCTTCAATTAACGGCTCAGCGTTTGCTACGCATATGCGACTTGGAAGGATCTACGGTTCTCGGCGACAGTTAACTATCCACAATTCACCGAATCCGTTCTTAAATGAGACGTCAGAGGCTGGGATGACCAATTTATTCTTCAGTGGTATGCTTCTATTACATTCCACTACAAGATCCATTGGTTAATGTATGGCATGACACGTGACAGTTACCTTTCTAGCACTGACTGTAGGAATGATCACTTCATCCAGCACACGTAGTCTCCACACACTCGGATGCGCATCTTCCTATCCGCAGTATCTCATCTCGTCTAGCATAATCTTCGAGCGACCACAATCTGTAACTGCCTGAGAAGCTTTCAAAAAGTCACATCCGAGAATGACGTCATGAGTACACTCTTATAATACGATGAATTCTAGGGGCTGTGTATGGCCACTTGTACCCACACGAATGGTACATCTTCCTGTAGGTTTTACATATTTCCCATTAGCCATCTTCAGCAGAGATGTTTTGCTGTCGACGAATACGGTTTTTTGCAACTGGCGATTGTACTTCTCCGAAATGACTGAATATGATACTCCAGTGTCCACAAGAGCTTGGGCTGGTCGGCCATCAATGAGGATATCGACGTAGTTTCCTATCATTTTGGTAGTGATCGACGGAGGAGGATTTTTCTCTTCGGCGGCCTCACCTCCAAGGAAGGTCGCACACTTTAGTTTTCCAGGTTGCGGCGGCTAGGTGATCGGCTGGAGCTTCTAAACAGCGATGGAGACCTTGATCGGCGGCTAGGTTGCGGCGATGGTGACCTACGTCGTCCTGCACACATATCTTCGTGTTCATCTTCGTCGTCCCGGAGTTGGCGACGGCTAAGAGCGGTCTGCTGTCTTCAGGAGGAGGCATCATCAAATATCCGCCGCCTTTCTCGACAATAGCGCACCACATGTCGCGGTCGTCCACATGGAAACATACTGTTTGGTTATCCTAGGTCCTCCAGACATCAGTCTTCCTTGGTGCCCAAACAGGTTCCTCATGCGGCATTCTAGCAACGTAACTCCGCCTGGGTCTCGATTTTTTTTACCGTTTTAAAGGGAAATGAAGGACGGGAGATTGGGTTCAATGTTTGTTCCACTTCCTCCCTTATGACCTCTTGAAGCGTATCGATTTTTTGCTCGCCGTGCAATCCAAGTGCCTTCTGAACTTCCTCTCTCACTATCTGACGAAGAACACTTGTGAAATCAGTTGCTTCCTCCATCACAGACATCGATACAACGTTTGGAAGCCGTTCAAACTTCTTGCGTGTAATTCTTTTTTGATGTATTGTCTCGATATACTGGCACCATTTTATGAAGTCGTCTGCTGTTGAAACCTCCTTCAGGAGTAGGGTTTGATACATGTCCTCAGCAACACCTTTCATGAGATGTGCAACCTTATCTTCCTCCTTCATTCTAGGCTCCACTATTTTACACAGCTCCAAGACGTCTTGATGTAGGATGCTGTAGTTTCTCCTGGACGCTGTGCCCCGCACTTCAGTTTATCTTCAGCCTTGCACTTCTATCGTTGTGTGTTGTCGAAATACGTTACCCTAATACACGGTGTCATCCCATTTGTTAATTTGGCTATACGCTCATATACCTTCAGCCACTTGTTAGGATCTTGCCCATCGCCACCAGAGAACCCGGAAGCATGTCCCATGTGGTGGCACACAGTTGCTGTCATCGTAACGTCCTCTTTTTCTTCTTCTGTCTCCGATAGATTGCGATCTGTTTCTTCTTCTGTCTCCGATAGATTGCGATCTGTTGAATACGGGTCCGCAGCTCGTGGTCGTGCGGTAGCGTTCTCGCTTCCCACGCTCGGGTTCCCGGGTTCGATTCCCGGCGGGGTCAGGGATTTTCTCTGCCTCGTGATGACTGGGTGTTGTGTGATGTCCTTAGGTTAGTTAGGTTTAAGTAGTTCTAAGTTCTAGGGGACTGATGACCATAGATGTTAAGTCCCATAGTGCTCAGAGCCATTTGAACCATTTGTTGAATACGGCTTGAACTCGGGGTTCTCGCCACGTAAACGGCGGCTCTGTCGTGGCTTGATGGGAGCCACTGTGTCGTCGATAACGTGCGCTATCACAAGTTCCAATACCCAGCGTCTCGACCAGAATAATGTCCCGTAGAAGAAGGTGAATTGGATGAATGACGAACACTAACTTCACTTAACGATGGGTTATTCAGCACTTGCACATACAAGATTGCGGAGCGAACTGCCTCCGGCCAGAACACATACAGTATACTCGTATGTACGGCTACAGAACATTCCAGTACAATGATTCTAGACATTTGTGGATACTTCTAGAATGTACTCGAACCGAATATAGAAATTTAAATTGTATTGTCCAGATGAGTTTTGAACTCACGAACCTCCGTGCAGCAGTTTAGTGTCATAACCACTGCACCACAGAGCTACTCAGCTTCTTCTGCGACAAAATTGTATTCCTGTAGCATTGCTCAGCCAGTACTTGCACCACGAATCTTACCGAGCGAGGTGGCGAGGTGATTAGACACTGGACTCGCATTCGGGAGGACGACGGTTCAATCCCGCGTCCGGCCATCCTGATTTAGGTTTTCCGTGATTTCCCTAAATCATTCCAGGCAAATGCCGGGATGGTTCCTCTGAAAGGGCACGGCCGACTTCCTTCCCTAATCCGATGAGACCGCTGACCGCGCTGTCTGGTCTCCTTCCCCAAACAACCAACCAACCACGAATCTTACCCTTTTGGACACAAACCATACTGTGGGGTTTCTCCTGTTGACGCTCTGTGAAACCATGGCGCCCAAACAGCTTTTCTCATGTTCTCCAAAACTCTTTCATTTCTCATTATTGCTAGTCCATAATATTGAGTCAAAGAATCAATTTCAGTTTTTGTAAGACGACCTGCACCACCTATGTGTTTTCCGTCTGACAGTTTTTTTCCCACTGAGTCTTTACTTAATTTTCCCAGCAGAGCTCCCATTCTTTTTTGTACATGCCCAAGACATTAAAGCTTTTCTATCAGTGTGTCCCCATATGGTCTGTCATTAACTTCAGGAGTGTGTCCTTTACAGTCTCCATCCCATAGGTAGCCTACATACCTCACACCACGACTGACCTCTGATCTTCTAAAAATGTTTAGAACTCCTTTCGTTTCCATTGGGGCCATCAAAGTTCTTTACACAAACATGGGTGCGAATAAATTTCCTTCAACAACCCTGGCAGTGCTTTGTTAGACATTCATAATCTAGTATCTTACGAGATTCGATAAATGTGTCAGTTACAACCCCATTCAGAGACGTATGACCTCTCTTCTGCCAAGATCCATCAAATGCTGCTACAGTATCTGTATTCTCAGACAAGGCTACTGCATCTTCTGCTGCTCTTTTAATTGAATGTTCACTTACACCACATAAAGCATTATGTATTAATTTATTGTATCTGTCAAACCTCAGTGGAGGTGGAGGCAAATCCATCACTGCACAAAAAGTCTGGGCAGCTCTCCTTTCCCTTCCAATACATCGTATTGCATAAGCAAGCTGAATAATTACACTGTAATATCGACTATCAGTTACTGGCCATGTCACAGTATCACTGTGCATCTTACACGAGTTACAGGCAATCACTAACCGACTTGGAAGACCCTTCCTTGCTGAAATGTCCTCAGAAACGTCAATACTATCTTCACAATTGCAGTACTTAAATTTCACAGCACCCTTCGAAAGTCTCGACAGCATATTTAAGTTCACAATAACATTTCCGTCGTTATTGCTGCTCACAGTACTACTAGGCTTGTTTTTATTACATTCAGAAAGCACTGCCTGCAGACAGTTTCTGCGGGAGACTTTTGAAGCAACTGATGTGTATTATTCGTTTGTGTTTGGAACTGGTTGCCTCGAATCTTTCGTTTGGGGCTAAATATCTTTACTCTCGGCGTTTGTAACACAAGAAACACACACACAGAAACAAAGCAACACGCAATAACTACAAAACCACATAGGTATGAAATTCCGAAATCATATATTCTCAGATCTTTGTTTATTCGAACCATAGCCTTCTGCACATGCCTGTACTTTGATTCCGGGAGTCAGTGCCTTCTAGAATGCACCTGTGTTAACGATCCGTAACTAACTAGGAAAAAAACGGAAGAACAAAATAATGCATCACGTATTCTGACGCAGTTCAAACTGACAGATGAGCGTGGCCCCTGTGCAACATTACGTTCAACTTCAACTTTAGAAGGAACGAAAAATGATAATGCCCATAAACTATACATTTTTGAAATCAGCATGAAATGCCAAGACTTTTTTTTCATATCTTGGGCCATTTTCACGAGCATGTCCCCTTAAGTTGCTGGAAATGTTTACCGCTCAACAATGTCCAGAAATCTGCAGTGACGACCTGTACAAAATTTGTTTAGAATTGCGTCATATCTCTGATCAGTCATGGAAGCGGAGGGCGTCGGAAAGGAGTACCAAATAAAATAGCGAATAAAGAAAACTTTGACTATATTGTCGGTATTCAGAGTACGCGATGCCTCGTCCAGGACGGACTGTGAGGCTGCCTGCCAGTCTCAATAATACTGGAATATAGAAATAATACGAGGTAAAGAAGCTTGGTTCATATTCGAGCTAGCTGGCGGTCGGTCGAGCAGAACAGAGACAGGCGGCCAGGAATCGATGTGCTGGGTCTGAAAGCTGGATCACGAGAGAGAGAGAGAGAGAGAGAGAGAGAGAGAGAGAGAGAGAGAGAGACTCGACCGTGCTCGGCTCTTCAAGACGTGGCCAGAAACAACCACGTGACTCCTTTCTCACGACTCCTATTGGCCGCCTAGAGGCGCGTGAGGCTGGTTTTATGCTTCAGAACACAGGAAAGCGGACACTGTCAGTGACCCTTACCGGAGTGAACTGCTTCTCACCTAAAAGACAGGTCGGCTTCGCACTTAGGAGTGTGGAACTCACACTGGAAGCTCAGTTTAAAGGCACACGACAAGAAATTTCAGCGCAAAACATTGTTAACAACTCTAAAATATTCCCATAGTGGCAACGCTTCGTGTACACTGCTTTAGCTAATTTATTTCTTG
Organism: Schistocerca americana; assembly: GCF_021461395.2. Lineage (NCBI taxonomy): Eukaryota > Metazoa > Arthropoda > Insecta > Orthoptera > Acrididae > Schistocerca > Schistocerca americana. Next base: position 552,487,613 of record NC_060125.1, read on the forward strand.
ACACTGACTTTCACATTATGTAAGCATGAAGAAAATGAAAGGGGGCTTGAGCAATCTGTAAGGTCCCCGTGTCTATCAGTTTTAGTTTCTGAATGTTGTGTATTTTCTCTGCTGAATTTCACTCTAGATTTTCCACCAGTACGTGAGTGTTATTCCACGTAGAAAGTGATGACCCATATGTTTAACGCGAGCTGAACAGTTCGGTGGAATGTAGCAACTGAACAAGGTGAAGATGAGTTTTGTTTTCTGTAGCTGTAGTTGTAATTTTAGTGTAGTGATACAGATATTTAGATCGTCATTGCAAAGCTGGTCGTGTGATGGTGAGGAAATCAGGTGTGAAGAGACATATTTTCTTAAAAACTCGCAATGAACTGAGGGACGGAAATAACCGCGGAACAACATATGTTTGGTGACACATGGCTCCTGGTCGCATGTTACGAGGGAAGGGGGGGGGGGGGGGCGGCGGCGGCGATACGACGTAATGCAGTAGCCGCTTATTGGGACAGGAAAAGAGAGTGAGGCTTTTTAGTTCAAACTCGGTGGAGAAGACAAAAGTAATGTTGTCGGTCACTGGCATCGGCAACAATTGATCTTATCCAGAAAACTTGACAGAAGTTTTTGTGCGTTACTGTGGGAGGAGCGTGCCTACAAGGCCAGTTGGGTTGGCAGCGCGGGAGAAGCCACTACCGCAGATTGTCTGAAGCCTACCGCCGGTAAGAGGACAACGGTTTACGTGGTGGACCAAGAGTTCACTGATCGATGGAGAGAGTCCGAGAGGAGACGTGCTGTGCGGCCGCCTCCTTGAAGGACGGGCCTCTGCTTTGGTCGCTGAGTCCATGCGACTCTGAACTCAGTGTCACCATATCACCCCATGTTGCAGCATGACCTGTAGCAAAACCGTGGCATGCTTAATGCTGTGATTTTTCCCACGCTCATCGGATATCCATGCCTTGTATCATTGTGGCTTGTGCTTTGAAATGCGTTATGAACATATGCAGTTGTAAACAGAATTCCTGTGTTCACAAATTCGATTGCATGACCAGCTAAAATAAGAGATTGTGTGTTGCACTCTTAACCATCTTGCCGCTCTGGCATCGATCCCGGCTCATAATATCGCTGTTAACCCCTGCAAGCAGAATCGAACCGATCCCCTCTTTTTTTCCACATAATTTTTAATTCTATTATTCATTTCATTTATCCGTGTCGAAAGCAAAAAATGGCTCTGAGCACTATGGGACTTAACATCTATGGTCATCAGTCCCCTAGAACGTAGAACTACTTAAACCTAACTAACCTAAGGACATCACACATCACCCAGTCATCACGAGGCGGAGAAAATCCCTGACCCCGCCGGGAATCGAACCCGGGAACCCGGGCGTGGGAAGCGTGAACGCTACCGCACGACCACGAGCTGCGGCCGTGTCGAAAGCATATAACTTCAGCATACTATGTATATACTGGGTATAAGTGCAGATAATTTTACTTGTGACTGAGATCAGTGCAACTGAGCAAGATTACATCAGTACTTATTTCATCTGTAGACTAATAATTACAGCAAATTTTTTAGTTGTTTAGCATCTCCTTGTACATGTGGCAAGAGTAAGACTTAATGCTTATTTTCACCTGGGCGACAGGTCAGGTGTTGAACTGCGGACACTTGGACGCAAAACGGTTAGTCTATTCTGACGTGGGTATTCCACTGTGAGGTGCAGATACGGTCGTGGAGAAAACATCAAATAGTAAATTATGTGATGTGTTTGCGGGGAAACTGTTAGAAGCAGAAGAAAGAGAGAGAAAAAAACTGTTAACACGCTGAAGTGCGTATATATCACTTACGCCCTGAGTGCTAATTTAAAATTTGAAGCCAACGGTACATCTTGCTGGACATAATCGACGTTGGAACAAGTGCTCTGTAGTTCGTCGAATGCCAAAGTTAACGATTTATTAATGATGTGGAATAACTCCATTTCTGCAAAATGTCTTTTGACCATGAAAACCGTGTTCTGAATCTATTCAAAGTTTCCCTCAAGAGCCATCCTCAAGTGAAACGAGCATCTACACTGTTCTGCAAAACTTAAGGACGAGATAGATAAGGGACCATAAGATCGTAACTACTCTGTGTAAATCAGTGAAAGTGTGGGGCCATGATGCCAGAGGTATTCCAGTCGTCCACAGAAAGTTGGACGTCACATGGCATGAGGCCAGCGTGACTTTAGCTCGAAATATGACTGTACTGGCAATACGGAGCAGTAGAACGAACGGGAAAAAGACGTTGGTGTCAATCAGCTAGCAGTTGCGGTGCATTGTAGTGGCGTTCCTCATAACAGTATGGGCCGCAGACAACATTTTGACGACTTCGAGAAAGTAGAAAGAGGACGCAGAATGACAAGTGTAGCCAAGGAGTTTGGTATTGCCCACACGTTGTTCCACGTACATAGGGAACGTTCTGAACCACGGGGACTGCTGCCTGGAGGAGAGGAGGTGATCGAACACGGTCAGCTACAGCAGCAGATGATCGCTTCATTGTGCAACAAGTAAGAAGAGTGGTGGCAGCTGCAACCATACTCTACAGGAGTGCAAGGCACGCAATCTCACGTTCCGCAGTGGCACACGACGTCGCATGCCGGTGGTCTCTCTACCCGACGACCAGAACTTTTGAGTTCCGTCAACAGCCGCATGTCGGCGCACCGTTTGCGATGTGCAATGGGCATAGGAAATGGACAGACTACGAGTGGAGTCGGCTGCTCTTTACGGATGGGAGCAGATTGAGTCTGAGTAGCGATCGCGGACATATCCTCATATGGCTAGAGACACTGTGAATACGTAATACAGCAGGAAAACCACACCATGTGGTAAGAAGGTATGATTACATAATTTTATGTACTCTTCAGAAATCTGTAATTACGATTTATAAACTAATATTGACATGTACATAGACTGTAAAGAACGTTCCCTATGTTTAACATCAATAAAATAAGAAACCTACTGATGATGTTGCAACTGCAGTGAAACATGTCTGGGACAAAAAACAAAATTGTGTTTTGCTAAAGGCGGACCCACCCCAAAACGTATGTATTGTCAAAGCAAACACAGACAAAAGAGCTTCAACCTCAAGATGAGATACCTTATACTTTTGTCTGCATGCAGCTACATCATGCCTAATGTCGAGGGACGTTTCCAGCTGAATGGTGAAGTTTATCATACAGTGCAAGTTTCAGACATCGACTAATTAGCCAATACGACTCATTGAGAGCGGTATCTTCTTGTTTAACATGGGCAGAATTGTACGAAACAGAGCTAGCGTATTCACCTGTTGCATAACACAAAGATAAAACTGTGGTTTTAACTGTTTTGGTCGCTGCACCCCAGGACGTAGCGTAATTTTTCGTAGTTTCTTGTTTCTTGCAGATACGTTTTGTTTTATGTTCAGACAAAGCTACTTAAAAGTCAGTGCACAGTCAAGAGTGACTCCAAGATATATGGGCTGGAAACTGTGTTTCTTATGCCGTCTTCTCCATGTAGCTCGAAATCCTCTGAGGGCCTGTCTGTTCTTCAGATGACATGCGCACATTTGTATTTTGCTGGGTTTTCCTTTCAGCTGGTTCTTGCAGTAGTATTTACCTACCTAATCAAAGCAGCTTTAAGAATTAGCTCCACCTGTTCAAAGATCTCCCTCTCTGGGAAAAGACGGCGAGATCATCAACATATATGAAACTTCGTGTGTCATTAGGCAGGGGTTGATCGCTGGGATTGTTATTAAATATGAAGGAGCCAACACACTACCCTGTGGTGACCAGTTGTTTTGGATCCGCCTGTTTCGATTAACGTGCGCAGTTACTTTTCCAGAGGAATCGGCGAGTAACATTGATCCGCAATTTTATTGAAGGGAGTGTGAATGGGCTGACCCTCTAATGTTAAATTTCCTAATTTCATGACCATTTTTTCTCAAGAATTACTCGATGCAACTTAATGGAACTTTTGCAGGTTACTAATACATGCTTGGTGTTCTTGGTCCTCTAGTTTCGTTGAAGTATGTGTTGTGGGAGTTAGGATAGACTTTTTTCTGTTGTATCTTTTTGTTGCATTTTTCTCGTAAATTTTTGTGCATTTTACTGGAAATATATAGGCGATCTCTACCATTCCAGAGGTGTAGTATTACAAGGGCATTATGTAGTGGACTGGCCAGACAGCCAATCCACTATGACCGGTAGCCCAAAAGGCACGCGTTTAGCTCACGCAGACTGGCGTGAGGTCTGGAACAGGACAATGTCTTGAGAATTGCAAATAAAGTACGAAGATCTTGGAATACTTAACTTTAATCCATAATTGGAGAACATCGCTCTTGTTGATACATTAATATAATCTCAATATAACTGGTAATGGCGCCTTGCTAGGTCGTAGCAAATGACGTAGCTGAAGGCTATGCTAACTATCGTCTCGGCAAATGAGAGCGTATTTGTCCGTGTAGCATCGCTAGCAAAGTCGGCTGTACAACTGGGGCGAGTGCTAGGAAGTCTCTCTAGACCTGCCCTGTGGTGGCGCTCGGTCTGCAATCACTGACAGTGGCGACACGCGGGTCCGACGTATACTAACGGACCGCGGCCGATTTAAAGGCTACCACCTAGCAAGTGTGGTGTCTGGCGGTGACACCACACATTATAATTTCACTTGGAAAAAAAAAATCAAGTTTCTATCTTCTACAGTTTCTAGGAAAATGGGTCATTTGTCTGAGAAAGTTCTGTTCTTTAGAAGTTGCAATTACAAATTAAATTAAATTAAACGTTACATTTTAATAGAAACAACAGTTAAAACGCGTCAGCACTGTAGTCTTCATCTTTTGCATTGCCTGAATGCAGCCTCTTCCTGATATTCAAAGATCTTGCCTTCTTGGACACTACACACCAAGCCTCAGTGTATGGAATCCGCACATTCGTTTTTAGGTACTCTTGCCTAAACTACATTGTTTATGGATCCATTCATATTTTGTGTTTTCCCTGTCAGACATTTTTTCAGTAGTTCCGGATCTGCAAAGTCTTTGTAAAATGTTGTACTCTCAGCTAAAAAGTTATTATGGATAAACTTATATAACGTTACACGTTACACCACTCGCCCGAATGAAGTTTGTGGATCTGTTTGTCATCTGTTGATATTTAATGGAAAAACGTTGCTTAAAGTCTTTTTCATACCATTTAGGTTATTTTTCATGGCTTTTTATGACTTGACCATACTGTTCTGATAGTTGATTGTTACTGTCTAGCAGACGTCTCCTAGTTATCTTACCATCAGACGGCAATGTCTTCAACAGATCTGTTCTCCCCGTTGTACCAAGAATATTGCAGGCACAATGTAAATAAGAATCAGAATTGTTATGCCTGTCTTGCCAACTTACGCAGCAAGGTTCCCACTAGAATTTAAATCATACCACACCTTTTTAAGCATTACAGTTCGTAAGATATTAATTTTTAACTGAGAAACCGTTTATGAAATACCAAAATTTTGCTACGAAACGAATTACTTTAAATTAAATTAAATTAAACATTTTTCTAGTCAACAAAATTTAATAAATTTTTCGCCAAATTACTCAAATTCCAACTACTTTTATGCGTAAAACAAAAATTAAACATTTTCAACGAAATGCCCATTTATACTCCCATTAAATAATTTCAGCTAGCCATTCAGTCTCGGGCAGAGGGCGGCAGTGGCACAAGCGCAGGGCAGGGCAGGGCAGGGCAGGGGTACCCCGCGCCGCCGCCCGGTGACCCAGTTATCTGCTCCCTGGCCCCGCCCCGCTGCCGTATCGGGGTCAGCCGGCGCCCCACTTCCACTCCAGCCTCCTCCCCCACCACCTCCCCTACGCTGCTGCCGCCCTTTGATCACCCGCCTGTCGCACCCCCTGCTGTTCCTCCAGCGCGCGCTCACCATTTCCTTTTGCTTATTTATGCCACGAATGGTCTTCCCGCACGGCTCAACGAGGGCGACTCCAGAAACGAGGTGGCCTTCTGTTCTGGCCTCAAAAACAGTACGTTTCTGATCCATACACTCATCGTCATTAGTCGCTTTTCAGCCACTCTTGGATGTAGGCCTCGTCCACGCTTTTCTGTACATTTAACATGAAATGCAAACGGTTTAGGGTAGGCTCTACCGTGACTGCCGCCTGCGTTACCTACAACTGAGCCCATGTCATCGTTCCATAACGAGCCCCTACTAATTGTTACCCTGGATGTTCTATGAGTTGAGTGACTAATTGTGAATGAGTGATATTGTAGTGTGTATGCTACGATGCTTTATCGTTCTGTGAGGCGCACAGTTTTACATTTGCGAACATCTGAAACAAGTTGCCATCTTTACACCACTTTAAAATAGTATCAGGATCGGACTGAATATTTGTGCAGCTTTTTTCAGACAGTATTTCATTGTTGATAACTTCATCACCTTTGGAAAGTCTGTGCTTGCTGTTAATATTGTCTGCCACCACAGATGTTAACATCCAGTGCTTTCATATACTGTTTGTTTGCCAGACTGCTTCCGACATTTATGTCACTCTCAGTAGCCCTTATCCAATAGAGTGCTTAATTACGCCTCTAGTAGGCGACCTGAGTAGATGAAAGATTGTACCACTCAGCGACTGGCTAAGAGCCTTTGAGAATGAAGCAAATGTCAAAAAAAACGACTAGCCAACAAGTAATATATGTGAGCATTGTCTGTTAAACTCTGTAGCCTAAAGTAATATGCTCCTTGTTGCTCCATGCCAACACTGCGGCAGACCCGAACTAATTGTGTATAAAGTAATTAAAATACAACATGAACAGCGAGGGTCCCAACACACTACCTTGGGACCCTCCTGAGCCAGCAGCGGTGGTCTAGCGTTTCTAGGCGCTTCAGTCCGGAACCGCGCGACTGCTACGGTCGCAGGTTCGAATCCTGCCTCAGGTATGGATGTGTGTGATGTCCTTAGTTAGGTTTAAGTAGTTCTAAGTTATAGGGGACTGATGACCACAGATGTTTAGTCCCATAGTGCTTAGAGCCATTTGAACCATTTTGAACCCTCCTGAAGTTACTTCTACACCTGTAGATCGCTGTCCTTCAAGGAGCACTTTCTGATGAAAAGTATCCGGACACTCCTATGAAAACTTATATGGTTATAAGATATAGGCCTATATCAACGCCCGTCAGCAGCTGAAGGTATTAATATATAATTCTAACTCCTATTTAAGTCCGCAGCTCGTGGTCTAGTGGCTAGAGTTGCTGCCTGTGGATCATGGGATCCTGGGTTCGATTCCCGGCGGGGTTGGGGATTTTCACTGCCCCGGGACTGGGTGTTTGTGTTGTTCTCATTATTTCATCATCATCATTCGTGACAGTAGCTAGATTGGAATGTGTAAAAATTGGGACTGTGTACGGGCGCTGATGACCGCGCAATTGAGCGCCCCACGAACCAAACATCACCATCCTCACTGCTGTGTAACGTGGAACTGACCACCAGATGTCGGGATAGGCGGACGCGACAGTATAAAAACTGGCGGGAAATATGTGGTATCAGTAGAGTCGGCTGGTCGGGAGAGATCAGTAACTTCCAATAATGTCGGCTAGTCATTGCATGTCCCCTGACTAACATATGCGACATACGCATTAGGGACGTTTCAACCCTCCTAAAGGTGCCTAAGTCGACTGTTGACGACGTGATTGTGAAGTGCAAACGCGAAATGTGGACTGCAGTTTAATCGAGACCAGGCAGACCTCGTGCACTGACGGACGGGGACCATTGAGCATTGTAGAGGGTGAATTCCAAAGCGCTAACAGCACTCTAGCTAGCACGGTGACTGAGCGTAGGTAGTTAAAAAGATTGGACTACAATGTTCGTAAGCCACACATTCCTGCAGTCGGTGTTAATCGACACTTGAAGTGGTGGACATTGGATGACAGTAAAGAGTACTTAATTACGCTATACGCTCTGACAAAGCGATAAAACGTTAGGGTTTGGCGAATGTCTGAATAACGTGTCTGGTGCCAGCTCTGAAGTACGGGGAAGTAATTAGTGTGTGGTCCTCTTATTGCGCTTACAAAGATACTGAATGCGGAAGGATATGAACACATTTTTCAGGATAGTGTACTGTTTACAGTAGAATAACAATTCGGAGATGATAGTTGTTTGTATAAGCATGACAGGGCAAATTTTTTGGACATTTGTGGTAAGGTGTTATGGGACCAAACTGCTGAGGTCATCGGTCCCTAGGCTTACACACTAATTAATCTGACTTAAACAAAGTTACGCTAAGGACGACACACACAGCATGCCCGAGGGAGGACTCGAACCCCCGCCCGGACCGTGACAGGGCGCGCCAGCCTGTTGTAAAGCGGCGTCTCTAAGGCGATCGTTTGTGGACGGAAACCACCTCCAAATGGACTGGCTTGACCAGAGCCCCAACCTGAACCAAACGAAACACCTTAGGGATGAATTAGGACATCTGTTTCGCTCTAGACCACAGCGTGCAACATCAGTACGTTCTCTGATTCCGACTCTTGAGCAAGAAACGGCTGCCAATCCTCCACGGACTTTCGGACACCCTATTCGTAGTGTCCCCAGTAGAGTTCAAGCCTTTATAAAGGCGAATGGTGGGTACATTCCGTATTATGTCAACCAGAGGGTGTCTGGATACTTTTAATCAGGTAGTGTAACGTGCAGCTATCTGCCTACCAAAAAATCCTCATACCAATCACAAATTTAATTTGATGCCATATTTCATATTTGATAGCACTGTATTTAATAAGCGTTGGTTTGCTACCGAGTGAAATGTTTCTTCAAGTTTTACTGTATCTACGTGACTGCCTTCGTCCGTGCCATTCGGAATGCCCTTTGAGAAAAGCGCAAGATTGGTTTCGCATGATCAGTGTTTTCGGAATCCGTGATGGATCGCATGTCGGAGATCATTATGTTTGATTTCAGAATATGTTCAGGAATTCTAAAACAGATGGACGTCAGTGAGGTGGAATGGCGTTCTGTGCATAATTTCTGTTACCTTTCTTGCAGCCACATGTGAGACATGTGCTTCTTTCAACTACTGGACGCAATTCTTTGATCAATGGGTCTACGGTGTACTAAGGTTGAACGGTAGCTAACTCGTCTCCAGGGTCTGTATAGAAATGATTCTGTGTGTCTGTGAGTGCGCGCGCACACGTGTTTGCGTAAGAGTGTGTAAATATGTAGGCTGTTTCCAGAATGAGATTTTCACTCTGCAGCGGAGTGTGCGCTGATATGAAACTTCCTGGCAGATTAAAACCGTGTGCCCGCGGGGCAAGTGCTCTACCAACTGAGCTACCCAATCACGACTCACGCCCCGTTTGGAAGGTAGGAGACGAGGTACTGGCAGATGTAAAGCTGTGAGTACCGGACGTGAGTCGTGCTTCGGTAGCTCAGCCGGTAGAGCACTTGCCCGCGAAAGGCAAAGGTCCCGAGTTCGAGTCTCGGTCGGGCACACGGTTTTAATCTGCCAGGAAGTTTCATGTAGGCTGTTGTTGAAAACACGGAGGATGGAAGGATTTGTGAAACGGCTAAGACTGTAAACTGTTCGCGTGAGCTGTAGTTAAAGTATACCGTGCGTGGGGAAATGGACTTATCCAAAACTGGCGCCAAGTCAACTGTGGTGCACCACAGGCCACAGATAACGGGGATGAACGACGGCTTCTCAGATGTGTATAGGCAAATAGACGCGCTACTGTTGGGCAACTGATCACACGCCGGCCGAAGTGGCCGAGCGGTTGTAGGCGCTACAGTCTGAAACCGCGCGACCGCTACGGTCGCAGGTTCGAATCCTGCCTCGGGCATGGATGTGTGTGACGTCCTTAGGTTGGTTAGGTTTAAGTAGTTCTAAGTTCTAGGGGACTGATAGCCTCAGAAGTTTAGTCCCATAGTGCTCAGACCCATTTGAACTGATCACACAGATGAGCGAAGGGCCTACCAACAGTGTCTCCTCAACGACGGTTAATCAAACATTGCTGCGTACGGGCCTCTGCACCAGCCACCTTGTTCATGCCCCCCTGCTGACTGCTGTACATCAGCAACTAAGGCTGGAATTTGCCCGCCAAATCGCAACTGCGCGACAAGTGGTGGCCTTTTCAGAGTAACCACGTTTATGCTCCATTGGACAGAATGTCCGTTGGCGTGTACGGCGTAAAACATCAGAAAGCAGACACCTCAGAACAGTTGTTGGGAGAGTCCAAGCCAGAGGAGGGAGCGTTGTGATCTGGCTAATGTTTCCGTCGCGTTTCCTGGGTGATGTCGTCGTTCTGTAAGACACAATGGATCAACATAAGTTTGCAGCCATCCTTGGGCACTATGTCCACCCTTACATGCAGTTTCGTTTTTCCTCGGCACTATGATACCTACCAGCAGGCCAAAGCAACATGTAACACAGCCGACAATCTACGTGCGAGCACAAGCATGACTTTACTGTGCTCACCAGACGAGAATCTGTGGGACCACTGGGGTGGTGCTGTCCACGGCATCGGTCCTCAGGCGAGAAACCTGGCTCAGCTGGCCACCGCACCGGAGTTGGTGTGTCTCCACACCTTCCAGAACTTCACTGACTCTTCTTACGCGGTTGCACTCCAATAGGTGGCCGTTCAGGCTTTTGACAGGTAGTCACATTAATGTGACTGGACAGTGTAAATCCACTTTATGAAGAAAGACTGAACCTCCGAAATGCTTTGTGGAAGTAAAAGTATGACTGATTATAGCAGACTCGTAGAGGAACCGATTCTCCGTGTCTTACCATCTTCAGCTTTGCGCATCAGATTGTGTCTCTGCTGTCCACCTTTCATGAGTCTGTACTGTGCGTTTATTGTCATCAGGAGCAGTTCGATAGAGAGTGTCCTATATTTGCATCCGATCAATTCGTGTCTCTGTATGCCCTGCTCTTTTCCGTTCCCATCTCATAACAGACGCTATCGTATGTGTCGTAGCTTGATATAAAGCATTGGGGTCACTTCTCTGAAGCACGTAGAAAGCGACATTATCGTTTTGTCGATAGATGAAAACACAGTGGGCAGGTAACGTTATTTCTGCAAGTAACCTGGATCCGAACCGGTACCGATCAGTGAAGTCGGGAATCACTGAACACACAATACAACACAGTTCCAATACCAGTGCAGCGTGCAAAAGGTGCGGCAATGGTTGCATTAGCTTGTCGGAGTAAGTGTACCGGTGGATACCGCCACCGTTCATCTCTCTCTGTTTACAAACAAACACGCTAGTAGGCATCCGAGATATGCTCAATAAAATAATGTTCATGTCTGGGGAGTCTGGTGGCCAGCGAAAGTGTTTAAACTCAGAAGAGTGTTCTGGACCCACTCTGTAGCAATTATGGACGTGTGGGGTGTCGCATTGTCCTGCTGAAATTGCTCAATGGACATGAATGGATGCAGGTGATCAGACAGGATGCTTACGTACGTGTCACCTGTCAGAGTCGTATCTAAACGTCTCAGGGGTCCCGTATCACTTCAACTGCACACGCCCCACACCGTTACAGAGCCTCCACCAGCTTGATCAGTCCCATGCTGATATGCAGTGTCCATGGATTCATGAGGTTGTCTCCATACCTGTACACGTCCATCCAGTCGATGCAATTTGAAACGAGACTCCTCCGACCACGCAACATGTTTCCAGTCATCAACAGTCCAATGTCGGCGAAGCGTATATCTTCGTGTCGTGCAGTCATCGAGGGTACGCAAATGGGCCTTCGGCTCCGAAAGGCCATATCCACGTTGAATGGTTCGCACGCTGATGGCCCAGGATTGAAATCTGCAGAGATTTGCGAAAGGATTGCACTTATGTCGCGTAGAACGAGTCTCTTCAGTCGTCGTTGGCCCTGTTCTTGCAAGATCTTTTTCTGGCCGCAGCATTGTCCGAGTTTTGATGTTTTCCGAATTCTTGATGTTCAAGGTAAACTCGTGAAATGGTCATCCGGGAAAATCCCCACTTCATCGCTACGTTTTAGATGCTGTGTACCAGCGCTCGTGCGCCGACAGTACTGGGCACAACACATTGAAGTTTGAATAGTTTGGCTCGAGTCCCCACGTGCTATGGCGCGAGAATATATATATATTTGTTGTATTCAGCTTAATTGAGCGGTGAGCGGTATAAGGCGCTGCAGTCATGGACTGTGCGGCTGGTCCCGGCGGAGGTTCGAGTCCTCCCTCGGGCATGGGTCTGTGTGTTTGTCCTTAGGATAATTTAGGTTAAGTAGTGTGTAAGCTTACGGACTGATGACCTCCCATCAGTTAAGTCCCATAAGATTTCACACACATTTGAACATTTTTAATTTAACGGCGCAGAGATGTGGCTGGTCTCAGTGTTTGGCTACGTTTTTGTCACAGGGTGCCAGCTCACACCCGTCGTAAACTCTATTTTCAAACTGAAATAAAATATTAAAAAAAAAAAATAATGCAGGCAGGTACTGCGGTGAAGTTTAAAATATTGAGTCACTCACGTTGATTTATAATTTGAACAAGTAGTTAACTTCTATTTTTCCACGAATAGTCTTCAATGTCTTGACTAAACGCTTACAATGCAGTCTGAGAGACTTTTACTTAAGGGCGGCCGTTAATAACCGATGCTAAAACACTTAATTATAAAATTCGTACGTCGCGATCACGGCACTCGACAGTCTGTCCACAGTTACACTTTTGTCTGCTGTCCTAAACCACCATATTGCACTGAACTTGATCGCTTTTGAACGTCGCTACATACGTACTTGTCCCCGAACGTGGCTACCAACCCACTACTCCGCCCAGATGCGCGGCACGTCCGGCTCTTAGCGTCGCTCAAAGCCAACTGTCTGTCATCAAAGATGGCCGCCCTATGCAACCTCGGAACGACTGCCTAACTCAAAACAATGTTTGACAAAAAGAATTACGAATATTCTAAACCCAAACACAAAAACGCACATGATACATTGAAAAATATGGAAAATTTCCGGGCAATAACAATTTAAGGTCCAATTTTCTGTATCTGCCGCCGTTTTTTTTTCACAATGATGTTCTTGTGACGTGATATTGCTTTTCCCGGATTTTTGATACTAAACATAAAAAACAAAAATACGTACTTAATTACTGATCTGCCTCTTTAAACTTTAGAATGCTGCCGCTAGTTTTGTCTCTTTAAACTTAGTTATTACCAAAAACACAGTTTCTCTCCGTCTAATCCCATAGTCCGACCTCTCATTCAAAAATGGTACACACTATGCTAAATCGGCTATGATTGCTTGATGCAACTCTACTAGCCGCATCTGTAAACACTTTGTATTAATCGTCCAAAGCGTTGCCGAGATATTAGCTTTTGAACTTTCACAAATTTACAATTTCTAAAACAACAATAACTTTTAAACTATTACATATTTTTGTGGCCCGTGTAAATAATTTAGTTTTACATATTTTTCTGTCCATGAGTGCCAAATCGCACCTCTGTGTCACTCTTAGTTTTGTTTTTATCAATTTTTCTCTGGCATATATATATTCCTCCACGCGAGAACACGGCCATGCGTGCCCATGCCTAGCGCTCAGGATTTTCCAAGGCCGGATACACGCTAGCCTCTCGCCACGGCCCCGTAGCAACCGCCAGCCATGTGCTCTGCGGCGGGATACTGCCGTTCTGATCTCCCGACACAGCTTGTACGCTCACAAACACCACGTTAAAACTCACTTAAACCTTGCTAACCTGTCATTGTAGCAGCAGCAACCGATCTAACAACTGCACCAGAAACTTGACTTATATAAGCGTTGCCGACCGCAGCACCGTATTCTGCCTTTTTTCATATCTCTGTATTTGAATACGGATGTCTACACCAGTGTCTTGGGCGCTTCAGTGTACAAAGAACTTGGCAGTATGAGCCCACTTACCACCGTTCGGGATGGCTGTAGGAGCCCACTTACCACCAACCGGGATAGCACAGTAGTTAGCACACTGAACTCACATTCAGGAGGACGATTCAAACCCAGATCTGGCCATCCAGATTTAGGTTTTTCGTGATTTCCTAAGTCGCCTAAGGTAAATGGTGAGATGGTTCCTTCGACAGGGCACATCCACTTTCCGTCTCCAGCTTTCCCTTACCCGAGCTTGTGCTCCGTCTGTAATGACCTCATTGTTGATGGGACGTTAATCACTAACCTCCTCCTCCCACGTACCAGTATAGCGTTGGACCACCTCTGCCAGGATACGTGCACTTGTTCAGGTGCCAGAAAGTTGTTGTATCATCCCATGAGGCAAGCTGGCCCACAGCAGTTGAAACTGGTCCCTGCTGTTCTGGATACTGTCACTGGGACGGAGTTAACGTCTAACGTGGTCCCCTATGTGTTCTACCGGGAACAGATCTGGGGATCTCGCTCTGCACGTGAGTACCCTAACATCACGCAGACAGCATCAAGGTCGGGGACACGTCCGGGCCGTGTCGGGGTTAGCGTCGGACGAGTAACGGCCGTGCTGCGGTCCGTTCCTGCAGGGGCCACACGTGACCGGGGCACGTCCGTGTCTCTGTTGTTCCTTGTGGTGACTCGGACGCGGTGACCTGTGTTTCTGTTTGTGAAAGCTGTAAAACATGTTCACTAATTTTCGTAATAGTGAATTAGGACTTATAGCACTTGCTTTAGACGAAGAGGAAAAAGAACGAAGGCAAACAAGAAGAAGAAAATTATGGATCCACAGTGCCTGGAAAACAAGACCAGTACAGGGAGAGTTTCGAACATTATTTTCTCATCTCATAGATGATGGGACTATGTTTTATGAATATTTTAGGATGACGCAGTACACCTTCTGCGAACTTTTAAAGAAACCAGAACCAAGACTGAGGAAAAAACATTGCATTTGGTATATTGCAACAGAAATTTCGATTATTTTTAAGTATCCTTCAGGGATATTCTAATAACCTTACAATGATTGTGACGGCTGCGTGTGTACTGTACAACTTTATTCGAAAAATGGAAGGTTATAGGGTGCCCAAACAGAGGATGGATCAAAAGGAAACTGCTGAGGGATCCGGAAGATCATCAGATCTTCGAAACCTACCTCGAATTCGTGGGAAATCAACAGATGCTGCATTTGCTGTACGAGAACAACTCAAAAAATACCTGAATTCTCCACAAGGGACTGTGGAATGGCAAGAACATGTCGCCTTGGCGATATAACGATCACATAAATCAAACATCTGTTTGTAAAATAAAAAGTAAATAAATATCTTTCGGGTATTAAAACTTGTATAGTTTTTATCTTACCTTTGGCTTGTAGATCTGTTGCAGTTGTCTTCCAAACTCTGTCTTTGTACTCGGTATTCCTGTAGTTTTCAGTTCCCTGATCGTAAAGAACAGGAAACATACGAACTTCTTCTATTAGTCGTTCCACATCCATGTTTTGTACACAGAACAGTCTTACGCAGTTGCACAGCTCACAAGACAATTGCCGGCCAGTGTGGCCGTGCGGTTCTAGGCGCTTCAAGTCTGGAACCGCGTGACCGCTACGGTCGCAGGTTCGAATCCTGCCTCGGGCATGGATGTGTGTGATGTCTTTAGGTTAGTTAGGTTTAAGTAGTTCTTAGTTCTAGGGGACTGATGACCATAGACGTTAAGTCCCATAGTGCTCAGAGCCATTTGAACCATTTGAACCACAAGACAATTCTACCGTCAGGCCGTGTCCGTCACGTGAAAAATTAAACACGGCTCCGTCACGTGATAAACTAAACGCGGTGAATCCCGCCCGGCCCGGCCCCGGCCCGTTGACTTTCCCCGTGCACGGCCCGGTCAAGTGGGGTCCGCTACATTTGTTCTAATGATGTTTTCGTTGTCCGGGTGACGGCCGATACTCGGACGTGTCTCGGCAAGGACACGGTTCGGACATGTGTGTCCCGACCTTCATAGAGACACGTGCTGTGTTAGACGAGCGCTGTCGTGCTGAAAATTGGCACCGGGATACTGTCGCATTTGTGGTTACAAATGAGGATGTAGAATGTCTATAATGTACTGTTGTGCCTTCAGAGTTCCTTCAATCATTAACTGCCGTGGCATGAAGCCATACGCGATGGCTTCCCACATCGTGGCATTATTCCTCACCTAAATACTGTAAGAATGGGACCTCTCCCCCAAGTCGCCGCCATACTCGCTGACGATGCTCGCCCGGGGTAGTGCAGAGCCACAATTCATCGGTGAACACAGTGCGACGGCATTCACTAGCAGTCCATGCTTCCCGGTCACAGTACCTTACCAAACGCAGCGATTTGCGTTGTGTTACTAACAGCCTATGCATAGGACAGCAATTCCCTAATCCGTCTGCTGCTATGCTAGTCTCCGACCAATGGTATGGGGTGATGCAAAATGTTGCAAGAACTCCATTACTTGTTACTGGATGGCGGGTACAGATGTCAAGGGGCTGTGATGTGTTTGGTTCACAGCGATCCTCCCTTTCGGCAGTCAGACGTGGTCGACCACAAGCTTCAGACGGTGAGTCTGCCTGCCTGCGCATTCCCATGCAATCCTGCTTCGGGCCAGTGTCACACTGGAATGCTGCGCAAATGTCGATACTGCACGATTCGACCAGATGGTCAAGTGATGGACACACTATGAGGCCCCTTTCTGTCGTGTGCTGATGACGCTCTCTCACATGGGTACGTGGTACCTCCGTGTACCTCACAGTGCGCACTCAATGTCGGACGCTGTTCTCATCCCTCACGTACCCTACCAGGCCTGTTCACAGCACTAAACACGAACAACACTAATGCACTCTGGTGGCTGTTCTGCCTGTCTCACAGAGTCGCCGGCATTCTGATGAATTATGTACAGTGTCTTCAAGTGCTTCACTTTTTTTTCCAGGCAGGTAGAGAGTTAGTGGCAATACCCTTATGGTGCGTTTGCCTTGTCACCTGAAAATATAATATTCCTCACTGTCTATCTCCTAATCACTGGGGTGCCAGGATATTACATGACCTTAACTCGTGTCTTTTCTCTTACCCGTCTGTTCGTGCTTCTTCCCCTTCTTGTTTTGTCCAGCATGCATCTTTCCATTGTTCTTTGGGCAATCACCAGTTCTTGAACTGCTTTGGCACTTGACGCTCGTGTTCGACTTCCGCAAGTTGGTACTGACAGTTTACATAAGTTACAGACTTTCCGTTTAAGGGACATTAGGAATTTACTTCTCAGTGCAGCATTTAGTTTCTCGAAACGTTTCTTGCGCTATTGTTTAGTTAAATGTCCATTCAGTTCTTGCTTTCAGTCGTCCTAAGTAAACACATTCACGACCTGTATTCAATAATTTCATCGCTAATGTTTACTATTTTCCTATCGCCATATTGAACTGTACTTTATTTTCTTCTCGGTGTAATTAATTTTCAAAACTACTGCAATATTTGCATCTTTCAGTTTATAGCGTTGCCGGTATCTGTTCAGTCCCTTTAATGCAAGTAACGGTTAACATGACTCGTTAATTGTATCCTCACCATAGGTGTGACATCTTCACACCAATTTGCTTGGTCTCCGCCGCCAGAGAGGTTCAACAATAGAGCAGTCTCTATTACTCGTGTCACTCGTACCTTTCGACATGTTCTTGCTGACGCTGCCACGACGTACTGTTCTTGCCACTCACCGCATGGTGTCTGTATCGCAGTGCCGTGAACTGGTGTTAATTCAAATGAAATGCGTGAAAGCCGGCCGAAGTGGCCGTGCGGTTAAAGGCGCTGCAGTCTGGAACCGCAAGACCGCTACGGTCGCAGGTTCGAATCCTGCCTCGGGCATGGATGTTTGTGATGTCCTTAGGTTAGTTAGGTTTAACTAGTTCTAAGTTCTAGGGGACTAATGACCTCAGCAGTTGAGTCCCATAGTGCTCAGAGCCATTTGAACCATTTTTGAAATGCGTGAAAGGGTGGTTGGTAAGCAAAGTGCAGAATATATGACAGTGTTTGTAGACAACATTTTTATTCTACGTCGCATCCCATGTTCATAGCGGTTCGACATCAACTATGACTTGCAAAACTCGAAGGATCATCATCGTTGCAACAAAAAAACGACATGATTGATTCTTCGCTCGACTTGGACACACATTATAGACAGAACCGTGTAATGTTTATTCTGAGGAAGCCCCCCCCCCCCTCCCCCCCGCCCCCTCGATTGCGTCCGCTATATATGGAGACGACAGCTCAACAGACTACACTACCAGTACCATTTTGACTTTAAATTCCTCTTTGTACATTTTCGGAAACTTTCTTGGGTGATCAGGCTACAGCGTCATTCCCACATATTACTGTGAAATTGTATTTATTATTGATTTCTGAAGCGTCTATTTATTGAGACTTCCCCTGAGTCTTGGATTCTCAGCCGTGAATTGCTTGTAAGAAAATTGCATTCGTGTATTTATCTGTTTGGTTGCAGCGGCAACTGCACCGGTATGGCCCTGCGTATTTCTCTAGTCACATACGCCGGCCACCTGTCGCTACAGCCGCCTGGCAACACACCGGTTTCGCCACCTCGTCCTATACACGAGTTTTAAACGACTCATTCAGCTGTGCTAAGTGCGACTTTTCCCTGTGGTGTCACCGCCAGACACCACACTTGCCAGGTGGTAGCTTTAAATTGGCCGCGGTCCATTAGTACATGTCGGACCCGCGTGTCGCCACTGTGTGATCGCAGACCGAGCGCCACCACAAGGCAGGTCTCGAGATACGGACTAGCACTCGCCCAGTTGTACGGACGACGTAGCTAGCTACTATACTGACGAAGCCTCGCTCATTTGCAGAGCAGATAGTTAGAATAGCCTTCAGCTAAGTCAATGGCTACGACCTAGCAAGGCGCCATTAGTAACATTGCATGTATCTATGGAGTCTCACTTGTATCGCCACAATCTCCAGATGTACCACAAGGATGGATTAAAGTTACGTATTCCAGCAGCTACGTACTTTTCTTTATAGCATTCATTACGTATCCTGTTTCAGACCTCACGCCATCCAGCTTTAGCTTAGCGCGTGCCTTTCGGCTTCCTCTCATTGTGTCTAGGCTGTCTTGTCTAGACACAACATTCCCAGTGTAGAAGCTATTAACAAAAATTGTTGGATAAGAAAGTGTTGGTTCGTAGGTTCCTCTATTCTTCGCTATTCTTCTGAATCCTCGGAAACACTGTGATCTCCAAATCGAAAATGTTTCACGTAAGGTCCATTTAGGCGTGTTCCTTCTTCATCCCAGCTCGTATCCGATCACTTCAGCGTAAGTGAAATTTGGAATGAAGGTTTGGGGAGTGGGAGGGTACCTGACACGAAATATGTACAGTGTACTGTATTTAATGTACGTTTCATCGGCCTTGTGGTGTTCTCAATACAGCTCAATAAATGTCAGTGACATTGGCGCGTTCTGGAGGTGTCTGATGTATTATTTAGTCTTTCGTCCTTATTGTTTAGTACTGCTAGCAGTACAGCTGCCGTTGAACCTGGTGCTTCAGTTTTCGTCTACCCTGTACTTGGCCGATAAAGAACACTCGCTGCGGTCTTTCGCGCACGCCCGCAGACAGGCTGGATTCTTAGCCATGATGTTCAGTTCAGGAATAAACTGACTTTAATTTACGACCATTCTCAAACAAGACTTACAAATGCTGTCGCCGTTTATGCGGGACGCCTTGTGCTTCGTTTTAACGCACTGTGGCGCAGTTTATGAGCTGTGGAAACTACAGGGCAAAGGACACGAAGAAGAACTGGAGCCGGCCAGTGTGGCCGAGCGGTTCTAGGCGCTACAGTCTGGAACCGCGCGACCGCTACGGTCGCAGGTTCCAATCCTGCTTCGGGCATGGATGTGTGTGATGTCCTTAGGTTAGTTAGGTTTAAGTAGTTCTAAGTTATAGGGGACAGATGACCTCGAAAGTTAAGTCCGATAGTGCTCAGAGCCATTTGAACCACTTTTTTGAAGAACTGGAATGGAGTAAGACAATGACATAGCAATGTTGTCTGCTGTTGATGTAAACTCCGGTGTAATTTCGTGAGGTCTTGATCCTGATTCATGAATGTCGCAGACTTGTTTTCTCAGAACAGCAACACACAACCCCCTTCCGTTGGGTATTGGTGCCAGGGGAGGGATAACTTCGCATTTAAAGTCGTGCTGGTCGCTTCGGCTTCGTGCATTATTTGAAAGAAAACTGTTGCAGTAAAAAGTTACTCGTTTCTAATCCATTTTTCTTTGACAACACTCATTCAAAATCAGCACGAAAGCAACGCGATGAACAAGCGATGGGCGATAGTAAGATAACATCTCTCGATGATTGTAGTGACTTAGTTTTTGTAAATGTCGTTTTGTGAATGAAAACTTTTGTACCAGGCGACAGTGAGGTGTCAGATGGTGTGAAAGCCAGGATGTATAATTGAAATTCGTGAAAGGCTCCAACTATGCAGTGTATCACAAAAAAGCCTAAGTACAAAACATCAACTACTGTTATTCTAGGAGAAAATACTTTTGCGACGGATTTGCAGACGACTCGCTGACAAGTCAAAAAATGGAAAGCACCAGGTCACTCTTTAAAACTCTAGCTTTGAATTAATTCTGCTTCAGAAATAAAAACGAGACTCCCAGAAGGTGTTACATAGGGTCGAACCATGTGAGAGTAAATAAAAATGGAAAACATAGTGTTCTACAGAATGCCCAGTTTCCTTCACTGAAATTGTATTCGGTTTTTCTCGTACAGCACGAATATGCTCTTAAAAGTAGGGTATCCATTTTTTCTCAACAACAGAGGCACGTAGTAGCAAGTGGGTAGTGCCATCCTGTAAACTGCCGTCATTCATGGTAATTTGATTTTTGTTGTTGCTTTGTGGGAAACATAGCTCTCGAGACACTATCTTGTCTCATTTTAAATGACTCACCGTGTATACATGTCCGAAAGACTGTTCAAGCAATTTGCCGAGGACGCACACACACAAATGTATGTTTTCTTTCGGGTTATGAACAGTTTGTACAGATATCTTTAATGTTGGTTTGTCAGTCCTCAGGATAATTAGTGTCCTTCGAAAACCTGATATGCACAGTTGCACAGCATGCACGCTAAAAGCGATTCATTGAATGATACTATGTACGAGGTTTGTCCGGAAAATACGTATAAAAGTTGAATAATGTCTTTATGTTACAAGTTGCAGTCACCGTCATGTGGGACTACTGCTGTAATCAATCCCATCAACGCCCAGTTCGAGTCAGAGCACTCTGCGTGAAGGTGGGAGTGTGCGGCAACCTGTTCACAGGTACCCTTTTTCACCAGCGCGTCAACATCAAGTTTTTTGCAAAGCTAGGCAAGAATGGCAGTGAGATTTTTGAGTGTTTGGAACAGGTTTACGGAGACAATTCTCTGAAGGAACCAACCGTGAACAAGTGGTTAAAAAGGTTCCGGGATGGCCGAGAAGAAGTGAACGATGACCCTCGCCCAGGACGCCCGTCGACATCGAAGTCCGATGCAAATGTTGAACGAATTCGGGCTTGTGTTCTTAAAGACCGTAGATTGACAGTCAGAATGATTGCTGACGAGCTGTCAATCCCCAAAACAATCGTTCACGAAATCCTGACACAAAAACTTGAAATGAAGAAATTGTGTGCGAAAATCGTACCGAAGCTCTTGACGCCAGAACAGAAAGCAAAGAGGATTGAGTGCTGTGAGGATTAGTTGTAAGCAAAGGAACGAGGGTACTTTCTCAACCGAGTCGTCACTGGAGACGAGTCCTGGTTTTAAGAATTCGATGTGGAGCTCAAATCTCAAAGCAAGGAATGGAAACTAGTAGGAGAACCGAGAACAAAAAAGTCACGAAAATCAAGGTCCAATATGAAGACAATGTTGTTTGTTTTCTTTGATTCTAGGGGCATTGTTCACAAGGAATTTGTCCCTCCCGGCCAGAGAGTGAACGGAATTTTTTTCGTTGAAGCTCTGACGCGTCTCAGAGCGCGTGTGGCCCGAGTTCGACCGGAGTTGGCAAAAGGGCAGGTGGATCCTTCATCACGACAATGCGCCCGCTCACACGTCGCTCGTTGTGCGCGAGTTTTTGGCCCGAAGCTCAGTCACCGTGACAGACCATCCGCCTTATTGACCCGATTTAGCCCCGTGTGACTTCATGTTCCCGAAATGCAAAATGGTGGTTCGGGGGCGGCACTTGGGAGATGTGGAAGCCATCAAGGCGGAAACGACACGGCAACTGAACAACATCACAACTGAAGACTTTCAGCAATGTTATCAACAGTGGAAACGGCGTTGGCAGAAGTGTATCGCGTCTCAGGGCGAGTACTTTGAAGGAGACCATATTGTAATACCTGAATAATTGTAAAATAAAGTTATACTTTTATACGTATTTTCCGGACAAAACTCATATGTATTTCAGTGCACTGAAGCTGACTTGGTAGATTAACCCATTAGCGCCGTGCGTTGCCATATGGCAACGTTTGTAACACTTTTTTAAAATCGTCGATTCCACATCAACGAAGCGAGAGTGTTGGCAGCACTGGATTCCGTTCCACAAGACTGTAAAGATCTCTACAATGCAACAGTTTTAACAATACATTTAAATTCTGCGGCGTAAGCAGTGTTGGAAGTCGTCGTATGCTGAATGACGAAGAAAAATGTAGTATAAGTTCGAGTAAGTATGTTTTGCACAGTAACTTACGATATATAATTTGGTTTTTAGTATGGTTGTGCTTTAAATACTCAAATATATATTCTTTGGAGGTTACTGCTTGCTGTGTAATAAATTACGTTCATTTAGGCCGTTTGAACGTCGGTGTTGCCATATGGCAACGCTAGGCGCTTGTACTCAGTAAAAGGACGAATTTTCTCTTTTTTGTTTTAGAAGAGGTTTCTCGCTTGCTGAGGCGCTGGAGATTCTTTATAATGACGATATTGAAGGTGATGTGTTTGTTGAGCCCCCAGATCCGAATAGAGAAGAATGATGGATTATTGTATGTGTGGTGGCTGGACAACTCAGTTGTCACAATGATCTCTTCTTCATGTGGTGCACAAGAAGTTGGCCAAGTCAAGAGATCCTCGCAACTAAAAAAGCGAAATATAATGATTCTCAGACCAAAACTGGTAGCCAAATATAATAGATATATGGCAGGTACTGATCAGATGGATCAGAATCTAGCATGCTATCATATTGCAATAAGAAGCAAGAAATGGTACTGGTGTATCTTTACATGGATGTTAGATGTCGTTATACAAAACAGTTGGATTTTGTATAATAAAGCAAGAAACCAAACTATTTCTCAGCTTGATTTCAAGAGAGAAG
This sequence comes from Schistocerca americana, assembly GCF_021461395.2. Classification (NCBI taxonomy): domain Eukaryota; kingdom Metazoa; phylum Arthropoda; class Insecta; order Orthoptera; family Acrididae; genus Schistocerca; species Schistocerca americana. Next base: position 552,510,877 of record NC_060125.1, read on the forward strand.
TAGCAACAGTGTACTTGCAAAGACACCAAGCTTTACCAAAAGGAGCCAGAAGACCATATGGATGAAGGGCTTCTTCCGACAGCCGCATATAAGATTCAATTAGGTTTGATGAGACTCACCACCTCGTCCAGCACACAGAAGGAAAGAAGAAGAAAAGGTGTGCACACAAGGACTGTAAATCTATTGTGAGAACAATGTGTTCAAAGTGTAATCTGGAATTGTGTATTGACTGTTGTATTCCATTTCATGTAAAATAATGCTGAGTTCAAGGTTTGATTTTTGATTATTAATTGTACTGTGTTATAAAGTATCAATTGTATGATGAAGACTGAATAATAAATTTGCACAAAACTTGCATATGTAGTAAGAAATTTCAATAACCCACTTATTGTAGTTTAAGTTGTAATCCATATAAATTTAGGTAGTGAAAGCGCCTAGTGTTGCCATATGGCAACATCAAATATCTCGCTAATGGCGGTAATGACTTTCGTCTAAACAACTCTGTTGTGTAATTTATGCCTTTTACAGACATAATAACGCAATTTAAAAAAAAAATCACGAAAAAATTAATTCCGGCGCTAATGGGTTAAAGCGAAACATGTCTTGTGAATAGTAAACTGCGCTTATTAAATAATTAACATAATAGTTTGTAGCAGTTATGATTAAAATAATACTGACGGTTAAATATATACGAATATTGTGGGGGAGGGGGCGGGGGGGGGGGAGGGTAAGACTAACATGTCTTGTGAATAGTAAACTGCGCTTATTAAATAATTAACATAATAGTTTGTAGCAGTTATGATTAAAATAATACTGACGGTTAAATATATACGAATATTGGGGGGGGGGGCGGGGAGGGGGCGGGCGGGGGGGGGGGGGGTAAGACTGCGCCAAATCAATCTTTCAAGCACACTCGTCACAGGTGTACGGCAAATAGACACGCGTCCTCTGTCGCTAGCATTTGCTGGTGAGAAGCCGCCGCTTTGGACACAATCACTGCTGGCTGTGAACTATGTGGGCTCCCTGCTGGTTAGCTAAAGGAGTCAATATTTTCGTCCCCGGCCGGGCCATTTATCTCGTGTGGCGCGGAGAGGCCCAACAGGAAGTCGGGAGAGAGAAGGGCCGCCCGCTAGATAAGCCAGTAGGCGGGACTCGGTTCACTTCCTGGCTAGCAGCTTCGGAAAAAAACAACGCACTCTTCCACGGTAGTCTGGTCGCTTCATTCGACAGGCGCTATCGGAGTTTCTCTACTCCAGCGCCGTGTTGCACACGACATTTTCTTAGAATTTTGGTACCGGGAGGGAAGGGGGGAGGGGGTCTCTCGGGTGTTTGTTACAGAGTAATTGTCTGATTTGTTACCCCATTATCTTTGTATCTATATTTCATTGAACGTATGTGCACAACAGTGAAGACGTCGATGGTATGCGCTGTGTACTGGGAAAAAGGGACCTACAGTTTAACTGGAGTCCGAACCATGTGTCGTGTCTGCTGAATCTTAAAGTCATTGAGAGGTTATAGGCTTGGGCTATAGGCAGACTGAAAAATTTCCGTGGTTCGACGGGGAATCGATCCCGCGCGACGTCTCGGTTTCCTACCCCGACGTGCTCCTTTTATTCGTGATGCTTGCTGCAGGCAACAGTAAAGGCATCTCTGCTCTTTGCCCTCAATATTCATCTTTCGGATCTGCAGCTCTCGTATTTTTTTTTTTTACGCATTTGTAGTTAATTTAGAGGAAATGGGATCCGCCTTTTTGCAAAAGCACTGCTTTTTCTTTCTACCCAGACATGTTTCAGCGTCTCTCTGCCATCATTAGTGGGTGTTTTGTTTATTGGAAAACTGTAAAAAGTGAAAATATTTTACGTTTGTAATTGATTTAACAATTTGAGTCCCAGAGAAAGCTTTTGGTTCAAATGGCTCTGAGCACTATGGGACTTAACTGCTGATGTCATCAGTCCCCTAGAACTTAGAACTACTTAAACCTAACTAACCTAAGAACATCACACACATCCATGCCCGAGGAAGGATTCGAACCTGCGACCGTAGCGGTCGCGCGGCTCCAGACTGTACCGCGTAGAACCGCTCGGCCACGAAAGTTTTTGTTCGTTTTACTTCTTACCGTGATTTCACATTATGTGGCTTTGCAGGATCAACTGTATGGTGTCCTTTTTACTTCGCGAGAACGGTGAGCACTTTCTTGCGAAGTAAGAAGGTGTTTATAAGAAAATACATTACATTAATATGTGTGTGCACTGTCGCCGGAATACAAAAGAAGGATCAGTCACAACAAAACGTGAGTAGAAACAAATACGAGGATGAATCAATTGTTATCCGCAATTTAGTTATATTTTTGCTTATTTTGGTAGTACTGTCGTTTTACGTTGATGACGCATACTTTGTTTTTTTGTTGTCATATATTTGCAATTTACAAGGTGCTAGGTTAGTTTCGTTATCGCTGCCGTGTTGTGCTGTTAATCGTGACTGCTCCGCTGTCTATTTGCACCAAAGAAGAGCAGCGTTCAGTGATCCGTTTTTTGGGGTTGGAAGGCGTATCAGGGGCCGAAATTCATCGAAGACTGTCGGTACAGCATGTGAACTGTGTTTTGCCACAACGGAGTGTCTACGAATAGATTGAAAAATTCCGAAATGGTCGCACAAGTGTTAAGCACGAAACAAGGAGCCGGACGACCGTTTACCGCCACAAATGAAGAAACCATTGAGCGTTCACGTGAAATGATTGTCTTAGACAGACGATTAACTATTGACAAAGTGGCACATCGTCTGCAAATTAGTCACGGTTCTGCCTACGAAATCATCCACAATAAACTTGAGTTTCATAAAGTGTGTGCAAGATGGGTCCCAAAACAACTCACACAATTGCGTAAACAAACGCCTTTGGACATCTGCAAAAAACATTTGGGTCGCTATGGTAACGAAGGGAACAACTTCTCAGACAGGATCATTACTGGTGACGGAACATGGATCCATCATTACGAGCCCGAGAGTAAACGGCAGAGTATGGAATGGAAACATCCGAATTCGCTGTGCGAGAAAACGTTCAAGACCCAACCGTCCGCAGGAAAACTGATGCTTACGGCCGCGCGCGATTAGCCGAGCGGTCTTAGGGGCTGCAGTCATGAACTGTGTGGCTGGTCCCGGCGGAGGTTTCAGTCCTCCCTCGGGCACGGGTGTACGTGTTTGTACTTAGGATAATTTAGGTTAAGTAGTGTGTAAGCTTAGGGACTGATGATCTTGACAGTTAAGTCCCATAACATTTCACACACATTTGAACATTTTTTTGATGCTTACGGTTTTTTGGGACGCACAAGGTCCAGTACTGGAACATTATGGGGAAAGGGGCACAACAATAAACAGTGTACGTTACAGTGAGATGCTTACTGCCAGGCTAAAGCCTGCAATCCGAAGCAAACGCGGAGGATTGTTGTCAAAAGGTGTTGTGTTGTTGCACGTCAGTGCCCATCCGCATACTGCTGCCATGCTGCTGAAACACTACAGAAACTCAAATTTGAAGTACTGGATCATCCTCCTTATAGTATTGATCTTGCCCCCTTCTGACTCTCACTTGTTTGGTCCACTCAAACAGGCATTAAGGGGCCGTCGATTTGCCTCGGATGAAGCAGTAAAAGAAGCGGTCCATCCCTGGCTCGCAGCTCAACCGAGAACCTTGTTTTATGAGGGCATCAGTAAGTTTGTGCAACGATGGACCAAGTGCGTTGAAACGCAAGGAGACTATGTCGAAAAATGATGTTCTTTTAAGTTTCCTATTTGATTACAATAAAGTTTTATAAGTACTTTGCGGATAATAATTGACTTACCCTCTTATATAGGCAAAAAACCACGTTTTCAAAAATCAAGGGATGTGTTACGTTGCTGATGAAATTTACATTTACATCATTTGGTTTGCGTATGACTAGCTATCAGTGCAGGACACCATACAGTTGGTCCGGAAAAACCACATAATGTAAAATCACAGTAAGAAGACAAACGAACAAAAACTTTCTTTAGGCCTCACTTTGTTAAATCAAGTATAACCTAAAATTTTTCAGTTTTTACAGTTTTTCAATAAACAAAAAAAAATCCACTGATGATGGCACAGAGGTGCTGAAACATGTCTGGGTAAAAAGAAAAAGCAATGTGTTTGCAAAAAGGCGGATCCCATATCCTATAACTTTGCCCTCAACTTTGCATTCAGTTAAGTATAGATTGTTCTTGAATTCTGGTACACGGTGGGATGGATAAGTTTGCTGATGGAAAGACAGCCGATATGAGATCCACTGAAATGGATTTCAGAGGATTACAACGACGCTATGTTCCGCTGTTCTCACAGTGACGGCAACATCACCACATCGTTAACGGGACGTCCGCAACTGAGCATCGTGGAATCAGGTAGTAAACCGATTCCCGGCCACCTGGAAATGGGCTTGTAATCGCCCGGAGCCGGTCGCGATTGAGGCGATAAAATTATTCATAACTGAAGCAGTTTATTAACTGATTCCAATATCACAGTACTTCTGCATATATCTTTGTGTTGTCGAGTTACTGTGGGAGAGGTATTTTAGCAGGAACAAACTTATCTGGGGCAATAATCCGAATGCTGGTTGCTCCACAGCTTGCGTATACAGGGTGTTACAGAAAGGTACGGCCAAACTTTCAGGAAACATTCCTCACACACAAAGAAACAAAATATGTTATGTGGACATGTGTCCGGAAACGCTTACTTTCCATGTTAGAGCTCATTTTATTACTTCTCTTCAAATCACATTAATCATGGAATGGAAACACACAGCAACAGAACGTACCAGCGTGACTTCAAACACTTTGTTACAGGAAATGTTCAAAATGTCCTCCGTTAGCGAGGACACATGCATCCACCCTCCGTCGCATGGAATCCCTGATGCGCTTATGCAGCCCTGGAGAATGGCGTATTGTATCACAGCCGTCCACAATACGAGCACGAAGAGTCTCTACATTTGGTACCGGGGTTGCGTAGACAAGAGCTTTGAAATGCCCCCATAAATGTGTGTCAAGATGGTTGAGGTCAGAAGAGCGTGGAGGCCATGGAATTGGTCCGCCTCTACCAGTCCATCGGTCACCGAATCTGTTGTTGAGAAGCGTACGAACACGTCGACTGAAATGTGCAGGAGCTCCATCGTGCATGAACCACATGTGTCGTACTTGTAAAGGCACATGTTCTTGCAGCACATGTAGAGTATCCCGTATGAAATCATGGCGGTGAATCGAGGAAGTACAGTACATACTGACGAAACTAAAATGAGCTCTAACATGGAAATTAAGCGTTTCCGGACACATGTCCACATAACATCTTTTCTTTATTTGTATGTGAGGAATGTTTCCTGAAAGTTTGGCCGTACTTTTTTGTAACACCCTGTATTTAATAGACATCGTGTCGTTCACGACACGCTTCACCTTTGAACCGCAGCGCTGCGCATAAAACAAGATGTCCTTCGTCAGTTACGATATTACTCTGCAACGGAACACCGGAGAGCAAGGTTCCCTTATACCAAAATACTCGGAAAATACCCCCCGACAACCTCTGAAATTGTCACTGGATTTCAGGTTCTCGCGGTGCAAAGTGCTCAGCAGATCTTATCACCATAGTGAGTACTTGCACAGAGAGTCTGGTGGTTTTTTTAATATATCGGAAACATATTTTTCAGTACTGCTTTGAGCACAGGAAATTGTTACGTACACACATGTGTGTGACATACCGAGCGAAGTGGCGCGGTGGTTGGCACACTGGACCCGTATTCGGGAGGATGACAGTTCAAATCCGCGTCCGACCAATCAGATTTAGGTTTTCCGTGAATTTTGTAAATCGCTTAAGGCAAATACCGGGATATTTGCTTAGAAAGTGCACGGACGATTTCCTTCCCATCCTTAAGCAATCCCTGCTTGTGCTCCGTCTCTAATGAACTCGATATCGACTAGAGATGGGCAAACTCGTTCATCCTTGGGAACTAGTTCACTGCTGATCGTTCTTTTTTGGGAACCGTTCATTTTTACTGGTTCACCGTTCATTTGTGCTTGGTATATGGTTCTTATGAAAAACTGAAAACTAGTAGTGTAGGTGACTGAAGGATGAAGGGCACCAAGAGGGGGCACTTGCCTCCCCCATGGAGTATAGAGTTTTTATTCATTACAGAATTTTTACACACTTTTAGAAGTAATTTTTGGTATTCTGCAGAACATCTCGTTTAGCCAACTGTAGCATTGTGTGGCTGATCGCGGGGAAATAATATAGGGTGGCGCACGGAAAACCGGCCCCGAGTACAGACTACTCGCCAATTGCGGACGATGTGTTACCCGTTACGAGCACACACAACAAACAGACAAACATGTAATCATTAGGCAGTGAAGAAATAACAAGCTAATGCAAGGAACAATTGCGAAACAATCGATGACGATGCGTAGAGAGCTGGAGAAGAGAACATGAAAATCTCACGCGACGCGCATGGGCTATAGCTCATGTAGTCTTGTAAACCTGTTGGTGGCTGTTTCCCAACTTAATAGACCACAAGTGTCTTGTATAAAATTCTGCGTTTCGACTTCCACTACATAGCTATGCTACGTTGTAAACAATAATCGTTTACACCCTTTATATACTTCATGTTGTCTCCGAGTTCGTAGGCGAAGTAAAGACTTTACGGAAGCATAAAATAAAATGTGGTTTTCTCATCATACTTGCGCCACACGCTTAGTAAAAATTAGGTTTTTATGCTGCATTATTAAAGTTAATGCAATAATAATAATAATAATAATAATAAATAAGATCGCAGTAATAAAAGTTTTTGGTTTGGAAGCTCCTTCTGAACAAATGTTTTTGAGATAATAAGTAAATACGATTTTATGGCAATCTGTGTCTTTTCAAATGGAGAGGCACCGCTTTTCCTACTGAGCCAAAATGACCCACAACCCATTTTTTTTTTCTCTCCAAAGAAACCTAACTAGCAGGTAACGCAACCAAACTTAAAAATAATTAGAGCCTTCCTAAATGTAATGTTTTGTGTATGAAAGATTCACGAAAATCGTTTTATGTGAATTTTCTTACACTAAAAATTAAGCAAATTATTGAAACTTAGTTGCTAATTCAAGTCGATGAAAGCAAAAAATATATGAATAACAAAAATAGAAAAAACTTGCCTAGTTATAAGTATGTCTTCTGCTGTTCATTGATATAATGAAGTGAGCTGATATGCCCTTTTGTTACTTCAAAAGACGTACCTATTAGATACAACGTAGTTTTTATGTAATTTACGTAACTATAACATACTTTTTGATTACCGGTCGTGGACGCTGAATAGCCAGAACCAAGTGCAAGAACAGTTTGGAACAAATGTAAAATTGGCGAGCGCAGTGAACGAAACGAACAACTGGATACTGAACAACTAGGAGCAGTCGGCAGTGGAACTGAGACAGGTGGTCATGCGAAGAACGACAAGTCGGCCGAGGGAGACCGAGACTGAGACGAGCACGTGACCGAGGCTGGAACGAGAACTGCCGAAGCGACCGCCGCGACCGAAGTGAACTAGTGAACTATGAACCGATATCGTTCCTCGTTCCTGGGAACTATAAGTAGACCGCCGCAGCCGAAGTGAACTATGAACCGATCGTTCCTTGGAATTCGCTCCTCGGTCCTTTCGTTCATCTTGGTGAACCGTTCCTTTGCACCCGTTCGTTCGCGAACTACCCATCTCTACTATCGACGGGTCACTAAAACCTAATCTTCCAGCTTTCGTTCCTTCCTTGTGTAACAGGGTCAAAAGTCAGCCTGCATCCTCATTGTAGTTCATTAGAGCAAGCTCTGGCTCCAGCGCCGGCCGAAGTGGCCGTGCGGTTAAAGGCGCTGCAGTCTGGAACCGCAAGACCGCTACGGTCGCAGGTTCGAATCCTGCCCCGGGCATGGATGTTTGTGATGTCCTTAGGTTAGTTAGGTTTAACTAGTTCTAAGTTCTAGGGGACTAATGACCTCAGCAGTTGAGTCCCATAGTGCTCAGAGCCATTTGAACCATCTGGCTCCAGCCTTGAACGGACGGTTCGACTGGCACACGCTGTTCCGTCTGCCAACGTGCCTCGAATGATATTTTCAAGCCCAGACCGTGCGCACATTGTCAATTTATAGGCAAGGAGAGCGGTCAGCAAGGAAAGCTCTCCGCCTAAATGGCGTACACCATAGCGACAGTGGCCAAACATTCAGCTGTTATCGTGAGACAGTAACGCTGAAGACCTGTCTCGTAGTGTTCGTAGCGGCCAGCACATGGGGATAAAGAAAAGAAGGGAGTTGGCAGTACGTCAAAACTTTAAGCCGACGACCGCCATCTTGCATAGCCCAAAACACTAGGTTCGCCGCATTTATACCTTCATGGTTCACCGTGGTGCTACTTCCTCGTGATGTCACTCTGACGTGCCCGTGCCCAGTTTCGAGCGTTGCGGATATCTAACTACATTTGTGGTCGTATCCCAAATAGCATCTGGTGCCTCGATTCTGTGGAGACGTAGTTGTTTCATCAAAAATGCTAGCTTCCTTCGTTTACGAGTGTACTAATCGGCCCGATCGTAATCTAAAGTTTAAGTGGATCATATTTCATACGCAAGTGGAAACATTCCATCAATATTGTCTTTGGTATACGTGAATTATGGTTGCGCTGTTTGCTTTTATTATTTCCTGTACTTTCCTTGCCTTCCTAACCACAAATGCTCCGAGATCGGAGCCACAATGTATCAAACGCTCAAACCGTTAAGACCCTTCAAAATGGATATTTTGCATTAACATGTACGAGTATGTAAGTCTTTTTTGAGCAATGATACCTTGTAACATGTCGCATCCGCACAACACACGGCTACATGACCGCGCTGATTGTTGGTGCAGCATCTCATACCCTGAATTCCTTCATTGTTCACGTTAAAAACATATATTCTGACAGAGTACAGAGAAACTGTGTGATTGTGAAAGTGTTGCAACTTATGTGACAAACTAATATGTTTTCATCACTCCCTTGGAGGGGGGGGGGGGGGGGGACAGATTCACTTTCATACGAACTCCTACTTGGGGCAAGAAGGCGTATCTCACTCACTTACAAGGCGTACAAATTAGGAGATTCAGTAAGAGTATCCTATCATATGCTAATCGGCTATTAATACCCAAGATGACTACTCATACCGGGTGACCAAAAAGTCAGTCTAAATTTGAAAACTTAATAAACCACCGAATAATGTAGATAGAGAGGTAAAAATTGACACTCATGCTTGGAATGACATGGCGTTTTATTACAACCCTCCCAAAAAAGGATTGCTAGACGCGTGAAAGATCTCTTGCGCGCGTCGTTTGGTGATGATCGTGTGCTCAGCCGCCACTTTCGTCATGCTTGGCCTCCCAGGTCCCCAGACCTCAGTCCGTGCGATTATTGGCTTTGGGGTTATCTCAAGTCGCAAGTGAATCGTGATCGTCCGACATCTCTAGGGATGCTGAAAGACAACATCCGACGCCAATGCCTCACCGTAACTCCAGACATGCTTTACAGTGCTGTTCACAACATTATTCCTCGGCTACAGCTATTGTTGAGGAATGATGGTGGACATATTGACCATTTCCTGTAAAGAACATCATCTTTGCTTTGTGTTACTTCGTTATGCTAATTATTGCTATTCTGATCAGATGAAGCGCCATCTGTCGGACATTTTTTGAACTTTTGTATTTTTTTGGTTCTAATAAAACCTCATGTCATTCCAAGCATGTGTGTATGTTTGTACCTATCTATCTACATTCTTCCGTGATTTATTCAGTTTTCAAATTTATACTGACTTTTTGATCACCCGGTATCTGAGGTTGTCCTACCTACAAGATTGTCTGCAGAAGCATGCCAGCTGTCACTGATTCCGTGTGTGACACACCAGATGTGTTTTCCGGTGGAGGATCCGGTTGACTTGTCGCCTTGTCATCAAATGTTTGTGGTTCCCATTCGAAAGCCACCTCCTTTCAGCTGCTAATAGAGTGGTTGTGCAGAATCAACTGTCATTATAGGTGCATTCCTTACACCTCGCTATTACAAACAGACGTTACACCACGACACAGACACAAACTTTAATACAGCCAACAGCGAAGGAAAAAAAAATGGGCACGAGAGAGGTTTGAACACTGCTCGCCAGCTTGGTAGTCCAACATGCGACCACTTAACCACGGCGCCATTCCTGTTTCACGCCGCTCTAAGTTGCGTCTTGTCTTTGAACTGTTCACTATTTCTATTTTTTTTTCATAGTTCTTTCTGTTTTCATGCTTGATCTGTGTTCCATTTTTGACGGCCTGTCTCTTACCGCTAAATCTGAGAGAGGTGCGAAGGGGACTTTGGCTTGTTAGTCTTACCACGAAATACACTTCTGGCCATTAAAATTGCCACACCACTAACATGACGTGCTACAAACGCGAAATTTAACTGACAGGAAGAAGATGCTGTGATATGCAAATGATTAGCTTTTCTGAGCATTCAGACATGAGGAAAGTTTCCAACCGATTTCTCATACACAAACAGCAGTTGACCAACGTTGCCTGGTGAAACGTTGTTGTGATGCCTCGTGTAAGGAGGAGAAATGCGTACCATCACGTTTCCGATTTTGATAAAGGTCGGATTGTAGCCTCTCGCGATTCCGGTTTATCGTATCGCGACATTGCTGCTCGCGTTGGTCGAGATCCAAAGACTGTTAGCAGAATACGGAATCGGTGGGTTCAGGAGGGTAATACGGAACGCCGTACTGGATCCCAACGGCCTCGTATCACTAGCAGTCGAGATGACAGGCATCTTATCCGCATGGCTGTAACGGATCGTGCAGCCACGTCTCGATCCCTGAGTCAACAGATGGGGACGTTTGCAAGACGACAACCATCTGCACGAACAGTTCGACGACGTTTGGAGCAGCCTGGACTATCAGCTCGGAGACCATGGCTGCGGTTACCCTTGACGCTGCATCACAGACAGGAGCGCCTGCGATGGTGTGCTCAACGACGAACCTGGGTGCACGAATGGCAAAACGTCATTTTTTCGGATGAATCCAGGTTCTATTTACAGCATCATGATGGTAGCATCCGTGTTTGGCGACATTGCGGTGAACGCACATTAGAAGCGTGTATTCGTCATCGCCATATTGGCGTATCACCCGGCGTGATGGTATGGGGTGCCACTGGTTACACGTCTCTGTCACCTCTTGACCGCACTTTGAACAGTGGACGTTGCATTTGAGATGTGTTACGACCCGTGGCTCTACCCTCCATTCGATCCCTACCAAACCCTACATTTCAGCAGGATAATGCACGACCGCATGTTGCAGGTCCTGTACGGGCCTTTCTGGATACAGAAAATGTTCGACTGCTGCCCTGGCCAGCACATTCTCCAGATCTCTCACCAATTGAAAACGTCTGGTCAATGGCAGCCGAGCAACTGGCTCGTCACAATACGCCAGTCACTACTCTTGATGAACTGTGGTATCGTGTTGAAGCTGCATGGGCAGCTGTACCTGTACACGCCATCCAAGCTCTGTTTGACTCAATGCCCAGGCGTATCAAGACCGTTATTACGGCCATAGGTGGTTGTTCTGGATACTGATTTCTCAGGATCTAAGCACCGAAATTACGTGAAAATGTAATCACATGTCACTTCTAGTATAATATACTTGTCCAATGAATACCCGTTTATCATCTGCATTTCTTCTTGGTGTAGCAATTTTAATGGCCAGTAGTGTACTTACATGCTGTGGCATCCTCAAGATGTTGCCAACAGGTTACTGACGAGTTCTTTCTCCTTGTTACGGCTATCATCTCGTACTCGTGCCACAATGTAGTTGTCTGTTCGCAGTTAACAAAACCACACAGTCTCTAACATTTCTTTTCTGTTTTGCATTAAACGCAAAACCCAGAAGTCGGACTTTGGCAGGAAGTGACGCAGGCGAGAGTAAGGCGTAGCTAAATAGGTTACAGTTCTGGGAAACGAGGGAGCGGGAATAATTCCACCGTGGATCGTGGAAAACTGTGTCCTGTTTCGCCGCTCGAGCTCTCATTTACAGGGAAGAAGTATTCCCAGATTTTCGCTTCGATGCGCGCGTACAGTGACGCGCGAAATTCTCCTGGAGAATCGTAACAAAGGCGTCGCAAACACCGCGCTCTCGTCCGACGGAGGAAAAATCTGCACAGAACGCAGCGGCTGCCAAAGTTTTGCGCGCACTATGTACGGACGCCGGGTTCCCTTGCAGACGCTGCAAACGGCCGCTTCTGGCCTCAGTTCTGAGAATTCGTCGCTCAGGCAAGACGCACACCCAACTGTTCTTGAGAGAGGCGGCAACAACGCCAAGTATCCGAAGATGCTACCAGCGAAAACTTTCCTACCGTAGTTACCACCTCGTATAATCTGAGAAGCGAGGACGCGTTTCGTTTCTACTCTATTAGTTTTAAAGAAGGAAGACAGAGCAAAAAGAAGAAAGGCGCCATTGATCTAGCTTCCGTTCAAGGGCTTCTCTTGCCAACCTGTTCCTCACAAATGTACTCGTGGGTTTTTCGTAATGGACGCATACGGGTCAAATTGACACAGCCCTCCACAAAGGCAGCGCGCAGTGTAGTTCTTCCTCCTCGGGCTACCCACGAAACCCTAATTTCTAGGTGCCGGTCATCAGGTAGTCGTTTTGTGTCATCGAGGATAAAAAAAGGGGGAAATGGCGTTATCGACTTAACGCCGAACGTTGTTTTGATTTGTCCAGATTTGACGGGATCTTCCGCCATCTTAAATAGCCCAAAACATTAGCAGACTACTTTTTCGATTGTTTCTTGTTCATTATTTCTTTAATGTGTACGCAACAGCTACTTTAAATACTAAAAATTGCAGTTCTTACATGAATAAACTAATGTCGGGAAGGCAGTTTCGAACATTTTTCTGTTCCTGAATGTGTATCTGTTCTAGTAATACGACTCATTTGGTCTCTTTATAGTTGTATGTTTTCTGTTACATTTCGAATAACCAAGAAGAGAAAGATGTGATGTAAATATAACGCTTTCGTAATCCATTTAACTCCACTTATACTTTATTAGTGTCGGTACCAAATGAACCTCGCCGGCCGCGGTGGCCGTGCGGTTCTAGGCGCTTCAGCCCGGAACCGCGTGACTGCTACGGTCGCAGGTTCGAATCCTGCCTCGGGTATGAATGTCTGTGATGTGCTTAGGTTAGTTAGGTTTAAGTAGTTCTAAGTTCTAGGGGACTGATGACCTAAGAAGTTAAGTCCCTTAGCGCTCAGAGCCATTTGAACTACCAAATGAAGCTCGAACTCCGAAACCAGTGCTTGTTTTCATCGTGGTACTGCTTATTGTTTGTTACATTTTCAGCTTTCAGCCACAACATTTTTAATGTTTACGTTTGCAGAAACTTATCTACGTGTTCCTTGTTCGCTCATAAACATCTGCAACGGGGAAAGAAGCAAGGCATGATGTCTTGTCTTGTGCATGTCAACAAAGTGAACGATTAGGTATACCTCCGTGCAGAACACAGCTCTTGTTTCATTAGACTGTCAGTGCGTTAGTCGCACTGTAGTTTATACATCTTCTCACATTGAAATGTTAACTATGATAAGTCACTCAGTGTGTGACCTATGACAGCTATGTACAGGGTAAAAATATATATATTTTTAAAACATCTTTCAGCATTGTGCAATAGTATAAATAAGTTTAAAGGAATGGTCTGAAATGCTAAAGACCCCTTAAGTTGGATAGTTTACTTTAACATGTATGTAAGTCATTTTTCAGTAATGATGCCTTGTAGGGTTACTCAGGGAGAGTTGGACCACTTTTTTAGGGTGAAATTCATCGGTTTTTAATTTTTTTAACTTCTGGGAGCATTTTCCTATAGATTGTCATATAAACTTACATACAATACATTATTGAGGCCCTCCCACACAAAGTGCAAGTCACACAACGAAATAAAAATATACATCAGCGGTCCATCTCACCCGTAGGTAAATAATTGCTACACATGAAGAAAAGAGTGAATGGAAATCATATACACTCCTGGAAATTGAAATAAGAACACCGTGAATTCATTGTCCCAGGAAGGGGAAACTTTATTGACACATTCCTGGGGTCAGATACATCACATGATCACACTGACAGAACCACAGGCACATAGACACAGGCAACAGAGCATGCACAATGTCGGCACTAGTACAGTGTATATCCACCTTTCGCAGCAATGCAGGCTGCTATTCTCCCATGGAGACGATCGTAGAGATGCTGGATGTAGTCCTGTGGAACGGCTTGCCATGCCATTTCCACCTGGCGCCTCAGTTGGACCAGCGTTCGTGCTGGACGTGCAGACCGCGTGAGACGACGCTTCATCCAGTCCCAAACATGCTCAATGGGGGACAGATCCGGAGATCTTGCTGTCCAGGGTAGTTGACTTACACCTTCTAGAGCACGTTGGGTGGCACGGGATACATGCATTGTCCTGTTGGAACAGCAAGTTCCCTTGCCGGTCTAGGAATGGTAGAACGATGGGTTCGATGACGGTTTGGATGTACCGTGCACTATTCAGTGTCCCCTCGACGATCACCAGTGGTGTACGGCCAGTGTAGGAGATCGCTCCCCACACCATGATGCCGGGTGTTGGCCCTGTGTGCCTCGGTCGTATGCAGTCCTGATTGTGGCGCTCACCTGCACGGCGCCAAACACGCATACGACCATCATTGGCACCAAGGCAGAAGCGACTCTCATCGCTGAAGACGACACGTCTCCATTCGTCCCTCCATTCACGCCTGTCGCGACACCACTGGAGGCGATCTGCACGATGTTGGGGCGTGAGCGGAAGACGGCCTAACGGTGTGCGGGACCGTAGTCCAGCTTTATGGAGACGGTTGCGAATGGTCCTCGCCGATACCCCAGGAGCAACAGTGTCCCTAATTTGCTGGGAAGTGGCGGTGCGGTCCCCTACGGCACTGCGTAGGATCCTACGGTCTTGGCGTGCATCCGTGCGTCGCTGCGGTCCGGTCCCAGGTCGACGGGCACGTGCACCTTCCGCCGACCACTGGCGACAACATCGATGTACTGTGGAGACCTCACGCCCCACGTGTTGAGCAATTCGGCGGTACGTCCACCCGGCCTCCCGCATGCCCACTATACGCCCTCGCTCAAAGTCCGTCAACTGCACATACGATTCACGTCCACGCTGTCGCGGCATGCTACCAGTGTTAAAGACTGCGATGGAGCTCCGTATGCCACGGCAAACTGGCTGACACTGACGGCGGCGTTGCACAAATGCTGCGCAGCTAGCGCCATTCGACGGCCAACACCGCAGTTCCTGGTGTGTCCGCTGTGCCGTGCGTGTGATCATTGCTTGTACAGCCCTCTCGCAGTGTCCGGAGCAAGTATGGTGGGTCTGACACACCGGTGTCAAAGTGTTCTTTTTTCCATTTCCAGGGGTGTATTTTTTATTGGAATATGTAGTAATGAATACAGTAAGACATTTCAGACCAAAACAATTTTATCAGTTTTTGTAAATAGTAAGCGAACACTGGATTTTCATTGATTTGTAGATTTTGTGCAAACTTTATTTTTCTCCTACCACAGCTATTACAGTCATTAGCCAATGATGAACAACATTCATGTGACCACCGTGAACAGAGAATACACTGAATCCAATCGTCTTTTTTGTTGTTTTCGTAATACATTTCACCACACCCCACACATTCATCTTCATCCCATTCGTCAAAGTTATTTTCAGTATCTTCTACAAAGTCTTCAGTGTTGCAGCATTTTTCTTTTGTCGTTTCTTGGGTCTCTTTTTCTACTCCGTAGTGCTCTGCTTTGCTGGTAGTTTTTGTTCCCTTTTTCTGTTCCCTTTCTTTCCTCATCTCTGTTTCCCTTTACACTTTTAATATTTTCATCAGAGTTTAGCACTTTGGAGACGGTAGTTGTGTTCCTCTTGAAATTCGGTGTTTTGTCAATAGAAGGAACAGGTGATATTTCTTCCAAAAGCTTTGTCGGTGTTTGTTTAGACATCGGAGTGGTTAGTTTTGATGTGGTAATCGTGGAAATCTCGGATTTCGTAGGAGTGGTGCTTGAAGTTGTGTCGGCGGAGAACTCAGCTCTTTTGACGTGCTTGGGGTTGCTAGGTTTGTTGATGAGCTGTGAACTGATTGGTTGGCTTGAGTGCTAGATTCAGCTCCTCTATTTGTTGGCACTGACTCAACTTCCGACAAAAAAGCATAGTCGGGGATTGCAGACATACTCAGTGGAATTATTCTGCATGCCTTGAAGCCACTTGTACCATTTTCGACGGTGGTTGATTTAGCCCACGCTGAATTTAGTAGTCTTCCAAACTGAAGACGGTTTATTTTTCTCCCTGGATTGTTTATCAAGAAATTGTTGCAAGCTTTGTAAAAATAGGTTTCCAGTGATTTGAAAAATGTTCGCTCCAACGGTTGCAACCAGTGGGATGTATGTGGAGGTTGACTCATTAAAATAACTCTAAAGTTTCCAAACAGCTTGTGTGAGGCGTGTGTCCATCAAGTAGTAACAGTACTTTTCCTGCTGGTTTCCTGGGAGTGAAATGGTTTTTTAGCCAATCCAGGAAAATAAAACTGTTTACATATGCAGATTTTTCGGACATTCTTACAATTGCACGAGGTGGCATTCCATCCATAAATTCTTGCTTTAGGTTTTTCCCTTTCATTATGGAAAAGGGTGGAAGATATGTTCCTTCGCCATTGACACAACACAGAACAGAGATTCTCTCTCCTTTCTCGCCAGATGTGACTGACGCAACGTTTATTGAACCTTTAATTGCTAAAACAATGCCAGGTTTGTTGTTCAGCTGCAGCCCAGTTTCATCCATTTTGTAGACGTGGCCTGGTTTGCCAAACCGTTCGTTTTCGCGCATGACAGTTGCAAGAAGCTTGAAATACTCTTTCACAGTGTCTTTATTCATCCCTTTGGATCGAGCAGCTGACACACCTTCCGCTCTTCTTACAACTGTTTTGGGATTACGTCTAAGAAAGGAATGAAGCTAGTCGTAACCAGCCTTTTTTAATTTCTTATTGAAAGTATGTTGTATATTTAGACTTTCAGCTAATTCAAATGCCATACTCCTTACCGAATCTCTACATCGTGCAAAACCTTGCTCTTGACGTTTCTTAATGTGAGCGATGATTTTTCGTTCATTCTCAATACCCAGTAAAGGCTGAGGTCCCATACTACCCTTAGAATAAGTTTTTGACTGCAGTCTTCTTTTCAGTGTAGTTTTAGGTATACCAAAAGCTTTAGCTGCAGCATTGACACCCATGATATTATCCCACACAGCATGTATGGCCTTCATCAATCCATACATCATCGGTCCATTTGCCTCGCTGACAAGATCCAGTCCTTTTGTAATTAGATGGAATTTTTCTGAAAGAGAAAAATACGAACTATGCAAAAACATGTTATACGATCAATTTTTAAAATATTGATGTAATTTCCATGGTCACTTAAGGTATATTTAATTGTGGTCCATCTCTCCCTAATTAAAATGCATGGTCCATCACTCACAAATAGAACTGGTCCATCTATCCCGATTGTCCGGGAGAGATGGACCACCCCGATTTCAGTCTGCAGTTTTAGAGCTCGGTGGCCATTTCAGGTTAGGTACATGCCAACACATTTGTCAAGCTTTTAGTAACAAAACTGCTGGAATACTGTGCCATAATACTAAAAGAACGTAAAATTTTTCAACTAACCAAAACAGAAAATGTGATTTTTCTCCTGAACTAAGAGGATAATGACAACAACACTTTTACACGACGTTCTTTCAACAAAGAGCTTACTCGCAAATGAACGGTGCTGCTCTCTCGCGGCGCATTCACGAAATACGTCACTGGTCCGTCTCACCCAGTGGTCCAACTCACCCCGAGTTACCCTGACATGTACTCGTACCTTTCCTACCGTGGCCTATCTACTTCTTTTCCTGGAATATTTCTCACCAGCAGCTCTGTTAGTTTTTCAGCAATAACCAAACATATCACAATTGGAATGTAAGTCTACTTCGATCATCCTTTTCAAAGTATATAAGCCTGTACCGTGCTTTATGTTCCTTGTATCTTGTTCCTTGTATCATTTGCACGATAAATCGTAATGATGCGGAACGAATCATTTTATATTAACATCAACATTTTTGTAAAAATATGCCCCATGCTGATCATTTATTAGTTTTTTGCTTTTTTACACTACTGGCCATTAAAATTGCTACACCAAGAAGAAATGCAGATGATAAACGGGTATTCATTGCACAAATACATTATACTAGAACTGACATGTGATTACGTTTTCACGTAATTTGGGTGCATAGATCCTGAGGGATCACTACCCAGAGCAACCACCTCTGTCCGTAATAACGGCCTTGATACGCCTGGGCATTGAGTCAAACAGAGCGTGTACAGGTACAGCTGCCCATGCAGCTTCAACACGATACCACAGTTCATCAAGAGTAGTGACTGGCGTATTGTGACGAGCAAGTTGCTTGGCCACCATTGACCAAACGTTTTCAATTGGTGAGAGATCTGGAGAATGTGCTGGCCAGGGCAGCAGTCGAACATTTTCTGTATCCAGAAAGGCCCGTACGGGACCTGCAACATGCGGTCGTGCATTATCCTGCTGAAATGTAGCGTTTCGCAGGGATTGAATGAAGGGTACAGCCACGGGTCATAACATATCTGAATTGTAACGTGACCGAGACGTGTAACCAATGGCACCCCATACCATCACGACTGGTTATACGCCAGTATGGCGATGACGAATACACGCTTCCAATGTGCGTTCACCGGGATGTCGCCAAACACGGATGCGACCATCATGATGCTGTAAACAGAACCTGGATTCATCCGAAAAAATGACGTTTTGTCATTCGTGCACCCAGGTTCGTCGTTGAGTACACCATCGCATGTGCTCCTGTCTGTGATGCAGCGTCAAGGGTAACCGCAGCCATGGTCTCCGAGCTGATAGTCCATGTTGCTGCAAACGTCGTCGAACTGTTCGTGGGGATGGTTGTTGTCTTGCAAATGTCCCCGTCTGTTGACTCAGGGATCGAGACGTAGATGTGCGATCCGTTACAGCCATGCGGATAAGATGCCTGTCATCTCGACTGCTAGTGATACGAGGCCATTGGGATCCAGCACGGCGTTCCGTATTACCCTCCTGAACCCATCGATTCCATATTCTGCTAACAGTCATTGGATCTCGACCAACGCGAGCAGCAATGTCACGATACGGTAAACCGCAATCGCGATAGGCTACAATCCGACCTATATCAAAGTTGGAAACGTGATGGTACGCATTTCTCCTCCTTCCACGAGGCATCACAACAACGTTTCACCAGGCAACGCCGGTCAACTGCTGTTTGTGTATGAGAAATCGGTTGGAAACTTTCCTCATGTCAGCATGTTTTAGGTGTCGCCACCGGCGCCAACGTTTTGTGAATGCTCTGAAAACCAGATCATTTGCGTATCACATCATCATCTTCCTGTTGGTTAAATTTAGCGTCTGTAGCACGTCATCTTCGTGGTGTAGCAATTTTAATGGCCAGTAGTGTAATTAAAGACAGACATATTAGTCAGCATTTTATACCCATCACTATTTACAGATAAATAACAGATGGTCTTCTGTGAAATAGGAAGAGCTGTCAAAGAGAAGCGTTTTCATTTTAGTTTCAAATTTTACTTTGCTCTCTGTCAGGCATTTTATAGCACTTGGTGAGTGATCAAAACTTTTGGTTGCAGCATTGTGAATCCCTGCTTGTTCTACAGACGATCTTAATGTGGCGTCCTGGATGCCGTTTTTTTTCTTCTGCTATTGTAATTATGTACATCATTGTACCTCAGCCGGCCGCTGTGGCCCAGCGGTTCTAGGCGCTTCACTCCGGAACCACGCGGCTGCTACGGTCGCAGGTTCGAATGCTGCCTCGGGCATGGATGTGTGTGATGTCCTTAGGTTAGTTATGTTTAAGTAGTTCTAAGTTCTAGGGGACTGATGACCTCAGATGTTAAGTCCCATACTGATTAGAGCCATTTGAGCCATTGTACCTGGTAACGTTCAGTAAACTATTTACAACAAACTTCATGTGAATAACTATACTATGAAGCGGACAGATTGCTACTCACGGATCGACTAGCAGGCTGACACGACGAAAAGAGTGTTTCACCTAAGTTATCGGCAGAGCCTTCTTCAGAAAAGAAGCAAAGATCACACACATTTACACAATCAGGCACACAAGACTAACACACACACACACACACACACACACACACACACACACACACACACACTAGCCCTGTATCCGGCTGTTCCGGTCAGACAATTTTTTTTAAAGAGGGACGACGGAGTTTTGAACACGGATCGGCCGCTGTACATTCGAACACCGTGACCACTAAACCACGATGCCGCTGCTGCTTGTCTTCCCTGTGTATTGCAGATGGTAGTCTTGGACCGATCGGTGTTTCTATTTTCCTTTTTTTTGTCACAGTTCAGAAGCCGTTCTTCTTGTTTTCACGCTTGATCTGTGTTCAACTTTTGACGGGCTATACACTGGGCCATCTGACCACTAAATCTGTCGCGCCCGGGTTCCCGGGTTCGATTCCCGGCGGGGTAATGGATTTTCTCTGCCTCGTGATGACTGGGTGTTGTGTGATGTCCTTAGGTTAGTTAGGTTTAAGTAGTTCTAAGCTCTAGGGGACTGATGACCATAGATGTTAAGTCCCATAGTGCTCAGAGCCATTTGCACCACTAAATCTGAGGGGGGTGCGGTGATGAGTTTCCCTTGTAAGAAACTGTATGAGATGGGATGAGCACCTAACATCAGTATTAGGGGAGGCGACTGAATGATTTCTATTTGTGGGAGCGGTTCCAGGAAAGTGGAAAGTGAAGGAAATACCGTAGGAGGTACTGCTACGACCTGTTATAAGAGCCTTGTTCCAGTGTTTGGAATCGTTATCAAGTAGGAGTGACAAGAAAACCTGGAAAGAATTCAGAGACTAGTTGCTAGGATCGTAACAGGTCAGCGTAACGCGTTCGACAGTGTAACTGTGAAACTGCAGAAACGTCCAGGGGAATCTTTGGCAAAAGAATGTCGCGTTCTCGAGAAACATTATCGGTTGTATTTGTTGTTGTTGTTGTGGTCTTCAGTCCTGAGACTGGTTTGATGCAGCTCTCCATGTTACTCTATCCTGTGCAAGCTTCATCATCTCCCAGTACCTACTGCAGCCTACATCCTTCTGAATCTGCTTAGTGTATTCATTTCTTGGTCTCCCTCTACGATTTTTACCCTCCACGCTGCCCTCCAATACTAAATTGGTGATCCCTCGATGTCTCAGAACATGTCCTACCAGCCAATCCCTTCTTCTTGTCTAGTTGTGCCACAAGCTCCTCTTCTCCCCAATTCTATTCAGTACCTCCTCATTAGTTATGTGATCTACCCATCTAATCTTCAGCATTTTTCCGTAGCACCACATTTGGAAAGCTTCTATTCTCTTCTTGTCTAAACTATTTATCGTCCACGTTTCACTTCCATACATGGCTACACTCCATACAAATACTTTCAGAAACGACTTTCTGACACTTAAATCTATAGTCGATGTTAACAAATTTTTCTTCTTCAGAAACGCTTTCCTTGCCATTGCCAGTCTACATTTTATATCCTCTCTACTTCGACCATCATCAGTTATTTTGCTACCCAAATAGCAAAACTCCTTTACTACTTTAAGTGTCTCATTTCCTAATCTAATTCCTCAGCATCACCCGACTTAATTCGACTACATTCAGAGAACCTTTAATCGAAGAAGATGGGACATCCTTTTCCTGCCACCACAGTATATATCGAGGAGGGATCGTCTCGCTGCAGTGTCTGTTCCGTTGCAGAAATATTCCTCTCGTGTGGCCCGGCCTAAGGCTATCGTCTCACGGGACGAGACAGCTAACGTTGACGTGCACGCAGCCGCGAGTCCCAAGGCAGGGGACCCTCGGCACACAGGACGAGCAAGCTAACGTGATTGGCTTATGCAAGCCATACAGTTGTTCACGAAAATAGACGCGTGTTCAAAAAAAAAAAAAAAAATGGTTCAAATGGCTCTGAGAATTATGGGACTTAAATTCTAAGGTCATGAGTCCCCTAGAACTTAGAACTACTTAAACCTAACTAACCTAAGGACATCACACACATCCATGCCCGAGGCTGGATTCGAACCTGCGACCGTAGCGGTCGCGCGGTTCCAGACTGTAGCGCCTAGAATCGCTCGGCCACTCCGGCCGGTGTTAGTCGCGTGTAAAATTCGTACGTTAACTCCATTAAAACGCACATTTCCTTCCTTGTCCATATGCTAGTCATGTTGTTGAGTCTGTCATATACGTGAACAGAAACTTGAACGTGCAATAAGACAAAAAGGAAAGAACACGTCCAGTCAGTAAGGATATCAGCTTGTAAAAGTTCACAAAATCGGTCTAACTCACTCCGGTAGCGAGCACACGTACCGTTAAGCATCAAATAATACCGAAGTTATTTCTATTAATTTCATGAGAAAGTCGCACGACCTTTTAGAAAACGCGAAGGTGGACAAAAAATTAATACGATGGGACGCGAACCTGTCTTAGTTGGAAAATTGCGTTTGGTAACGTGGCGCCGATGCTAAATACGCCATACTGCAGCTGTGCGGTGAATGACCATGTGTTTTATATTACGGTCTTCTAAAGGAGTTAATAGCCGCTATGTCCAATATGGTCTCTCGCCCATTCTGCTTGTGACGTACGGAGCATCCTTGTTTCTTATCGGTTCCACTTTCGGAAATATCACAGAACTTATTTTGTGTTTCACGTAACTAAATGGCTGCTCAGCGTGAAATAGACAGACGTGACGTGACCAAACTGGTGCAGCGCGACGCCGGCACTAGCCAACTCGTCCCGTGCGGTGACTGCTTACGTCGCCGGACAGTCCCCGTCGCAAGTAATTCCGCCTACTTGCGGCACTGGAGAGCGCGGCGTGTAGCATATTCGGTGGCGGACAGGCGCGATGTCCTGGCAGAGCCAGCCGTAGTTCATTATATTCACTCACTTCTCTCGTGTTTGTCTCGCACGCCTTAAAATAGTTATTACGAAAATTGTAGTTTAGTAAGCAATGCAAACGGCTTAGATTACACTTGCGTACACCAGTGTAACAATACCTGCACGTTGTAACACATCCGTTTTTATCCCGACCTGATCTGATCGAATAGCAGCCCAATATTTATTATTAACAGGACCGTGAACCTAATGGGGCTGGTAATCGGAATTGACTGCTACGAAAGTTGTTACTTTCCAGTTCGTCCTGTTCAATATTATAATACTGAATGTATGGTAATAAGGAACACCAGCACAGTTTTACTAATTACGAACTTGTATTCTTCTCAAAACACAAAAAGGAGACAGCCACTGCCTTCGTCATACATATCTAATTACGGCTAATCTTAGCACAGGCTTTCTTCATTTGCCATTATCGTCACACGATAATCCATCACTGCATCCAACACTGCAATCCAAGGTTAGGCCGGCGCGTTAGGCGCGAAACTAAATATCGGCACTAATAACGTCACTGTTCACTTTTATAAAGATACTTCATCACTTTCCCGGTATTTATTTATTATTTAGGGTCTAACCAAGGCGATGGTGACACCCTTCTCGGTTAAAAACCGTGTATTCCAATAATGGCCTACACACACACACACACACACACACACACACACACACACACCATTCCCGCCAACCACTCTAGCGCATCTCGACACTCGCTCTCGCAACACGTCACAATCGATCGTTCGCCCTATCGACCTGTGCCGAGTGTAAAGTTATAGTAAGGGCCTACGGACCCCTACAACGCCCATGCAATATACATTTATATCTGTACTCCCGTAGCGACCGTGCGGTCTGTACCGAAGGGTACTTTGGCTACCATTATGATTTTACCCTTTCCTGTTCTGATCTAGTAGTACGTCCAGAACACACGGCTACCAGTAAGCCCCTGGTATAAGCTCAGATTTCTCTGATTTTACCATCCTCGTCACTTCGCTGACACGTCCACTGATGAGCCCAAACGTACGACCATTGCCCACGGCGTGGCCGTGCGGTTCTAGGCGCTTCAGTCTGGAACCGCGTGACCGCTACGGTCACAGGTTCGAATCCTGCCTCGGGCATGGATGTGTGTGATGTCCTTAGGTTAGTTAAGTTTAAGTAGTTCTAAGTTCTAGGGCAGGGGTCTCCAAACATTTGAGTCCATGGGCCACATTGACTCCTCCACGAAGTCATAAGGGCCAGGATCTACCTAGTGGGATTAAAGTACCCCAGCACTCCATGATCACCGTAATGTAAGGCTAAAGAAAAGATGAAATCGCAAAAATCTAAGTTTGTGGGAATAGCTAGCACTGAAACGAATTACCTGACCGAAATTCTGGCGTATTTTATTCTGGAGAATTTCACCGACAAAAAAGGAAGTCACTACACATTCTTCACGAAAGCGTCCTGCAAAGTTAACGAAATCTCAAAATCGTTGCTAGCAACACTATTACTGCAAGACGTAACAGAGATAGAGTATGTCAACGCATTGCTATTTCAAGCGGCGCAACAATAAGTTTAGTTATGCAGTCTTGTAGCGAGTAGCAGAGCCAGAGCATATATTTGATAGTTCTGTTGCGTGGTTGTGTCTATGTTGCGAGTGGCTCACGAGTTTTTTAGTGTTTTATACGCTGTACTAGTAGGTGAGACGACGAAGTGTGGAACAATTCAAAGTTTGAATTCGAGGAGACAAGGAAAATCTGAAAATCGAAATACGTATAGCACGACTTGAGTATTTTTTCACTGTATTTTTTAGTGGGACTACAGTGTAATTGTGAGTATTTAATTTAGTAATTAAAGTACCTTAAAAATAAATTCATTGCATTTTGTTTAGGCAGCCTGCTCCCTAGTTTTATTAGTATTAAATAGCACAATTTTATTTTCAGGTTACAATCTTTTGTGAAGTTCTGTACAAATATGGAAAAGAAACGAAAGGTTGACAGTGAACGTATAATTTTTAAAGAGCAGTGGAGATGTCGATATTTCGTGGTGGAGTCAAGCAACAAACCAATGTGAATTATTTCCAATCAAGCAATATCAGTCTTCAAAGAATACAATATAAAACGTCATTATGAGACTAAGCACTCTCAGAATTATTCCAAGTTTACAGGATGCGAACGATTAGAAATGTATGAGTCTCTGAAACGCCAGCTAAAAATCCAGCCAGCTCCGACAATGTCGCGGTGTATTGGTCGCGGTAGGCCTCGAAACTCAATAGTTGGCAGTGTAGGTACCACCTCAAATATTTGGCGGGCCGGATACCGGGGGTGTCCGGCCAGCTAACGCGGGCCGGTTTGACGGCCCTCGCGGGCCAGTTTCGGCCCGCGGGCCGTAGTTTGGAGGCTCCTGTTCTGGGGGACTGATGACAACAGATGTTAAGTCCCATAGTGCTCAGAGCCATTTGAACCATTGCCCACAGCGAAAGTGAAAGTTGCCTGGTGGCGTCGCGGGCCCGTGTAGTATACAAGTGTAGCAGAGACGATACGGCTCATAAGTGGGGAAATCCAATGATGTAAGCGATTGTGACAAAGCACAGAATGCTATGGTCCGGCACCTGGGAACAAGCATCTCGTAAGCAGGGAAACTGGGCGGGTGTTGACGTACTGCTGTCGTGAGCGTCTGTGTAAAGTGGTTCAGGGACGGGGAAACGACGAGGTGCTGCCCGCCCACGCCCCATTACAGACCGTGAAGGGCGGACGCTGGCCCGCTGTGTGAAGCTGTATAGGTGGCGGTCTGTAGCAGACCTGACGCCAGAGTGCACTCTACAAACAGTGCTGGAGCAGAAGGCAGGCAGTAGTGTTTCGGAACACATCACGTGGGGTTCCGCAGCAGACGACCCCTGTGTGTTCCGATGGAACCTGTGGTAGCAGTCGGAAGGTATCGTAACGCTGCCAACTGTGTGGACAGTACTGCGGATCGCCTACATCCCTCCGTTATTGTTCTTTTCCCTGAAGGGATTGCATATTCCAGTAGGATAACTTGCCGTGTCACAAGGGCAGAATCGTGCTGCAGTTATGACTGTAAACGATGTTGATGTCTTGGCCACCAAATTCTCCTGATGTGAACGCGATGATACACATCTGGGGCGCTATCGGACGCCAGATCCCCTTTGAGAAACTACTGACTTGTAATTTACCGGGATTGTGTGACGTGTGCTAAGACACCTAGTGGCACATACTTCCGAAAACCTATCGAGGACTTGTGGAATCCAATAGCTGCTGTACTGCGCTCCAAAGGTGCATAAGCACGTTGTTTAGCAGGTGATGTTTACGTTCCGCGGTGTATACTTTGTCCGACTCTTCGTGAAACGTACGCTCCCGGTATTTCAACAGTAAACCCCTCCGTGAACGTCTCTGCTGTAGCGTGTACCACTGGACATTCGTGAGCATGTCCGCAACGCTTTCGGCCTCATAAACGATCCCTTAACGAAAAGCGCCGCTTTTCGCTGGATAATTTATCCCTTCTATTAACCCGTCATGGTGTAAGGGCCTCAGACTGACAAGCAGTACTCCAGGATTCGTCGAACGAGTGTTTTCTAGGCAACTTCCTTCGTGGACCAATTACATTTCGCTGAGATTCTTGCGATGAATATAAGTCTGAGATCTTTTTTTCGTGCTGTTAGCCTTATGAGGTGATTGTACCTTAAATCGCTCCAAGCCGTTACATGTAGGTATTTTACGGTAGTTACTATTTGCAGTCACATACCGGCAATAGGATAATCTAACAACATCGTAACACTCGTCCTATTTGTGAGCATTATACAGTGGTTCTCTTCAGCTAGTTCTGCTAAACGATTTCGCAAACACCTGTGGCTACCCAGCTAGAAGTATTTCAGTCTTTGATGATAAGACCGGCAGACATTATTAACGGAACAGTTATTCTGCGAGTTAGCGGCAGTAGAATTTCTTTATTGATTAAATGATTGAAGCACTGTGTAAACTACGTACAGTTTGTAAATATGGCCGCTGTGGTCGAGGATGTGACGTGTATGCCGTGTGTATGAGCAACACCGACTCAAAGGAAGGCCTCGGCGCTTGTTCGTGACGTCACGTCAGCTAGGCACGGCGAACGCCAGGTCTGTTGCAGCCATACTCATAATGGTGGTGTCTCCCTCTCTGACACAGGGAAATGTGAAACTATTGGCGGTAGTTGACCAACACACGTTGTTCTGAGAGATTTCTACAATCGATTAATTGTGCAATTCATTACACTTCTTAACAAAAAGTTTCCACCTGTTTTAAGGATTGACATAAAAAAACAACTTCATGGTCTAGCAGCAACAGAATTCTGCTTCTTTGCCTTATTTGTAAATCTGAGGAAGTTACGTTACGTGTGTACTGGGTTGCTTTTACAAGAAACTGTGAACATATTGGTGCTCTTCTTTAGGTATCTTGGTTGACTATGGGGTGAGGAGCACTGAATGCTAATGAAATATCTTGCGATTGTACACGTTGGGGGAGGTGGTGGGTCTCGTATGATTTTTTTTTTTTTTTAGTAATTTAATTGAAAGCTTTGTTGCTTTGGTAAAAATAAAATTGGTTCTTTTTGTCGTGACAGAACAAATTACTATTAATCACACCAGATTTGTCGGAGAACAGCAGCAACATGTTTAATTGACCCAGCTTTAAGAAATTCTATTACCTTTTAGCGGAAAATTCGTGCGGTACTCTCCGACGTTAGAAAAGTCGTGGTGTTCCGTTCGGAGCAGGAGGCGGCTGTCTTTTCTCCTTCGCGATATCGAAAATTACTAAAAAAAATGAACAGAAATTTTTTTTCGGAGGAAGATCGCGCGGAGAAAACAGACGGAAGTTACATGAAAGAAACCTAAGGGACCAACTAATTGGATTTGTACGAACATATAAACGGAACTGAAAGAACTTGGAATAAATACTATAACGATGTCGTCACGACAGCCTCCTGTTCCGACAGAACACACGCTGGATCATAAGCTGCATAAATCTTTTAAACAGAAAAGATTATCACAAGTATAATTAATGAAAATAAAGTTGAGAGATTTTCTTTGAAATTAAATAAACTTCAAGGCTTCAAGTATTATATTATGAAACGGAAACTTACATTAACATGGCCGCCCATTGTGGCGGTGGAGCGAATTTTCATGATACACATTCTCGCTTGTTTGTGGCTACATATATTTTTCAATCACTTAAACTCTTAAATTTACAATAAAATGGTTATATCAGTATGGAGCACAATACTTTTGCATCCGACTCGCAACACATTCACAGAAGAACAGCTAGAGAGCGGCGCGGCTCCCTGCAGAAGTAAAAATTGGCAATTGTTATTTTGAAACATAGGTGCATCGGTTTTTTTTTTTTACTGATCGATAGCAGCGTATAACAGTTTATAGCTATCGTGATATTCTGCGCTTTTCAGGAGCGCGGCAAAGATATCTGGTTACAACATTCATTGGTATATGTTAGAAGTTCGCACATACTGACGCAAATCCAGAAAAAAAACTTTTACCTATTAAAAATCGCAGTGATAAAGGCTGTAATGTCAGAATGCCTCCCATGTGAGGCATGATGATTCCGGAAGGATCATCAGGACTCACATGTAGTTTCAAGACATTACTGTGTTTTATCATCTGTTTACTTTCGTTCTAACGTAAAATTGGAATGAGTTTGTCATCTAGTTATTTTATGCTTCCAGTACAGTTATGAAAACAAATAGTCTTTCAGTGTCTTTTGTGCACTTTGGTACTTCTCTCAGTTCATTGTAAGGTGTCCCTGCACTGTCATCTTAATTGCTGTTACTGTGAAACAAAATATGACAAAAAACAATCTTAAGTCTAACACACACAAAGATAAATGAATAATACTCTATATAGGAAACAAAACATGTCAGTAGACAAACATACACAGATACATTGAAATAATTATTTAAACAGTCCTCTAAAATTGTCTGTGACCTGTTTGGTCTCGGAATGTTTTTTTTATCCGTTTCATTAGATTCTTTTAGAATGTCGTTGTTAATCAGGACGTTTCACTTGACACTACACTGTACACTTTTATTTGTTACACGCTCACTTAACCGGAGTCTGCAACGTCTATTCTCGTTCGGTGAGCGGCGTCGTCCGAGAGGTCACGACCCTGGGTAGCGTCTTTTTTGTGTTCGCTCGTGTTGCCTCTCTAGTGTCTCGCATCAAGCGTCATGTCGTTTACATGCAAATAAACAGAAAGAAACCTGTGTTAGGTTCATGCTATAATGTAGACTTACAGGTAAAGGTTTTATAGGATTCTGGACAGGATTGATAACCTTCCCCTCCAGTTAACGTTTCAGTGCTCAGTAATGCCTTGTCTTTATTTAACTATCTATCGCAAAATATCCGACGTGACTGATTAAATGGAAATTAATTTGAAGCTAAGACTTCTCTTTTTACATAATAAATAAAGTTCATAATTAAGTTTCACTGTGATAGCTTTAGCAATGTCTCTTGCGTAGTTGTGAGACGGAAAACATTCTAAGGTCAATGACACGCCTCCACAGCGCGCGCGGCGGTTGTGTTTCAAATGTTAATTGTTGAGTTCACCTGCAAGCAGCTCCGAGCTGTTGCCGGTTACTAGTCCAGTGCAACACGCGCTCGTGTATGCTCGTATGAAGTTTAACGTGTGTCACTCGCGCTCTGCTAAAATGAGAACACGCGGAAAACACACGTCTAGTGTCCTTTCTCCATCGTCGATCGGCGAATCGAAAACTTGGGTAGAAAATACCACCGTCTGTTTCGAGGATTTCACACGACAGTCCCTGCGACCTGCCATGCTGCTTACACACAGGTCAGTGAAGCCAACGTTTTACATATAGTTTGCAAAATGCTTTGCTGTGATCGCTGTCACTACCTACACTTGCGTGTACACATGTCACTGCACACGTATTTTGTACACTTTATCACTCGCATTTTGTTTAGAACGTCTTAGAGTGTCTGCAAATTCACATCTCCCATCTCACATTGTGATTTCACAGTTCAAGTTACTCACAGGTAAATACATTACAAGATTAAACAATGTCCATAAATTACATACATACATACATACATACATACATTTCTTAAGTTTGCTTACAGTCACAAAATTCTGTTAACCTTTTCAGTCACGCCACGCCGGATTAGCGTATTGAATACCACTACTTGTGCATCAAGGCACGATTATTTCGGTTATTCTCTCTCCCTTTTACAAAGGTAAAAATTTTTTTTTAAAACAAATCTTTTAAGCAGCTTGTTATTTCGTTTCTCTTCAAAATTTAGTGTCACTGTTTATGTAGAGCACAGATTGAACAAATTCTGTCTCTACTGGTCGACCATACTCATGCATTTCTCTCCGGAAGATTCATGCTTCATAAAGTTACTGGCTGCAAGTACTACTCGCGGAATGTATTATAATCTCTCAACATTGCTACTCGCGATACGCGATTAGAACAAAACTTTCGCTAACGGATCTCTCCCACAAATTTCGTTTCCACTTCAACCGTCTAAAGAGCACTCAGATGAGCCTGTCAAATTCTAATCCTCACTTTTTTTTAATGGGATAGGATGGGGAAGTGGAAGAGGAGAGGATCAAATATGAACATAAATACACTATATACATATACAAATTCTAGCACAACTACACTAGGATATTTTTTTTTTTTTTTTTACCTTAGATGCATGACATGCGTCACGTGTGCCTTCAAGTGGCTATTCTTTAATCTAATATCAGATCTTAGTTTTATTATTATAATGTGAGTCATATCTGGTGACAGCTTTCTAGTTTATCACGCTTCCTTCTGGGCGCTTGTCGGGCTTGGCTGTGAAATAACTAATTACTTTAGTGCACCTTACATGTTTAAAGAAGAAACGTTTACCATCAGGAATACTTCAGGCTTGTCAGTACGACGTATATGTTTCGATGTAGTGGCACTCTCGACTACATGACCTAACAGCTGTTGTAAAACACAATAAAGGAAATGCTTTGTTGCTTAGCTATTAAATCTTTATGAGGCTTACTGTTCGTAGATGATACTTTGAATCTGAGATTGAATCTCCTGAAAACTATCAAATACTGCTTTTGACAGTTCAAACACTTGGCTACACAAATCTGTTTAATTCTAAAGATCGCGCTAACAAAAGGTATAGTTCATGGCGGTGTTACAATAACGCACAGTTTACACGCAATAGGCTGTACTCTGTACACTTAAAGACTAACATTCCATCTTGAGGGCTGAAAAAGAAATTGCTTAACCTAATATTTCACATACATATATATTCATTGGAGTTGGAAGGTGGCAATCTGCTACTTCCTTCCGTATCTCCTTTCACCAATAACGGCATTCCTCAATGCCAACAGCCAACTTGGACTGCTTACACCTATGACTAACTTAAAACTAACTGAGAATCTGTCCTCTCAAATGGAATGTGCTTTCTTTTTCGTACGCCATAATAAATCAAATCTTCAATTACCTCCATAGTTTTTTTTTTTCCAAAGTGTGAGTACTCGTATTGGTGTGTTTGAATACCGAAGTGTTTCACAGGTTAAACCTTAGGCTAATGTTCCTTTGCTTGTTACTTTGCCTCGTTATACTTCTTAAGATCCTGGTGGTGATACAATCCTTTAATTCTGCCAGATGCTGGATCCGCTATTAGATAACATCCTGTATGTGGTTTTCTAATTACTACAAATGGTCCGTCGTACAATAGCCTCCATTTCCGATTTCTTTTCAACAACTTCGATGGCTTAAAATGTGTCCGTAAAAGCACCTTTTCATTAATATCATATGTAAGAGCCTTAGATACTTTCTTGTCATAAGACTTCTTGCGTAGATTCGCCTGTACAGCTAAGGATACCAATGCTTGCCTAAGTTTTGCATCTAAATCTAATTCTGGTTCTACAATTTTAGGTATGGGATCTAACCATTCATTTCTTTCCCGATGACTCGTCATTAATTCCGCAGGTGTAAATCCAGTTGAGAAGTGTGGAAGATTGTTGACAATCTGCTCGAATGAAGATACAAAGTCAATCCAACGGGTTTGTCGATTAGGTATGTAGGTTCGAATGAATCTATTGAACTCTTTGAAGATACGTTCGGTGGGATTAGATTGCGGTCTGAAACGAGATATAAGTATTTGTTTGATGCCATGTCTGGCAAGAAAATTGCGCCATTGTCTGCCAGTGAAATTCGATGCATTATCTGATAGAATGACCTCCGGCTTGCCAAATCGAGGAAAATAGTCTTGTTCGATTCGACGGATGATCGGAAGTGCACTGGATGATTTCACTGCATAAAGTCTCACATGTTTTGTGAAAAGATCCATCAATGCGACTAGGTATTTCACCCCTCCCCTCCCTTGCGGCAGGGGGCCGGCGAGATCAAGGGCCAGAACTTGATTTGGTCTCTCAGTAATAATTGGATTCAGAGGAATTAGGTTCGAATGGTTGAAGGGTTTTGCCTTCTGGCAGATAAGACATGTACTTAACAACTTGTGGATTCGATGGTGCAAGTTTGGTACATAGCAATAGGCAGAAATCTTTCGTTTGCATTTTTCAGGTCCATAATGACCCCAGGAAAGATGTGTGTACCAGATAAGGTGTTCAACGTATGCGTGTGGTATACACACACACCATCTACCAGAGAGGAGAGAAGTTCGATGGAATAAAACATCGTTGTGTAGTTTATAAAATTTGGACAAGTGGTGATCGGGTTTTGTTAGAAGAAGTTGTTTGATCTTACGCCATTTGGGATCTGTTTCTTGGAGTATGCGCATCTGCTTGCAGAGCTGAAGGAAATACTTTCTATGTAGTGGGTCTTTCATTAGAAGAATTCGGTAGTTAGACATCTGCTCGATAAGTTCACTGGACTCGGGAAGTCCTTGCGGCATGCGCGACAAAGCATCCGCGATAATGTTGTTTTTACCCTTGATGTATACTATTTCGAAATCATACTCTTGCAAGAAGAGACTCCATCGTGTAAGACGAGGATGAAGAAGTTTACACGAGAGCAAGAAACTAAGAGCTTGGTGATCAGAAAAGACCTTAATTTTCCGACCATGGATGTAGTAATTGAACCTTTTAAAAGACCATACAACGGCCAGAGCCTCCAACTCTGTCACCGAGTATGACCTCTCACATTCTGTGAGAACCCTACTTGCAAAGCTGATAACTCTTATCTCTTCTTTTCCATCAATTACTTCTATTTGAAACAAACAAGAACCAAGCCTCTGAAATGAAGCATCTGCCGAAATACAGAATTCTTTATCCATGTCTGGATGGAACAAAATATTGCTGTTAAGAAGTGCTTGTTTAATGCGATCAAAATCTGCCTGACACTCTGGCGCCCAATGCCAGTGAGTATTTTTCTTTAGAAGATCATGCAATGCTTGACTGTTCATCGACTGGTCCGAAATAAACTTTCTGAAAAAGGAAGTCATTCCGAGGAAGCCTTTCAACTGGCGTTTAGAAGAGGGCACAGGAAAGTTTTTAATAGCTGCTAGTTTGTCTGGATCTGGGGTAATTCCCTGTGATGATACAAGATGTC
Source organism: Schistocerca americana (assembly GCF_021461395.2). Lineage (NCBI taxonomy): Eukaryota > Metazoa > Arthropoda > Insecta > Orthoptera > Acrididae > Schistocerca > Schistocerca americana. Next base: position 552,544,559 of record NC_060125.1, read on the forward strand.
CTAAAAATTTAATCTCGCTTTTACCAAATTTAGACTTATGTAGATTAGCTGTGACTCCATAGTCAACAAACCTCTGGAAAACTTTGCTTATTATGTCTAAATGTTCTTCCCAAGATTTCGTAGCAATCAGTAAGTCATCAACATACACTGTTACTCGATCCAACAGTTCAGGTCCTAATACATGATCAAGTGCAGCTATGAATACGCCTTAACTCACATTCAAACCAAATGGAACTACTTTGAATTGGTATGATCTATCTGCAAATATAAACGCTGTATATTTTCGAGACTGTGATGTCATCTTGACCTGCCAGTAGCTCGATCTCAAGTCTACCGATGTGAGTAATTTTACTCCATGAAACCTTTGTAATTGTTCATCCATAGCCTCAGGTCGAGTTCTTACTGGAATAATTATTTTATTTATGTTTCTTGCATCCAAAACTATACGTACACTACCATCCTGCTTCAAAACTGGCAATAACGGACTACTGTAAGGTGAGTCTGACAGTTCAATGATCTCCCACTTAAGCATTTTACGTATTTCATTTTTCACAGCCTCGCGCCTTGCATACGGGACAGAGTACGTTGTCTTGCAAAAAGTAGAATGGGGAGCGACCTTCATGTCATATTCGTAGTCACGTATTACTCCAGGTTTCGAAGAAAAGACATGAAGATACCTCATAAATAAGTGCAGTAAATCTTGCCTTTGTATGTAATCAAGTTCACTTGATTCGCTTACTTTATTCAAAATCTCTTCTCTAGTCGGAAGTCCGTCATCAGTATCAAAATCCGTCCAACTGTTACCCTGTCTTGTCATGTGTGCTTGGTTCAAAAACATTCTCTGTACCAGTCTGCGCACCTTAACTTTGTGCTCAGTGTTGACGCTTTTGACCTTGCCGCGCAACAATTGCAGCGTTACCTCCTGTTCACCTACTCGGATTGTACAGATACCCTTTTCTATATCAATCACTGCCTTATTCTTCCTCAGGAACTCCATTCCTAATAAGCATGACACTGACAAATTCTTAACTACTAGAAATACACACATGAAAGAAGTAGAATTAATCCTTATCGGTACCTGAGCTTGCAAATTGACTCACTGTGATAAAGATCCTACCGCTCCTGTTACTGAACAACCTTGTACTGGTAACGTTAAAATTTTCATCCCTGCAGAAACTTTCTTAAGCATACATAGTGATAAAGCATTTACGTTTGCACCAGTATCAATAATAGCATCTATTGGTGTATTGGCTATGTAAATATTAGTCATTGCTTGTACTTCGTCTTCCCATACGTCATTCAAGTCTGTCTCAATATTTTCCTGCAACAAATCGTCTCTCAAGTCAGTGTCGCGATCATAACGTATTAAGTTAAGTCGTTCAAGGTCGAGTTTGCCCCCATTATGTCCCGCAGCATCCCCAAGGAGGCGAAAAGGTGCTGCCTTTAGTTTTCCGCTTTCTTGGGATGCGACTGATTTGATTCTTCTGTCACATCACTTGACCATTCTCGCTGGTGTTTTACCCATTGTGTGTGTTGATTTGTATCAAACCCTTGTTGGTACTGCACTTGGTTACCAGGCTGAAAAATCGGTACATTACTTGCCTGCGTAAAATATACCGGTGGATTGTATTGTTTTCTTGGTTTATTGTTATTGTATCTAAAGTCCTGTTGTGGTGGCGTGTACTGTTGTTGTTGCATGAATGGTTGTTGCTGAGGCGTGTATTGCTGTTGTTGCTGGTGTTGTGGCTGCCCATAGGGTTGTGGTGGAGGTAGCTGACCTCCGCAATTTTGATTGTTGCAACGTTTACCCTTGTATTTGTTCCCATTCTGGTAGAAGTTACTACCGTTATTGTTTGATTGGTATGGGGCATTCCCGTAATACTGTTGTTGCGTGTTGTATATTGGATTGTACCGTTGGTTGCCGTAATGCTTGTTTTTGTGTTTACCATTACGGTAATCATTGATTTGGCCTCTATTGCGGTTATTGTACTGTTTGTTTCCGTATTGTGTTTCGTGTGAACCATTTCCATTACTACCGTTTCCATTCGAATACGTGCCTGCGTTGTTGTTCTTACGGTTAGCATTCGCACGCGCGTCTTCGTGTATAAGATCGAGCGAATCAAGGACGGATAAAAATGCGTCCTGATCTTCCTCTGACACGTTCACTAATTTTTCGCGTATGGAAATGGGTAGTTTTGACTTAAGAATCATAATAACATCTTTTGTTGTTATGGGAGTGTCCCAATATTGTATCTTTCTCAAGTACTTTTCAAAGTACCGGCGAAGTCCGCCACTGTTCGAATGGAAAGGTTCGGCGTTATAGACCTCTTTGCGTAGGCGTTGCTGAACACCTGCGCTCCAAAATTTGCTTAAAAAGTTCTTCTCAAACTCGCTAAATGTTTTGCACTTATCAACCATCTCGGTTCCCCATATAGCACTTTCTCCTTGTATGTATCCGGTAATGAATTGTATTCTCTGTTTGTCATTCCAGGCAGCTGGAAAGACTCCTGAAAAGTTCTTTAGGAAAACGACTGGATGAATATTTCGCTTTTCCGGTTGGAATGGTTGAAAAACTCTGTGTTTCAATACACTCTCCTCTTTCATGAGGGTTGTGAGTGTCAATTGTTCAGTGTTGTTGTTGTGTGAATCGTTAAATTCATTTTTCGGTCGCGGAATGTACTGTGGTGTGTTGTGTTGTTGTGTTGTCTGGTATTGATGTTCATCTGGCTCAGAAGGTAGTGAGTGTTTCCCGTCACTCTGGTTATCATACTGTAGTGTTTGAATTTGCTGTTTCAGGTCGGATATCTCATCTGTTACTTGCTTCCGCCATTCCGGCAAATCCCGGGTAAACACTCGTCTAATTTGGCCTAGTTCAGTACAAACAGTGTCTCCTGAACTGCCGGGTGCAGATAATATGTCTAAGGTTGCGGATTTAACAACATCTTTCAAGTCACGTGTAACCTTCTCCTCAACAAGCTTCTCTTGTACATCAATCCATTCTTTGTAATGTTCGTTAAGTGCTTTAGTGTGCGAAGCAACACTACTGTTAACTCTTTCCTCAATAGTTCGGTCCGAAATGTCATTCGCCATTGCACTTACTTTTGATTCTACAGTGGCTACCGCTGTCGCTAACTCGTCTACCTGTCGTGCAACTGTTTTATACGCAAGTTTTACCGAATCGGTTTCTTTGCGACACGCTTCGATTTGAGTTGTGAGATTCTGACCAATGTTATCAATTTTGTTATTCAGAGCGCTTATCTGGCTTGTCAAAGTGGTTACTTGCTCCGTGACGTCACCCTTAACCGAATCTATCTGTGCCGTGACGTCACCCTTAACCGAATCTATCTGTGCCGTGACGTCACCCTTAACCGAATCTATCTGTGCCGTGACGTCACCCTTAACCGAATCTATCTGTGCTGTGAGAGAGCCTACTTGCGTAGTGAGGGTACCTACTTTCGCATCAATGATGGTATTTACGTCATTCCTAACTGAGTCAATCTGTGTTGTCATATCCGTTTTCAGCTCTGATAAAAACTTGTCTCTGTCTTTCTCACGTTGTTCGCGATCACGTTCGCGCTGTTCCCTCTCCTGTCTGTCTAGTATCAATTCCTGTAACATTTTGACAATGTCAACTGATACCGTTATCGGGGAGGTGGGTGTTTCCTGCTGAGTGTCGTCCAAGTTAGCTACCTCTTGTCTGTCGTCTGTCTTGGCCGTCGTTCCGCGTGAGCGGAGTCGGTAATGTTTGTTAACAGTGCCGTCGCTTTCGTCTGCAGAGTTCGCGCTCGATTGTCCGTCCGCCATAATGAAATTCAACTATTGCCAACTTAAAATGGGTACTGCCAACTGAAATTCTGATTGTCAATTATTCTTGCCGCGCAAGTTAAAGTCGCGGCGCGTTCGTCAAATGTCTAATGTTACGTGGGTAATAACTGACACACGTCTGTAGCAAAAAGACAAGATGGAGTCAACGCCGTTGAAACAATTGATTGCCAACGCTGTTACACAGAAAAGACTGAAATGGCATCCATCTTGAACTTACACGAGAATACTAATTACAGTATAAAACAAATAGTCAAGCAAAAGATTACAGAAAATGTTCAAATATTTACGTAGAAAAAAAAAGTGGTTTTTTACGTTAAGCTACAGAAAGGATAGAGTGAGGTCGAATTTGAAGGTCAAATGAGCTACTCTTTAGACAGAACTATGGCAAACGAAAATTTGGTACTCACTCGGCGTTGTCTTCAAAACTGCAAATCTGCGTCTTATTAAATCCCAAGATATTTGTGTACATACCGCGTCCTTCAAGATTGCGTACATTTATTGCTCATCCGTAATTTTATGCAGCATTGGGTTCCAAAGAGCGATACATGAAATAAGACAATCATATATTAGTACCGTGACACTTTCAATATTTTAGTCAAGTCCCTGTTCGGGCGCCAGATCTGGTATGATTTTTTTTTTTTTTTAGTAATTTAATTGAAAGCTTTGTTGCTTTGGTAAAAATAAAATTGGTTCTTTTTGTCGTGACAGAATAAATTACTATTAATCACACCAGATTTGTCGGAGAACAGCAGCAACATGTTTAATTGACCCAGCTTTAAGAAATTCTATTACCTTTTAGCGGAAAATTCGTGCGGTACTCTCCGACGTTAGAAAAGTCGTGGTGTTCCGTTCGGAGCAGGAGGCGGCTGTCTTTTCTCCTTCGCGATATCGAAAATTACTAAAAAAATGAACAGAAATTTTTTTTCGGAGGAAGATCGCGCGGAGAAAACAGACGGAAGTTACATGAAAGAAACCTAAGGGACCAACTAATTGGATTTGTACGAACATATAAACGGAACTGAAAGAACTTGGAATAAATACTATAACGATGTCGTCACGACAGCCTCCTGTTCCGACAGAACACACGCTGGATCATAAGCTGCATAAATCTTTTAAACAGAAAAGATTATCACAAGTATAATTAATGAAAATAAAGTTGAGAGATTTTCTTTGAAATTAAATAAACTTCAAGGCTTCAAGTATTATATTATGAAACGGAAACTTACATTAACATGGCCACCCATTGTGGCGGTGGAGCGAATTTTCATGATACACATTCTCGCTTGTTTGTGGCTACATATATTTTTCAATCACTTAAACTCTTAAATTTACAATAAAATGTTTATATCAGTATGGAGCACAATACTTTTGCATCCGACTCGCAACACATTCACAGAAGAACAGCTAGAGAGCGGCGCGGCTCCCTGCAGAAGTAAAAATTGGCAATTGTTATTTTGAAACATAGGTGCATCGGTTTTTTTTTTTTTACTGATCGATAGCAGCGTATAACAGTTTATAGCTATCGTGATATTCTGCGCTTTTCAGGAGCGCGGCAAAGATATCTGGTTACAACATTCATTGGTATATGTTAGAAGTTCGCACATACTGACGCAACTCCAGAAAAAAAAACTTTTACATATTAAAAATCGCAGTGATAAAGGCTGTAATGTCAGATGGGGGACAGAAGAAGAGGCAAAAAGAGAGATACTACTTTTGTCAAATAAGATTTTTTCATCTTATAAAGTTTCTCCTTTCAGTTGCAAGAGGGGAATATTTGTCTTTTCTAATGTGCATGTTTAAAGAAGTTTAAGCTCAGCAGTATTTTCGATGTATGAAGCTATTATGTTTCCTATTTAGAATTCCTTCCGTTGAAAACGACTGTAATCTAATGACTGGCAACAGTTGGACATTTACACATGTAAATTAGTTCACATTTCCAGTGACGATGTCAAACGAAAGTAAATAAATAAATAAAAGAAACGAGTTCATTGTAAGGGGGTTGGGGTAAGTTTCGATAAAAAGATGGATCAAGTAAATATAGTTACTTGAATGTACAATTTCCGAAGCTTGCAATGGGGCAAAGCATCTTCTCATATTGATCTACGTTTGTTTCGACAGGATTCAGTAATACAAAACTATGATCTTCATTTGTAGCTTTACGATAGTAAGAAAATCTTTCATCTAAATAAAACCGCAGAATCCAAAACAATACCAAACATTTTGTCAAAAAATAAGAGATTTATAGTGATAAGCACGCCCAGGCGTTTCTGCCTGCAACAGACCTGGCGTTCGCCCTGTCTAGCTGACGTGACGTCACCAACAAGCGCCGAGGCCTTCCTTTGAGTCGGTGTTGGTATGAGTCGGTTGGCAACCCACAGACCCGTAACGGAAGCAGTCGTCCGAACGTGCGCTTACTTAAAAAGCATCGGTTAGTTGAAAATCTCGCCGAGTGACATGTTTTGTGTGTGTAGAAGACATGACGAGAGACGATTATGATGGCGCACAATGAGTGTTAGAATGGTAGATTGATGGGTGTGAGCGTTTAAAGACGACCACACTAATGCTGATGATTGGAAAGTGCGAAGTGGGCGACCATCTGTCAACAATGAAGGCGTAGTGCAGAACGTTGATAAGAGAAGTTTAGATAACACTCGCTTCACCTTTCCATTCGTAGAGAATCAGAGAAAAAGAAAGAAAGAAAGAGAGAGAGAGAGAGAGAGAGAGAGAGAGAGAGAGAGAGATCCAGTTTACAGTAAATCAAGCCTGTGATAAAAAATCGCCGGGACGAAGACCTAAAGATCGTGACACGAAAAAGAACGTAAGACAGGTTGATGTTTAGGCTCGTTAGTGTAGTTAATTAATATACATAACCAACATGTAGCTTCATTGAAATGGTTTATATTTGTTATGCTTGCAATGGATAAATATTATGTGTATTCCTTACCAGTAATATTTCCACTGACGGAATGAATCAAAAATGTTGAAGTGAGTTGTGCACTTAACTTAAAACTCTCGTCTCCTGCTTTTTGTTTCACACTACAAACGAACGTCTGGGCGGGCGCAACAAGCAATCACCGTTAGGGAAACGAATTACTACTTGGCACGCCAAGAGAAGTCCTGACCAGTTAGTGGGCGAGATGGGGGAGAACTTAAAACACTGTTCAGAAAACAGTAGTGTGGCGGTAATAATACAACAGTGGAACCCACGCAGCGGAGTATTTTCGAAATGTACAGTTCCAAAATGTGTTGGGCGTCCTTTTAGTTCAGGGATGCACAGACCGCTGCCCGCGGGCCTCGCGCGGTCCGCCATTGCTATGAAGCGGCACGAGCCTCAGCGTTCGTTTTTGTAACGTTTTTTTTTTTTACACATCTGTCATTGCCACCCAGAAAGGATCATTTAGTTCTTTTAAGCAACGCCAAGCCACGCCTGTCTAGCTACGTATTTGGAATCATAACTTGTCTTACGGCACTCCATTTTTGAACTTGCACACTCGCGTAACGTTGCAGTTGCAGCATTAAGAGGTGCACGAGAGCTAGCAGTTCCTGTAAAGATACATCGTTATAACTATATTTATTAAATAAAACGAATATTTACGAAACAAATTTGTCAGTTGATATATATATTTCTTTTTTGCGGCCGCTACGTTGTTTCTGCGTTGGGTTTGCGGCCCGCATTACTAGCAAGGCTGCACATTCCTGCTTTAGTTCATCATCTGTTCGCCACCTCCTGGCTCTCGATATTCCAACTTTCTTGATTTCCGCGGTCGACGCCCTCAGAACTCATTTCGCAACTTAATGTACTCGACCATTTTTAAAGTGAATACGCACTATATTTCGAATTACGTCATTAATGGTGACAAGGTATTTAGTACACTACGACAATCTTCAGACATGCATGCATGTCTGAAGAATTTAGAAGTATTTAGATTGTGAGTGCGTGATGTGGAGGTTTGGACCGCCAATGGAAGCGTGCTCGGGACAGGCGAAATGTGCTTAAGGCGACAGCTCATGACAAGTGGGATATCTGTGTTGTAGTCCCGGTCCGGCGCAGATTGTCATTTGTCAGAAGTAGCTGACGCTAATATGTATTCACAATACGTGAATGCATTTCATATTTCGAAATGCTAACGGTGCCCGTAAATAGAAACATTTGGCGTCCCTCATAAGGCTTACTGGAATGTTCCCCGAAAATCTAAACATCTAGCTACACTAGATGTTCCGTAAGGCGTCCCAAGAGCACGTTCTGTAGTTGTTCAAGCCCGCATCTCGTGGTCGTGCGGTAGCGTTCTCGCTTCCCACGCCCGGGTTCCCGGGTTCGATTCCCGGCGGGGTCAGGGATTTTCTCTGCCTCGTGATGGCTGGGTGTTGTGTGCTGTCCTTAGGTTAGTTAGGTTTAAGTAGTTCTAAGTTCTAGGGGACTGATGACCATAGATGTTAAGTCCCATAGTGCTCAGAGCCATTTGAACCATTTTTGTAGTTCAAGTGAGCTGCAGGTTCGGATACTTTAGAGGTATGTGTTTGTTTTAATTCTGTTTTCTTCTTTTTTTTCCAGGTAAGGTTATGGTGCCGCGGTTCGAGGTGTGTTTGTTACTTCGTGAGTATAATGATGTATCAATTATATGAGCTTCCCACATCTAACAATATTGAAGTGACCTCTGTTTGTTCAAGATGCATCTAAAAGGAGTGGTGAATGGTCTCAGAAAATGAAGGAAACAAGAGTTACAAACAAAATACCTTTACTGGCCTTCAAAGTAATCACCATTAGCTACAACAATATTCTGACAACGATTGTAAAGCTCTTACAGGGGACAAGACGTGGTGCTAATAATGACACGACCAAACGACAAGGAATGCTGATATTGATCGTCTTCCCCGCCTTCCAAACAAAAGTCGGCTCACAAAATCCAAGACTGAGACGATGCTGATCGCCTTTCCCGACAGCAAAAGGCTTGATCCACCGTGAATTTCTACCCGAGGAAGGTGGGGAGGACTGTCGTTTGGTCTCCGGATAATGTTGGTAGCACCAGGTCTCATCTCCTGTAATGATGCAGATACTCAACTACGCGCGACCATGTTGCTTCGAGCGATTCCACAGGGGAAGCGTTTGCTGTTTCCTAGAGCTTTTGAACTGTTGTCAGAAGTTTGTTGTACGTAATAGAGATTACTTTACAGGCCAATAAAGGTGTTTTGTTTGTAATTCTTGTTTCTTTTGTTGTCTGAGACCATTCATCGAACTTTTCACGTGCACCTAGTAAACTGTAGTGATGAGATACTGATGCGCTTTTAATTACTCTTAATAATCACGTATCGCCGGCCGGTGTGGCCGAGCGGTTCTAGGCGCTTCAGTCTGGAACCGCGGACCGCTACGGTCGCAGGTTCGAATCCTGCCTCGGGCATGGATGTATGTGATGCCCTTAGGTTAGTTAGGTTTAAGTAGTTCTAAGTTCTAGGGGACTGATGACCTCAGTTGTTAAGTCCCATAGTGCTCAGAGCCATTTGAACCAATAATCACGTACCGTTATTTGATTATATTAATTACTGCATCCTAAAATAGTAAATGATTGTATCATTTTTGGTAAGGTTTAAGTGCTTAAAATTCATGTGAGAGCATTTTGGATTCCGCACTACGCTGCGCTATGTCCTCTTGCCAGGAGTGTCTGCTTATTCGCCGATTGGTGCACTGGGGAGAAAGGGCCGTACGAACAGCTGTTACAACATTGTTAAATGCGACATCCTATTAGATATGTCCGAATGATGTGCATGTAACAAATGTTTGTCTGTGACTTTATAGATCAATCGAACGCACGGCACATTCACGTAAGTAAAATTTAATTATTAGACTGCCGGTGTGCGATATTTATCCACCACTTGCGGAAACGTAAGATTACGTATGCAAGGGCGTAGAAAATAGAAATGGTGCGTACTATGTAGCTCGCATACAAAATTTTGTTTACTTTTGCTGCCTTTCTGAGTCCCAGATTTACAGGGCAGTAAACACAAAACCATGTAGAATATATGCGAACAAGAAATAAAGTGTAATAAATTTATTGAGCCGCGTAAAATGTCGATAACCAAACGCAGAGGAAGTTTGAAAACAATCGGTTTCCCGCAACTACTGCGACAGACGAACGTGGCGCCTGGACTTGCACGTGTCTGCCTGTGTGTCTGTCCGTCTGTCTACAACAGCTGAGTGTGGCAGGAACAAGAGTCAGACCTGCTCCGGAGAACGCGTCACTCTCGTGCTATCGGGGCATTCTTCAAGAACGCATGCCTCGTGTTGAAGACTGCTCCTAGAAAGGCAGCCATAAATCCCACACCATAAATCCTTCGACAACGGCCCCCAAAAATCGTTGTCCGCCAACATCCCTTCCTCATCCTCGACACATGGCGAACCCCACCGTCACCTGCAGTCGGAGACAGTCACACATCACGTCCCGTTACCGCCAGCTCTAGTGTTAGTGTATGCCAGATAACATGCGCTGTATGGAACAATTGGGTCCGGCCTACCGCTTCGTCTGCTCTGTTCCCCCTGCGGTGTTGTTGCTTTTAGGTATACATTACACAGCCCGTATTCACTTACAAGGGAACCTCCCCATCGCACCCCCCTCAGATTTAATTATAAGTTGGCACAGTGGATAGGCCTGAAAAACTGAACACAGATCAATCGAGAAAACAGGCAGAAGTTGTGTGGAACTATGAAAAAAATAAGCAAAATATACAAACTGAGTAGTCCATGCGCAAGATAGGCAACATGAAGGGTAATGTAGGCTCAAGAGTGCCGTGGTCCCGTGGTTAGCGTAGGCAGCAGCGGAACCACATGTCCATGGTTCAGGTCTTCCCTCTAGTGACATGTTTACTTTCTTTATATTCGCAAAGTTATGATCTGTCCGTTCGTCCATTGACGTCTCTGTTCACTGTAATAAGTTTAGTGTTTGTGTTTTGCGACCGCACCGCAAAACCGTGCGATTAGTAGAAGAAAGGACGTGTTTCTCCAATGGGAACCGAAAACATTTGATCGCAAGGTCATAGGTCAACCGATTCTTCCACAGGAAAACACGTCTGATATATTCTATACGACACTGGTGACGGCATGTGCGTCACATGACAGGAATATGTTGTCGACCCACCTAACTTGTATACTTGGCGAATGGATAAAAAGATTCTTCTACCTTGCTCGATTTAGGTTTTCTTGTGGATGTGATAATCACTCTCAAAAAAGTGATGAAGAACTGATAATAATTGTCTGAAAATAAAAAATTAAACTTTTCACTCGAGGGAAGACTTGAACCAAGGAGTTCGGGTTCCGCAGCTGCCCACGCTAACCACGGGACCACGGCGCTCCTGAGCTCATAGTATCCTTGATGTTGCCTATCTTGCGCATGGACTACTCAGTTTGTATATTTTGCTTATTTTTTTCATAGTTCCACACAACTTCTGCCTGTTTTCTCGATTGATCTGTGTTCAGTTTTTCAAAGCGTATCCACTGTGCCAACTTATAACTAAATTTGAGGGAGGGGGGGTGCGATAGGGAGGTTACCTTGTTAGACAAAGGTTGATTGACCCATTGGAACCGCTGTTATTGGCAAACAGCAGCCCGCGGGCCGCATGTTGGCCCATTCGAGCTTTCGTGCTGCCCGCCGTTCTTAGCCACGTTTTATGGCAATGTGCATGTAGTGACTAACAGCCGAATTCGAAAACATGAACTAACGTTACGAGCTTCCTAACAAGTTATTTTTCCTGTTCAGTAACAAACAAAAATACTTACACAAGAAGCAGTCATATTTTAAGAGGTGCTACAGTGTAATTGACATTTGTGGACGCGGCCGTGAGCTAGATAAAGTTGGCCGCCCGCTTACCTCAGACGCGGTAGGCGGACATTGCTGGTCTAGAGGATGCGAGAGGGGAATGTTTTCTTGTTTATATCTGCAAGGCGTGCACGACTCGTTCCAATCATCTCATATGCTGTGGTATAAATCCTGACAGTGAAGTGACACAGATTCGTCGATGCGCGTTATAGACACGGTCATCCTCCAATTCGCTAGTTGTATGTAGCAAGAAATTTGAAATTAAATGGAATTAGAACGCAAGGAGTAGAAGAAAAATGACATTCGCATCATTTAGTAAACATTTGTCATTGTGTTCCATGTTGCATAATGCACCGAATAATAAGTAAAATTACTTTTGTTCCCCAATGAACCATGGTCCTTGCCGTTGGTGGGGAGGCTTGCGAGCCGCAGCGATACAGATGGCCGTACCGTAAGTGCAACCACAACGGAGGGCTATCTGTTGAGAGGCCAGACAAACGTGTGGTTCCTGAAGAGGGGCAGCAGCCTTTTCAGTAGTTGCAGGGGCAACAGTCTGTATGATTGACTGATCTGGCCTTGTAACACTAACCAAAACGGCCTTGCTGTGCTGGTACTGCGAAAGCAAGGGGAAACTACAGCCGTAATTTTTCCCGAGGGCATGCAGCTTTACTGTATGGTTAATGATGATGGCGTCCTCTTGGGTAAAATATTCCGGAGGTAAAATAGTCCCCCATTCTATCCATGGGCGGGGACTACTCAAGAGGACGTCGTTATCAGGAGAAAGAAAACTGGCGTTCTACGGATCGGAGCGTGGAACGTCAGATCCCTTAATCGGGCAGGTAGGTTAGAAAATTTAAAAAGGGAAATGGATAGGTTAAAGTTAGATATAGTACGAATTAGTGAAGTTCGGTGGCAGGAGGAACAAGACTTTTAGTCAGGCGAATACAGGGTTATACATACAAAGTCAAATAGGGGTAATGCAGGAGTAGGTTTAATAATGAATAAAAAAAATAGGAATGCGGGTAAGCTACTACAAACAGCATAGTGAACGCATTATTAAGGCCAAGATAGACACGAAGCCCACTCCTACTACAGTATTACAAGTTTATATGCCAACTAGCTCTGCAGGTGATGAAGAAATTGATGAAATGTATGATGAGATAAAAGAAATTATTCAGGTAGTGAAGGGAGACCAAAATTTAATAGTCATGGGTGACTGGAATTCGAGAGCAGGAAAAGGGAGAGAAGGAAACATAGTAGGTGAATATGGATTGGGGGTAAGAAATGAAAGAGGAAGCCGTCTGGTAGAATTTTGCACAGAGCATAAATTAATCATAGCTAACACTTGGTTCAAGAATCATGAAAGAAGGTTGTATACATGGAAGAACCCTGGAGGGACTGACAGGTTTTTAGATAGATTATATAATGGTAAGACAGAGATTTAGGAACCAGGTTTTAAATTGTAAGGCATTTCCAGGGGCAGATGTGTACTCTGACCACAATCTATTGGTTATGAACTGTAGATTAAAACTGAAGAAACTGCAAAAAGGTGGGAATTTAAGGAGAAGGCACCTTGATAAACTGACTAAACCAGAGTTTGTAGAGTGTTTCAGCGAGAGGAATGGGGGAAAGAAATACAGTAGAAGAAGAATGGGTAGCTCTGAGGGATGAAATAGTGAAGGTAGCAGAGGATGAAGTAGGTAAGAAGACGAGGGCTAGTATAAATCCTTGGGTAACAAAAGAAATATTGATGAAAGGAGAAAATATAAAAATGCAATAAATGAAGCAGGCAAAAAGGAATACAAACGTCTCAAAAATGAGATCGACAGGAAGTGCAAAACTGCTAAGCAGGGATGGCTAGAGGACAAATGTAAGGATGTAGAGGCTTATCTCACGAGGGGTAAGATAGATACTGCCTACAGGAAAATTAAAGAGACCTTTGGAGATAAGAGAACCACTTGTATGAATATCAAGAGCTCAGATGGAAACCCAGTTCTAAGCAAAGAAGGGAAAGCGGAAAGGTAGAAGGAGCATATAGAGGGTCTATACAAGGCCGGTGTACTTGAGGACAATATTATGGAAATGGAAGAGGATGTAGATGAAGATGAAATGGGAGATACGATACTGCGTGAAGAGTTTGACAGAGCAGTGAAAGATCTGAGTCGAAACAAGGCCCCGGGAGTTGACAACATTCCATTAGAACTACTGATGGCCTTGGGAGAACCAGTCATGACAAAACTCTACCATCTGGTGAGCAAGATGTATGACACAGGCGAAATACCCTCAGACTTCAAGAATAATATAATAATTCCAATCCCAAAGAAAGCAGGTGTCGACTGATGTGAAAATTACCGAACTATCAGTTTAATACGTCACAGCTGCAAAATACTAACGCGAATTCTTTACACACGAATGGAAAAACTGGTAGAAGTCGACCTCGGGGAAGATAAGTTTGGATTCCGTAGAAATGTTGGAACACGTGAGGCAATACTGACCTTACGCCTTATCTTAGAAGAAAGATTAAGGAAAGGCAAACCTACGTTTCTAGCATTTGTAGACTTAGAGAAAGCTTTTGACAATGTTAACTGGAATAGTCTCTTTCAAATTCTAAAGGTGGCAGGGGTAAAATACAGGGAGAGAAAGGCTATTTACAGTTTGTACAGAAACCAGATGGCAGTTGTAAGAGTCGAGGGGCATGAAAGGGAAGCAGTGGTTGGGAAGGGAGTGAGACAGGGTTGTAGCCTCTCCCCGATGTTATTCAATCTGTATATTGAGCAAGCAGTAAAGGAAACAAAAGAAAAATTCGGAGTAGGTATTAAAATCCATGGAGAAGAAATAAAAACTTTTGAAGTTCGCAGATGACATTGTAATTCTGTTAGAGACAGCAAAGGACTTGGAAGAGCAGTTGAACGGAGTGGACAGTATCTTGAAAGGAGGATATAAGATGAACATCAAGAAAAGCAAAACGAGAATCATGGAATGTAGTCGAAATAAGTCGGGCGATGCTGAGGGAATTAGAATAGGAAATGAGACACTTAAAGTAGTAAAGGAATTTTGCTATTTGGGGAGCAAAATAACTGATGATGGTCGAAGTAGAGAGGATATGAAACGTAGACTGGCAGTGGCAAGGAAAGCGTTTCTGAAGAAGAGAAATTTGTTAACATCGAGTATAGATTTAAGTGTCAGGAAGTCGTTTCTGAAAGTATTTGTATAGGGTGTAGCAATGTATGGAGGTGAAACACGGACAATAAATAGTTTGGACAAGAAGAGAATAGATGCTTTCGAAATATGGTGCTACAAAAGAATGCCGAAGATTAGTTGGGTAGATCACATAACTAATAAGGAGGTACTGAATAGAATTGGGGAGAAGAGAAGTTTGTGGCACAACTTGACAAGAAGAAGGGACCTGTTGGTAGGGCATGTTCTGAGGCATCAAGGGATCACAAATTTAGCATTGGAGGGCAGCGTGGAGGGTAAAAGTCGTAGAGGGAGACTAAGAGATGAATGCGCTAAGCAAATTCAGAGGGATGTAGGTTGCAGTAAGTACTGGGAGATGAAGAAGCTTGCGCAGGATAGAGTAGCATGGAGAGCTGCATCAAGCCTGTCTCAGGACTGAAGACCACAACAACAACTTTTGTTAATCAATTATTCATCCGTTCACACTGGAAACACAACAGCGCTTTCCCAGGCATTCACAGTTTTACAATTTTGGGGCCGCCGAGGATGGAGGCGATTTGAAACAGAGAATAGTCGACACGAAGCGATCCGAATGGTCCCGACTTTGAACCAGCAGTACTTGGGGGGCCGTCAGCCAACTAATCGCGCCCCTAGTACAGCTAATCTTCATACTAATCTATGATCGTTGCCAATAAATAATATACTGCTCTGCAAAACGTAAGGACGAGATAGATAAAGTAACATAGCATATTAAAAACTCGGTGGGAATGAACGGAAGCGCGGGAGCATGATTCCGGAGACCTTCCAGTCGAGCACAGAAAGCTGCACGTCACACGGCGTGAGAACACGTGACTGCAGTGCGAACTGGGGTTGGTCCCGCAGCACGAGGCAGTTGAAGGAACGCGAAGAGGCAGTGTGCGTTCTTCGACGAGCATTTACATGGTGCTGTGGTGGTGCTCCTCATTACACGGGCTGGAGACAATATTTCGATGACTACACGCGGGGAAGAATCACCGAAACTTGAAGAAGGACCAAGTCCGACAAGTGTAGTCGAGGAGTTTGGTATTTCTCAAAACATATTTTTACGTGCATGAGGAGCATTCCGAAACACGAGCAGTGCTGTCCGAAGGAATGAAGGTGGTCGAACACTGTCAACTACAGCAGCAGAATACCACTACATTGTGAATCGGACAAGAGGGAACCCTGGGCAAACGAGGGGTGCAATTACAACCTCGATTAACAGGACTGCAAGACACGCAGTCTCACGTTCCACGGTGGCACGGTGACTGCGAGGAGGTAACCTCGTAACCCGTCGACCAATACGTTTGTTTTCCGTTGACATCTACGCTTGTGCGGCACCGTTGGCAACCGTACCTAGAACAGCGAGATGGCCGGCCGGAGTGGCCGAGCGGTTCTAGGCGCTACAGTCTGGGGCCGCGCGATTCGCTACGGTCGCAGGTTCGAATCCTGCCTCGGGCATGGATGTATGTGATGTCCTTAGGTTAGTTAGGTTTAAGTAGTTCAAAGTTCTAGGGGACTGATGACCTCAGTAGTTAAGTCCCATAGTGCTCATAGCCATTTGAACCATTTTGAACAGCGAGACGTGGGTCCCTCGCTCTTCCCGGATGAGAGGAGATTCAGTCTGATAAGTTGTTCAGGACGTGCCCTCATATGGCAAGAGGTGGGAACACATAATGTACCCAGGAATATTGTCGAACACGGTCGTCCAGATGTTATGCTGTGGGGAGACATAATGTCGCATAGGCCTACTGACCGCGAAATCTTTGCAGATGGTACTCTCACGGGTCAGCGCTATTGTGACGGTGATCTCCCTCCCAACAGGCGTCTTTCTAGTGGTGCATTCGGCCTCGACATCATTTTTATGGATGCGAAAGCATCGAAGAGCGCTGGTGTAGGACATCTTGGAACGAAGAGCATATTCTGCGAATGAACTGGCCTGCTCGTTCCCCTGACTAAATCCGATCGCCCAAATGTGGAGTGCGTTGGCTGGACGTGTTGCGCCAACGATAATCCAGCAGTTGTCAACCGCTCTCGTGGAAAAATGGAACGCCTCACCACAGGAATCGCTTACCAGTCTTGTGGCCGTTCCAGAGCGTGCAGTGGCGTCCTCGATGGTCACACACCTTGTAATGTCCAGGGGACCATCACGAATCGTTGTCACTTAAGTGAAATTGTTGTGTTTCAGTAAAAGTGTCATTTCTGTTCGTCTTATTGCGCATTTCTACCAGTTACCTTATGTACTGTACTGAAGCACTTCTTTCTATGCATGGTCCAGTTTTCGCTCAGTTTATGTTACTTGCCAGTGTCACGTCATGTGAAAGTTACTTACACACCAGCTCAAGGCTGGTACATTTGCGGCCGCGCCACAATGTCAGCAGTTGTCGCTGAGTAAAAATGCTTGGTGAACGCAGGCCTATGGTGTTTTGTGTGTGTGTGTGTGTGTTTTGCTGGTGCCCTGATGAGATCCAGGGTTTTGGCGTAGTTCCGCTGGGAGAAGGCGCGCCAAAACGTGTAGGTCGATCCTCCGCTCCTTTATCGTCGAATCGAGGAGGATTACACGGTGATTAGTACACTGCATTCGCGTTCAGGAGGACGGCGAGTCAAATCCCCGTCCGACCAACAGGATTCAGGTTAATATATGCGCCGTCCGCAGATAGGAAAATCTCAGAGTGTGAGTTATAGCGTTTTTACTTAAACTAAAGTCTTTCTTCAAAATTTACAAAACAATATTCGTGAGGTAGGACACTCCAAGCCTACCAATAACTAAATCAGAGATTCTTCCAAACATAAACTGTCTGTAGTAACCATACAACTTCACCAAACCAAGCCCCGGGCGTCTCGTGAAGAGCGGCGCGGAGTCCACGTTGCCGTCACCTGAGTCCGAGGACGAGTAGAGGCCTTACGAGGATGGCTCCGGTACGCTGGCGGCGGTGGACGATGACGCGGCGGCTACGATGACACCAGTGGGCTCGCTCGGCGTGAACTGCCTCTCCAGGCTCCTGCGCCAGCCTAAATACTGCTCGGCCCATGGATATGGCTGGCTCTATTTGCAGTCACGTGTCGAGCGGAAGGAAAGAGGTCCGCGGCTGTAGCGACCTCTTGCGGCGCCATGGACGCCTCCTGATGGTCTCTGGGAAGCGTCTGTGTTTCCGGGCCGACCGGCCAGGCTGACCGCTATTCGGTCCGGGGCCCGCTGTACCGGTCTGCTTCGCGGGAAGCGAGAGTTGCACGCGCTTAGTCTGGACACAGTACAGGTCTTCCGTGATTTCCCTGATAGCTCCAGGCAAATGCCCTAATGCAGTTAAATAAAATATACCGGGCTGTTATGCCGTGGTCGAACGGATTTCATCTTAAAAACTCCAGCGTTTCGTCCCCACCTGCGGAGGACATTTTCAAGGGGTATCGTAGCTTGCTAGCTAGCCAGGGTGTGAATCGGACACTCAACAAAGCTACAATCCCCCTTGAAAATGTCCTCCGCAGGTGGGGACGAAACGTCGGAGTTTTAAGATGAAATCCATTCGACCACGGCATTATAGCCCGGAGCATTTTATTAAATGTGACATTTCCGGCCGTAGAAGTTTACATTTTAAAAATGCCGTGATGGTTTCTTTGAAAGAAGTCACGACCCATTTCCTTCCCCATCCCTTCGTAGTCCGAGCTCGTACTCCGTCTGTAATGACTGCGTTGTTGAGGGAACGTTAAGCACTGGTGTTCCCCACCTTCCGCGTTGTCGCGTCTGCAGGTAGGCGGCCCGATGAACAGATTCCCAAAGCGGACTACCGCTCAGCTCAATTAGTGGCACACATTTATTGCCATTTGCCGCGTCACAAAAGTTTCCCATATTGAGCGCCTGTAGTGTGAGTTAAGACGTTGTCTGTCTGTTTTCAGTACGTTTTGTAATTTTTGCGCAGTCGTCTTCTGAAACCGTGGAGATACTTGAGAATAACTCACTACAAAGATACATTTACGCTGCAGCCTCGCTGCTGGCACACCAGCCTCTACCTGGGAGCATTCACCCGGCAGCTGTTCGCGTCACTGTGCGAGTACACTAAATGACACGACGTGAAGCGAAATCAGTACACTCTGCGTTGCCTGGCCTCAGTGACACGGAGTCTTGGTCGCCAAAAATGCGTTGTTTGCAAGCAGAAAGAAGAATGGGTGTGGAACGCACATTTGAATGTAGAAAATTCGCTCCACGGATACTTTGACAAGTTCTACCAACAGCTAAAAATTATCCAGAGCGCGTTTTCAGAGTTACGAATGTCACAAGACATGTGTTGTATTTTAAATCCAGGGTGTCCCACAAAACATTTTACACAGTTTGAAAGTCAATCATCCCAGCAGAAATTGAAAAAAAACTATGAATTTTTAAGTCACGTACATGGTCATGACATAACTGATGATGTTTTACTGTTAACGATGTTCAAAATTTCCTCCATAGGCACCAATACATCGTCTGCAACGTTGCAAAACAGATCGACACACATCTCTTTCAGTTGCCACTGCAATGGATTCACAGGCAGTCACAGTCGCCTCTCTCATTTCATCCAATGTACGTGGCTTTGTGTCGCAGATGGTGTCCTTCAAAGTTCACCACAGAAAATCGCCTAACGGCTTTATATCGGGAGATCTGGGTGGAAACTCAACACTTCCTCTTCAGCCTACCCACCTCTTAACAAACAGAGATTGCCGCACAACACGACTGTTCTGCGACGGTGCACCGCCTTGTTTCAACAGAAGTACCCTTAATTTCGGTACAGTTGGTGAACGACTTGTACAAAGCGTTCCTGTAAGATGGCAAGGTACTTTACATCTGTCACTTTTCCTTCAAAAAAGAATGGCCCTACAAGTCCTCTGACAGCTGTACCACATCATACTGATAACTTGGGAAGATTAACAGCTCTTTCTTCCGTAACATGGGGATTATCTCTTGTCCAGGACACACAGTTATGGCGATAGATGCGTCCATTCAGTTTAAACGTCGACTTATCAGAGCAAACGATGACATCAGTGAACTGCTATCACAAATCCACTCACAAAATTCGAGGCACCTATCGGGATCGCCCTCATTCATCGTCTGAAGAAAACTGGGAATGTAGGGTTTCCACTTCGTTCGCTTTGAAATGTGGTGAACGCTTGGATTTGCTTGCACGTAATTAACGCGCTGCTTGCCGGATATACTTCTTTGGAGACCTTGTGAAAGCTTGCACTATTTCCTCCACACCTCTTTCGTTCGCCACTGATTTCTTCCTGCCACACTGTCCCTTTTTCGGATCACGCACGCTTCCCTCCCCCTCAAATCTGTCTCGTAATTTCGTCATTGTTACTCGTGACGTTGGCACAGTATCAGACCCTGCCCGCCATCGTCTCTGCACTTCTTTCGTGTTTCCACATTTCCAATAACACTTGAAAATACACTTTCTTTATTCCACCCATCTTGTTATTTACATGCAGTTACTGGTAACTGAAAACAAACAGAAGAAAAAGTGTGGCTATACACACCAGTCATGAGAGGATGGTGTAATCACAATTATATCAGTTTATCTTTAATACATCCTTAGTTATTAAACTTCAAACGCTGTAACTCCCTCTGTGGGGATATCCTGTAGTAATGAACCGGAAATAGTTAAACAGGTTTGGTCTCGACCAAGCATTGCTAGTGCATTTCGTTCTCACTGTGAGGTGTTTGTCAGTTTTTATCTACATCTGCTGCAACTATTACATCTACTACATGTAGAATTTCGTCCGGATATTTTACCAAATAAAAATTATAATTAATGCGAAGAAGTGGAACTAATTAAAAAATATACGTTAGGATGTGAATTTTAAATTTTCCCGACGAACTGAGTATTTAAAGAAGATTAGGGCGTGTAGTCAGTCAGTCGTCCATTTCTGTGCACAATGCCTCACCTGAATATGATTGGCTGATGCGCAGTCGAAATGTCATGTAGTAAAGTGAACGACGATCGGCTGCAAGACAGAAACTTCATTGAGTATAGCTAATATTGTCCTGTATGAAATAGCTGCGGTGATATGCGTGTTTCTGCTCCCAGGTAGCTTTGCGTTCAGATACGACTGAAAGTAGTGCCTGCTTAATACCGCCAACCACTGTTGTCTTTATCTTCGAAATCGGGAAGAGTCGGTAACGTCTGCGTATGGGGACAGAGAAACCACGGTACCAGGTGCAGCCTACTCAGCGCTGGCACGGGTATAGTCACTTCGAAACAACTAGTCATAGTTTCAGGACGGACGGCAATGGCCGGTGTTCGAAACACAAACCACCTTCTTATCCTGGCGCGTGTTGCTGTGCCGGCGCTATGCGAACAGCGAAGCTGCAATATAGACGTATCTTATCGAATTGCCATGCCGGAAGAGAATCACCAATAAACCGAGAAGTGGAAATAAATTTGAACGGGCAGTAACAGCTTCCAGAAAAAAAAAAATTGCTCCCGTTAAATGGCACAAAAACCGGGAAACATGGTGGCACAAGAAGGTATATAAGAGAGGAGACCGAAAACGTACAAAGGCTGCCTAGGCAACATATGGTGATTATTCTCTGCTCATCGCAGATCTTCCAAATTCTCCCAAATGTCTAAATTCGTCTTCGCGATGTGACAGTCCTTGCTGGCGCATCGTGAGTCGTCTTGTATACTACAGCAGACAGTCTCAGATTTGTGCCGAACGTATGTGACAGATTTTTTTATGTACACTGAAGCGCCAAACAAACTGGTATAGGCATGTGTATTCAAATACAGAGATATGTAAACAGGCGGAATACGGCGCTGCGGTCGGCAACGCCTGTATGAGACAACAAGTGTGTGGTGCAGTTAGACCGGTTACTGCTGCTACGGTGGCAGGTTATCAAGATTTAAATGAGTTTGAACGTGGTGTTATAGTCGGCGCACGAGCGATGGGACACAGCATCTCTGAGGTAGCTGGTTCTCTAGACATGAGAAACACCTTAGTTGACTTTGTAAATGTAGGGATGATTTGGAATCTGTTACATCACTGACATCAGTATTCACGGGTGGAAATATCAGTTTCGTGTATTTGTTTCGAGTTCTCACATAAAGGTCTTCACAGACAGGATGAGTTTCTAGTTACTCAGTGGCATAGAGCACGTTCCACCTCACTAGTATTTGGGGTTCGTACAGAAATAATTTCCAGTCTATGTCTTCAGAATTTCGTCCGGATATTTTACCAAATAAAAATTATAATTAATGCGAAGTAGTGGAACTAATTAAAAAATATACATTAGGATGTGAATTTTAAATTTTCCCGACGAACTGAGTATTTAAAGAAGATTAGGGCGTGTAGTCAGTCAGTCGTCCATTTCTGTGCACAATGCCTCACCTGAATATGATTGGCTGATGCGCAGTCGAAATGTTGTGTAGTAAAGTGAACGACGATCGGCTGCAAGACAGAAACTTCATGCAGGCGATACTGCTATGCAAGCGATATTGCTATGTTCTTCGTATCCAGAAGTACCGCGAAAATGGTATGATATTCTAGAAAACTGTGTGAAATTACATATGTTCTTGTACCCCAGAGTCTTTAGATGTGTGTAGAAAAGAAACAAACAAACAAGACAGGCAAGCAGGTCTGGACTAGAGACAGTAACGCATTTGCGCCAAGAGGGAAATGAGCCTGTCTTTGCACAAGAGTTCTGAGAGTGACTTTGATCCACTGAGGGTGAGCTGGTCACGCATTGAGAGTGGATGACACCCGACCTCATAGGAAATATCTAGTGCCGCGAGTATACCTACAGTGCTTGTGCTTATGCTGTCTGTCTTCACAGTATATGTACGAATGATGTAAATGGGGTGATTTTGTATGGCACAGGATACGAGTTGTATGTTTACTACATCGACACGGTACACGGTGATATATTGTTGGCTTGGAGATTGGTTTCATGCTCTTATATTCAAGGTCTTGTCCTCAGTGGGAGAGCAGTGTAATTGAGTAAGAGTCTTCCCGTGTTTAACGATATGTAGGGCACTTTGCAAGGTTTAATATTTGGTGCTACATTGCGATCTGTGTAAAATAGTTTTTTGCTTCTGAAAATCACATCTGCACAAATAAGGGCAGACAGTGCTCCCACACTGGAAGCAGCAGCAGTTTGATGGGTGTATCCAGTGACAGATGGGATGTTTGTTTAGGATTGCTAGGAACAGTGCACCCTGTGCTATTATGGGAAGCATTGCAACATCTCTCGGCACTTGACCCGCACCTCAGCTATGCGTCATTACATCAGCAATGGTGCCTAGGTGAGCATGTATTTCGCCAGGAATTTCTCGGGTGTCAAGTATAAAAGGGATGCCTCCGCCTCATGCTTGCAGGTCCCGAACAGACGCCTGTGCATCGCTGTGCAGCTGACGGTTGCGTTGCCATTTTGCGGGACCCGCCGATGCATTTGAACTCAGGCATCGGCGTCGAGTGGCCACATGTGTTGTTTATTAGGAAATATTTTGTCTTAAGTATATTCCATCGATTTTACCGACCAATAGGATTCCGCGAATTAAGAAAATTACCCCATACATTTGAAGAATACCAATTTAATTAATTTGGATATATATTTTACATCAACGTGGTTCTAGGTGCTTCAAACCAGAACCACGCTGGTGCTATGGTTGCAGGTTTGAATCCTACTTGGGCATGGATGTGTGTGATGTCATTCGGTTAGTTAGGTTTAAGTAGTTCTGAGTCTAGGGGACTGATGACCTCTGATGTTAAGTCCCATAGTGCTTAGAGCCATTTGAACAATTTTTATCAACGTGGTGTTAGTGGTACAATAGTTAAGAGTGTGTGTGTGTGTGTGTGTGTGTGTGTGTGTGTGTGTGTGTGTGTGCGTGTGTGTGTGTGTGTGTGTGTGTGTGTGTGAGACATGGACCAGAACAGTTGGTTAATTTGCATAATTTGTATGTAGGAAACGCAGTACAGTAGTTTAAGGGGGTGTGTGACAAAAAAGAATGCGCCAGAAATGTCGTTCAAAAGCATGTGAAATTCGAAGTGTGTATGAGAATAGTGGAAGGACATAGCTAATTACTTAATCTGGTATCAAACGTGGTACAATAGTTTAAGGAAGTGAGGGTGACACGAAAAATCACTTAACAGAACAATAGGTTAAGTGACGACAAAGGGCCGAACATTAGATTAAGACACCCAGAGTACAGTGCCGAACATTAGGTTATGCAACATGTTTGCCCCATGTAATTGCTTCTTACAAGACCTACATGTTTCCAAACAGCAGAGAATGACGAACAAGAGAAATTCAACCCCCACACTGAATTTTTTGTAAGTAAACAATATACCTTTGAGTTTCCTGTTGTGAGCTCCTTCCTCTCCAGCACCACCAGACCGCCATCTTGTATTATGTCATGGAAGGGATGACAGCGCGCTCTGGTGGCAGTACTGTGTACTAGGTCAGTTGGCCTCTGGACCTTGGGGTAAATACACCTGTTGGCGGTACTGCCTCTGATTGCTTAAATAAAGACTGAAAATAAAGACTTATGTCCAGCACAGGCAGAGTCCTTTTCCCACCAATCCCTAAGAGAAGGCGGCAGTCGGATGACTTAGGTTAATGGAGGTAGCAGTAGTGTGTTGCATTGTCCTGCTGGAATTTGAACTTACCACCATTTTTTGGGGAGGTCAAGGGGGAGGTTTACCAGTGGGTGAGAGGTTAATTAATTGATCAATTTTATTAAGTAGTCAATCAAACTGATAGGAGTGAGAGGAGCTATTCCAATAACTCAGACCTGTAAGTGTACCTGTAGCAGCAAGTGGGATGAGGAGGGGGCTGGGGACAATAGGATAAGTGCCTGTCAATCAAAAGGAAATGGGGGTGACATGGAAACCACTTAACAGAACAACAGGTTAAGTACCTGTCAATCAAAGGTTTGCCCCTGAGTGCATACCTGCCCCTGATTTAGGCAACCTGCACTAACAAAATGCACTGATGCTGAGCTAGCTCCTCTATTTTTGTGCAGTTATAGTGATGTGGGACCCCTGTTATGTCTAGATAGTACTCTGACAGGTGACACATAGGTAAGCATCGTTTCTGATGAACTGCATCCATTCATGTCTATTGTGTATTCCGACGGACTTGAGCAGTTCCAACAGGACAGTGCGACACCAGACACGTCCAGAAATGCTACAAAGTGACTTCAGAAAAACTCTTCTGAGCTTAAACACTTACACTGGCCACCAAACTCATGAGACATGAACATTATTCAGCATGTGTGGGATGCCTTGCAACGTGCTATTCAGAAGAGACCTCCACCCACTTGTATTCTTACGGATTTATGGACAGTCCTGCGGGATTCATGGTGTCAGTTCCCTGCAGCACTACTTCAGACATTAGTCGATTACACGCCACGTGCTGGTAAAGATTCGCACGAAATCAGCGGAGGGAGTCACGAGTGAGTTCCGAAGTGTTACCAGCAGCCCAGGCAGCGCAGTGAGTGTGTGTAGGGAGTTAAGAAGAATGGGGTACAATGGTCGAGCAAATCCTCATAAACCGCAGATTTCAAGCGATGCTTGAGGTGGTCTCAAGAGCGACGTCCCTGTACAGTGGATGGCTGGAGACCAGTGATTTGGATTGATCAGTTACGTTATAACATGTTGCACATCGAGTGGAACGCTTTGGGTTTGGTGAGGGCCTGGAGATCGTTATCTCCCATTATGTGTAGCGCCGGCAGTGAAGTACGGAGCGCGTGGTGTTATGATATGGGCGTGTTTTTGTGGTTAGGGTGTAACCACCTTATCGCGCTCAAGAAGACAATAAATGCGGAAATATTCGAGCACATTTTACAGAATTGTCTACTGCGTATAATAGTGGAACAGTTCAGAGACGATAATTGTTTGTATCAATATCATAGTGCACCCTGTGATAAAGCAGCTTGTGTGACGCAACGATATGTGGATAATAACGTCCCTGAAATGGACTGCTCTCCCCAGAGTCCCAGTACGAACCACACAGAACACCTTCGGGATGAGTGAGAACGCCGACTTCGTTCAGGACCCCAGCGTCCGACATCACTATCTTCACCGGTGTCGGCTGTTCGTGGAGAACGGAGCCGTTCCTCGACAAACACTGAGACGCGTCATGAAAGTGTCCCCGAACTGCCGAATCCCTATTGTGAGTACTAATACGTGTCCGGATACTTTTCATGAGGTAAGACCCTCTTGCGACACGTTAACATGGGGCCTGCGATGTCGGAGTCCTCACCTTCACGATTGCTCAGTTATCTCGCGCGTGTCATAATGTTGGCAGTGGCATCTTCCTGCCACTAACATCATAATCTGTGCCGTATGAAAAATTATTTATGGTGGGCTACTTTCCATAATCTGCGAGACTAGATCATAACAGTCTGCTATCTGTGGTTCACCGAGCACATGCAGGGTAGTCTGAAACAGCCTGAAAAGCTTGGAAGGGTAGTTTGTGCAGGGCAGTGGGTGCTGATAATCGCGAAGAAGAAAAAAAAAATCGGTACGTTGCGCCATTTCAGAGTTAATTAGCATTGAAGTTAGCCAGAGATGTGTTGCTAAACATGTTCTTCGTTTGCTTTCCTAAAACCGAACAAGAGACCGATACAAAAACTGGACATGGGGCGGTAGTGAGGATCGAATCCGAGCCAAAAGCTGAACAGTCTCGTGCACTATCATGTACGGTATGACAACAACTGATACTAACCGTATGTAGCGGGCCGCTCGAATTTGCGCGCGAAGTCCTGATTGGATAACTTCAATGCCAATTAACTCGGAAACAGTGCAACGTGTTGAATTTTTATATTAACAGTTATTTCTCAGTGCAATCTACCCGTAACACCCTTACAACCTTCTCAGGTGTTTCTGACGACAAATCTCTTGCAATTGCCTCTTTCTGCCAATGGAATTCTCATCCGTAAGTTGCAGCTTCTGTCTGCATACATCGAAAACTTCCAATACGTGTGGCGACTGCCATTGCTACTGTTGTTCCGAAATAAATTCTCAAACGTCGTTAATTTCAATAGCGGATGCACCTTGCTTGTTTTATTGGTGCTTCAGTGTTAAATTAGGGCCGGCCGGAGTGGCCGAGCGGTTGTAGGCGCTACAGTCTGGAACCGCGCGACCGCTACGGTCGAAGGTTCGAATCCTGCCTCGGGCACGGATGTGTCTGATGTCCTTAGGTTAGTTAGGTTTAAGTAGTTCTAAGTTCTAGGGGACTGATGACCTGAGAAGTTAAGTCCCATAGTGCTCAGAGCCATTTGAATCCATTTGTTAAATTAGGAAATTACACGTGTAGTTGAAGTTTTAGTAACTTTAATCCCTCATGAAAGCCAAGGGGATCCACAAGCTAACATTTATTATAAGTTATCGACGATTAACCACGGTTTAGAGCACCGCTCCCACCATGTTTCGTAGTTCCAGTAGCGAAAGACAATTCATATGACATGAAAAATTATCAGAGCCACTTTCCGTAGGTTGTATAATATCTTGACTGCAAAATTCTTACGTATTCACGCTACGATGGTTCACATGCTTATTTCAGGGACTCCGCAAGCCGCTTCACGGCATGTGGCGGCGGCTGCTTCTGGTACCACCAAATGATGCCGCCCCGTCCTGTTCCACTGCGTGGCGGGCGAGACTGCCTAAAGCCGTCGGCACACGGACCGTGCAGTCGAACATTAACGTTGAGCGTGCCAATTTCAACGTGCTGCTGAACGCTCAGGAATGATGCTACTTGAGCATACGGTACTTGGCTCCCAACGTGGTATACGCGATCGCAACGCACTCCAGCGCCAGTTGAGGGATGTTTCTAGTTCGTAAATCACACTGTTTACTCAACGGGCGCGCGTAAAATTCCCACGTTAGCTCTATTAAAACGCACATTTTCCCCATCGTCCACGTAAAGGAAAGTACTATGTCCAATCAAAAAGGACAGAGAGACACAAAAGTTCCATTACGAACAGTGGGGTACAAATTTGGAGCAAAATATCTTTATACAAGTAGCGCAAGCTGTCCTGTAGATTAAGCCAATCGAACAAAGTCACCACTCAAAAAAAAGGTGAACGTATATTTTATATATATATATATATATATATATATATATATATATATATATATATATATATATATCAAATATTATAGTATTTACTTATATTAAACTAATAATACAGTATCAGAACCTAATAAAAACGCAAATGTTAGGAAATAAAATTTAGTAGTGTCAAGACGCCGCCCCAACTACCAAATCAATACAAGACAATGATGCTATTCGTTACGCTGAACCAAACAACACACGTCATGTAAGTAATCAAAGTATGTTACCCATTTCAGAAAACCTTATGGTAGATGTGTTACTAATTGAAATTTAATTATAACAAATTGTACCAAGAACAATGCGTTTTAGTGGATCTTCCGTGTGTCGCTGCCTTCGAATAGCCTACTCTCATAATATGCAAGTTACAGTAATTCTTTTGCCACGAATATGATGTTTCTCGTTATTTTATTGGAACGAATCACACAGTTAACAACGGGTTTTCCAGTGATTCTGAATTTGCTGGTGCTCACAAACAGCATATATACATACAAGCTTGAAATAAATGCCAATATGGCGCCTCACAACTCTGTACTGAAGGGAGACAGCATGCGTGTGACGTAGGTGGCGTTGTGCCATCTCATTGGTCAACGCTCGGACGTACGCTCAGAATATCTGACATGCCAGATTTTCCGAACGTGCAGAGCAATGACTCCCGCACGTGCTATTCCACGCTATGACGTCAGAAACTCGGCACGCTCAACGCTCAACGTTCGGATGCACGGTCTGTGTGCCGACGGCTTAACGAATACTCGTAATGCAAGTCCCTTACGTGCCCGCGCAAAGTGCGGTTCGTTGACTTCTGCGTCCTCCGCCGATCATCGTAATATTCACGTGATTTTCTGAATGTTTGAATAGAAATGATATTGTAAATAAGATCTTAAATTCAAATAAAGCGTCTACAATGGTCGTCAAAGCTTTTAGCTAATTTATTTTACCAACAATTGACATGTAAAGTTATCTGTATTGTCACCTGTATGTAGGGAAGTCTCCGCTGTCTGTGCTTGCCGATGGACATCTCGCCCACCAACTCGAGCTTTCCCAGGCTCTGGTTACACTGACGCCGACCGCCTGCCGTCGTGGGCCGGGTTGTCTGCCTCTTGCTTCTTAAATGAAATGAGGCCTTGCGATGAGGCATATACAAGGTAATTTGTTACCTGCCTTACAACCCAGTCATCATAAATCGTAGTTGCTCCTCCTCTTGTGCCAAACTGCTTGATGACGACGATGATGATGTGCGTTCAGTGTTCACCTTTGTAAAATGACTCCGCTAATTGAAAGCGCGGTCGGGCGATTGACTGCTGTCCCCACCCCACGAGGTTTGCAGATGATGGCTTTCAAGTGCTCGTTATGTGGAGAGCGCTGTAGGGCCATTAGGGCACGGAATGGGCGCCAGGCATGCAACGGCTGCCGCTCGTGTTATGAGCCTAGGAGGCTCTGCCGGTTACGCCCGCCGCGTCTCGGCTCCTGATTGGCCTCTAATGATACGTATTAGAAGACCATTCACACGACACAGTAGTTACCTTATATTCCACTCTTTTTACCTTTTTTATTTTGCCCACTTCTAACGTTGTCGTTTCCAAGTACACAAGGCTGCTGAAATCGATATACGTCCACAATACGTGTATCTACATGTCCAAAGACTCTTCACAGAAAAATTCGAATTCGACCACCCAAATGCCAAAGATGACGATATTTGCCGACTGCGTGTTTCACACTAAATCTCCAGTAGCGAGCCCCAGTAATTTAAAACGTACAGGATGAACGCAAACACTGCAAACAAGATTTCCGAATTTGTTCGAGGGTATTTTGCGGCAGCTCACTGAGAAACTGGGTGAATATGGTAAAGATTTGCATATTTTTATTCGTTGATTTTAAGAAGGCCTATGATTGCATACATCGCAAGAGCCTGCTCAACTGTTTAAGGGAGTTTGGCATAGCAGAGAAACTCATCAAACTGATAAATATCTGTCTGAACGAAACACGTGCAAAGGTGAAGATGGGAAATCGCGTAACTGAGGAGTTTGAAATTGTGACAGGACTCAGGCAAGGAGATGGGTTGTCCCCTATCCTGTTAACTTTGCCCTCGAGAAGATCGTACACGAGACCTTCCAAGAGAACGAAGGGTTTGAAATCGATGGAAAGAGACTGGCATACTTAGCCTATGCAGACGACGTCTGTTTACTCTCTAGGTCGGAAGAGGAGATGGAGCAAATGACCAAAGCACTAAAGGAGGCTGCCAGCAAATTTGGGCTAAACATAAACGATGCCAAGACAGAGTACCTCGTTATGACGCGTGGTCGTTGTCAGACTGCTGATCATCTACAATCACTGCAGGTTGGGGACCATTCCTACAAGAGAGTGCAAGGGCACTTTTCACTGAGAACTCGTCATGTGAAGCAGAGATCCATGCCAGAATACAAGCAGGAAACCGACCTTACCACAGCCTATTAGAACTGCTTCGGTCCAGATATCTCTCCAGACAGTTCAAGTTTCGACTGTACAAAACCCTGATCCAGCCTGTTGTTCTATATGGCTGTGAGACATGGAGTATCCGGAAACAGGACTTCCATAAGCTCCTTGTTTTTGAGAGAAAAGTGCTTCGGAAGATCTTCGGTCCGGTTCTGGATGCAGATACAGGGGAATGGAAGATTGGATACAACCAAGAGCTTGAGGAACTATACCAGCAGGCCAACATAGCAGGAACTGTCAAAGCCAAACGAATGCAGTGGGCCGGCCATGTGGCCAGGATGGAGGATCACAGATGGCCTCGGAAGCTCCTGAATTTCACACCTACAGGAAAGAGACCGCCAGGGAGACCCAAGAAGCGTTGGAGGGATGGACTCCATGAAGATTTAAACCAAGCGTCAATAGATGTGGACGAATGGCGGATAGCAGCAATGGACAGAATACAGTGGAGGAGGAAACTTGTAGATGCGTGCGGTCTACTGGGCCTGATCACGTAGTAGTAGTAGTAGTAGTAGTAGTAGTAGTAGTATTTTGATACGAGAGACCTGCGGCCTCTAGTGTCTCGTTACACGATAATAAGATACTTACGATTTCCACGGTTAGTTACCCGAGTTGCGAAAATACCTTCACAGCCGCGAAGAAATCTGTAATACGCAACCACTAGTGGACTTGGAGCATATAAAGAGCCTAGTTTACGAGACCGCGGTCGACACACAGATAGACCAGATTGCTAAGATTTTCGCAGGTGTCGAGCAGGTACACCTGACTCCTGCAACTCTGTCGGCGGCACGTTGCCCACTGCCGTGATAGTGGTGGTCGATGTTTCGGGCAGTACACGGAAGGCAGCGGTTCCCAACCATTACCCATTAGATATTATCTCGTACATCCCCTTCCACCCCCAACCGTCACCAATTATTATCAACGTTATCGCCCAACTAAATTCTAGAATGAAAATGAGTATTCTTTTAAAACTTTCGTTTTTAAAGTGACGTAAGATGTATGTTATATAGTGCTTGTAGGTGTTTCATTAAAACACTAACGAATGACTAAATGACACAATTGATACTGATTGTTTCTAACAGTCTTTTCCTGTAGAATGATGAAGCAATTGTCACTGCATCGTGGGTGCTAGCTGCAACTTATCAGGAACGAAAGCTATCCACATTGAGGATAGACATTGCTACAAAACATTGCTTCCTCTGCACCACCCCTCTCACTAGCGTATTTCATTCACCCACATACTGCATCCACAATGAAAACGAACCAAGTTAAAATGCGTGCACTATACTAACGCCTACTGTCTGTAAATCAGTTGACTGCTCTACTCCTTCCTTCTGAACTGACAGAAATTAGACGATTTCAGGTTGCCAATCCTCTGTCTCTGATCACTAATAATATCAATAAATAATACAGTGTACCCCCCCCCCCCCCTCCCCATGAACCATGGACCTTGCCGTTGGTGGGGCGGCTTGCGTGCCTCAGCGATACAGGCAGCCGTACCGTAGGTGCAACCACAGCGGAGGGGTATCTGTTGAGAGGCCAGACAAACGTGTGGTTCCTGAAGAGGGCAGCAGCCTTTTCAGTAGTTGCAAGGGCAACAGCCTAGATGATTGACTGATCTGGCCTTGTAACAATAACCAAAACGGCCTTGCTGTGCTGGTACTGCGAACGGCTGAAAGCAAGGGGAAACTACAGCCGTAATTTTTCCCGAGGGCATGCAGCTTTACTGTATGATTACATGATGATGGCATCCTCGTGGGTAAAATATTCCGGAGGTAAAATAGTCCCCCATTCGGATCTCCGGGCGGGGACTACTCAAGAGGATGTCGTTATCAGGAGAAAGAAAACTGGCGTTCTACGGATCGGAGCGTGGAATGTCAGATCCCTTAATCGGGCAGGTAGGTTAGAAAATTTAAAAAGGGAAATGGATAGGTTAAAGATAGATATAGTGGGAATTAGTGAAGTTCGGTGGCAGGAGGAACAAGACTTCTGGTCAGGTGACTACAGGGTTATAAACACAAAATCAAATAGGGGTAATGCAGGAGTAGGTTTAATAATGAATAGGAAAATAGGAATGCGGGTAAGCTACTACAAAAAGCATAGTGAACGCATTATTGTGGCCAAGATAGATACGAAGCCCACACCTACTACAGTAGTACAAGTTTATATGCCAACTAGCTCTGCAGATGACGAAGAAATTGAAGAAATGTATGATGAAATAAAATAAATTATTCAGGTAGTGAAGGGAGACGAAAATTTAATAGTCTTGGGTGACTGGAATTCGAGTGTAGGAAAAGGGAGAGAAGGAAACATAGTAGGTGAATATGGATTGGGGCTAAGAAATGAAAGAGGAAGCCGCCTGGTAGAATTTTGCACAGAGCACAACATAATCATAACTAACACTTGGTTTAAGAATCATGAAAGAAGGTTGTATACATGGAAGAACCCTGGAGATACTAAAAGGTATCAGATAGATTATATAATGGTAAGACAGAGATTTAGGAACCAGGTTTTAAATTGTAAGACATTTCCAGGGGCAGATGTGGACTCTGACCACAATCTATTGGTTATGACCTGTAGATTAAAACTGAAGAAACTGCAAAAAGGTGGGAATTTAAGGAGATGGGACCTGGATAAACTGAAAGAACCAGAGGTTGTACAGAGATTCAGGAAGAGCATAAGGGAGCAATTGACAGGAATGGGGGAAATAAATACAGTAGAAGAAGAATGGGTAGCTTTGAGGGATGAAGTAGTGAAGGCAGCAGAGGATCAAGTAGGTAAAAAGACGAGGGCTAGTAGAAATCCTTGGGTAACAGAAGAAATATTGAATTTAATTGATGAAAGGAGAAAATATAAAAATGCAGTAAGTGAAGCAGGCAAAAAGGAATACAAACGTCTCAAAAATGAGATCGACAGGAAGTGCAAAATGGCTAAGCAGGGATGGCTGGAGGACAAATGTAAGGATGTAGAGGCCTATCTCACTAGGGGTAAGACAGATACCGCCTACAGGAAAATTAAAGAGACTTTGGAGATAAGAGAACGACTTGTATGAATATCAAGAGCTCAGATGGAAACCCAGTTCTAAGCAAAGAAGGGAAAGCAGAAAGGTGGAAGGAGTATATAGAGGGTCTACACAAGGGCGATGTACTTGAGGACAATATTATGGAAATGGAAGAGGATGTAGATGAAGATGAAATGGGAGATATGATACTGCGTGAAGAGTTTGACAGAGCACTGAAAGACCTGAGTCGAAACAAGGCCCCCGGAGTAGACAATATTCCATTGGAACTACTGACGGCCGTGGGAGAGCCAGTCCTGACAAAACTCTACCATCTGGTGAGCAAGATGTATGAAACAGGCGAAATACCCTCAGACTTCAAGAAGAATATAATAATTCCAATCCCAAAGAAAGCAGGTGTTGACAGATGTGAAAATTACCGAACTATCAGTTTAATAAGTCACAGCTGCAAAATACTAACACGAATTCTTTACAGACGGATGGAAAAACTAGTAGAAGCCAACCTCGGGGAAGATCAGTTTGGATTCCGTAGAAACACTGGAACACGTGAGGCAATACTGACCTTACGACTTATCTTAGAAGAAAGATTAAGGAAAGGCAAACCTACGTTTCTAGCATTTGTAGACTTAGAGAAAGCTTTTGACAATGTTGACTGGAATACTCTCTTTCAAATTCTGAAGGTGGCAGGGGTAAAATACGGGGAGCGAAAGGCTATTTACAATTTGTACAGAAACCAGATAGCAGTTATAAGAGTCGAGGGACATGAAAGGGAAGCAGTGGTTGGGAAGGGAGTGAGACAGGGTTATAGCCTCTCCCCGATGTTATTCAATCTGTATATTGAGCAAGCAGTAAAGGAAACAATAGAAAAATTCGGAGTAGGTATTAAAATCCATGGAGAAGAAATAAAACCTTTTGAGGTTCGCAGATGACATTGTAATTCTGTCAGAGACAGCAAAGGACTTGGAAGAGCAGTTGAATGGAATGGACAGTGTCTTGAAAGGAGGATATAAGATGAACATCAACAAAAGCAAAACAAGGATAA
The DNA here is from genome assembly GCF_021461395.2 of Schistocerca americana. NCBI lineage: Eukaryota > Metazoa > Arthropoda > Insecta > Orthoptera > Acrididae > Schistocerca > Schistocerca americana. The sequence continues at coordinate 552,578,995 of NC_060125.1, forward strand.
TGGAATGTAGTGTAATTAAGTCGGGTGATGCTGAGGGAATTAGATTAGGAAATGAGGCACTTAAAGTAGTAAAGGAGTTTTGCTATTTGGGGAGCAAAATAACTGATGATGGTCGAAGTAGAGAGGATATAAAATGTAGGCTGGCAATGGCAAGGAAAGCGTTTCTGAAGAAGAGAAATTTGTTAACATCCAGTATTGATTTAAGTGTCAGGAAGTCATTTCTGAAAGTATTCGTATGGAGTGTAGCCATGTATGGGAGTGAAACATGGACGATAAATAGTTTGGACAAGAAGAGAATAGAAGCTTTCGAAATGTGGTGCTACAGAAGAATGCTGAAGATTAGATGGGTAGATCACATAACTAATGAGGAAGTATTGAATAGGATTGGGGAGAAGAGAAGTTTGTGGCACAACTTGACTAGAAGAAGGGATCGGTTGGTAGGACATGTTCTGAGGTATCAAGGGATCACCAATTTAGTATTGGAGGGCAGCGTGGAGGGTAAAAATCGTAGAGGGAGACCAAGAGATGAATACACTAAGCAGATTCAGAAGGATGTAGGTTGCAGTAGGTACTGGGAGATGAAAAAGCTTGCACAGGATAGAGTAGCATGGAGAGCTGCATCAAACCAGTCTCAGGACTGAAGACCACAACAACAACAACAACAATACAGTGTAAATCCTACGGCAACATAGAAGCCGTTACGTGTTTTATGTTGTGTTGTGATGTCAATTAGTTGATTTACAAGAAACGACAACGTCGATTCTTTAAAAAGTCGAAAATCCAAGTGTGAAATTCCCGTTTCACGCATCTTAATGTTTATGACGACATATGTCCCTGATCTGTGTATTGTACAGTGATGTAATTTTGCTGGTACATTCAGTGGCATATGTGGATGACGTCTGTAAAATGTACTGCGAGTAGATGTAGAAGTAAAAGCAAGTAATACGTCAAAACGTCATGCTTGACGCTCAGGTTTTACTGCATGAACAGCCAAAGTATAGCAAGCGATACACTTTTTTCTTTCATTATTTTGTGGGAGGTGTCAGCGAGAAGAAGATTCAAAGTGAGTTGAAATTGTGTAAAGTTTTTTGAAGTCATTAAGTGCCCTCATTGTCAAATACTGGATGAATATACAGATGGTAACTTGAGCGTTGCGAGTTACGCTGCTTAGAGACATAAACTCAGTTTCTAACTTAACTTCTTTTCTTATTGTGTTAAACCTTTAACACCGAAAATAAAAAAATAAAAAATTAGTTGCCCCAGGAAGCCCTTAGATAGGCAACCTGCAACTGGTATCGCGCCTCAGGTTGATTATTTAGTAATATAGATTTTTGGGAAGTGAAAATGAAGCAATTTCTGGTGAATTGCAGTAACTACCTACGGCTTCGGGAAGGCATTATGACGAGATATTAAAAAAAATGTATAGGTCTTACACTGCCATAGATGCACAGCAGAAAGTATTCGTGTACTCGGTGGTTCACGTGAAGATGATGATGATCGTACTTTCACGTCACAAGCTCTGCCCTCCATCAAAATGTGTATCGTGTTAATGCTGGTATAAGGGGCGTTCAAAAAGAAACTAGCCGGAGGCATAATTACAGAAACCAATACCCGTATGTTAGAAGTATTGACCCTGGGTGTCGAGACACTTGTTCCACAGTGGCAGAAGGCGGTGAATGGCAGTCTCATAATATTCTTGGGGCTGCGATGTTAACCAGTTCCACACGTACGGCTGCACGTCGTCGTCCGAGGTGAATCGTTTGCCCCTCAGATCCTTTTTAAGAGGATCAAAAATGGCGTGATCACAGGGGGAGAAGTCCGGACTGCATGGAGGGTGGCCGAGAACCTCCGATTTGAATTTTTGCAGGAGTGCCGCGACTGTGTTAGCCGTATGACACTTTGCATTGTCGTGAAGCAGAACGACATCATGCGGGAGATTGCCTGGTCGTTTTGATTTGATGGCTTGGCGAAGGGTGGTCAAGGTTTGCGAGCAACGCTGGGCATTCATTGTTGTCCCGTGCTGCAGGAAGTAAGTCAGAAGGGGGCCACCTTGGTCAAAGAAGAACGTCAGCATAACCTTTCCTGCACTCGTGTGGATGCCCTTGGCTTTTTTTGGTGGTGGTGACCCTGGATGCTTCCATTGGAGACTTTGTCGTTTTGACTCAGGTTCGAAGTGATGACACCATGAGTCATCTCCAGCCACCACTCGTGCCAGGAACGCATTCTCTTCCCGAGCATAGCGCTGCAGATGAGCAAGACAGTGGGCCATTCGACACGCTTCCTTGTGTGATTGAAGACTGTGGAGCATACATTGGGCACACACTTTACGCATGTGCAGTCGTTCCTTCATGATGGTGTGAACACTTTCGACGTTCAATCCGACCACTGCGGCTATGGCTTTCACTGTCACTCGGCGATGCTGGGTAATAAGTGCATCCACCAGCTGGACGATGTCATCGGTAATGCAGTGTGGTGCGCCAGACCGTACATCACCGGTTAACGACAGCCGTCCTCCTTGAAGCGCTTGTGTCACGCTTTGACCCTTGCAAGGGACGTGCAGTGTTCGCCATACACTTGCGACATTCGTCGATGAATGTCCGTACCTCCTACTCCTTCCGCTGTCAGAAAACGAACAACACCTCTTTGCCCTTCTTTTGACGCCTCGATGTCACTGTTAGCATTGCGACTGGCAGCGTTGGAAGATTGATACATGCTGCTGCTAGCCCTGTATAGTCACGTGACGTGCACGCGTGCCCCCTAGCGAAGGGCTGTGAACTTCCACGCTCTGGTCGGAACCACACCTCGTTACACACGCCACGATATTACCCTCCAGTCACCGGCTTGCGCATTCCAGACTCTAGCTCGTTTCTTTTTGAACGCCCCTAATATTTGAAAAATAAAAAATGTATTATAGGTAACTGAAATAGTGATAATGCTAATAATCTTTTAAAAATAATTTAGTTCTATGACCGAAACACAATTGAACTCCTCTTTTACCTCTCAAAAAATTACAGGGATAACTATCCCCAAGTTCGGAAACACTACCGTAAAGGGAACAGGTCTGCATTTATTACGTTCTGTTTTGTACACTTACAGAACAGATTGAATATAGTATATTTGTTTCGTGTTAAGAGTTGCATTACTCTGTTTCTTGTTTTCTATCTCTTGGGGATTTCATATTGGAGATTCTCAATATTATGAAGGTATTTTCACAGAGGTAGTTGTGTAACAGTCTGTTTAAATCGTAATTAAATTACTACTCTGGAATGAACCGCGAGAGACCACCAGTCCCTTACACCAAAATGCTAAGAAATTATCCCTGAACAACCTTAGACCGTGCTGTCTAGAGCACACCCGAATCCATCTCTGAACTTCGTTAGTAAGCAACACTTTGTTATTCCAACAGCCCGTTACGTCAGGTTGTAGCCTGCTTCGCGCAGAATGTACAGTCACTAGTTGAGATGCGGGGTATGGCTTTTGCCTACCTGCCCGGCAAACAGACAAGTTTGGTCTAAGCTCCTGCGCAAAACTCTGCCTGCCGACATCTCTCGTGCACATTGTGCTGGATAGAGCTGCCGTGGCGGAAAGTGGCATCTCTTCTTGCCACTAGGCTGTCCGTAGAATGAATCTACCACTGCACACCGGCGTTTGCGGTCTATTGAACCTTTGTGTTGGAACCAAACAGTGTCAGTAACAGCAGTTCCCGTGGAAATAAGAGGGGCAGTCAAATGAAAACCGAACACCCGCCATAACGGGACCAAAGAATGGTCCCGTTCAAAAGTAATCACCACATGCGTAAAGACATGTATCCCACTGAGACACAAGACATTTTATTCCCTAAAAAAAATTATCAGGTTGTTTAAAATGTTTTTGTTTGACCAGAACAGTTTTTTTTTTCCTGTGAGCCATTTCTTCATATTTGGGAACAGAAAGAAACGGAATGGAGCGAGGATGGGTGGATCCTGATTAAGTGTGGCAGCAATTCATAAAACAAGTCGTGAAATAGAATGGAATTTTCACTCTACAGCGGAGTGTGCGCTGATATGAAACTTCCTGGCAGATTAAAACTGTGTGCCGTACCGAGACTCGAACTCGGGACCTTTGCCTTTCGCGGGCAAATGCTCTACCAACTGAGAGCTACCCAAGCATGACTCACGCCCCGTCCTCACAGCTTTACTTCTGCCAGTACCTCGTCTCCTACCTTCCAAACTTTACAGAAGCTTATCAGCTTGTCAGCGCACACTTCGCTGTAGAGTGAAAAGTTCATTCTAGAAACATCCCCCAGGCTGTGGCTAAGCCATGTCTCCACAATATCCTTTCTTTCAGGAGTGCTAGTTCTGCAAGTTTCGCAGGTGAGCCTCTGTAAAGTTTGGAAGGTAGGAGACGAGGTACTGGCAGAAGTAAAGCTGTGAGGACGGGGCGTGAGTCGTGCTTGAGTAGCTCAGTAGGTAGAGCATTTGCCCGCGAAAGGCAAAGGTCCCGAGTTCGAGTCTCGGCCTAGCACACAGTTTTAATCTGCCAGGAAGTTTCAAGTCGTGAAATTTTGCGGAGGCAGCTCCATGTGCTGGTACGATGTCTTGTGAAAACGAGCAGTCCAGTGCCCATTGTACAAGGGGCGTTCAATAAGTAATGCAACACATTTCTTTGTGAAAGCAGGTTGGTTTTATTCAGGATTCCAGTGCATCATATTATTCCCCAGTCTTTTGGCTGCAAAAAACTATTTTTTAACATAATCTACGATGCCTTTTCGCTCCCTTACAGGAAAGGCCTGCATCTTCGCGTGGTACCACTCTACAAGTCGACGTCGGCTCCATCGTCTTGCTGCATAGTAAGCTGCCCGTCAACCACGTACTGCTTCCGCGCAAGGTGGGATATCCTGGTTGTAGGGTGGATAAGGAAGAACACCTCAGTGAATTTTGTGAGCTGCTCTCGGGCGCGCAGACTTGGGTGAGGCCTTGCTTTTGTCATAGAGGAAGAGAGTTTGAACATTTGTGGAGACGAACACGCCCAAGTCTTTTCTTCATTTTCCTGGGGGTAGCACTGCTGTGAGTATATGCTGGCCGGCATGCGGGAGATGGGACACGTTTGCGCGATGTTGTTGCGATGATGGCAGACGCGTAGCCCAACGATTCTTCGCCGTTCTTTTGTTCACTGCCATGTCTCCGCAAACATTCTGCAAGCGCCTATGAATATCTGCGATGCTCTGGATTCACGGCAGAAGAAACTCAATGACAGCTCTCTGCCTGGAACGCACCTCCCTACACGTGCCATTTTGAAGGCTACGTAAAGCACCGCCACCTATGGGACCTTCATGAAACTATAGGGGCTGAAGTGGGAATGTTCCCTAGTATCCCACAACAAATTCCGCGCGTTTTTTCAACCAAAATTAGCCGAGGAAAAAAATGTGTTGCATTACTTATTGAACCCCCCTCGTAGTATTCCCCAATGATTTTTCTATTTTTTATTTTTATTTTTTTATTTTTCGTAAGTCTGACTAAGATTGCTACTGCTCCTAGAATGAATTTTCATGTGTAGCAGAGTGTGCGCTTGTTTGGAACTTCCTGGGAGATTAAAATTATGAGTTGGACCGAGACTCGAACTCGGGATCTTTGCTGCCTCTGGCGGGCAACTGAGTTATCCAAGCACGACTCACGACCAGTTCTCACAGGTTTACTGCCGGCCGGAGTGGCCGAGCGGTTCTAGGCGCTACAATCTGGAACCGCGTGATCGCTACGGTCGCAGGCTCGAATCCTGCCTCGGGCATGGATGTGTGTGACGTCCTTAGGCTAGTTAGGTTAAAGTAGTTCTAAGTTCTAGGGGACTGATGACCTCAGATGTTAAGTCCCATAGTGCTCAGAGCCATTTGAACCACAGCTATACTTCCGCCAGTCCCACATTTCCTGCCCTGTTTGGAAGGTAAGAGATGAGGTATAGGCGGAAGTAAAGCTGTGAGGACAGGTCGTGAGTCGTGCTTAGGTAGCTCAGCTGGTGGAGCACTTGTCCGCCTGAGGCAACAAAGGTCCCGAGTTCGAGGTCTCGGTCTGGCATACAGTTTTAATCTGCCATAAAGTTTCACGTCTCTGGCTGTTCAAGAAATCGTCGCCATAACTTTGCCGTAAGATGGAACTGTCGTCGCCTGCTTTACAGCAGGTTTGTAGGGAGGAACCCGTTGTTCTTGCGCTATTTATGGGCTGTAATGAGGAGTGTAGTTGTTATTGAATGTGGCGAATGGTCTTTCATATCGCGATTAAGAGTAAATTGCTCCAAAGACAGCTTCTGAATTGAAAGACTTCCCCTTTTTGTTGCGCAGGAATCGTGGCATCCATGGGGCCGAAGATTTTTTTATCGCCAACGTGTAAGATATTAATGCCAGTTTGTGCCGACACTCCTATGGCCTCTGCTGTGGCTCGTGCTTCCGTTGGACAACCAGCGAGCGTCGTGTCGTGGACTTGTTTGACGAATCCTTCGGTGACGACCTCTGCCTCGCAGCCTGTGCGAACCACATCAAAGGCTGATGATCGGCGTCGTTTAGATTCGTTGAACAAATGACTAGAGTGTAAACAAAAGTTTTATACAGAAGTGCGCAGCGACGTACGATTAAATGAGAAAACTGTCTATCAACAATAAGTGTTCAGTATATAGGAATAAAAAAGTATTTTATTTTCTGTTTGGCATGTCATGGTTTTTTTTTTTTACCAAATCTTAATTTAGTGTGAATACTCCTTTTTTCACAGATAATAAATAAAAATAAAGCATTTTATTTCTGTTAAATATATGATTAAATGTGTGTCATTAACATTTCTATTTCGTAGTAAGTACGTGATTCAAGTAGAAGTAAAAAAGTTGTCACTAGCGAGAACTGATGACTTCACTATTACAAAGACGTGTGCGAGGGCATTTTCTCGACCTTGGATAGGCCATAAATTTAACAGAAGTGTGTATAAATATTTTATTTGTAAAAGTTACTTAGATTACTGTTTGACAACGACTGAGCTTTTGTCGTGCCTGTAGGCAAGCTTTCCAATACCCTCATCATCAAATGTTGTCGCTAATGAATTGAAATCGGATTCGGTGTTGTCTTGAACCTCTCGCCAGTTTTGAAGCGCTGCCCTCTTCCTTTCAGGGGAAAGATGGATGTCATTCGGCGCTAGGCGGGTAGTCGAAAATTTCCCATTTAAACAGTCCAAGGAGCCGTTGGTTTATATCTATATCTCCTCCACTGCTTCCATGAAACAGGAACAAATGCAGTAATTACATTTCGCATCAACAGGGCCAAAACTTGAAGCCAAACTGCCAAGAGGTGAGATGGACTTCAGGGCAACAGACACTATGATGAACGCAGTTTGTCGCGATATATTAATTTTTACTTACGTTTTTGGTGTGGCAAGCCTTTTTTCTCAGCTTTCCACACAAAAACGTTAGCAAAAGCGAATATATGCGCGAAATACCGCAAGAAGAAATGATAGGTTAACTCCCAACAAAAATTCTCATCAACATCGTTTGGTTGCGTATGACTAGCTACGTGTAATAAATAATTCACAAGTGGTCTTGAAAAACCATGCAAACCGAGTGTAAAAGTGTTAACAAAAAGAAACGAATTGTTGTTTGAACTAAATATTCCCGTAATTTTGTTATCATTTAGTAGAAATGTTCACATTACAGATTAAATAAAACAGAAACCCACTGATGATGGTACAGAGGTCCTGAAACATGTTTCGGATCTTGGGAAAACGTTATTGTGCTTAACCTTGGACCTTACATCCAACAGTTTTAACTGCAAACACGGGAAGCACAAGGAGCTGCAAATCCAAATGATGAATATTTACAGACTTGGTCGTTTCGGGTATGCTTCCACCCTTGGCCCGAAAGCCATTTATCATCTCCTTGTCGGACTTCAGATGGAGTGCTCCGTTTTCGCATTACGACAACGACCGTGGCGGCTTCACGTCAGTGCTACCCTCCATTGGTAGAGCTGCCACCGATCGCCAGTGAATGGTTGTTGCACGGTGACGTCCAACATAAACTGTGGTCACTTCAATGTGGCTGGTCTGCGTACACCACACAAACAAAAACCAGGTTCCGAAATGTGCATTATTGTAATGTTACTTAATTTTAGCAATAATCTGTGTTCAAAATACACTTTCATAACTGAAATAGATGCAGCCTGCTACGATAACAGCAGAGCAGGCGCTGCAGTGCTCTAAGCAAGGTGCGGGGTGACGCTTGGAGTAGGGTTGCCAGACGTCCCGGTTTTCCGGGACAGTCGCGCTTTCGGATTAAAAAAATTTCTTTCGGGACGCCAGTTTAATCCCGGTTTTGTGATTCCACAGAAATACTCTCATACCGTCTATTTCTTCCCAAATGTTGGCGTGGATATGTATTTCAATTGTCACTGTTAAGCAAAAAATAATGATTTTTGTCTCTTGTTGCACCTGCTAGCTTCTCCTCTGCGGCTCCGGGTGTCAGAGTAGGCCCGAGGTATTCCTGCCTGTCGTAAGAGGCGACTAAAAGGAGTCTTACACGTTTCGGCCTTTGTGATGGTCCCCTGTAGGCTTTGACCACCATTTTTCAAAATTTTCCCAAAGAGCAGGCCAACTGGGGAAGGGTGCCTTACATGGTGCATCGTGTCCATCATGTGCTGAGACCTGTCACATCCTTCGTCGACGTGAATCTGCACTTCTGCTCATTCTCCAACTGCTGGGCGAGGTCACCCTTCTGGGTGCATATTTTTCCATCAATTGTGCAGCATCGTTTCCTACGCTGACGATGATAATGGACTTGTTTGCTTGGTTGCACCTGATATCCAGCACGGTATCCAGTCTGTTGTGGTGGGACTGCCATGTATCCTGTTGGTTGTAGCCCCTTGATCACACAGGGATCGCTCTGCTGATGCCTGCGCCGTAACTCCCCCCGTATGCCAAGGGGTAGATGCCCATCCCCCTGGGGCATCGGGACTCCTGGCAGTGGCCATCCTGCCAGGTGGCCTTCGCTGCAGCTGTGAGCTGGGTGGCTTCTGTGGGGAGGGCCGCTGTTCCGAATGGGTGGCATCAGGGTGGATGACACGCAGTGAAGTGTAGTACATCGTCTGTTGCTGGTGCTCAAACACCAGCAGTCTCTAAGCGTTCATCGGCGCAATTCAATGTACAGAAGTATGACGCCAAATCGTTTCCCTCCCTGGCCACGCCGTGGAAGGAACGTCAGGGTAAGGATGGCAGCATCTCTTATTCGCCCCGGTACCTTGTATGTTCGAGAGCTGATGAGGAATCTTTCATGACGATGAAGCCTCAGTTTTTTTGTTGAGCATTTAGAGGTTAAGTTTGGGGAGGTGGAGGGCTTGTCCAAAATGAGATCTGGGTCAGTCTTGATCAAAACAGCATCCTCTGACCAGTCACGGGCGTTACTCGCGTGACAAGCTGAGGGATGTTTCTGTAACCATCACACCCCATAAGAGCTTAAATATGGTCCAGGGTATCATATTTCACAGCGACCTTTGTTTGGAGTGCGACGATGAGCTGCGCGCCAATTTGGAACGGCGAGGTGTACATGTCGTTTGGCCTGTCCGCTGGGGTCCGAGGGATAATCAGGTTGCCACTGGTGCCTTCATCTTGGCTTTCGAGAGTGATACATTACCTGAGAAGGTCAAGGTGATGGTCTACCACTGTGATGTAATACCCTATATCCATCCCCCAATGCAGTGCTTTATATGTTGGAAGTTCTGTCATATGTCTTCCCGCTGTACTTCCAGCCTCACATGTCAAGATTGCGGAAGCCCATCACATCCCAATACTCCATGTGCCCCACCTTCCATCTGTGTCAACTGTGGAGAGCACCATTCGCCTTGCTCGCCAGACTGCAAGATTCTCGAGAAAGAAAGGAAATCATGGAGTATAAGACACTGGACCGACTGACATACACTGAGGCTAATCCTCTATGCATGACATCGTCTTACGCCGCCGCTACAACAGTTCTAGCCCCATCAGCTCCGCCAACCCCAGTCACCTCTCAGAGCCGGAAGACTACACCTGCCCCCTTGATGGTGGGGAGCAGTTCCCTCCCTGTTGCTCCTGCACCACCTACTTCGGGAGCAACACCCCCCTCCCCCAACCATTGCGGACGTCCATCCCCACTTCTAAGTCGGAGAAGTGTACAACTTCTTCTGCTGCTCTCGCTAGGAAGGGGTCCCTTGGGTCACTCCCTTCCCAGGTTTCTGCAAGTGGGAAAGGTGACACCCGCCAGTGGCTGAAGAGCCCAAAAGCAGTTGGTCACAGGGCTTCACGCTCATTCTCAGTCCCGGGGACTGAGTCAGTGAAGTCTTCTCAGCCAGGGAAACCCAAATAACAGCGAGACAGATCCAAAAAGAAAACCCCTAAGACAAAAGAAATTGCGGTGGCACCCACACCACTGCGATCTCCAAGCTCTGCGTCTGCGGATGAGGTGGAGATTCTGACGTCTGCTGAGGATCTAGATCTCGCTGAACCCTCAGACACAATGGATATATACTGCTCAGGCACAAAGTCGGTGGCAGCAGGTGAACCTGGGCCGTAAAGTGCCTCATTGAATGTTCCATGCGTTCCGAGTCTCACGATGACGCCATCCTCCAGTGGAATTGCGGCGGTCTTTCCCACCGCCTGGATGAGCTACGGCAGCTGTTCAGCTTTACACCTGCTTTCTGCATTGCCCTCCAGGAAACCTGTTTCCCGACAGTGCGGACCCCTGCCCTCCGCAGCTATAAGGGATACTACAGGAACCGTAGCGCCTGTAATCGAGTGTCAGGTGGAGTTTGCGTTTATGTCCTAAACTCAGTCTGTAGTGAATCTGTGCCCCTTCAAACACCTCTTGAAGCTGTGGCTCTCAGAACAAGGAGATGCAGGAAATAACGGTCTGCGATGAATATCTTCCTCCAGATTGTGTAGTATCCCTGAATGTATTAACTGCACTGATTGATCAACTCCCTAAACCTTTCCTACTTTAGGGAGATTTTAACTCCTATAACCCCTTGTGGGGTGGCACCGTGCTTACTTGCCGAGGAGAGATGTGGAAACTTTACTGTCTCAGTTCGACCTCTGCCTTTTAAATGCTGGGGCCGCTACACATTTCAGTGTGGCTCACGGTAGTTACTCGGCCATTGATTTATCAATTTGCAGGCCAGGACTTCTCCCATCCATCCACCGGAGAGCACACGACAACCTGTGTGGTAGTGACCACTTCCCCATCTTCCTGTCACTGCCCTGGTGTCAAGCCCACAAATGCCTCCCGCTTCGTACTTTCCGTGTCCAAGTTTGTGCCTCCCATAGTTCCCACCTATCCAGGAAAATGGGGTCCCGCAGGGCTCTGTATTGAGTGTCTATTTTTAGTGGCCATTAATGGTCTAGCAGCTGCTGCAAGCCCATCCGTCTCACCTTCTCTGTATGCAAACGACTTCTGCATTTCATATTGCTCAACCAGTACTGGTGTTGCTGAGCGGCGCCTACAGGAAGCCATCCACAAGCCGCAGTCATGAACTCTATAGCCCACGGTTTCCTGTTTTCTGCCGCAAAGTCGTGTGTTATGCACTTCTGTCGCGGTCGTACCGTTCATTCAGAACCAGAACTTTACTTAATGACGATCCACTTACTGTAGTGGAGACATATCGAGTCTTAGGACTGGTCTTCGACGCCCGAGTGACTTGACTTCCTCACCTTTGTCAGCTTAAGTGGAAGTGCTGGCAGCACTTCAGTACCCTCCACTGCCTGAGCAACACCAACTGGGTTGCAGATCGCTCTACGCTGCTGCAACTCTTAGAGCCCTTGTTCAATCCCGCCTCTACTATGGGAGTCTGGTTTATGATTCGGCGGCGCCCACAGCGTTGCGTTTACTCGACCCAGTGCACCACTGTGACGTTCGCCTAGCGACAGGAGCTTTTAGGACGAGTCTGGTGACCAGCGTCCTTGTGGAAGCCGGAGTGCCTCCATTGCAGGTTAGGCGTGCACAACTGCTGGCCAGTTACGTAGAACACGTTCGTAGTTCTCCTACGCATCCGAATCACCATCTCTTTTTGCCACCCACGGTTGTCCATCTCCCGCATCGGCGGCCCAGTTCAGGGCTTCCAATTGCAGTTCGTGTCCGATCCCTTCTTTCTGAACTGGAGTCCTTGCCTTTACCACCTCTACTCGAGGTCCAGTCACGCACACCTCCATGATGTACACCTAGGCCGCAGCTTCGCCTGGACCTTTCACATGGCCCTAAGGACTCAATTAACTCCGCGGCTCTCCGCTGCCAGTTCCTCTCGTTTCTTGACAAGTACCAAGGCCACGAAGTGGTTTAAACTGACAGCTCGATGGCTGATGCTCACGTCAGCTTCGCCTATGTACATCGAGGACATATTGGACAGCATTCCTTGCCCGATGGTTGCAGTGTTTTCACTGCTGAGCTGGTGGCCATATCTCGTGCTCTTGAGCACATCTGTTCATGCCCTGGGGAGCGTTTCTTCTGTGTACTGACTCCTTGAGCAGCCTACAAGCTATCAACCAGTGCTACCCTCGTCATCCTTTGGTAGCAACCATCCAGGAGTGCATCTATGCCCTGGAACGGTCCGGTCGTTCAGTGGTGTTTGTCTGGACCCCAGGTCACGTTGGAATCGCAGGCAACGAACTCTAAGACAGGCTAGCCAAACAGGCTACTCGGAAACCGCTTATGGGGATCGGCTTCTCTGCAACTGACCTGCGTTCAGTACTACACCACAAGATTTTGCGGGTTGGGGTGTGTTATGCCATAATCTCAGCATGCACAACAAACTGCGTGCCATTAAGGAGACTACGAATGTGTGGCAGTCCTCCATGCTGGCCTCTCGCAGGGACTTTGTGCTTCTGCGCAGTGATGACCCAACTCAGTGTCGGTGTGGCGACCGGCTGACAGTGGCCAATATCTTGGTGAGCTATCCTTTGGCTGCCCTGCGACGGACACTTCAGTTACTGGACTCGTTGCCATTAATTTTAGCTGACAACGCCTCATCCGCTAATTTAGCTTTACGTTTTACACGCGACGGTGGGTTTTATCATTCTATATAAGTTTTAGCGCATGTCCTTTGTCCCTTTGTGTTCTCCACTCTAATGCTTTTAGGGTGGATGTTTTAGTGTGTCGCAGAGTGGCTGACTTTTCCTTTTTACTGTCGTGGTCGGCCAGCCAAGGTGATCTGCTCTCTTGTTTTTACCCCTTCTACCTGTTTCTTGCTTCTCTCTTATGTTTTCCTTTCCTGTTTTTGTCCATAGTAGTGTTGGTTGTCCTCCTGTAGCTCTTCTGGTTCTTCCTTTCTCTTGTTATTGTGCTGTACGTCTCCTTTCTTTTCTTCTTTCCGTTGTGTAATTATTTTACTGGGAACGAGGGACCGATGACTTCGCAGTTTGGTTCCCCCCCCCCCCCTTTTTAACCCCAACCAACCAACCAACCAACCTGCCAGTGTCTATCAAGGGCCTTAGCCATTATCTTTCCATTATTAACTCTTGCCTTGGGATTCAGTTCAGTTAAGGCGTTGCAGCTACGCGCTTCTCTGCCCGAGGCTTATTGTGCTTAGTTCACATTTGCATGTGTGCGAAGTGAGCTCCAAATGCCAAAGCGAAACTGTTCGTTTCAAGACAAATATACGGAAGATAGGTTTTTCATCAAACGAGGAAGGCATGACTATGAAGTGGAATGTGGAATATGTAAGTCAGATGTTTCGATTTCACATGGAGGAAGGGCAGATATTACAGATCATTTAGGCAGCCAAAAGCATAAATCAAACATGCTCTCTTCAAGCACTTAAAAAAATAGACAGCTTTTGTATTTCAAAGTCATCAAAACAGAGCCATTCAGTAGCAGCAGCGAAATTAACAACGTGTTATCATACCGTTAAAAATCATGCCTTTGAAATCTGTAGACTGTACTTGTAGGCTAGGCTCCAATTTTTTTAAGAATTCTGTCACAGCGAAGATTGTGGCGTTGGGCAGAACCAAAACAACAGCTCTTTTGAAAGCAATTTTGGCTCCTGAAACTGTCAAACAAGTATGCGACGACCTTTCATTGATCCGCTATTATTCAATAGCTCAAAAAAATGTTCAAATGTGTGTGAAATGTTATGGGACTTAACTGCTAAGGTCATCAGTCCCTAAGCTTACACACTACATAACCTAAATTATCATAAGGACAAACACACACACCCATGCCCGAGGGAGGACTCGAACCTCCGCCGGGACTAGCCGCATAGCCCGTGACTGCAGCGCCTAAGACCGCTTGGCTAATCCAGCGCGGCTATTCAATAGCTACAGACGCAAGTAATCACAAGGCTAAAAAAATAATTCCATTAATTGTTGAATATTTTACACCTCAGAATGGCATTCAAGTGAAATTGCTTAGATTAGTTTCGCTGTCAAGTGAAACCGCCTCTACAATATGTGCGTACTGCATTACTGCATTACTGCATTAGAGGAAAGTAAAATTGATAAGTGTATTGCATTTTGCGGTGACAATGGTAACACTAATTTTGGAGGAGTGCGTCGAGCAGGTACAAACAATGTATTTGCTAGACTGAAAAGTGAACTTTTCGATTACTTCTCTATATACACAGTACGAACGGAGCGTCTAAAGGAGTTTTGTGAGATTGTGGACACAGAGTATCATGCATTGTTTTCACATACAAAAACAAGGTACTTATCTTCGTTTGTTGCTGTAGAGAGAGTACTGAAGTTGTATGATGCTCTTAAATCATTCTTCCTCATGGAAGATAAGGCACCTAAATTTCTTACAACCTTCTTCCAGAATCCGTTAACGGAAGCATGTCTTTGGTTCCTGCACAGTCAGTTCAGCGTGTTTCAGAGACAGCAGACATCAGTGTTAAAGAAGTAGCTGCAATTTTGGAAAATACTTGCAGAATCATAGAACGTCGTAAGGAAGAAATATTCATTCCACTCAAAGTGATATCTCTTTTGCAGAACAGCGAGGTTGCATTAACTAGTGAAATTCAAAAATTTCATGGTGATGTAGAATAGTTTTATAAAAAATGTACAGGTTATTTAAAAAAAATGGTCAACAGATGTCAATGAGTTTTCCATTTTTAAATGGATGTTGGTGGACGCAGAACCTGAGTGGAGCAATGTGACAAAAACATTAACATTTGTACACCGCAGAAGTGTGTCAGTAGATGATAGTGTACGGTTTGACCAGTTATTCAAGCAGTTCACTGAATCAGAAACCAACAAAAATAACGATAACTGGGATAGTAAATTATGTCAGCAAAAATGGACCTATTGGTTTCGACAGATTGAATGCGAAGAACAGTATTCTCAGTTGCTGAACCTGTGTGAATTCGTCTTCAGTATTGCAGGGCATAATGCAAACGTGGAACGAGAGTATTTTCTCTCATGAATGTGCAGTCGACTGAGGAACGAAAGAGATTACAAGTACCAACGGTCGAAGCTATAATTGAATGTGTTTTTAATTATGAAATGAGTTGCTTTAAGTTTTATGAATACATCATACAGCGGAAAGATCTTCTTTCCAAAGCTCAGAATTCAGATAAATATGAGGCGCAGGATACGAAATTATGTGAACTTTGCACTTCAACATACAATGTTTCGGTAGACAATTTTGTATTTCGTATCAATGTTTCAAACTAATAAATTCTTATGGTTCCAGTACTTATATTGTAAAATGTTATTTGAATGGCCTCCCTAGAGTTTTATTAAATTACTTTAAGTATGAAGTGTTCATTTACTTTACTAAATTAGTTGAATACAGCAGTAATTTGCACAAATATTTCACTATTTTAGCGTTAGGAAAAGTGATCCAAAATGTCCCGGTTTATGATTCCCAAATTATGGTTCAGAATGGTTCAAATAGCTCTGAGCTCTATGGGACTTAACATATGAGGTCATCAGTCCCCTAGACTTAGAACTACTTAAACCTAACTAACCGCCGGCCGTTGTGGCCGAGCGGTCCTAGGCGCTACAGTTTGGAACAGCGCGACCGCTACGGTCGCAGGTTCGAATCCTGCCTCGGGCATGGATGTGTGTGATGACCTACCTCAGCAGTTAAGTCCCATAGTGCTCAGAGCCATTTGAACCTAATTAACCTAAGGACATCACACACATCCAGGCCGGAGGGATTATTCGAACCTGCGACCGTAGCAGCAGCGCGGTTCCGGACTGAAGCGCCTAGAACCGCTTGGTCACAGCGGCCGGCACAAGTTATGGCCATTTTTAGTTAATTTTAGAGAAATGTCTCGGTTTGCTAGCAACGAATTCTGCCAACCCTAGCATGGAGCATCCTGGGTGGGCGCACTGTTATGGCGCACTCAACGTCAAAAGGCTTAAATTGCATTTGAGATTCGGGCGTTTCACCTAATCAACCTGAGGAGCAAAAAGTGGGAATTTGCATTGGTCGCTTGCTCATCCTGCAAGTTTATTTCCAGTAGTTGCTGAGAAACACTTGGCATTCTGGGGAAAGAAACTCGTCCTTGAACCCATCGCGTAGGCCCCCACCACGACCCATTCAGGAGGATTATGGAAAAGCAACCCATTCAGGCTGGAGGAAGCAGCTTTGTCCCACGCACTAGGCCTTACATACACGACAGCTACAGCGTCAGCATACAGGTGCGGGCAGGAAATGATATACGGTTCATTGTGCGATGCTTGGACAAATCGCACGACACGTCGTGAGATTGCTGTTATCCGCCGCTCGCTTGCGTGGGAGGAAGGAGCGAGAGAGATGGTGCGGGCATTTAATCGCTGATTAAGGAAGTGGGTGATCTCGAACGCTCAGAACCCCACGGAAATGTGCTTAGAATTTGAATCGGTCAACCCAAAAACAGTGATACGAACCAAAACTGCATGTCTTACCGCGAGACTCATTCGTATTGTCACATATTCGAGGTGTAATAGAGAAAAAGTTGTCGTAAGATCTTATGGGACCAAACTGCTGAGGTCATCGGTCCCTAAGCTTACACACTACTTAATCTAACTTAAACTAACTTATACTAAGGACGTAACACACACCCATGCCCGAGGGAGGACTCGAACCTCCGACGGGGGAAGCCGCGCGGACCGCGACAAGACGCCCTAGACCGCGCGGCTACTCCCCGCGGCTCTAACAGAGAAACTTTTGCAATTCTAAGAAGCAAAATATCGATATAATAGCACCAAAAACACACATATTTTGATGTCGTAACTTATTGCTCTATTTCCAGAGTTTAAATTAATTGCTCTGTCTGAACAACAAACTTATTATGCTGACCTGATAGTGTTGGACGGCTGTTGAGTCTTCAGAGTGCAGTTGTTGGATTTCAGCTGACGTGGTCAAAGCAAATAACGCCTGAATAAAGCCACTCTGCCTTTTGCCAAGCAGTATTGTAACAGACGCATCTGCGTAGATGCGCAAACTTCATTGTATAGCACAGAATGAAGTCTGAAGATGAAATGACGATGGTGTAACTTTACTTGAGGTTTTTTACATCGTTGTCTTATAAAATCAACGGTCCTTCTCATGTAGGACTTATATTACATAAAGAAATAGACGCAGGAGGCTGGTAATATTTTCTTGTCTTCGGTCTGTTCTTTGTCTCGTTGTATCTTTATTTTCTTTCTTTTTGCTAACGCAAATTCAATCTTAGAACTAAAACTAGCTAACCCCTATTCCTTAAACAATCCAGCTCCATGTATAAAATAGCTTCAAACGGATCATTACAAATGAGTTAATGGCTTGAATATTTGCCGTTAACCATGCAAGTGAGATACAGTTTCGTAAAGGTTACAGATTATACTTAAAAATTTGTTGGGGGTCGCTAAGTTCCCTCATTACAAAATACTGAATGAATATAAGCTTGTAAATTTGCGCTCCATTTTCAGCAAAAGCTAGTTTTTCACTCATATCTCCTGAACTGTGCCTCTTACAACGATATAATTTTGGAGGTCTATTCATTGATATACGTGGACACTGTCTGCAAACTGTGTCGCGAGTAGTTACGATTGATTAATTTAAAGAGGTCCCCTTCATTTATACTAATGACTCATTCAATTCAAGACCGGTTTCGCGATATTAAAATCCCATCTGAAGGTGTATGCTATTACTGTATTTGGCCATACATAATACGAGGTCGGGCCAGTCAGAGCAAGGGCTCCAAATCACTGCATCCTAGCCGGAGACAGTCCGCCGTCGGGCAGCCGCACGCTATTAGCGCCAACTGCAACTCGTTGCGAACAGAGTTAGTAGTGAAGAAGTAATAAATTAAAACGTCATGTCTGATGCGGCCGTTTCAGCGCACGGACAGCGGAAATGTGCTAAGCGATGAACTTTTTCTTTTCATCATTTTTTGAGGGATGTCGGCGAGAAGAAGTTTCGAAGTGGTTTGAAATTACGTGCAAAGTTTGTCGGAAGTCGCTAAGTGCTGTCATACTGATGAATAAAATCCGTGTATTTGCGCGCCTTTGCCTCGAGACAAACACATTTTTCAGCTGTAGTACTTGTCTCGTTGTGTTGGACTAGTAACATATAATTATGCGTCTGAATGAGGGTGCTGTGCCGCGGGTTTGGGGATAGTCATTTGGGAAAAAAAATTAGCACACCTTTTAAAAGTTTTCAATTCACTCAAGATTTATTGCTGTAAGAGCGCATATGCAGTACATGAAATGATTACATTAACATATCAATACAATTTGTACAGAAACCAGATGGCAGTTATAAGAGTCGAGGGACATCAATGGGAAACAGTGGTTGGGAAGGGAGTGAGACAGGGTTGTAGCCTCTCCCCAGTGTTATTCAATCTCTATATTGAGCAAGCAGTGAAGGAAACAAAAGAAAAATTCGGAGTAGGTATTAAAATCCAGGGAGAAGAAATAAAAACTTTGAGGTTCGCCGAGGACATTGTAATTCTGTCAGAGACAGCAAAGGACTTGGAAGAGCAGTTGAACAGAATGGACAGTGCCTTGAAAGGAGGATATAAAATGAACATCAACAAAAACAAAATGAGGGTAATGGAATGTAGTCACATTAAATCAGGTGATGCTGAGGGAATTAGATTAGGAAATGAGACACTTAAAGTAGTAGATGAGTTTTGCTATTTGGGGAGCAAAACATCTGATGATGGTCAAAGTAGAGAGGATATAAAATGTAGACTGGCAATGGGAAGAAAAGCGTTTCTGAAGAAGAGAAATTTGTTAACATCGAATATTGATTTAAGTGTCAAGAAGTCGTTTCTGAAAGTATTTGTATGGAGTGTAGCCATGTATGGAAGTGAAACATGGACGATAAATATTTTGGACAAGAAGAGAATAGAATCTTTCGAAATGTGGTGCTACAGAAGAATGCTGAAGATTAGATGGGTAGATCACATAACTAATGAGGAAGTATTGAATAGGATTGGGGAGAAGAGAAGTTTGTGGCACAACTTGACTAGAAGAAGGGATCGGTTGGTAGGACATGTTGTGAGGCATCAAGGGATCACCAGTTTAGTACTGGAGGGCAGTGTGGAGAGTAAAAATCGTAGAGGGAGACCAAGAGATGAATACACTAAGCAGATTCAGAAGGATGTAGGTTGCAGTAGGTACTGGGAGATGAAGAAGCTTGCACAGGATAGAGTAGCATGGAGAGCTGCATCAAATCAGTCTCAGGACTGAAGACCACCACAACAACAACAACAACATCAATAGGACAAGCGGTTCTGAGGCGTCAGGTAACAACCGATGCTGAAACACCCATATTTTTACGTGGTGTATCCTCCACGGGCGGCAATGCTGACGCTGACTTTCTCATCCAGTCGATCGCTCCAGAAGGCGAATACTGTGCAGGGTTACGTTGTGCCACATCTGCTCGACCTCTCCACGTACTTCTGTACGAGTCGGTCGTTGACGAGTCGCGTAAGTCATTTCTCGTCCCATCGTATCGCCACACGCTCGATTGGAGACGAGTCCGGAAATCGTGCTGGACAGGGAAGTTGCTGCACGTGTTGCAGAAGCAGTGCGTGGCCGAGCATTATCCTGCTGGAACAACACATCACCTTCCTGTTGCAAGAACGGTAGAAGAATGGGTCCAACAACATTGTGCACGGACCGAGTTCTTTATTTATTTTTATTTTTATTTATTTATTTATTGTTCCGTGGGACCACATTTAGGAGAAGTCTCCATGGTCATGGAACGAGTCAATACATGAAATTATAACACGATTGTAGAAACAGATAAAATGAAATATAAGAAACATATTCAGGCGACAAGTCGTTAGTTTAAATAAAGAAAATCAAGAATGTAACACTGGAATTTGCTTAATTTTTTAGCTCTTCCAGGAGCTCCTCGACAGAATAGAAGGAATGAGCCATGAGGAAACTCTTCAGTTTAGACTTAAAAGTGTTTGGGCTACTGCTAAGATTTTTGAGTTCTTGTGGTAGCTTATTGAAAATGGATGCAGCAGAATACTGCACTCCTTTCTGCACAAGAGTCAAGGAAGTGCATTCTACATGCAGATTTGATTTCTGCCTAGTATTAACTGAGTGAAAGCTGCTAACTCTTGGGAATAAGCTAATATTGCTAACAACAAACGACATTAAAGAAAATACATACTGTGAGGGCAATGTCAAAATTCCCAGACTATTGAATAGGGGTCGACAAGAGGTTTTTGAACTTACACCATACATAGCTCGAACAGCCCGTTTTTGAGCCAAAAATACCCTTTTTGAATCAGAAGAATTACCCCAAAAAATAATACCACATGACATAAGCGTATGAAAATATGCGAAGTATACTACTTTTCGTGTTGAAATGTCACTTATTTCAGATACTGTTCTAATGGTAAATAAAGCGGCATTTAGTTTCTGAACAAGATCCTGAACATGGGCTTTCCACAACAGCTTACTATCTATCCGTACGCCTAGGAACTTGAACTGTTCCGTCTCGCTTATAACATGCCCATTCTGTCTGATTAAAATGTCAGTTCTTGTTGAATTGTGGGTTAGAAACTGTAAAAACTGAGTCTTACTGTGATTTAGCATCAAATTATTTTCCACAAGCCACAAACTTATATTATGAACTACATTATTTGATAATGTTTCAATATTACACACAAGATCCTTCACTACCAAGGTGGTGTCATCAGCAAACAGAAATATTTTTGAATCACCTGTAATACTAGAAGGCATATCATTTACATAAATAAGAAACAGCAGTGGCCCCAGCACCGACCCTTGGGGAACGCCCCATTTAACAGTGCCCCATTGGGACTGAACATCATTACCACTCTCAATATTGCGGAGGATTACCTTCTGCTTTCTGTTCTTAAAGTAGGAGGCGAACCAATTGTAAGCTACTCCCCTTACTCCATAATGTTCCAACTTCTGCAGTAATATTATGTGGTCAACACAGTCAAAAGCCTTCGTTAAATCAAAGAAAACACCTAACGTTCGCAACCTTTTATTTAATCCGTCCAAAACCTCACAGAGAAAAGAGACTATAGCATTTTCAGTTGTTAAGCCATTTCTAAAACCAAACTGTACATTTGACAGCAAATTATGTGAATTTAAATGCTGCAGTAACCTTGTATATACAGCCCTCTCGATAACTTTAGCAAACACCGATGGCATAGAAATAGGTCTATAATTGTCAACATTATCCCTGTCTCCCTTTTTATAAAGTGGCTTCACTACCGAGTACTTTAATCGGTCAGGAAACCGACCACTCCTAAAGGAAAAGTTACAGATATGGCTAAGTACTGAGCTAACATACGTGGAACAATACTTCAGTATTCTGCTAGATACCCCGTCATATCCATGAGAGTTCTTGGTCTTTAGTGATTTAATTATTAACTCAATCTCCCTCTTGTCAGTATCATGGAGGAGCATTTCAGGTAACAGTCTCGGAACACTTTTTTCTAAGAGCGCTATATGATTCCCTGTTGGGACTAGGTTTCTATTTAGTTCACCTGCTATATTCAGAAAGTGATTATTAAGTACTGTACATATATGCGACTTATCAGTAACACGGACATCCCCACTACGCACTGATTCTATATTCTCGACCTGTCTCTGCAGACCAGCCACTTCCTTTACGACTGACCATATGGTTTTAATTTTATCCTGAGACTTAGCTATTCTATCTGCATACCACATACTTTTTGCCTTCCTAATAACTTTTTTAAGCACCTTACAATACTGTTTGTAATGGGCTGCTGCATTTAGATTTTGACTGTTTCTAACGTTTTGATATAATTGCCACTTTGTTCTACAAGATATTCTTATCCCTTTAGTCAGCCACCCAGGCTGCCTGTTTGTGCTAGTACCCTGTTTTGAACGTTCTAACGGAAAGCAACTTTCAAAGAGCACGAGAAAAGTCTTGAGGAAAGCATTATATTTATCGTCTACTGTATCAGCACTAGAAACATCTTGCCACTCTTGTTCCTTGATAAGGTTTACAAAAGTCTGTACAGCAACTGGATCAGCTTTCCTAAAAAGTTGGTAACTATATTTAACATGTGTTCTTAGTTAACCCATTACTGGCCATTGTCCCTTTTTTTGGACGCGTATATTTTACTTATTTCTACGTAAGCAGTGGAGCTTTATTGTTGCACCTGTAGGTTCAACTAACTGCTATAATGCCTGTAAATGTAAAATAAGTAACTTTTTTCTAAGTACTTCACATCAGGAAAATTATAAACTTGCCGATTTTTTGTTCTCGCACTTGGCAGCACTGTATGTCTGCTGGTAGTTACTGGACGACAATGAGCTGTGATTTAGTTGTCTGGGCGTGTTTGTAATGAACATATGGATGTCCATGTAAGATTAAGTATACTGCAGATTTTTTCAAGTAAGTGCAATATCGATATATTTTATGCGTCCCAGTAACGGGACAATAGCATGTTACACAATTATTTATTGTTGATGTACCCTATTCTTGTATACACGTATTATACAGAGAAGAATTGCATTTTACGTTCTTTATATCTGCTTTTTTCATTTTCTATTCGAATTTTAAGATTCCAGCAGGATACAAACATTCCGCGTGGACTTACACTTGAAGAAATTCTAGCAGAACTAGCGAACTATCAAGAGAGTGACGATGAATATCATGACGTAGAATTGGCGATTATTCCACCCGATGCAGATGTAATAACAGATGAAGAAGACATTGACAAACATGTATTGAACAATGAGTCTGTTGTACAAGATGTAGTCGGTACTTTAGAGAGAAGCTCTCACTTTTTGATGTCTGACAGAGAATAGTGATGTTTTACTTATCAAAGAAAACAGGATCAGTACCAAAACGCAGAGGACCACAAGGAAACAAATTGATGGGAGGACGGATGAGCACAGATGTATGACTAGATCCAGGAAATCATTTCATTGTGTCAAGTAAAACACAGAAGAGAGTAAAACACAGAAGAGATGTGCTTACTGCAAGAAAAAAAAATTGTGATAGGTGCAATGTTGGTGTACACGACAAGTGTTTTGCTTCATTTCATACTGGATAGACATTCAATAATATTAAAACATTCTTTATTTATTGTTTGTGTTGTTTCTTACAATATTATGCATGACAAATAAGGTTGTGAATTTGTATAGCGCATTTGGCCAATGTCCCAAAAATGGGACAGTCTGTAGTTTTTGTTCTAATAAACTGAAAATTTTCAAAACAACTTTTTATTCAATTAATCACTCAATGCAACGTATTTATGTATAAAAGTTTGCAAAAACTGATCCGATAGAGTTTCGGCCAGTAATGGGTTAAGAATCGTCCCCAGAAACACCAAAAGTGAACGAGAGCTGTAGCTCATCCCACCCCAGGCCTGCGGTGGGGCCAGTGTGTCTCGGACGAAAGCGCTCTAGCAGACAGCGCTCACCAGGTCTGCGTCGTACGCACAAACGACCGTCACTTGCTTGCAGACGGAACGTGCTTCCGTCACTGAAGACCAGGGCGCGACATCCCATCTTCCGAGTTATTCTGTGACGGCACCAGTCGAGCCGTGCCCGTCGATGCTGTGGCGTGGGTGGAAGGCGGACTAGAGGCATGCGTGTCCGTGTTCTACTGCTGATAACCTGTCCGCAACAGTTCGTTTTGGCTCACAAGCCCTGTTTCCTGTGCTGTTGCGGCTGTACGATCTGGCACTGTCGTCCTTACAATACGACGACGCTGGCGGGAGTCTGTTCTGCGTGGACGTCCAGACCGTCGTCTGCTCGTGTGAGGATCTTCACGTGTCCACTGATTCCAGCATCGTTGCACAGCTGAGGCAACGCTTCCAACTTGTGTGGGAAGTCTCCGAAAGGACCATCCAGACAATCGGAAGGCCACAATTTAACCCCTTTGAAAGCCACTCAGTCGGGTGTAGGAAGCACGAATGTTCCTCCGTAGCTCTCTTCACACGTTTGCACAACGCTGACCCTTCTGGCTTTGACCATTCCGTATTAGAGATTAGACACAGATGGCGCTGTGGTTGGTAACTATGCCACTACGCTATCTGTTAGCGGACGATGTTGACACCGTTATCGACAGATCTAGCGCTTAACTACTATCGACCGTCTCTCAGACCGCTACTAATTTTTGTGTCGAGATATTTCTCACACCCCTGCAAAGCCAAATGGACTTTCATGTACCTTCCTATTGGCTGTCAAGCTACACGTGCCAGCATTCTTGCTGCTCTTTGCTTCGTAATTATTAGCCTTGAGAGGTCTCACAGACGTACCATAGTATTTGCGTGCCACGTTTTTATTGCATGGCGGGGAAAGCTGGGCCTTCTGTGCGACGTGTGTTATGTGAGACGGATGTCTTCACTTGCAAGATGAGCCTCAGACACCGAAAGTAGGATTCGAAAATCGAAAAACGTGCACCCTTTGGCCTCCTCGTCTGAAGAGGAAAACAAGGTATCCATGTCAACAGCGTGGTGTTCCGATTTGTTTGGAGTGTTCCAGGAAGGTCTGCTTGAAGTGTTTGCAGGTGGAAATTGACTAAAGTATGACTCAGTGGCACATGAGAACAAGTATTTAGTTTTTACTTGTAATTTTAGAAGTAAAATGGTGGCAAAGTTTTTCCATTCATAGACTTATGGACTGAAATATTCGCTCTACATTGCAAAGTGAGTCATAAACTGAAAGCTGACTTCGCACACAATTTATCGTAAGTCATGTCGGATTTTTCCATTTAGTTATATTGCCAATTTTGTAATATAATCCCTCTGATGAAAATCTATGTGTGAGTAGAGAGCTAACTAGTTGCTGTTATTTTCGTAACTCATAAAATAAAAATATACTCCAGATTTCGCTTTGTTTTAATTGTCGAAGTTTTTAAAATACCGCAGTGTTTAAAAAAAATCAAATTTCTGCAAAAGCCACCTCTAAGAAGTGTAATGAATGACTGGAAGTCAAGAAACTATATATAGGATGTTACAAAAATGTACGGCCAAACTTTCAGGAAACATTCCTCACACACAAACAAAGAAAAGATGTTATGTGGACTTGTGTCCGGAATCGCTTAATTTCCATGTTAGAGCTCATTTTAGTTTCGTCAGTATGTACTGTACTTCCTCGATTCACCGCCATGATTTCATACGGGATGCTCTACCTGTGCTGCTAGAACATGTGCCTTTACAAGTACGACACAACATGTGGTTCATGCACGATGGAGCTCCTGCACATTTCAGTCGAAGTGTTCGTACGGTTCTCAACAACAGATTCGGTGATCGATGGATTGGTAGAGGCGGACCAATTCCATGGCCTCCACGCTCTCCTGACCTCAACCGTCTTGACTTTCATTTACGAGGGCATTTGAAAGCTATTGTCTACGCAACCCCGGTACCAAATGTAGAGACTCTTCGTGCTCGTATTGTGGACGGCTGTGATACAATACGCCATTCTCCAGGGCTGCATCAGCGCATCAGGGATTCCATGCGACGGAGGGTGGATGCATGTATCCTCGCTAACGGAGGACATTTTGAACATTTCCTGTAACAAAGTGTTTGAAGTCACGCTGGTACGATCTGTTGCTGTGTGTTTCCATTCCATGATTAATGTGATTTGAAGATAAGTAATAAAATGAGCTCCAACATGGAAAGTAAGCGTTTCCGGACACATGTCCACATAACATATTTTGTTTCTTTGTGTGTGAGGAATGTTTCCTGAAAGTTTGGCCGTACCTTTTTGTAACACCCTGTATATTCAGCAAAATTCTGGTTTGATGTATAAAACAGAAAAATGCTGTCTGTGAGACTCCTCCATAGTAATTGTGTTCCTGTGAATGACCATAGTAGTTAAGGGCTAGTGTCCCCGAGGTGGCATATGTCGTCAGCGTATCAGAATCGACGTCATCTTTCCAGGTGTACTATTTTTTTCCTGCGGTGTAAATAGGTGTTCATTCAAATATCTCTCGGGATAAGAGTCGCAGTTTTGCACGCGAATATCTCATTCCACTGTTTTTTGGGATGAGGGCTTTTTATTCTAAGCGCATTTTCGTGCCGTTCTGGGCATCCGAGGTGGCGCACTTGCCTCGTAAGCAAGTGTCGGGACGGAAGCCCCACTCACCGCTAGGACAGAGAATGGTCCGCACGTAAGTACCGCACTCGCACTCGCGGCGCGGAAATATGCCGGCAGAGCGGCCACGCGCGGAGAGCGGGAAATGCGGTGGCGGTCTTTTTGTTCGGCGCGCGGCAGGGAGACAGGTTAGGTGGTGGGGGCGGGGGCTGAGCCGGCGCCGGCGCCCGGCGGCAGCTGGGCCGCGCCCCACAGCGCAGCCGGGGGCGGCCCACCCCCGCGCCGCCCCGGCTAGGCCAGCTGCGCACCGCCGCCCGCAGACGCCAGTAGCGCCCGCGCCGCGACGCCCACCGCACGCCCCACCAGCAGCAGGAGGCCAGCAGGCCGGCCCGCCTAGCCTCGTCCCACCACGCCTCGCTACGGCCGCCTCGCGGGCTGCTGGCCGCGGAACCCGCCAGCGCAGGTAGGTGCGTCGCCGCAGTCCCTCTGTGCACAGGGTAATGGCAAAGTTCTGCACTACAGCTTCATTTATTTAATTGTTTCAAAGAAATTTATGCCACATTGAATACGTCTCCCCATCCTCCGGAACCAGTCCCTAAACCAGGAGGTTTTCATCACTTGAAAACTGTACTCCTTTCCGCTTTATTTTCACTAGCGGTAACTGTTGGCAGAAGAGCCAACACTGTGTTACGACTGGAGGCCGAAATGCACACGTTTTAGCTGACGCAGGCTGGCGTGAGGAGGGAAGGACTCTACTGACGTGAGGTCTGGAACATGACAAGGAATTAGAATTCAGAAAGCGAACGTAATTAGTCTGATACTTAGCTTTAATCCATTAATTATGAACGTCACTCTTGACGGTACATGATTCACAATATTATCTGTTCAGAATAATAACTGAATATGGCGCCTTGCTAGGCCGTAGCAAATGACGTAGCTGAAGGCTATGCTAAACTGTCGTCTCTGCAAATGAGAGCGTATGTAGACAGTGAACCATCGCTAGCAAAGTCGGCTGTCCAACTGGGGCGAGTGCTAGGGAGTCTCTCTAGACTAGACCTGCCGTGTGGCGGCGCTCGGTCTGCAATCACTGATAGTAGCGACACGCGGGTCCGACGTATACTAACGGACCGCGGCCGATTTAAAGGCTACCACCTAGCAAGTGTGGTGTCTGGCGGTGACACCACAGGAACAGTGCAAAGTCACAAGAAGCAAGATATGGACTGTAAGAAGGGTGCTCAAGAAGTTTCAGATGATGATGATGTTTAGTTTGTGGGTCGCTCAATAGCGCGGTCATTAGCGCCCGTACAAAGTTCCAGTTTTTTACACAGTCCAATCTAGCCAGTATCACGAATGATGATGACGATGAAATGATGAGGACAACACAAACACCCAGTCCACAGGCAGAGAAAGTCCCCGACCCGGCAAGTTTCCGTCCCGTACCCCGCAGATATTCGGTGCCTGCTTTGGCGCGGTGAGCGGGAGCGTTGTCGTGATGGAGGAAGCCAGTGGGCATCCTCGACTTCGGTCGCACGTCCCTCAAAGACTGGATAACTCTTTGCGGGCACTGCTCAGTGTGACACTTACAAGGGAACCTCCCTATCGCACCCCCCTCAGATTTCGTTATAGGTTGGCACAGTGGATAGGCCTTGAAAAACTGAGCGCAGATCAATCGAGAAAACAGGAAGAAGTTGTGTGGAACTATGAAAAAAACAAGCAAAATATACAAACCGAGTAGTCCATGTGCAAGATAGGCAACATGAAGGATAGTGTGAGCTCAGGCGCGCCGTGGTCCCGTGGTTAGCATGAGCAGCTGCGGAACGAGAGGTCCTTGGTTCAAGTCTTCCCTCGAGGGAAAAGTTTACTTTCTATATTTTTGCAAAGTTATGATCTGTCCGTTCGTTCATTGACGTCTTTGTTCCTTGTAATAAGTTTAGTGTCTGCGTTTTGCGACCGCACCGCAAAACCGTGCGATTAGTAGACGAAAGGACGTGCCTCTCCAATGGGGACCGAAAACGTTTGATCCAGGAAAACACGTCTGATATATTCTATACGACACTGGTGACGGCATGTGCGTGACATGACAGGAATATGTTGTCGACCCACCTAACTTGCACACTTGGCTAATAGGTAAAAAGATTCTTCTACCTTGCCCGATTTAGGTTTTGTTGTGGATGTGATAATCACTCCCAAAAAAGTGATGAAAACATAAGAGTTTGTCACATAAACCGCAACAAATGAATGCAACAGTTTCACAGTCGCACAGTTTTCCCTGTGCTCTGTCAAAACATATGTTTTTAACGTTTTCAATTTTTTCCGTGTGTAGACCGTCAAATCCAGCACATGTCGGAGCAAATCTGAACATGCCCTGGAATTTTGGAGAGGGAAGTTGATTATGTGTGAGTGCCTGAACTTTGATAATTGTCGGAAAATAAAAAAAAAAGGTTCAAATGGCACTGAGCACTATGAGACTTAACATCTGTGGTCATCAGTCCCCTAGAACTTATAACTACTTAAACCTAACTAACCTAAGGACATCACACACATCCATGCCCGAGGCAGGATTCGAACCTGCGACCGTAGCAGTCGCGCTGTTCCGGACTGAGCGCCTGAACCGCTAGACCACCGCGGCCGGCGGAAAATAAAAAATTAAACTTTTCACTCGACGGAAGACTTGAACCAAGGACCTCTCGTTCCGCAGCTGCTCACGCTAACCACGGAACCACGGCGCTCGTGAGCTCACACTGTCGTTGATGTTGCCTGTCTTCCGCATGGACTACTCAGTTTGTATATTTTGCTTATTTTTTTCATAGTTCCACACAACTTCTTCCTGTTTTCTCGAATGATCTGTGTTCAGTTTTTCAAGGCCTATCCATTGTGCCAACTTATAACTAAATCTGAGGGGGGTGCGATGGGGAGGTTCCCTTGTTAGCTGTGACTGTCTTCAGTGTGTCCAAAACAACACGCTCCACAATTCCATTCGAGTTGGATAAAAAAGAAAAAGCTATCATTTTCTTCTTTACCGATCGGGATTATCTGACAGCTACGTGCGTGTCGTCGTCTTCAAAGACCCAGACTTGAGCGTTAATCGGCACGTCGTGTTAGTACAATCAAGTCTGGTCACCTGTCGCAATGCTATTCACGTGCTGAGATTTTCCCCTACAAAACTTCTTTGATGCTCTTGTGTCAGTCTATGCGGCACCCAGAGAGAACAAAGTTTCTTTACTTGCAAACGATCGTGCAGAATGAAACGAAGTGGTGGTGCATTTAGCCCTAAGGTGTCCTCTGTCTGCTTATAGGTCACTCGCCTGTCTTTGTCTATCATTTGCTCGCGGCATCTATGTTTTCTTTCCTCCGTAACTGATGATCGTCGCCTTCCCGTCCTCTCAGTGTCCTGTAGAGTGAAATTTCCTCTTTGGAATTCACTGTACCACCTGAATATAGTCGTACGATGTGGACACACATCACCGAGTGGAAGAGTAATTTGTTCAAAGCAGTGGTCTACGTTTAAGACACGCGCGAATTTGTACCGCAAAACTGCCCGAATCCCACTTCGTGACCACGATGCCATAGCTACCAGTTCAAACTAACCCAGCCAGTGCGCGACTGCGCCCACAGGCTCAACACAGCAGCTGCAATGCAAGTATGAAGTATTGTCAGAACATAGCAACAATCAGCTTCCTGCGACTTATTGTTGCGTCGTATTGCGAAACTTTTCTAATATCCTATAGAAGTACAGCTGCCGTTCACCATGGAGGACCAGTTTAAGGCCCAAGCGACACGGACGGGCGCTTGGGGCGCCAAGCTCAGAGTGGCATCAGAGGCGCCTTTACTGCAAAGTTTGTGTACGGACTGTAAAACTGACACTGGCAGAAGCAAACGATAGTAAAAGCGAAAGCGTTCCGGCAAGCACTGATCCGATGCGAAATTTGTATCTACGAGCTGCCACTGGCTTCAGCATCACACAAAGTCCTAGTTAGTACAAATTTATTTCAAAAGTACACTTTTCGGTTAATTCCCAGTCTAACTGAGCTCCCATTTCACGCAAGCCCTACCTTAACAAGAAATACGATAGTACTTCAGCACCTTACATGTGGTGAGAGGAATTTTCAATAAAAGATGCTTTAAACTGACACTTTTAAAAATTTTAGGCGATAACTTGATGCGAATAGGTTCACGTTCTATTTTGAAGGACTTTTATAAGTTCAAGGCTAAAACAACGTTTCAATATAACGGTTTTACCTGAGGGAAGAAGGTTCAGTGTATACGGGGTCCCCCTGGACAAATGGTTGTGTGTGGAACAATAATTCGAAGCAGAAAAAGTGTAGTAAACATGGAATGTAAAATGCATACATTAAGAGTAAGGAACACGTGTTCAATGGAAGACATGTCTTTCATAGCAGCGAAAATGAAAAAGTGCTCATAGCTATTAATTTATGCACTTTAAAGCCCTTGTTCTCTGGACATTTTTCCTTGTTTTGGTCCATACTATCTCCTCACAAAATACGGAAAACAAAGAGGTTGCATTAGAAGATATTTATTTCACAGTATCGGAGGTGAAGAAGAGTTCATCGCTTAATTTTTTCGCTTCGAATGGACGTTCCCTGAATATTGACCATTCCTCCTGAGACACCCTGTATACTAAACAACTCTACGATTTATACATATGGTTTTATTACCCCTAGAACACTAAAGGGGGGTAAATTTTACATTGTTGCTAAACCATCGTAAATTGTACTACTCCAGGAAGTCATTCTAAGGAAGTGACACATTCTGGGTTATACTTTAGTTAATTACGGGTATTAGATCTCCAGTAGTATGTTACATACCAAATCAAATACAAAATGTCCTATTTTATACCCTACTCCAATCGTAAATTTTACGACGATTTAGTAATCTAGGGTTAATAGAAGATTTCTCTTTCTTATCACGCACGAATTTATGTTTTTCTTTTGAGTAGCATAGATTAAAATTGCTACTGTGTTTATATTTTTCAAGTAGTTAGATGGCTATTCCTCTGGAGTATTTACCGGTGAACTTGTTTCACATGTAACTTACACAGTTGAACATTGTCTTATCTTTAACAGGTCAGTAAAGAATTGGGTAATTCATATGGAAATCTTGGTAATTTCAAAATTATAGAAGTAAAATTTTGAATTATTAAATGGAAAAAATAGCGCAAATTATATATTTTCATTCATATCACTCAGATTACAAGATAGCTAATTTTTGTTGAAGCAAGAATAATACAATAGGTCTAGTTACTTCTGCTTTCAAAGATGTCGGGAATCATCTTAAAAAAATAAATAGTTCTTTCTTTCAATATTTAGCACAAGAATAAGATTCAGAAATTTATTTTACAGAGGTACATTTGTGCAGTGCTTTTTAAAAAAGTAAAAACGGAGCCTAAGGAAAGGCTGCTGCTGTCTGAGGGACGAGGTGAAGGGAGGGGAGGGGGAGGGGGAACGCTTTATACCTCAATTGTGTGCAAAATTTTTCTCGAACGTGACTTGACAGCATGACGAATTACTGTCCCGTCTAGTTACCTTAGTTACTAATTTCTGTACTCCGTACACTGTTAACGCAGTTGGCTAGAGGGTGTAGACTCGGCTGCTCGCTCATCAATTTCCAGACTAACTTTGGCGACTGCACAGGTATCTGAATAAGGTAGGACAGGTAAATGATGGAGGGGATTACAGAGTCGATCAACGACAGCCTCGCCACGCTGTGTGTGGTGTTCGCAGTGCTTGCTGTTAATTATGTATATTAATTACAATATCAATACTAACCTCAGACTTTTCACAGATGTTGCATCTATCTATGATGAAGTACTACAGCTGCATAAATATTCATTTAGATTATGATAATATTTCAAAGTTTCGAGAACATTGGCAACTTGCTTGAAATGTTCAGAAAAGTAAAATTATGCATTTCACAAAAGTAAAACCGTAGTATCCTATGACTACAAAATCATTTAGTCACATTTCCAACCAGCCCTCTCATACTAATACATGGGTGTAACAATTTATGGAAGCATGAAATGGAATGACCACAGAGGCTTAATAGCTAGTTTAAAAAAAATAAAAAAAAGTGTGCACCATGATTTAATTGGTAGGATACCGCGAAATCGCGAAATGACAGACATTCTAGGAAAGAGTCTACTAAGAAAACACATGAGCTTCCTATCTTACAACATGGCTCAAGTGTGTATCAAATAGGACTAACATGATATATCGGACGTGTTCGAAGACGAGCAGACGACTGACAAGAGGAGTGTTTCGCTCACACGAGAGCGTCACGGGGATGGTGAAAAAGATGAAGTGTCAAACGCTTTGAGGAGGCTGCATGCCTCGAATAAGCAAGTGCTTTAAAATAGGCGCACACTATTCCGTGAGAATGGGGTTTCAAGAAAGAGCTTTAAGTGATTAGTCTAGAAATACACTACAACCCCCGACGTATCGCCCCGGAAAGGACACAAACACTACATTAAACTAACAAGGGGGTCATCAGACGTGTTAATCACAGATTTTGATAAGTTTTAGGTACGTTGTAGAGGAACCTATCCTGAATACCTGGCTAGCGGCTTTTCGTCCGACGGCCACTTATTTTGTTGTATGTGAATCTCCTATACCAGTAACATCAGACGTGTTTTGCCTAGCCAGCTGAGCGCAACGGCTGAGGTTTATTGCTAGCAAGATGATGGCCAGGGTTCAGATCCTGCCCCTGTATTTTTTTCCAATTTCATCGTGCAGAATATCATGAAGTAGAATATGTCACGCTAAATTATTCAAAAAATAGCCACAGTAATTTCGTTAGACAAAAAAAAAAAAAATGCACCACTAAGGAATTACCCGAATTCGACGGAAATCGGTAGGTGTGATGTACATGTACAGGCAAAGAAATGATTACCATTTCAGAAAAATTAAATGACTTATTCGAGAGAAAGAACTTCACAAATTGAGCAAGTCAGCAATGCGTTGCTCCACCTCTAGCCCCTATGCAAGCAGTTATTCGGCTCGGAATTGACTGATACAGTTGCTGGATGTCCTGCTTAGGGATACCGTGCCAAATTCTGTCCAGTTTGCGCATTATATCGTGAGAATCACGACTCGGTTGCTAGGCTCTGCACATACTGCTCCAAACGTTCCGAGCTGGGGAGAGATTCGGCGATCTTGCTGGCCGAGGGTTTCGCAAGCACAAAGACAAACAGTATTAACTCTCGCCGTGTGCGGGCGGGTATTATCTTGCTGAAATGTAAGCCTCGGATGGCTTGTCATGAAGGGCGGTAGAACATCCTCGAGTTATCGCTGTGCTGTAAGGGTGCCGCAGATTACAAGCAAAGCGGTACTGCTGTGAAAAATAGAATGGCATGTCTGTGTGTCACTTTTGGTTGTCGGGCCGTATGGCGGGCGAGAGTCAGTTTGGAATCCCACCGCTCACCGTGACGTCCCCAGACACGTCTTCAGCTTGGAATCTCATTGACTGGGGTAGAATTCTCTTCAGTGATGAGTCCCACTTGGATCGGAGTCTCGATGACCAGTGCCTCGGGCAGTGGTGGGATGCCAGTCTATCTGTCGCCCACCACACGACCCGGCAGCCACAACTGATGTTCTGCCGGCCGAAGTGGCCGTGCGGTTAAAGGCGCTGCAGTCTGGAACCGCAAGACCGCTACGGTCGCAGGTTCGAATCCTGCCTCGGGCATGGATGTTTGTGATGTCCTTAGGTTAGTTAGGTTTAACTAGTTCTAAGTTCTAGGGGACTAATGACCTCAGCAGTTGAGTCCCATAGTGCTCAGAGCCATTTTTTTGAACTGATGTTCTGCTGCAGTTTCGTTTGATAGCAGGACCCCTTACAGCACAGCGGTACGTCGACGATATTCTGTGCCTCATTTTGTTACCGTCCATAGCAGGCCATCTGGGCTTGACATTTCAGCCAGATAATGCCCGGCCGCACACTGCGAGTGTTTTTACAGATTGTTTTTGTGCTTGCCCAACTCTACCTTGGCCTGCAAGATCGACGGATCTCTCCCAATAGGGAACATTTGGAGCACTATGGATAGGGCCCTCCAATCAGTTGGGGATATTGACGATCTAACACACCAATTCAGTAGAATTTGGCACGGTATCCCTCAGGAGTGGATCCAACAACTGTACCAATCGATGTTAAGCTGAATAACTGCTTGCATAAGGGCTAGAGAGGGACCAACACGTGATTAACTTGCTCAATTTGTGTAGCTCTTCTTCCTGAGGTTGTTTTTTTTTTGTGTAATCATTTGTCTGTCTGATTTCCGTCCCATTCGGATAATTCCTTCGTGGCGCGTCTTTTTTCCCCTTAGAGTCTATGTTATAAAATACGCTATTAATATTAAAATGCTTAAATAATTTGCCCCTGTTCCACTTCTGTTGCTGTCTCATATTTTTTCTGGTTTCCACATTGTACATTTCTGCATATTTATAAAATATCTTTGGCACTCCCTTGAAGTCAAGAGGTTCGGCCTGACGCATTTCACTTTGTCAAACATGTAGGATGGCAGAATGAGATTTTCACTCTGCAGCGGAGTGTGCGCTGTTATGAAACTTCCTGGCAGATTAAAACTGTGTGCCCGACCGAGACTCGAACTCGGGACCTTTGCCTTTCGCGGGCAAGTGCTCTACCAACTGAGCTACCGAAGCACGACTCACGTCCGGTACTCACAGCTTTACTTCTGCCAGTACCTCGTCTCCTACCTTCCAAACTTTACAGAAGCTCTCCTGCGAACCTTGCAGAACTAACACTCCTGAAAGAAAGAATATTGCGGAGACATGGCTTAGCCACAGCCTGGGGGATGTTTCCAGAATGAGATTTTCACTCTGCAGCGGAGTGTGCGCTGTTATGAAACATCCTGGTAGATTAAAACTGTGTGCCCGACCGAGACTCGAACTCGGGACCTTTGCCTTTCGCGGGCAAGTGCTCTACCAACTGAGCTACCGAAGCACGACTCACGTCCGGTACTCACAGCTTTACTTCTGCCAGTACCTCGTCTCCTACCTTCCAAACTTTACAGAAGCTCTCCTGCGAACCTTGCAGAACTAACACTCCTGAAAGAAAGAATATTGCGGAGACATGGCTTAGCCACAGCCTGGGGGATGTTTCCAGAATGAGATTTTCACTCTGCAGCGGAGTGTGCGCTGTTATGAAACTTCCTGGCAGATTAAAACTGTGTGCCCGACCGAGACTCGAACTCGGGACCTTTGCCTTTCGCGGGCAAGTGCTCTACCATCTGAGCTACCGAAGCACGAGTCACTCTAAGTTCTGCAAGGTTCGCAGGAGAGCTTCTGTAAAGTTTGGAAGGTAGGAGACGAGGTACTGGCAGAAGTAAAGCTGTGAGTACCGGACGTGAGTCGTGCTTCGGTAGCTCAGTTGGTAGAGCACTTGCCCGCGAAAGGCAAAGGTCCCGAGTTCGAGTCTCGGTCGGGCACACAGTTTTAATCTGCCAGGAAGTTTCATGTAGGATGGCGCCTGTACTCGATAATGTCTGTTGTGATAATTCTTACTTTTAACATTATATAAGCACTGCTCCTCCTGTATTGTGTCTACTAAGACACGCATTTACGCCCATGACTACATGCTCATCATGTTGCTCTCTTTGTATTATTAATCGTACTGAACTGCGAGGGAATCAGGCAGTGACGTAACGGCAGTCTTGGAAGAAGAACACTCTTATTTATAATAACTAAAATGTAGTATTGCAGAACATACTTAAATTAAATTAATAAAAAAAGTTCCAGAATCATTTAGAAAACATAAAAAATTGCACTGTAGTTTCAACACAAAGTTATCGTATACGATGTATATGTTACCGGCCAAACCCGATTTTAAGATGAACTAATTTCGCCTAGGTCAAACTAGTTAATCCTGTTACCGATAGGATAAAACGGTTTAGCCTAGGTCGAATCGGTTTATCCTAGTTAGAATTTACATGCTTTAGGATAAACTGGTGCGTCCTAGTCTGAACTAATTTCGCCTAATTTGTATCTTCTACAAGCTTTTCAAAGTAAACTGAATAAAGGAATAGAAATAAAACAGTCAATATGATTCATGTTATTTGTTAACTAATCAGTAATTTCACATCTATCACTAGGTCAACTTACATATATCCATCCACAGAAATCACTTTATCTGCAATTTGCTTATTTACTTATGTTTACAAGGTTTACTTTGGTGGCACTTAGAATTGCAGAGTACTTTGCTTTTCTTACAATTGCATTTGTTTGTTCTACAGTTTTTTATGCAACTGCTTTTCACGAAGACTTGCCCTGATCCAACAGATTGTTTTGTGGCTGCACTCCTTAAAGATATTTCAATATCCTGGTTAATATCTCCCGCATCTAAAAGCTTCTGAATGCAGACGCCGAAATCAATTCTAAATAAAAAAGAAGTTAAAACAAATATTTTTAATATTTTATTACAAAAATTATGGAGAATTTTAATAAAATTATACCTGAAGTAATGTTTTTGAACTAAGCCATGTTTGGTGCCAACTTTGCAGAGGACCTCATCAGTCTTTTGAATTATTACTCCAATTATGTTCCGAAGGTCACTTCTGCCTTTGTCTACATCTGGAATAAGTATGGTTACGTAGTCTCGGTGTCAACTGGTGGATGGGATTTGTCAGAGGAAGCTGTCATTATTTTAGCTTTTTTTTTTTTTTAATTTTCTGTCGCAACTTTTCTAGCATTTTGAATGTCATGTTATCAATTTTCACAATCTTACTATCATCACTGTCTTCGTACTGTTCAGTATTGCTGTCATCTTCGATTGTCTTCTTTAGTTCATCTTCATCCTGAATATCATTCATGATTTCTTGAGGCAACGAGGAAGTGGAAAGTCCTACTCGAGGTTCGATCCCGAATAATGCTTTGTAGGCTCGATTTTTCATGAATTGGACATACCTTAATCCTTCCAACCACATCGTCAAATTGTCCTTTAACCGAGAACGTATCATATTTTCAATGTCTTGGTTGGCACGTTCAACAGAACCCTGACTTTGGCTGTGCCTTGGTTTCCATGCACAATTTTCAGTTCTGATCAAAGATTTGCGAGTTCACTTATAAAATTACTGGCAAATTGTCTGCCATTATCAGATTGAAGATTACACGGTGGCCCTATTGATAGGGATATGCCATTCAAGTGATCTTCTTCAGCCCTTTCTGACGTTAACGCACGAAGGAGAACAAATTTGGAGATGGTCGTGGTAAACTAGAATGAACTTTAAATTCCCGTCTGGTTGTGTTTGGAATCAATCAAATCGTCTTGGCATCTGCTATTCATTTCCGAATGGAGAATTGGCTTTGATACATGCCCTCTTTTCTTTTTTTGTCTTCTTTTGGTGACAAACATCACACATTGATAAATAGAGGAGTATCATTTCCTTTGTGATATTGGCATATTTCTTTGATGTCTCGGCTAATATCGTATCGCGACCACCATGACCCACAGCTACATGAGCTGCGTCAATCACATCATAAAGTTTATTAGCTGTAACAATGTATTTTATAGTCTCTTCATACCGTGCAATGAGTTTTTTCAAATCACCAGTTTTCAAAACAGCAAATCGTATCAGTCTTCTTGTTTGTAATGTTGTTCTTTTTTCCAACTTTTCCGCCTCTTCTACTTGTTTAACCAAATCCGCACATTCCTCTACTGATACCACATTATAATGAGAAAACTTTTTGTTTTCACTCTGCAAAATTTCCTCCAGAAACTTTTCTTTCCACAGCTTTTGATTGGCTTGTCTACTAAAGGAATGCTCATCCATGATATGATAAAACGCCTCACAATAATTATATTAGGATTATAATAAAATCTTTTAAACGCAACCAGCAACTTAACACGCGCACTCGTCGGTGCAAAATACTATTCAAAACAAAGAACAATGCGAGCGAAGAGCGGTTGAGAGGCGCGAGGGGCTAGCCAGAGATGATTCGGGGTTTCCCAGTTCGTACAGGCAGCGACATGCGTTCAGACTAGGCAAAATTAGTTCAGACTAGGACGTACCAGTTTATCCTAAAGCATGTAAATTCTAACTAGGATAAACCGATTCGACCTAGGCTAAAATGTTTTATCCTATCGGTAACAGGATGAATGAGTTTGACCTAGGCGAAACTAGTTCATCATAAAATCGGATTTGGACGGTAACATATACAAATGTCGGAAAGTTGCAACCAAAGTGCCATTATTTAGTATTTAACTGTAACAAATTAACAATGCGCCATAGCGCTGAAACTGCATAATTTCATAGCAAAACATTTACAATACGAGAAGACTGTAATTACAGGTATGTATTTTTCTACCATTTTCTTATAATAAATTGCAGCAAAAATGCTGCGTTTTCGAGAGATCATCAATGTATTGGTGCTGGAAGTATATTAAGAGCAAGTATGCAATGAAGATCTTCTTGTGACGTAAAACCGAAGTTGCATCTTCTTGGACCCGTTCCTCACCAAGAGACAAAAATCCGACTTGGCAGGTTCTTCCTGTCACGCTTCGCAGTATATTGGAACGTGAAATGTCATGCTGTGACGTGACGAAACTTGACCAGCCCCTCGTCCTCGTCTCGAGAACGTTGAGAACAATTTCTCAGTATTGTACTGTACGTCAGGACCCATCTCGTCTATACATCTGAAATGCTGGCGCTCAGACGCTTCAACGCGTTCCAAGTACTGCAGAACCAGTAACAAGTTTCTCACCGTGTTATTACTGTGTTGACCCGTCACGGACCCTTCTATTATCCTGATCGATACGATTCTTACAGCACCTGCAGTCAGACTACATTTCGATATCAATTCTCTCTTTATAGGTTCCTGCGGTTCGTGCTGTGCATCTGGAGCGTGATTAAGATTTTCGTGGTTTATGTTGCTGCTCTTCCGTCGTTTATTGATTGCAGACGTCTGTGCAGCTCGTAGCGGGAAAACGTCTAGAAATCCCAGTCGCGATTTGGTGAACGGATTGTGATCCCAGGTAATTGGGACTGGGCGGAGAATGCCAAAGCAGAGAAGCAGTAAACATATCAATAGTTGCTAGAAAATAGCAGGGGAAGTCCGTGGAGCGAGAGGTTGTACTGCACAAGCCAACTCACGATGCGTTGCTGAGCGTACTTCATGTACCACTGTCTTTCTGCTGCTTTCCTTTTAGGTTCGCGAATGATTCTTAGGAGAAAGGATTGTTGATGGAAACACTTTACACGAAGCTACCTCTGTATGTTAATTTTTAGATCTGAAGATGGTCATCGTTGACCGAAAGTTGTAACCTAATTCATAAACGCGTGCGGTCTGTGAATGGGTTTGTAATAAAATAACGATTTGCAATCGGTGGTTCACTAAGCACAAGTAGAGAAATTCGCTTACCACAAATCAACAGTTGTCTCGTTGGATTTCCCCTCCGTAAGTCGCAGTTTATGATGTGTAGAAACTGAGCACCAAATGTGGCGACTGGGATTTCTACTACTGTTCCGAAATGAATTCTCAACGTCGTTTAATTTACTAACAGATGTCTCGTTAATTTGATTTATTGGTGCATCACTGTTAAATATGGATATTACACACTCACACTGACGGAAAAAACGCAGCACCAAAAAATAATTAATATAGAATAATGAGATTTCAGGAATACATTTTTCTAGGTAACATAGTTAAGTAATTAACATTGCAGGAACACAGGTTAATGTAAGCGCGAGATAAGCCTTTGCAAATGTGACTGCTACTACATTAATAACCGTTGTAACCGTCGGTCTTCTTACGAACGTGCACGCAGTGAGTTGAATAGGTGCTGGATGTCAGCTTATAAGATGAAGTTCCATGCCTGTTGCACTTGGTGGGTGAGTACAGGGACGGTTAACGCTAGTTTTGGATGACGATCTGGTGATCGAGCAGGCCAAGGCAATATGTCGACACTCTGTAGAGCACCGGTATGGGGACGAGCGTTATCCTGTTTGCTGATGACACCAGCTTAGTAGTGAAGGATCTTGTGTGCAATATTGAAACATTATCAAATAATCTAGTTCATGAAATAAGTTCGTGGCTTGTGGAAAATAATTTGATGCTAAATCACAGTAAGACTCAGTTTTTACAGTTTCTAACTCACAATTCAACAAGAACTAATATTTTGATCAGACAGAATGGGCATATTATAAGCGCGACGGAACAGTTCAAGTTCCTAGGCGTTCGGATAGATAGTAAGCTGTTTTGGAAAGCCCGTGTTCAGTGACAGTTCAACACGAAAAGTAGTCTACTTCGCATATTTTCATACGCTTATGTCATATGGTATTATTTTTTGGGGTAGTTCTTCTGATTCAAAAAGGGTATTTTTGGCTCAAAAACGGGCTGTTCGAGCTATATGTGGTGTAAGTTCGAGAACCTCTCGTCGACCCCTATTCGATAGTCTGGGAATTCTGACATTGCCCTCACAGTTTCTTTTTGTTTAATGTCGTTTGTTATTAGCAATATTAGCTTATTCCCAAGAGTTAGTAGCTTTCACTCAGTTAATACTCGGCAGAAATCAAATCTGCATGTGGAATGCACTTCCTTGACTCTTGTGCAGAAAGGCGTACACTATTCTGCTGCATCCATTTTCGATAAGCTACCACAAGAACTCAAAAATGTTAGCAATAGTCCAAACGTCTTTAAGTCTAAACTGAAGAGTTTCCTCATGGCTCACTCCTTCTATTCTGTCGAGGAGCTCCTGGAAGAGCTGAAAAATTAAGCAAATTCCAGTGTTACATTTTTTATTTTCCTTATTTAAACTTACGAATTGTCGCCTGAATACGTTTCTTGTATTTCATTTTATCTGTTTCTACTATCGTGTTATAATTTCATGTATTGACTCGTTCCATGACCATGGAGACTTCTCCTTAATTTGGTCCAACGGAACAATAAATAAATAAATAAAAAATAAAACACCCCCTGAAATGCTGTTCATGAATTGTAGCACAACAGGTCGAATCCGTAGACTGACGTATAAATTTGCAGTCATGATGCGAGGGATAACCACGAGAGAGCTGCTGTTGTCATACGAAATTGCAACCTAGAGCATAACTACAGGTCTAGTGCCAGTGTGCCTAGCACGCACTCAGGTTGGTTGCAGACCCTCAAATGGCTTCCTCATAACCAACGCTCAGCCATCCCTGGTATGGAGGCAGAACCAGCTTCCATCAGAAAAGAGGACAGACTTCCACCCTCCCCTGCAATGAACTCTCACTTGACACCACTGAAGTCGCAAATGGCGGTGATTTGGGCTGAGTGGAATGCACGCTACCGGACGTCTGGCTCGGATATGTCCTTGAAGTAACCGATTTGTAACACTCGTTGTCTCACTGTGCTGGCAACTGCTGCTCGAATTGCTGCTGCAGGTGGAGTACAATGCGCCAGAGCCCCACGCCGAACACGATGTTCGTGCCACGTGGGTGCCCGCATCTCGTGGTCGTGCGGTAGCGTTCTCTCTTCCCACGCCCGGGTTCCCGCGTTCGATTCCAGGCGGGGTCAGGGATTTTCTCTGCCTCGTGATGGCTGGGTGTTGTGTGATGTTCTTAGGTTAGTTAGGTTTAAGTAGTTCCAAGTTCTAGGGGACTGATGACCATAGATGTTAAGTCCCATAGTGCTCAGAGCCATTTGCCACGTGGGTGTCCGGAGCCCGGTCTTCTTGCGAGCGTACATTCTCGTGATCATCGCTGCCAACAGTCATGTACAGTGGCTACATTCCTGCCAGGTCTTTCTGCAGTATCGCAGAAGGAACACCTACCTTCTTGTAGCTGTATTACAAGCCCGCGTTCAGACTCAATGAGATGTCGATAATGGCATCTTTGTTTCCTTAGAGGGTGACTAACATCAACTCATCATGTCAAATCTCAAGCCTTACAACCATTGCAGTGTTTATTTAAAGCAAACCTCATTTGCACCCTCATAGTGGGGCTTCTAGATGTAGAAACACGCCTACCAACTTTCGTTTATGTAACACGACTCTGTCTTCGTGGTGAGATTTTTTTCCGTCAGTGTAACTGAAGTTGCAATAACGTCAGTACATCATGAAAGACAGTACGATCCGTAAGTAAACATTTATTATATGTTCTCGCCGGATAACAATATTTCAGTGGCGAAAGTCACTTTTTATGACATAAAA
The DNA here is from genome assembly GCF_021461395.2 of Schistocerca americana. NCBI lineage: Eukaryota > Metazoa > Arthropoda > Insecta > Orthoptera > Acrididae > Schistocerca > Schistocerca americana. The sequence goes on from NC_060125.1 coordinate 552,621,591, forward strand.
AGTTATCCAGGTCATTTTTGACAGATTGTATAATATTTGGAATGCAAAATTCTTACTATAACTATTGCATTTTACCAATTTCACTAACACTGCTGCAGCAGTGAACATAACTCTGCATTAAACACTAGGACCTGCAATGTGGCAGAAACAACACAGTCTGTCGTTTGGACGACCCAGTGAGTATGTGTGAATCCAGTGTCATGTATAACTGGGAAAAGGCTGTAACAACAACAACTCTATACCGTTGTACATATCAGTAGTTCTTTTCTTCTGATTTTTCGATAAACTTATGTAATTGATGTTCTGATTTCATTTCTTTTTTGTTTCATACCATTCTGTTAAGAAACATGTAAATAAGTTTCAATGTGAATATTAATGTTTATGTCAAATGTCAAGCAATATTGTAATATAATTGAAATGTAACAAATGTTGAAACTGTTGTAAGATGTTTAAAATTGTAACTGTGCGTCTGGTCCATACGTAGGCAATGTGTTAGGATATGTAGAATGCAAAACATCGAGTGAATACCCGGTCTGTCAGGGAGCGGTAAAAGGTGGATGGCAGGCGAGCGCGGGAAAATGCGCGCGGGCACTGCACGACACAACGGGCACAGTAGTAGTTGGAGTTTGGCACTGGTTTGAGCAACACCTTCTGGAGCGAGGAGGCTCTCATGGAAGACATAGCTTCACTGAGCCTCGGGTGTGCCGTTCCAACGCCCACACAGCATGGAAAAATTACATAGGCACTAAATGGAAAAGTATTGCGGCGCTAAGAAGAATTAAAGTGCCGATACGTCAAGAGCCATAGCTGTGGTTGTATGTGTGCTCTGTGCCTCGCCGTCTTGCCGCTCGCCAACCGCCACATCGATACTAGCAGATTGAAACTTTTAGTACTGTATTCTTATGGATCAGAGAGTGAACTGTGTTTGTTTAGTGCAATAATAACCTAAAATTTACCATTCATTCATTTGAATTCTGAAGTGTTCTAAATTGGTTTGACCAGCAAAACTTAAAGTCAATACAAAAGTCAAAATTTAGCAGTGTTTTATCTGTATCAAAATTGACATTTTGTGTGTGGCACGAAAGTGCAATTTCTAGGGTAACCTATGCCCGATTTTAATCAGATTAATAGACAGTATAAAGTTTTGTAGTATACATTATAGTGTAGCGTTATGTATTCTTGGTTTTCCGTATCAGTACAGAACGTGAAACTATCAGTTCAATAGATTTTCTGGTTCTAAAATTCTACTATATTATGCAGTGTTACAACTTGTTGTTTTGTATGAAGATATACCAACTTGTACAGGGAAGAAACTCAGTTAATGCCTAATTAGGCTGGCGACCGTATTATTATCAAATTGGTAGCATCTTCTGGGTTGCTTTTGATCCATCCTGACGTGTAATTGCATTTCGGACTTACTTGACGGATCATTGTTATTAAAGAGTGGATGTAAGTCTGATTTGCCACCATTCAGGTACACGCGGTCGATATCTATACGAAAATCCTTCCTCATAAGGTGAATCCCGCTCACTTACCGTAGCACAGGCTTTAACGAGTGCTGTGTCAGGGATTACAAGGCGTGAGATTGGCTTGTGTGACTTCTGAGACCGGGAGTGGTGATTGCCACCCGGTCGGCGGATCTGCCACAAGAACTCACAGACCACCAACTGCACGCCACCACGTCGTCACGCTCTGCCCATGAAAATCTCTTCCAGAAATAACGTTTCAGTAGCCTGTCAGCCGAGCGCTGAGCTCGTACATTACACTCGGTGACTGGTGAGATCTGTATAACGTTTATGTGGCCTGTGTACGAGCTCCCACGAATGCACGTATTTTGATCCGCAAATGTTCAGTTTTCGTCGATATACTGACGTTTTTGATCCCCTAGCACGTTTTATGTATAGAACCAGATCCCAGGTATATCTTGTTCCGGGTGGTACACGAATAACATAAACAGGAACAACTTCATGTAATTATTCTGTTTATTTTTCGCTTGCTAATAGAAAAGGAGACGTGCGATAACACAGGCGTTGATTTAAAATTTGAGATGGCTGAAATCGGTGTTAAAACCATAAAATTGTGACAAACATATACAGTGACATAACACGTGTGTAACTCGTTGCATTGTTTTGACCTCCCTTCGACGCTGAGTGTCACACGTTCGTCCCCCCCCCCCCCCTCACCCTTACCCACTATCACCCCCACCCGCGCCCTCACCCCAACCCACTCGTCTGGCACCTTATTTTGATATTGTGGCTCTTGACGTCATTGGTGGGCCACAGCCGAGCCACACGCTGTAACGACGTCATGTCTCATAAGTCAGTTTGTAATGTGCATAGTTTTAAATTAAGCTGAGCCACTCAGAGCATCGTAATTGATACGTTGTCCATCATACATTGCCAATTCTGTACGGACGCAAATCAGGTTTGTAACGCTTTTATGAAACAAGGCTGGCATGAGAATTACGGAAAACATTATAATTAAATTTACCGTATAATTGCGAGAATAGGAAGATAATACAAAGTTATTTTTACGTGTAACGGACATTTGACCTGGTGAGTGCGGATTCGGAACCATATTGCCAACACATTTGGATGTAACCCGTGTCTGATCACTGATGTTTTAATTAATTCAGATCTATTTAATGAGGAATGAGTGAATCGAACTACCTTGAGTTTCTGCTGTAACTAAGACACCTCTGTTGTTCTGAAAGTATTTTTTATTATTTTCTTAACGAAATAGTGAAGCAACGCTTTCATATCAGGCTTGGTGGGATCCGCAGATAAAACCCATCCCCCGCAAATTATATTATTCCATTGCGAATAAAAAGCGGTACTGACTCCCAAAAATCTTAACATCATAACCTGGACGTAATTTTTTAAAAATCTGAAAACTTGAATCACATTGTGACCTTGATAGGCTAAATGTAATTGAGTGTTATGAAAACATATGGGTAATTTCAAGCACTACTATGTTGCAGCCGAAAGTCTGTGCTGTATAAATTCAAAAGCAATTTTTAATGTGTGATAATTTAGTTTATGAGCAATAATGAGCTTTCATTTGGAAGGAATCGATCACATATCGATAACAACAGCGTTAGAGCTGTATATGCAAAGTTCCCAGTGTGGATTTGTAGTGCCACGATTCGTCTGTAATGACGCAGTAGGGACTAGAAGAGGTAACGGCTGCCACGGGCTCGCTGTAGCGCGGGTCTGCCTATGCGGACTGTGTGCAGGCGCAGACAGCTGAACGATCCCTGTGGAGCAGCAGCTGATAACACAGGCGGACTGGCCGGTTCCTGTCAGCAGGCGGAAGCGTCGTAGTCAGTCAGTACAGTCAGTACAATGTTTCACTCTGTTGTACGTCACTTCTTATCTTGATAATCGTCATTGAAACTGAGTCATATCTATTTGAGGGTCAGCACACAGTTTCAAAACCACACTACGATAAATGACAGTAATCCCTACACACACCTCTGCTGCACATGCAAAGAACTGCAAGCACAAAGTACTTAATAATTTTAGAAAACGTTACTAGAAAAAAATTATCTGTATAAATATTTAATGTAACCAAGACTGTTTTAAAAATAAAAAAGTAAAGTATTTACAAGAAGAGATCTCCAGCGGTTGACCCACATTTTGAAACCATCTATACGGTGATGTAGGTTAAGATCCCGCATATCTCATCCTGCAGACATTCACCCTGGTGGGCGTCGTTTGCGAGTAACTGATGGAAAGAGATCTCCAGCGGTGAACCCACATTTTGAAACCATCTATACGGTGATGTAGGTTAAGATCCCATGTATCTCATCCTGCAGACATTCACCCTGGTGGGCGTCGTTTGCGAATAACCGATGGGAAAAATTTTGGAAGTTCGCGTGATACTCTAGATCAGGGGTCTCCAAACATTTTAGTCCGCGGGCCACATTGACTCCTCCACGAAGTCATAAGGGCCAAGATCTACCTAGCACTCCATGATTACCGTAATGTAAGGCTAAAGGAAAGATAAAATCGCAAAAATCTAAGTTTGTGGGAATAGGTCGCACTGAAACGAACTAAAATTTTTATTTAATTACATAATTTTGATTGGTGGCCGTACCTGACCGAAATTCTGGCGTATTTTATTCTGGAGAATTTCACCGACAAAAATGGAAGTCACTACACATTTTTCACGAAAGCGTCCTGCAAAGTTAACGAAATCTCAAAGTCGTTGTTAGCAACAAGACGTAACAGCAACGCATTGCTATTTCAAGCGGCGCAACAATAAGTTTAGTTATGCAGTCTTGTAGCGAGTAGCAGAGCCAGAGCATATATTTGATAGTTCTGTTGCGTGGTTGTGTCTATGTTGCGAGTGTCTCACGAGTTTTTTAGTGTTTTATACGCTGTACTAGTAGGTGAGACGACGAAATGTGGGACAATTCAAAGTTTGAATTCGAAGAGGCAAGGAAAATCTGAAAATCAAGATATGTATAGCACGACTTGAGTATTTTTTCACTGTATTTTTTAGTGGAACTACAGTGTAATTGTGAGTATTTAATTTAGTAATTAAAGTACCTTAAAAATAAATTCATTGCATTTTGTTTAGACAGCCTACTCCCTAGTTTTATTAGTATTAAATAGCACAATTTTATTTTCAGGTTACAATCTTTTGTGAAGTTCTGTACAAATATGGAAAAGAAACGAAAAGTTGACAGTGAATGTAAAATTTTTTAAAGAGCAGTGGGGATGTCAATATTTCGTGGTGGAGTCAAGCAACAAACCAATGTGAATTATTTCCAATGAAGCAATATCAGTCTTCAAAGAATACAATATAAAACGTCATTATGAGACTAAGCACTCTCAGAGTTACTCCAAGTTTACAGGATGCGAACGATTAGAAATGTATGAGTCTCTGAAACGCCAGCTAAAACCCAGCTCCTACAATGTCGCGGTGTATTGGTCGCGATAGGGCTCGAAACTCAATTGTTGCCGGCCGCGGTGGTCTCGCGGTTCTAGGCGCTCAGTCCGGAACCGCGCGACTGCTACGGTCGCAGGTTCGAATCCTGCCTCTGGCATGGATGTGTGTGATGTCCTTAGGTTAGTTGGGTTTAAGTAGTTCTAAGTTCTAGGGGACTGATGACCACAGATGTTAAGTCCCATAGTGCTCAGAGCCATTTGAACCATTTTTTGAACTCAATTGTTGGCAGTATAGGTACCACCTCAAATATTTGGCGGGCCGGATACTGGGGATGTCCGGCCAGCTAAAGCGGGCCGGTTTGCCGGCCATCGCGGGCCGGTTTCGGCCGCGGACCGTAGTTTGGAGACTCCTGCTCTAGAGCAGTGTTTTTCGCTCTGGGGGTTCGCAAAGCCTTGCTCAAGGGGTCGCGATCGCAGGAGAAAGCAGTTGCAGCATGGCTGGTAGCGTATGTTTCATGACAGTCATCTGCTATGGTATAAATGTCACACGGAAGTGACAAGGTTGTGACAAAGCACCTTGCAAATTCGCTCACGTTCAGATCTGGTACTTATTAATAATAATGAATAGGAATTTAATTTAAACCTGTAGAAGAGTTCAAATACGCAAACACTTGCAGCAGTCAGAAGCAACACGATGTCTATCGATCTCTTCCCACCTCTGCGGAATGGAACTAGGGAGGCGAGAGTCACTAAGTCTTACGCAGATAGTGTTTACCTCTGCGAGGTTTGCAGGGAGAGAGAAAGGACCACATCAACTTCTGGGCTGGAACGGCAGTGCATTGGCAGCGTCTTGTGTATTGCTGACTACTTAGTTTACATGCCAATCATCTGTTGTGATAAAAATATCACACGGAAGGAGAACAATTTATGAAAGCGCATTTAAAAGATGCTCAAGCTGAAATGTGATACAAAATGGCTGCAGCAACACGCACACAGCTCACGTACAAGATTTGGCACTTCAGTTACTAGAATGCATTTCAGTAAGAAGCTTCGAACCGAACAATAGATCGCTAGGATTGGCGGCAGTGAGACAAGGCACGAAGTACAGCAATTTCTACCGAGTGGATCTAGGATGCCTGAGCTCAACTCAGACTTTAATTCACCCACTGCATGTTGACGTTGTTTCTATTTTCCTAATTCTGTGGCTCCATCGGGATTCCCACAAAATCGTCGTTTCTGGTCACCTGGTTAATTTGTGATTTCTTTCGTGTAGTTAATTGTGGTGATTGCTGGGAAGTGAATCATTGCTTTTTGATAGTGCTTTATTAAAGAGTTGAAAAATGTCTTACAAAAAAACTAGTACCATCATTTGTAAACACATATAGTACATATTCTCCCAATTAATTAAAAAGAAATGTTGTCTTCTTTTGAAACTGAATGAAAGTAAATGAAATAACCATCCTGCTACATGTCTCAAAACTAGGGGTTTTGTAATACAAAAACGTAGGCCTATGGAAAATGGTATTTATTTTTTATTAAAATTTCGTAATTCCTTGTTTAACATTAATTCTGAATTGAGTATAATGTAGATTGTTTTATAATAAATACACCGTGTTAACGATAAATAAACCGCAAAATTGTTTTCAGGAACCAATCGATAACTAAATGAAGAAGATCCAATAACTGTGAAAAATTCAAAAAAAGATCTTCTTGTTTACAAACTGACTATACAGTGGGACCTCGTTTGACGAGGATAATTCACTTCCGAGTCTTACCTGCGTTGCGAAACACTCGTTATGCGAAACATATTTTTCTGTTGGAATTCACGTAGGAAAACGATAATGCATTCCATTCCAAAAAAATTCTAAAACAGTTTATGAAATATACATCCTTTCTTGCAAGAAGTCGTCTAAAGACATTTGTTCTTACCTTCTCTTCAAAATGAGTCATAAACGCGGAATATGGCTATCCGAATGAAACATCGCCTACGTATTGGTTAATGCGCAGCTTTATTGAATTCGTGTTGGTTAACGAGGACATATCTAAAATGGAATTCATGTAGAGGTATTTCAAGGCCATGAAGTAACACGAGTCTTGTTTGCAACACTGCCACAGAGAATTTGACAACATCGTCGAGGAGACCTAAGCGGATGTATCGGTTACAATAATTGCAATGCGAGGAGTTTCGCTAACAGTACAGCTGAATAATGCATTGTCTGCGGCGTTGTCTTTGTCAGAGCGTCCAATGTACTTTGTTCGCCGTAATAATAATAATAACACTGATGTAAAACGTTACACTCTTTTTTCCTCCGCGTTATTTCTTTGTCATTTTTTTCCCGCGAAGCATAAGCATTACCGGCAAGAGTAAAGTCAATAACAATAATGGTACGATCCAGTGATTATACGCAAATGGACAGCGCTTTATCGGCACAACTGCAATTTCATGACTGATGACTAATGTCTCCCATTTGTATTATTAAAAAGCATACTTGACACGTATTAAGATTTTATTGTTTTGAACAGTTTTTATTCACAGGGTGACACCAGCTATATCTGTCACGGGTGCCACTTATCCAGCTGAATGTAAGCAAGGGTTGCAGGTCTTAGACTACAATAAAAATACAACAGTTTCAACTAGAAGGCTGTGCCTGTTTATTTATTATTATTTATTAATTTCACGAACTGGCCAACTAAGGACCGCGTTACAAATTCTATTTCATGTTTACTTTTTTCTTTCTCTTCTCTCGGGCTGCTCTTCTGCCTGCTGCCACTTTTGCCAGATGTTCAGCTGTTAGTTTCCTGTTGGTCTTTTGCTTTGGAGCCTCCTGAAAAACCCCGAATTCAGTTATTGCCTCTCTGTACTTGTCGCAATTCATTGCGTCCATTTCTGTAAGTCCAAGTTCATCGAGGTCTTTCTTTATTCCTTGCACCCAAGAGTTGGGTGTTTTCCTCTGTTGAATTATGTTGAAGATTTTCGTCATTAATGTGCCATCATCCATTCTCACCAGATGACCAAAGAACATCAGCTTTCTCTTTCCCATTTCCGTTGTGGCTGGTTTAATAAATTGGTAATTTCTCATTGCTCATCTTTACCCATTTTTCACCAATTTTTTTGTGTCCACCAAATATTCCGTAGAATTACCGTTTCCTTCTTCTCGAATTCATCTATTAGTCCTTTGTTCTTGAGGGTGAGTGTATCTGCTGCATATTGAACTTCTGTTCTCGTCACTGTATTGTAGTGTAATAACTTTGCATTTCTAGATAGGCGTTTTTTGTTGTACAGCTTTTGTGTTAAAATGTGTGCCCTCCAAAGTTTAGCTACTCGAGGTTTGACAGCTTCTTTTTCTATGCCAATATCCGTTATTGTTTCTCCCAAATATTTAAAGTGCTTGACCCTTTCAATACATCCAATAATTGTTTGCAATTCTTTCTTGTGATATCCGTAAACCAAATTTAGTGCATGCTGTGCTAAGATTTCTATTTGTTTAGTTGCATCTGCTATATTTGTGGATAGGAGAGCAATATCATCTGCAAAATCTAGTACATGATCGTAAGGCCTTTAACTGATCCTTCAAAAGAAATTCCCTTTACTTTTTGTTGAGTGTATTCCTCCAAAGTCTCCCTCATAATCTTTTCCAAAGTGATGTTGAATAGAATTTGGGAGAGTCCATCCCCTTGTCTCAAACCCGTTTGGATTTTAAAAGGTTCAGAAATCTTGCCTCGAAATTTGACTTTGGACTTGGTATCAGTCAGTGTTTGCTTTACTGTCTCTCTAATTTTTCTGTCAATTCCAAATTCCTTCAGAGTTCTAATGAGGCTTTCTCTGTCTATGGAGTCATATGCTTTTCTAAAATCAATAAACGTCGTAACATGTGGTTGACCAGCACGTGTTCTAATTATGTTTTTGAGATTAATAATTTGCTCCGAACAGCTCTTTTCTAAATCCTCCTTGGTATTCTCCTATCTGTGCATCGAGGACTGGTTCAATCCTATTTAGTAATATCTTGGAAAGACCCTTGTATGGAACGGATAGAAGGGAAATCCCCCTGTAATTGTTCGCTGCTGATCTGTCACTCTATGTGAAGTGGATGTATAAGTGCCGTCCTCCAGTCTTCTGGGATCTTCTCGGTTCTCCAAATTTTCTTAATAATTGTACCGAGGTGTAGTGCTACTTTTTCCTCGCCTAGTTTGAAAAGTTGAGCTGTGATTCCATCTTCGCCAGAAGATTTGTTGCTCTTGAGAAATTTTATAGCTTCATTTAGAGTTGGTGGATGTGATTCTGCAGGGATTTCTTCTGGAGTTTTAAATTCCGGTTTCTCTGGAGGCGTTTTACAGTTGAGAAGGTCTTCGAAATTGTACGCTAAAATGTTGCAGTTTTCTTGGTCATTTGTACCTAATTTCCCTGATTTGTCACGAAAATTTAAAGTGGGTGGTTCATAACCTTTCAGGTGTATTTTGAAGGATTGGTAGTAGTCTCTGGATTTGTTTTGAGTGAAGTACACCTGTATTTGTTAAAGGGATAGTCTTTCAAACAGTCTCTTTTCGTTTCTGATTGTGTAGGAGGCTATTTTTCTACCTTCTCTGAACCTTTCTAGGTTGTTTTGTGTCGTATTCGATTTAAATTTTTGCCATAGTTTTTGTCTGTTTTTCAGAGCTTCATTGCACTTTTCATTCCACCAGATATTCTTGCGTTTAGTTTTTGTTGGAGGAGATTCTTCTGCCGCTTTCATTATTTGAGACTTCATTTCGCCCCATGTTTCACCTTGTAATGTTGATTTGAAATAAGTTTTAGTATCTGCCTCAATATTCCTGGTTTCAAAATGCTTTCTCATAGGTTTATTATTACTTCTTCCTGAATTTGGGATGAATTTAATTTTAGACTTAACAAGATAGTGATCCGTATCTATTTTGGCTCCTTTATGTACCTTGATATTTTGAATTGCCTTAAATTCTCTTCTAGAAATGGCTATGTGGTCAATTTAGAACTCTCCAAGGAGTTGATTTGGTGCTTTCCAAGTCTTCATCTACTTAGGATGTTTCTTGAAGTGTGTAGTCATAATTTTGAGGTTGAAGATTTGCCAGACTTCCACAAGTCTTATTCTATTGTTGTTTGACCTCTTATGCGCTGGGTATTCTCGATGTTTTTGTATTTCTTCTCCTTGCCGAGTTGTGCATTAAAATCCCCGAGCAGAATGATGACATTTCCCTTTGGAACATTCTGAATAGTGTCTTCTAGTTCTTCCCAGAAAGCCTGTACTTTGTTCGGATTTTTTTTATTGTCAATATTTGTTGGAGCATGCGCATTCACTAGCGTATACATTTTGTTTTTACATTTGATCGTCAATGTTGAGAGCCTGTTGGACGTAGAGCTGAAGTTTGTTACGGACTGCGTTATATTTGTTCTAACAATAAAGGCTGTACCTAATAGAGGGCATTTTCCAAAGATATATTCTGCTGGTTTTCCATTATAAATTCTGTAATTGCCCGTTTCAAAAGAATTTTCATCGGTATAGCGAGTTTCTTGTAGTATCAGAATTTGGATATTATGGTGTTCAATTGTTGAGTCAGTTCTTGATGTTTTCCTGTTTTGATCAGTGAGTTAATGTTCAGTTTTCCTGTATTATATTTCTTCTTGAATTTGAGTTTTTCAGGTTCTTTCGATAAAAAGAGAGCAGAAAGTGCAGGCTCCCCAGAATCCAAAATGCCTGCCTGCGACCTGAGGTCGAGAGATTTTACTTCCTGGGGTAATTTTTTTCCTTTTCCACTCACAATCCATAAAATTTGCAAGGTTGGAGTGGTGGAGCTTGCCGAAAATTGCTCGAGATACAACTGCAGTTTTAATCCAGAGGGTTTGTGTTTGGTCCACGAGAGCCATTTCGTTTCGCTCAAGTCCGCTGGTAAGCCAGTGAGGACCCCCTCTATCCGCCACGTGGGGACGCGACACGTCGGAGTAGCAACTCTCCGCCTGTTACGACAGCGGAAACGGTTCATGGGTTTATTTATTAATAATTATTTATTAATAATTTGTCAAATCATGGTTCTGTTTTATAGACACAAATCACCAAATCATTTTCTAGTTGAAGTCTATTTCTGTTCTTAGTTTTTATGTTCGCCATTGGAGAGAACGCTACTTCCCAAAGGTAGGAAATGGCGAATGGCACTAATAATTTCAAAGCTTCCTTTGCCAGCTGTGGTACTCTTCTTTTCTCTTCATCCAGAAGACGTCAATCTTTTGCGAATTAAATTCCATTTTAAGCATCCAGTCAGCTGCTAAATCTATAAATGTTCCTTTCGTCATCCTGCTCAGATCAGCCAGTTGTACTGACATACCTAAAAAAGGATTTAGTATCCATGACGGTTGTCAGCTCAGAGCTCAGTTCTGGAAGGTGATTTAACAGTTTCTCTTCCAAATCATGCAAGATCTATATCATGCAAGGAATGTGAGAAATTAGTACCACCGACAGGTCCATTGCAATTTCTTCGACAATTGTCTGAATACAAAGGAGAGACTCAAACATCATCTTTTGTAAAAACTTGGACCTCAAACTAAGTTTTGCGAGAAATACTTTGATTTTATTCATAGCTGCTATAATGTTTTCTTCTTTCCTTTGGATGCTCTTGTTTAAAATATTTAGGTGGTTAAAAAGATCCGCGAGAAATGCTGATTTTAATATCCAGATTATGAGTCTTGTAAGAACGTTGACAATAAACCTTTTAGTTTCAGAACTCATGTCAATACCTTTCCTTTGGAAAGCACCTGACCTATGTGTGATAAAGGAGATTTTGCTGGAGCGAACCCATGTCTTCACAAATGATCCGAAACAGTAGAGTTTGCAAGGCTTTAACTTAATAGAGTTTACAACTTTGATCTCCTCTTTAAGCACATCATTTAAATCAGAATTTAAAATTGTGGCCACCAGAGCATGTAGATGAAGAAAGCAGTGTGTCAACGAAAAATTTAGCCTTGTTGATTTTAATTTTACTGCCAGTAATAGCTTTAGCATCATCACTACAAATGGCGATACATTTTGTCCAATCAGCCTCGTAGTTGCAAGTGCTTTCTAAAAACATGTCTTACAAACACTGGCCAGTAGTGTTCGCAGGGAGTGCTTTGCAAAATAAAACGTCTTCCTTGATACTTTCATCTGTTTCAAAGCGCACAAATACTATAAATTGAGCACACTCTCAACCATCAGTAGATTCATCAAACTGCAAAGCAAAATGTGGGTTGTTCTTTAATTTTTCGACTAATTGTTCTCGAATGTCACCGGACGTATCCTTTATTCTGCGTTCAGTGATATTATCAGAAAGTGGTATGGTTTTTAGCTTGTTTGCCTCTTCCTTACCTAACATAATTTCTAACATATCCAGGGTTGCTGGCAAAATAAGATTCTCTTCATCTGCATGCGGCTTCTCTGCTTCAGCGACTCGGAATGCGACTCGGTGACTAGCTAGTAACGCTGTCTCGTTGAACAGGATACCTAGAATCAGATAAAAAATATTGTTAAATCAGAAAAACGAATAAAAAATCAAACATAAATACTATTTTAAATCAACAAATAAAATTACTATTTTATTATCTGAATCATAGTAGTTTGCTGCTGGTTAATTGTTTTCAGCTTCCTTTCGAAGAAATCCAACGGTTTATCAGCTTCCTTGGAATGTTTAGTTGAGAGGTGACGCAGAAGCTTTGATGGTTTCGTACTCTCGCGTGACAATACTTCGCCGCAAATTACACATTGAGGTTTGTTGTTCATGACAGTAAAGCCACACATCAGATAACTGTCGTCATAAACTCTATTTTTGTTCGATTATGATTCGCTTCTGCCACTATAACTTGTACCAGACGTGGAGGGCTGCACAGATCTTTTAAGAAACTTCTCCATTTTATGCTCGCTCAGAGTGAAGCGCGGAAACAGTAATCACGTCCGTACTTGCTGGCGTACTCGGACAACTGATTGGAGTGACAGAAAATGCGCAACTATGCCACCATTGACCCCTTCTCACCCCCAGGCCTCTACCGCAGCAAAGAATATAATTATATCTCGGCCTGCAGACCACTGCGACCTCTTTTCACTTCTCTATCAGTATAGAATCAATAAAAAGAAAATTAAATACGTTGCCTTTGAAATCGCTGACATACTTTTACTATGGTTCTGGGGGTCAAAAAGGTTAAAAACACTTCTCTAGAGCTTTTAAAAAAGAAACAAAATATAGATTGAAATTACAGTGAAATACAGAGCTTTGTAGCTGCTTAGAAGCGTTGATAAATACCAACGGGGACAGTTGAAAATGTGTACTCCGACTGGGACTCGAACCCGGGATGTTCTGCTTACATGGATAGGCTGTATCCGACTCATCTGCAGTGCGGATGCAGTCACATTGCTCAAACTCTTATGGGAATCGGTAAATTGACTGCCGCGAGTAATGAGTATAGTGGGCAGGGCACTACAAATGTAGTGTGTGGACAATAAGTTGGAAATGTGGGTCTCACGGTGAACGTGCCAGAGATAAGTCCCTGCAGTCGCACTATCCTGTGTCCTCAATTGCTCAGTCGGATAGAGCGTCTGCCATGTAAGCAGGATATCCTGGATTCGAGTCCAAGTCGGGGCACTCATTTTCAGCTGACTGATGATATTTATCAACGCCCGTAAGCAGCTACAGAAGTATGAATTTCACTGTAATTTCATTCTTTGAGAGCTGCAAAATCGCCGAAGGTTTCAGATCTTTCCGACACCACATTCACATAAAATATACAGTGCTTGCGTAGCGTATTGGATATAGTACAGGCCTCCTATACAGCAGATTGTGCGTTCGAATCTCATCGTGTGCTTAGACTTTTTTATTTTTAAATCTTTTTCGAAATGACTTTGACCACTATTTTTATTCAGTTAACTGGTTGAAATGTATTTTTTATTCTCTTCCTTCATTATAATCACCATATTAACTTTTTCAATTGCTCTCATTCTACTTGTCTTAGTTCTTTTTCCACTTGGAATCGTTGTCCATGTGATTTTAATACATGGAAATAATTGATGGCATAATTAACATAAGTTTGATTTCTTTCATTTCATCATCCTATTTTTGTCTATGCTGTTGCGTTGATTACGTCTGTTCGCCGTTTTGCTTATATTTCGTTTTGCTTACAATCCGTTTTGTTGTTTAAAATTTCATCTGCGTTTTTGTCCATAGTGCATAAGAATTCGTGTTTTAAATTTTGTATGACGATTACCGTCCAATAAAATGTACATCTTGTAATGAAAATTGCATTACTGACACCACTGCACACACCTTTGTTTTAAAACATAGCTCGGCATTTTCAAACGTTTAAATATTATGGTAGATAAATTAAATTAATTAAATTCACAAGCATAAAGATTCCAACTGGAAAAAGAATTACAGGAAGAAAAAATGAAAGCAACTAAAAAAGGTAACATGGTGATTAAAATGATGTGACAGAGGAATAGAAATAAAAAAATTAAATTTAAACCAATTTATTAAATAAAAATAATGAACAAAGTCATTTCGGTTAAAATTTAAAAAATTAAAAAAAAACGTAGCATTTGATGAAATTCGAACCCACAACCTTCTGTATATGAGGCCAGTACTATAACCACTACGCTAAGCAACCAGTTTGCCTATCATTTCGTTTTTAAACCTGTAGAGCATCATGCGAAATTCCGAAACTTTTTTTTCCGTCGATTACTCGCAAACAAGCGCCGTCCAGAGTGAATGGCTGTAGGGTGTGATACCTGGCACACCTACAACAGCGTATACATGCTTTCAAATTCAAAACGCAGAGAGATGGGTTCCGAACCGAGGGGTGTGGTGGTGGTGGTGGTGGTGGTGGTGGTGGTGGTGGTGGTGGTCGTCGTCGTCGTGGTCGTGGTGGGGGCAGGTGTGTTTGTATTAGCGGCGTCAAAAAAGGCACCCATCCGCCAACATACCGCTAACAGTATCAGAAACCCCGAGAAAGCCTGACAAAGCGAAGAAGAAGAAGCAGCAGAAGCTTTATTTACTCATTTATGTACATAACATGGTAACATTAAGATTGCTGTACTGAGCATGCAAGAAATTGTATCAGTACTACCTAATAGCCCACAACATTTATTACTGAATAAAGTATATACAGGGTGTTACAAAAAGGTACGGCCAAACTTTCAGGAAACATTCCTCACACACAAATAAAGAAAAAATGTTATGTGGACATGTGTCCGGAAACGCTTACTTTCCATGTTAGAGCTCAGTTTAGTTTCGTCAGTATGTACTGTACTTCCTCGGTTCACCGCCAGTTGGCCCAATTGAAGGAAGGTAATGTTGACTTCGGTGCTTGTGTTGACATGCGACTCATTGCTCTACAGTACTAGCATCAAGCACATCAGTTCGTAGCATCAACAGGTTAGTGTTCATCACGAACGTGGTTTTGCAGTCAGTGCAATGTTTACAAATGCGGAGTTGGCAGATGCCCATTTGATGTATGTGTTTGTACGCTTCTCAACAACAGATTCGGTGACCGATGGATTGGTAGAGGCGGACCAATTCCATGGCCTCCACGCTCTCCTGACCTCAACCCTCTTGACTTTCATTTATGGGGGCATTTGAAAGTTCTTGTCTACGCAACCCCGGTACCAAATGTAGAGACTCTTCGTGCTCGTATTGTGGACGGCTGTGATACAATACGCCATTCTCCAGGGCTGCATCAGCGCATCAGGGATTCCATGCGACGGAGGGTGGATGCATGTATCCTCGCTAACGGAGGACAATTTGGACATTTCCTGTAACAAAGTGTTTGAAGTCACGCTGGTACGTTCTGTTGCTGTGTTTCCATTCCATGATTAATGTGATTTGAAGAGAAGCAACAAAATGAGCTCTAACATGGAAAGTAAGCGTTTCCGGACACATGTCCACATAACATATTTTCTTTCTTTGTGTGTGAGGAGTGTTTCCTGAAAGTTTGGCCGTACCTTTTTGTAACACCCTGTATAATAGGTAAGTCTCTTTGAAGAGCGCCGACATTGGACACAATATTTGACTATTAATCACTACGTATCAAAGTTCTACGTCCACTGGCTGAGCGATGAATGTGATGTGCAAACGGAGCTCGTCGGAACAGCTGACAAGATGTAGGCTCAAGGATACCTCCTGACTCTCCGATTCGCTGTGCTGTCCATGGGTCGTGAAGCCCCCTAAATACTGGGAGGGTGGAAGGCTTCTGAGAAAATCTCGAATTCTGTCGATACGCTCGGTGCAGCAAAATAGTACGGCAAGGGCGGCTCCCTCTGTGCACCGGACCGGAACTATTGTGTCGTCTAGCCGCATACGCCTGCTATTCAGACAACCCGTATGACTCTACGGCATTCCGAGAACACAGTAAGGGCCATCAGGCTGTCTCTTACATATAACCAGGTATTCCTCATAATATCCTGCATTACATTCATTTGATAGGTGTGTTATAAGTTACGGAGTTCTTGAAAGTAGCAGCACGTTTAATTGTGCGCAGAGTGCAGGGTAGTCTTGATGTAGAGGTGGACGGCAGCGACAGAGAAGTTTGCGATTGTTTTTGGTTTATCTGTGGGTACAGGAATGACAGATACGTAATAACTGATGCAAGGTACTGCGGCACAGGTGCACTGATGAGCCGATGAAGCAGAAACAGCGTGTGGTAGTGAAACATGTCTGGCCGCAGCCATCACAACAGGGCGTATGACCGACTGCTGAGATCCGTGACGGTTTCAGTTGCTTTCTCTACCAGGAGCTGTTAATCTCACTCGCAAAGAGAATTTTTTCTGTACCTATTATTGCGTACAAAGTCATTGATGTATACCAAGAACAATAATGGTCCTCCGATGTTGCATCGAGGAATCTCTATATTAATGTATTTCGACACGTACAAAGTCCGTGTGCCACGTTTTAGTTGCATATGTTTTGTATGAGGAAATTAGGACAGCAGTTTGTTGTTTGTGTCTTCTCTCGACTCCTGCCCGAGGTATTAGGTAAGGACGCCTTCATGTTTGAGTATCCATTTCATTCTTTCATTTCAGGTGCATTTCCTGTTTTTTCTATGGATCACTTTTTTTCGCTGGAGTACTGATATTCTGTAGGAAGATGGTTCAAATCCCCGTTCGGTCATCCAGATTTTTTTTTATTTTCCAAAATCGCTTGAAGTGAATACGGGGGTGGTCCCCCTGAATGGGGACCGTCGATTTTCTCCCCAACTATTCCAAATCCGAGCTTCACTCCGTCGTTAATGACCTTGTCCGTAATGGGGCGTTAAACGCTAATGTTCCCTATTCTTTTCAGTTAGTCCTGTATCAGTTACATCTCTCTGAATCACAATCTTAAATTGTGTACTCGACTTACTACTCCCTTTTCAAATAAGTTTTCAATATGTCTATCTTAAAACTGATTTGAAGACAGAGGAGAACACAGAGTTAAAAATGTAATAAATATGAACACGTAATTGTAACCAGAGATACAAAAATAAATTTTCTAAAGAACGTTGGTTCCGTTTCAAAATTCAGATGTGTACTCTCAACATGTTCAACCCTTACACTGCTTTCGGTGGGGCCACCTCACCATACGGCAAAACTCATACGTTTATCGATATATCCTCAACGAAGTCTCAGAACAGAGTAACTCGCAATGATCAGATACTTGCACCTGTTATGTCTGCTCACGATGTGTTATTCCTTAAGTACGTCTTGCAGTGTCCAAAGAACTAACTACATGTGGCGAATTTTGAGATCATATGTGCATGAATGTATCTGAGCTTACACTTGAGGCCTGTCATATTTCTAGGCAGACAACGTCAGAAAATAAAATTTCGATATAAGTTATGAAATGTCTGATTTCGCTTTGAGACTCGGTGATTTATATGATAAACTCTCTCGTATAAAAACTGTAAGAGCAAAGAGCAAACTTGCACCGTGGCCTACAGATCACCTGAGATACCTTATAAGTATCAGAGACCAGCGCACAGGACATATAAACGGCACCCGACCTCTGATAACCATCTCGCCAACAAGCAACTACGCAACCGCGTTAGTTAGTCTGTGAGAAATGCATAACTCAGGTGTGCGCACTCGTTAAATGAGCACTTTCACAGGCCTGCCTTCTGGTGGAAAAATCTAAGAGATCCATAAATATGCAAACCCAAATCTACAACTGAGCTGCTAGTTCCTGTTGATATCAAAATCATTATTTCGCCGTGCTGCATCTATACTTGACCAACGCACAAAGGCGCAGATCATCGATGCCCTTAAAAAACCAGTGTTAGGTACACAGGCAAGACTTTTTCTGTATTTCTTAACTCATACGCTCACGAGGTCAGTTGAACGTGTTCGTTCTGCAGCCACAGGGCACGATGATATGGCAATGCAAATGATCAGTTTCCTCGTCGATCCACTAGCGTCTATATACGTGTTACGTTTATTAAAATTATTTCATCACCAAGGACTTTAACAGATATGCGCATCGAGATGATGGTGTATCTTGAGGGTAAAATCTTCTGGGTGTTTACGATGCCGTATATTCCTCTCGAACTTCCAGACTCGCCGTTTCGACCCCTCTGCTAATATCTTCTTCGGGAGTCTCGTGGTGTCTCCAGGTGACGGAGCATTGTCGAAAACCGGTGTAGTGTTCACTTATGAAAGCATGTTTTCGTAATTTTATCAAAATAGAATGAAAACAGGTGAGAGAATTTCATCAGAGATGACAGCTATAGAATTCCGACCGTGTGACAACTCGGAGAGGAAGTTAAAGAGGGATGTGGTGCGGCCTGGTCAACTAGCAGACTTTGCCTTCAGTAACGCGTACAGAAATCTGCAAACTTAGGTAATAATGTACTCTTCGACTCGTGTTTAGAGATAGGTTCTCTGAACATCAAGATTATGTCATTTAATGTTGCTACACCTCGCGTAGAAGTTAACATTCGAAATAAATATCGATAATCTTTTCTCTTTGTCCGTAATTTACCTAACGCTTGTAGTAAAATCAGTGCAGTAGCTCAGAATGGATCAGCAGGAGTTGTATAAACGGCAACCTTCGCAGATAAGCTATAGTTACGCAGAAACCTTCTAGATACTTGTACTTTTAATTACACCTATGCTAAGGTTCGCGTTGTCAAAAAAGCGAGCCTACATCGCTGCGGCCATAATCTCGGATTAAAGAATTTTCACTGGCAGTGCCAAAAACTTTTAGAAGTTGATCACCTTACAGTGTACTTACTTCTGCTGAAGATCAACTTTCAAATTTTGCATTAAACAAAGAGTTAAAAAATCACCGTAAGTTAAATCTTCACGAACCACTTTAGAGTAAGTCACGTGAATCTGAAAACAGGCTTGCGTGTTTCGTCGACATTTAGCATCTGGGAGTTGTTTTGTTTTTCTTTTTTTTCTAGGTCTTCTGTCTTTTGACTGATATGTTGCCCTTCTGCAAGTCGATCTCTCGCTCTCTGAGTAGGAACAACAGACAACATCCGCAACTAAATGTTGTACATGTCCAGTCTCTGTTGCCCCATTCAATTTTTACGTTGTATTGCTCTATCTGGAACCATGAAAGTTATCCCCAGATAAAAAAAAACACACATCCTATCATCCTACCTTTTTTTCTGGTCAGTGTTTTCCACTCATTCCTCTCCTCACTGATTTTGCGGGAAACCATCTCATCTCTTATTACATCAGTCAATTTCTGGACTTTTCCGATTTTCCCGTAGCCATTATACACTTGCATACAATCCTGTGCTGCAGACTTACATCTTAAGAAATTTCTTGTTCAAATTAAGGTCTTTTTTGATACTGGTAAACTCCTTTGGCGAGGTATTATTTTTCCTGTGCTATTCTGCTTCTGATATCCTCATATTCATTGTGTTTCTTATAAGGTTGCAGAATCTCTTCGCTTCAACTTCTACGTGGTCCCAAGTTTTGTGCTCAGTACACTGCTTTACTCTCAATCCACACTTGCTGCTCAGAACACTGTTGAGTCCATTCAATACGACCTGTAATTCTTTCTCATTTTCAGCGAGGATAGAAATGTCATTAATATAGCATATGATTGACATCGTTATACTGTGAATTTTACTCCCTGTTCAGGACTTTTATTACCATCACTGCTGCAACGCATTTAGCAGTAGTACTCATTTTACTAAGGTTTGAAGCTCTTCTTTCGTTCTTCCGATTTAAAAACTGGGTTGTTTTGGAAATCACCCTTATGCAGACACAATTAGTTTATTTTTATATTTACCCAGACATGTTTCGACACCAATGTGTCATCTTCTGTGGGTCAATTTTTTTTTTTTGTTTCTGTAAAGTACAATATCACGTTTGTAATAATGTAACTCCTGTAGGTCTAAGAAATACAATATTTGCCATTTGCTTCGTTTTGTTCGGACACTCACCTTAAAATTGCATCGCTATCTGAACTGTATTATTATACACATTTTCTGTAAGTGCATGTGAGGTGAATTAGTGAGCGGAAATTTGTGAAAAACTGAGTGAAAGCAATGCACTAATAGCAGCCGATTGAGACACCAACCAGGGACACGAAACAGGACGAAAATGTAAGTACAGAAACGTAGACAACCGCTACCCACGAAACAGCTCTCTACAAATACGCAATAATTTTCTTCATGGCTAGTTTGCAGATGACATGCTGTCAAAAAAACGACCACTAAAATCGATGTATAATAATTCAGTTCAGTTAGCGATGTAACCTTAAGGTAAGTGTCCAAACAAAACGTTGTCATGACATTGTTTGTGCACAGGCAACGCCTGCTGTGTAGGCTGCCGGGAAGAGCGTAGAGTGCAAGGGTAGCCGACATTCAGGGGCGCTGCTTTACGCTAGCTCCTTATACTGAAACTGGTACTATTCAGTGTTGGTACGAAACTTTGTGCACTGCATGACTTCTCCGTTTCTTTTACAGTTGTGCGGTGGAGAGGGTAACATGCATTGTGCCCCGTATCCATATAGTTTAACTCCCGTAATTTCTTGCCAGTCTTCCAAAAAAGTTTATGAAGTTACTCTCGGGCGCATCTGCTGCTCGGGCGCAAAAAGGGTAATTATACTTAACGAAACAAAGTTCATGGTTGTTCTTGGTAAATAATGAAGTTGCAGGAATGCGTTGGTCGTTTTTCGTAAGGCACAGTTTCTCCGAAGGAAGTTTTAAATTATTTTTGGCCACGCGAGAAGTGAAAACCGATGGAGCAATCAATTAAAGGCTCATGTGGTATGTACTGATACGTTGAGTCTCACTTTGTGCAGCTGTTTATGCGTTGATGAAATTATACAGGTTGGTCAGAAACAGTCTGAAAAGCTTGCAATGGTGTTCCAAGATAGGTTGTGCTGATAAGTAATTGTTACGAAAAAAATTCTATGCTTTGCGCCGTTTCCGAGTTAATTACACTGAAGTTAGTTAATCAGGTCGTTGCGCGGCAAATTCAAGCAGCCTGCGAGAGACGGTGTCACCAAACGTGTTCTTTCTGTGGTTTCCTAGTACAGAACAAGAGAGCGATACAAACATTGGACATGGAACAGTAATAGGGATCGAACCCGAGCCAAGTGCTGAGCAACCTTTTGTGTTCATCATTTATGATACAAGAACAGTTGACACTAATTGTGTCTGGCGGAGCGCTTGAATTTGAGCACGTAACGGCCTGATTGGCTAACTTCGATTCTAATTAACTCGGAAACGGCGCAAGTGTGGAATTTTCTCCAGAACTGTTGTTTCTGAGCAGAACCTATCGTGCAACGCTCTTACAAGCTTTTCGGACTGTTTCTCTCCACCCTGCATGACGGTCCGATGCTAGGAAGCTAATCTCTATTAATTCCTTTTATGAAGATTTAAAGTTTTGCCATTGAGTGAAACATTTGCAGTTAACAACAAATCTTGTGGATGCAGAAATGTAAATACAGTGTATTGCAATTTTCTTTATTACCAAAAAATATATCAGTATTGGATTACAGGTGGATTGATACCATTTGGACTTGCGGAGGATCCCATGGCCTTTGTATCGAATTGCACTATAAAGGTTAGTGTCGGTCACATGCTGCCCTTGTTTTTCTTTGTACTAACTATCTGCCTGTGTGTCGCTGCGGTAATTTTTTAGGTATGATCATGACTGCACCGCTGAAACTGGTTATCAGTGTTAAAAAAAACGTACCATGTGAGCGAGAATTTTACATTTACGAGTATAATCTAAGATTGACTGAAATTAACTTGTACAAAGCTTATTTATGAATTATTGAGCTAATTATGTTAGTGAAAATCTCAGGGTAGCTTTTTCTAGGTCTTAGTTATTATTTTGGGAGAAATGGAACATTAGCAGGAAGACGAGGAACCCCCATCCCACACTCCGAACAGTTCTCTTTGACCAAAATTTAGAACACAGTGCGGGAAAACATTTCAAGTACCGATTATTTAGAACTAATTTAATTACAGGCAGTGAGTTTAAGCTACAAAAATTACAATAATCCACAATCCTGGGCAAAACGCTCCTCACTGCGTTAGTACATCTTTCAGCAAAGTAATATGTACTTCGCCGATGGGACGCATGTTTATTTAAATTTAATGAATGTGAATTAATGATGAATATAGGGCAGCTATATTGAACAACAGGGCAGCAGGTACTTCACACACTATGCCACAATCTAGTCGCGTTATGCCAGTCTACATGATGGTCATTCGCTGCTTGTGCCAGTATGGACGGGAAGCTTTTTACCGTATGGGGTACCGAACTTTATAGCAATGACGATCAGATTGTGCACTGCAGGATTTACGTTGTTAGTAGTGTTAGTTGCTGGGAACGACGACGTAGGGTTGAAATACAAGCGTCATTGTGCATTGCAGCTGTAGTCAGTCAGCACTGCAGAGAGTCAACATGGCTCTGGACAAAGCGAGCACTGCTTCACTCGTACGGCTGTTTCATCAAAACAACAGCAGTAGTGCTGTTGCTCTTCGCGACCATCAACGCGTTAAAGTCCTCTTTCCGCACCGCGGTTGAAGACGGTGATTTGCAAGTTGGAAGTGACTGGCTCCTGTGGGAAGCCGACGGTCAGTTGCGCCACAAACTGTTGAAGAAGTTACTGCTGTCATGGCTGAGAAGGCTGGACGCCTTGTGCGGTCTTCAAGTAGTGGATGAGTTTTGTCATAGCAGCTGAAAAGGCCACGGTCCACGGTTCGAAAAGTGCTGCGAAAATCTGTGAAAAGGCATCTCCAGTGCCGTGGATGCTGACGGTCGTCATATTGAGCAACGTTTGTAACCTGGGACGTGAACAGAGTACAACAAATGTACTCTCTTATGTGGATATTAAAAAGCGTTCATTTCTACGTTTTACTCGTTATTTGTCTTCCGCATGTCCTTACATGTCTGCACAGAGTTTCAGTGTCCTGCGATCACTCGTTTTTCACGGGGACCCTCTCAAGTAGCGAACGTTTAGTAATAACCACCTTGTCTTGGGAGGTAGAAGAGGCTGGACGTAGAACTTTCCAGTTCATACCTGATGATTTGATGGAACGCTTGGAAATGAAATACTTTGAGCCCACACGAGGACTGATCCATTTTCTCACTGGCCATGGACCCTACCCGACATACTTATGTCGATTTGGGAAGAGGGCTACACCAGCGTGTGACTGTGGCGATTCGGAGGGTACGCCCGACCATGTAGTTTACGAATGCTCCCTCTTAAATGATGTTGCGAACACACTTCGAGACAGACTTCCAAACCATGACACATATCAACTACTTAGACGGGAGGACACTTTCCAGATCTTAAACACATTGGCCAACGAGGTATCGCGGGAAGTTTTAACAGAATACTTGAGGGACATAAACTAAATAACCAAGACAACCATCACTGATTGCGTCCAGAGCTCTATTCCCATACCGCCTGTGCGTGGACTGGCCGACTTTCCATCATAGTTGGAATCCGCCACGCGCAGGATTGGGGGGGGGGGGGGGGTCAATACCACCGATAATGACACGCACCTGAAATGACGTAGGATAAGTTAGTTTGTAGGACTTAGTTTTTAGGAAACCGTGCTAGGGAACTGCAGCGAATTGACATGGTGGCCTGCCCAGTGCCAGGGGCACCGCTCTTCGGGTTTAGCTCGATGAGCAATGGCTATCAAAGTAGGTTTATATCTTTTACTGGTACACATGTGACGCTGCAGGCGATAGGAATTAGTTATAAGAATTAGATATAAGCTGTAGATATTAGAAATTAAATGCCCATTGTATGAAAAAGTAACTGTAGCTCACTCAAAAACAGTAACTAGCTGCAAATTAAGTATAAGATGTATAAGTATTATGACCCAGTAATGAAATAAGGAAGTGGGTTAATTTTGTGTAATTATAATGGTTTTGTTAATAAAGAATTTTTAAAAAATAAATAAAAATAACCACCTTGTATCTAAGTTTATTTTAACGTAACTGATTTATATAAGAATTCATCGGCCGTCGTTTGAATCTGTTTTAACATTGCACAAATTGCACCAACGAAAAATGGAGACTTTAAAAACGACGTGCCGCTTGTGTTGTGAATAGTATGTTTTAGCCACAATCTGCGTAATATAAAAGATTTGTGGTTTAGCTTACTAGTTTTTCCTTTAATTTCGTCCGCATAAATAGACGTAGAAATTTTTACCAAAGACCTTCGTAATCAGCGCTCCGTCTCGTTTCTGCCAACGTAATTGAATTCACTTTTAGAAGTTGGATGTATGCACTGGCGTCGCACACGGGGAAGCCGAGACAGTTACGAAAAAACCTGTCAGCGGGAATAAAATGGCGGCGACAGCAGCTCTTGAGGTAGTTACATTTCCGTACTATTCGAAGCAGGGGCTGTGTCACATTGCGCGGCGACTCGTCCGCTGAGATACCGTGCGGACTTTCTATTTTCGTTCATTACAGTGCACCCAGAAGTTGTAAAAATTCGCTCACAGTTGCAACTTGGGAATTCCTCCGTGATTTGGCACTTTGTCAATTTCACGCTCCTAGCGTTGTGTGTGGTGCAATGTGTGTGACTTGTGCTGCAGGGAATAAGGAGAGTAACCAGTGACTACAGATCTCATTAACTGGGAGAAGTTTATGAAAGCAAATTCTTTTCGACAGTTTAGTTCTTCTCAATTATGAGTGAGCCTGCAATTAATGAAATTAATTATTTAGTGAATCGTAATAGTGTTGTCACTGAAATAATAAAAGTTGATAGTTTGCCGATTACGAAATAGGCAAAACTCTGTTTTCAGTTAGTGACTCCTAACGAAAATAATTTTAGAGAAATTTCACTGTGTGAAAAAAAAAATTACAAAGATGTACAGGCTCTAAGTTTCAATTAGTGCCACGGATAACGTGGCTGAATATAACAGATTTTACCTGAGGCTTTAAAATAAGCATGTTATGCACTATGCAACGGTGTTGCACGCTGCTAGTTACATTTATAATACTATACGTGATGTGAAGCTAGTAGTTAAGCTACCGAAACTGGTGATCTCTCTGTGAAAATTTTTAATGTTAAATGCTACTGAAACGATATATAGAAAACTTTTGAAAATTTTGCAAAGTTTTTAAAATTTTCATAATTTTATATTTCATTATTTGCAGACCTGTATTTGGCCGAATTTTAGATGAGTGATACCTATCGCCAGAAATTGGAATTATTCAGTGGGTGGTTTGTATACTGAGTTTCAAATGAGAACTTGCGTTCACTATGCTAAATTTTGTAGCGATTTAACCAATACTAGAGGCTCACGAGTGAATCGTTGGCCTTTAAGCTTTTGTCGCTTGCAGCGATGGATTAAGAATTCCAGAACGGAACTGTGGCCTCACTTGACCTCACGCTTTTGCACCAGTGTATAGTTTTTGCTAAAAGGCAGTACATATCAACGATACGAACAACGACAGTTGCTACTGATCAGCAGTAATCAGAAAACACCACTGGAGGAGGATGTCGAGTAGTTGAATCGAGGAAATGCTGTAGGACACTTCACTTTGCTGCAGAATCCTTGAACATATCCTCAGTTCGAATATAATAAACTTTAGTGTGGCTACGCAGTTTATGGCCACGAATCAGCATGGTTTTAGAAAGCATCACTCTTTACTATATTCTTTGTGGGATCTAAAATTTAAAAACCTCTCTCACACCGGCCTGATTTAGCCTCACTGATCAGGATAGTAAAAAACATGCGTATATTAAGGGAATTTTCATTCACAAAGCAGGCTTATCACATTCACGCAGTTCAATACTGTTCTATCCCGATTAAATTGAGCTTAACTTAAATTCCATAAGGCAGTGAAGGCAGTCTCGGTGCGACGAAAATTATCTGTCGATCTCCTGAAAACATTTGTAATAATTATTAACTTTCGGTGATCACATGGGGAAGACCGGAGATCTGCTGGTAAGACCGTGTTAGCCTATTTTTTGGAAGTATTAAACTGGATATCTTGAGCATACAAAACGGCAGGTTCTTCCAGTGTAAATCAGACGTTCCCCACTGATCCCGTGCAACAAAGCGTAGTAAGCAGACACTGTCAATAATAATCAGTTAAATAATACGCGAACACACTTACTTTAGTTCATGTATTAAATTCCTTCTCATACAGAATCTCATCAAGATGGCGACTCGCTCAACAATACATACATACACATCTTCGTTCTTTCACGGCGAATCCGCAAGATCTCAATCATTCTTTTCATAAGAGAAAACATAGATAGCAGAGAAGCTATTCCGTGGAGTAAATGGACGCTCCAAGGAATAATAGGGCTTGAAACTACTTTGCATTGATAATCATCGTATGTTAAAGTTTAGGAAGCGGTAAGATAAGAAGAGATATTTCGAGATATGTACTGAATTATATAATTTATAAAATTTCTGAAAATATCGCGGAGATACCGCTGCAAGACTAGATTTCCGGAAAGCATCTCACACGCTGCCCCACTGCAGGCTGTTAATGAAGGTACGAGCATATAGAGTAAGTTCGCAGATATGTGAGTGGCTCTAAGACTTCTTCAATAATAGAACTCAGTACGTTGTCATCGACGGCGAGTGTTCATCAGAGACAAGGGCATCGTCTGGAGTGCCCCAGAGAAGTGTGATAGGACAACTGTTGTTCTCTATATACATAAATGATTTGGTGGACAGGCGTGATGAACGGCAGCTAGCTTTAATTGTGGAAAAATGTAAGTTTATGAGGATAAATGGGAAGGACCAACCTGTAATGTTCGAATACAGTATTACTAGTGTCTTGCTTGATACAGTCAAGTTGTTTAAATAACTGCGCGTAACATTGCAAAGCGATATGAAATGGGATGAGCATGTGAGAACTTTGTTAGGGAAGGCGAATGGTATTCTTCGGTTTATTGGGAGAATTTTAGGAAAGTGTGGTTGACGTATAACTGAGGCGGCATGTAGGGCGCTGGTTCGACCTACTCTTGAATACTGCTCGAGTGTTTGGGTTTCGTACCGCGTCGGACTGAAGGGTTACATCGAAGCAACTCAGAGGCGTGCTGCTAGATTGGTTACTGGTAGGTTCGAACAACAAATAAGTGGTCCTGAGATGCTTCGGGAACTCAAATGGGAATCCCCGGAGGGAAGGCGACGTCCTTTTCGAGAAACAGTATTGAGAAAATGTAGAGACCCAGCATTTCAAGCTGACTGCCGCCAGCATACATTGCGCCTAAGGACCACGAAGATAAGCTGCTAGAAATTATAGCCGGTACTGAGGCATATAGATTTCCTCGCCCTATTTGGAGGGGAAGAGGGGAGGGATTGACTAGCAGTATTGCATGGTACCCTCCGCCACGCACCTTACGGTGACTTGCGGAGTGTCAGTGTAGATGTATATGACACACAGAACGCGATCCGGCGGCGGGCACAAGAGCCATATGTTGATTCAGTTTCCAATTTCGTGCAGAACATCGGCTTCTATTAGTAGCAGTAGTTTCCCCAATGTGTAACGCGGGGCGATGTTGGAAGCGGTCGCCGCAAGGCATATCGGAAATGCCAGATCCGCTGCCGACAGCTGATTTTAAGTTACCAATGCCTAGACTGCGGCAAAAGACGCGTTTTATAGCCCTGAACTTAAACTCGTGTCCTAACCTAACCAGAACATTGTGATGTGCAATGTATCCGAAAAAGCGGCGGTCTGCAATTTGCGGCAGAACTAAAATCACGATCAATTCGTCCACGGCTATTAAACTAACCTCTACGAGCAAACTAAGACAGAAGAAGCTCAGTTTCAGCGCTGAGAGCTAACTGTAATTTCTCGCTACCTTTGGTTAGCTGAAATTATTCTTTCACTGACTGCACGAGATCCTACGTTACCAAACGATGAGCAGTCCTCGTTGGCACTTGATTGCAGATTTTAGACGACTCAGGCAGATTCCAGAAGAAAAAAAGAATGATAGGTAGAAAAATAACAGCAAATAAAAATAACAGCAAGTAAAAAAGTCAATACGATGATGAAAATTACGTGGCAAAAATTAGAAATAGAAAATACATTAAATCAATTAACTCAATGAAAATGATAATCAAAGCCTTTTGATTAGATTTAGAAATTAAATGTTGTCACATTTGGTGAGATTCGAACCTACGACTATCACCGAGAAAGTTATTACGCTAACCATTTCGCTAAAGTGCAACAGTGAGCCAAGTTGTTACGATTTTGGCTGTGATCATCCTGTTGCATTGATGAATTGCAGCCTTCAAAAACTCGGTTTGACGTAGTGTTATGCGAAACTTATCTGATGTAAGGCAAACGCTGTGATTGTGGTAACCGCACTTGTGACGCTGAACCGCGTGCAGAAGTATCCAGTAACGTTAGTGCTGCGTATCAAACATGTGTATTTCATTATTGTGTGTGTGTGTGTGTTTTGTTGCTGGTGTGGTTATCATGTGTGATGAAATACGAAATAAAAGTGCCAGACCCATAACTCAGGAGTCAAACACGTCAAGAAAGAATGCCGGACAAGGATTTGGGAGTGAACTGACCAATTCTTGTGGCATTTTGGCGACGGCGAACGGCTCGGGCGTGGCGTGGACCGCTCTGATTGGAGGAAACCAGTTCCAACGCGTGAAGTGTCAACTATCAAGTAATTTTAATCAGACTATAGCAGAGCTGCAAGCTGTGCACACCTTGTGTAAAATACTGAACTACAAATGGAGGATACTTCAATAAGTGTTCAACAAGATTTGGCAGAAAATACAATAGAAACTGCTGCCTTCTGCATAAGAGATGGATATAAGTTTGAGGATACACTTTGTGTTGTTGGACTAGAGGACGAGACGCCAGTGGACAGTTGTCTACCTGGAAACGCTGCTAAATGCATCCGAACAGCATTTCCTGATTACTTCATGAATGAAGGGGCACGGAAGTGATTTAACCGTACATCAAATTTGAAATTAGGATTAACATGCAGCTGAGATGTTTGCTTTAAATACAACGTTGTCTAGAGTGAATTTGTAGAGTATTTTGGCTACTACAGTATTTCCTATAATACTGATATTTGGTGTAAATAGACAGTACATTTCTTATCGATTAAATTGCTCTCTGTTGTGGACATGGCAGCGAAATTTACTTCGAATTTTCCTATGGTGGACAACAACGCATTCTTATTTGGAACACTGTTGTGTTTCATTTCGTATACTGCAGGCCACTTTTCAGTCTCGGTGAGAAATTCTGTTGCATTGATGTTAGGTCCCAGTATTCCCGTATTAATGCCGTATTTACGACGGTGCACGAGCAACCACTTCCGCTGACAGTAGCTTCTGAGCAAGTGACTGGGAGGCCCACAACTCGCGCTGTGGCGCAGTCTGGACACTAGAGATGGGTAGTTCGCGAGCGAACGGGTGCAAAGGAACGGTTCACCAAGGTGAACGAAAGGACCGAGGAACGAATTCCAAGGAACGATCGGTTCATAGTTCGCTTCTGTCTCGGCGGTCTACTTATAGTTCCCGGGAACGAGGAACGATCGGTTCATAGTTCACTAGTTCACTTCGGTCGCAGTGGTCACTTCGGCAGTTCTCGTTCCAGCCTCGGTCGCGTGCTCGTCTGTCTCGGTCTCCTTCGGCCACACTCATCGTTCTTCGCAGGACCACCTGTCTCAGTTCCACTGCCGACTGCTCCTAGTTAGTTCAGTATCCAGTTGTTCGTTTCGTTCACTGCGCTCGCCTATTTTACATGTGTTCCAATCTGTTCTTGCACTTGGTTCTGGTTATTCAACGTTCACGACCGGTAATCAAAAAGTATTTTATAGTTACGTGAATTACATAAAAATTACGTTGTATGTAATAGGAACGTCTTTTCAGGTAACAAAAGGGCATATCAGCTCACTTCGTTATATCAATGAACAGCAGAAGACATAATTACAACAAGGCAAGTTTTTTCTATTTTTGTTATTTATATATTTTTTGGTTTCATCGACTTGATTTAGCAGCTAACTTTCAAAAATTTGCTCAATTTTTAGTGTAAGAAAATTCATATAAAACGATTTTCGTGTATCTTTCATATACAAAACATCACATTTAGGAAGGCTCTAATTATTTTTAAGTTTGGTTGTTTCCAATTTGCATTACCTGCTAGTTTGGTTTCTCTGAAAAAAAAAAAAAAAAACAAAGTGGGTTGTTAGTAATTTTGGCTCAGTAGGAAAAGCGATGCCTCTCCATTTGAAAAGACTAGGATTGCCATAAAATCGTATTTACTTATTATCTCAAAAACGTTTGTTCAAAAGGTACTTTCAAACCAAAAACTTTATTACTGCAAACTTAATTATTATTATTGCTGCATTAATTTTAGTAATGCAACATAAAAACCTAATTTTTACTAAGCGTGTGACCCAGTATGAGAAAACCATAGCCCGCATCTCGTGGTCGTGCGGTAGCGTTCTCGCTTCCCACGCCCGGGTTC
Organism: Schistocerca americana; assembly: GCF_021461395.2. Classification (NCBI taxonomy): domain Eukaryota; kingdom Metazoa; phylum Arthropoda; class Insecta; order Orthoptera; family Acrididae; genus Schistocerca; species Schistocerca americana. The sequence continues at coordinate 552,652,378 of NC_060125.1, forward strand.
CCGGGTTCGATTCCCGGCGGGGTCTGGGATTTTCTCTGCCTCGTGATGGCTGGGTGTTGTGTGATGTCCTTAGGTTAGTTAGGTTTAAGTAGTTCTAAGTTCTAGGGAACTGATGACCGTAGATGTTAAGTCCCATAGTGCTCAGAGCCATTTGAACCAGAAAACCATATTTTATTTTATGCTTCCATAAAGTCTCTACTTCGCCTACGAACTCAGAGACAATGTGAAGTATATATAGGGTGTAAACGGTTATTGTTTACAACATAGCATAGCTATGTAGTGGAAGTCGAAACGAAGAATTTTATACAAGACACTTGTGGTCTATTAAGTTGGGAAACAGCCACCAACAGGTTTACAAGACTACGTGAGCTACAGCCCATGCGCGTCGCGTGAGATTTTTCATGTTCTCTTCTCCAGCTCTCTACACATCGTCATCGATTGTTTCGCAATTGTTGCTTGCATTAGCTTGTTATTTCTTCACTGCCTAATTATTACATGTTTGTCTGTTTGTTGTATCTGCTCGTAACGGGCAACACATCGCCCGTAATTGGCGAGCAGTCTGTACTCGGGGCCGGTTTTCCGTGCCTCACCCTATATTATTTCCCTGCAATCAGCCACACAAGGCTACGGTTGGCTAAACGAGAAGTTCTGCAGAATCACAGAAATTACTTCTAAAAGTGTGTAAGAATTCTGTAATAAATAAAAACTCTATACTCTAGGGGCGAGGCAAGTGCCCCCTCTTGGTGCCCTCCATCCTTCAGTCACCTGCACTACAAGTTTTCAGTTTTTCATAAGAACCATATACCAAGGCACAAATGAACGGTTCCCAAAAAAGAACGATCAGCAGTGAATTAGTTCCCAAGGATGAACGAGTTTACCCATCTCTACTGGACACTGCCGTTCCTGCGGCCGCGTGTGGACGCGCCCGTATATCAGCAGCGTTCGCCGTCGGCAGCGCTGCCAAGTGGCTGCGTCTGGAGGGACCGTAGTGGCCATTGTGCTCACGACCAGAATACTGAACAGGTGCGATCAGTAACTCAACAGTAGCAGTGAAGCTTTACGCTGTAGGGGTCTCTCAACGTTTGCTTTCAGCGTGTTCGTGTATGATAACGACTCGCTCTGTTTCCTAATCTTGCTAGTCGAGTTACCCGTTAGGAACTTTCGTTACGGTAGTGTTATGTTTTCTTTTTCCAGGGCTAGAAGATACACAATAACTGCTATGGTAACAAACTCTTACAATTTTAGTAACGCTATAATTGACACAATATAAAATCGTACTGGACAGTCACCATCATTAGTGCCGCACTAAGCACCACTATTTTGAAGACAGGTCCGCACACTGTGGCTATGCCAGCTTTTATCGCCAAGTCAGCCTCCCTATTATTTTTCCTCTGTTGCCTTACTCGACGTCCTTTGGCTGCCAGTTCTACCTGCAGACTCACTTACGGCATCGTATTTGTTGTTGATAGAAGTCGTCTTTGGATAACTGTATGTGTTGAACATGTGGGAGCTGCTTCATTGGGATGTCACACACAAAAGAAAAATGAAGAACATTCACGGATACGCCTTTTAGCCGTGTTAACATCGCACTGAGTGTCCTTCCATAACCACATAATGCCCCGAGGTTGAAGCCGTGCGTTCTTAATGTACGTTCTCAAAGCAAAAAGGCTATGTTGTCAGCATACGGATTTTATTATTAAGTTTTCCGGAAAATTAACCGTCACTGAATATGAATCATGTATCCTGGAACGTAATACCGAGAGTTACAACTAATGTGACGCATGAAAATACAGGAAATTCCCAATAAATGCAAAAAAATTGCAAACTTTCAAAAAATCGAACCTCTCGAGGTTGAATATCCTTGTGAGGAGGGGGCAGCGTTGGTATCTGTCGTGTTAACTTGAGCTAATGGGGTAACTGAATCTTCCTGCTAGGTGAAAGCTGTCTGCTGGACCAAGACTCAGTCGGGACATTTGCCTTTCTCGGGCAGATGCTCTTCGAACTGCGGTATTTAAGCACGACTCACGACCCACCTCATCTCCTACCTGTGGGCTATTAGAGCGGGCTGTAGGCCGTGCTTTGGTAGCTCAGTTGGTAGAGCACTTGCCCGCAAAAGGCAAAGGTCCAACATTCCAGTTCCCGTCCGGTGTACAGTGTTAATATTCCAGGAAGTCGCATTTTAGCACACGTTCCGGAGTCAAAAACTCATTTTGAAATGGGATAAGAGCCGAAAAACCAAAATACAGGCCTTGAGACTCGAACGGAGAACCTGGCAGATAGGGGGAGAGGAGGATGGGGAGGCTACCACAGTGAAGGTAACCGAGACTATTTAGCAAGCGTTGGAAATGAAATGGAAATGGTCGTATGGCATTGTGGGCCGCCGTATTGCAAGTTCTTTTTAGTTGACGCCACGTCGGCGACTTGCGAATCAATGATGATGAAAATGATAATGGACACACAACACCCAGTCCCCTGCCGGCAATCGAACCCGGGCCCCTTTGCGTGGTAGGCGGTAACGCTACCGCTACGCTACGGAGGCGGACTTGGCAAGCATTATAGGTCCGACTCTCACCATTTGTCACTACCTGACTAATCTTACTTCTATTCAGTTAGCGATTCGGGTGTATGCAGTTCTACATGTTTCTACTACACTATGCTGCAACACAAGTATCTAAGAGTTTACAAAAATAATATTACATTTCTTGAGGTCGACTATAATACTATTGTAGCCATTTAAAGACTCGTATTCTTTGATCTTATTAGCGAAGGTCGAAAAATTTGCCTAATAAATGTATTTCGTCGTCGGGGATAGGGACTTACTGTTAAGTCAGGTCAATCAGAAGTTCTATTTGTCGTAGAGCATTTTTTCGTTTATTGATATAGAAGATACATTCAATCATTGTCTGAGGACTCTGACAAATTCTGCCTAAGACCACTGATTCCGTCACCTCGTTTCGCTTTCTGCGTGTAGTCCAAGAGAGCGAGAGACAGGTATGTGTCGGGGGGCAGTAGTCGTGTAGCCGCTCTCCCACGCTTCCTGATTGGTTATTGAAATAATTGCACTTGGACTTTTAATCAGTCGATTCAGCACACATATAGCGGCGTGTGTTGCAGGCTGGAAGTGCTGGATACTGAATGTAAATTCTTATCCGGATGCAAAGAGAATGAAAATCATTAATTGGGATTGTACATACAGCTACTGGGTTTGTTCACTCTATAACTACTGCAACTTACAGCTGCGAGGGGCGTTCAAAAAGTAATGAGACACTTTTATCGTGAAACCGGGTTGGTTTTGCTCAGGTTTCCAATAGACTATGTTATTAGCTACTCTTTTGGCTACAAAACCCTACTTTTCACTTTCCACTCTGTTTGGCTTGAAATACACTGTACTCTCTGTAATGTTCTGTGGTAATACCGATTTGTGTTTTCGATATTCGGAAGTGCTTTTACCTTCACGCTGCTCCTCCTGTCTGAGCTGTGTCATCACTGTGATTGTTAACTGGTGACCAGTACCGTGTGGGAAAGCATTTATTTATTTATTTATTTATTGTTCCGTGAGAGCAAATTAAGGAGAAGTCTCCATGGTCATGGAACGAGTCAATACATGAAATTATAATACGACATTAGAAACAGATAAAATGAAATATAAGAAAACATATTCAGGTGACAAGTCGTAAGTGTAATGAAGAAAATCAACAATGTAACACTGGAATTTGCTTAATTTTTTAGTTCTTCCAGGAGCTCCTTGACAGAATAGAAGGATTGAGCCATGAGGAAACTCTTCAGTTTAGACTTAAAAGAGTTTGGGCTACTGCTAAGATTTTTGAGTTCTTGTGGTAGCTTATTGAAAATGGATGCACCAGAATACTGCACTCCTTTCTGCACAAGAGTCAAGGAAGTGCATTCCACATGCAGATTTGATTTCTGCCTAGTATTAACTGAGTGAAAGCTGCTAACTCTTGGGAATAGGCTAATATTGCTAACAATAAACGACATTAAAGAAAATATATACTGTGAGGGCAATGTCAGAATTCCCAGATTTTTGAATAGGGGTCGACAAGACGTTCTCGAACTTACACCACATATAGCTCGAACAGCCCGTTTTTGAGCCAAAAATACCCTTTTTGAATCAGAAGAATTACCCCAAAAAATAATACCATACGACATAAGCGTATGAAAATGTGCGTAGTAGACTACTTTTCGTGTTGAAGTGTCACTTATTTCAGATACTGTTCTAATGGTAAATAAAGCAGCATTTAGCTTCTGAACAAGATCCTGAACATGGACTTTCCACAACAGCTTACTATCTATCCGAACTATCTAGGAACTTGAACTGTTCCGTCTCGCTTATAATATGCCTATTCTGTCTGATCAAAATATCGGTTCTTGTTGAACTGTGAGTTAGAAACTGTAAAAACTGAGTCTTACTGTGATTTAGCATCAAATTATTTTCCACAAGCCACGAACTTATTTCATGAACTACATTGTTTGTTACTGTTTCAATTTTACACACAAGATCCTTCACTATCAAGCTGGTGTCATCAGCAAACAGAAATATTTTGAATCACCTGTAATACTAGAAGGCATATCATTTATATAAATAAGAAACAGCAGTGGCCCCAGCACCGACCCTTGGGGAACGCCCCACTTAACAGTGCCCCATTGGGACTGAACATCACTACCACTCTCAATATTGCGGAGAATTACCCTCTGCTTTCTGTTCTTAAAGTAAGAGGCGAACCAATTGTAAGCTACTCCCCTTACTCCATAATGGTCCAACTTCTGCAGTAATATTTTGTGGTCAACACAGTCAAAAGCCTTCGTTAAATCAAAGAAAACACCTAGCGTTCGCAACCTTTTATTTAATCCGTCCAAAACCTCACAGAGAAAAGAGAATATAGCATTTTCAGTTGTTAAACCATTTCTAAAACCAAACTGAATATTTGACAGCAAATTATGTGAGTTTAAATGCTCCAGTAACCTTGTATATACAACCTTCTCGATAACTTTAGCAAACACCGATGGCATAGAAATAGGTCTAAAATTGTCAACATTATCAATGTCTCCCTTTTTATAAAGTGGCTTCACTACCGAGTACTTTAATCGGTCAGGAAACCAACCACTCCTAAAGGAAAAGTTACAGATATGGCTGAGAACTGGGCTAACATACATAGAACAATACTTCAGTATTCTGCTAGATACCCCGTCATATCCATGCGAGTTCTTGGTCTTTAGTGATTTAATTATTAACTCAATCTCCCTCTTGTCAGTATCAAGGAGGAGCATTTCAGGTAACAGTCTCGGAACACTTTTTTCTAAGAGCGCTATATGATTCCCTGTTGGGACTAGGTTTCTATTTAGTTCACCTGCTATATTCAGAAAGTGATTATTAAATACTGTACATATATGCGACTTATCAGTAACACGGACATTCCCACTACGCACTGATTCTATATCCTCGACCTGTCTCTGCAGACCAGCAACTTCCTTCACGACTGACCATATGGTTGTCATTTTATCCTGAGACTTAGCTATTCTATCTGCATACCACATACTTTTTGCCTTCCAAATAACATTTTTAAGCACCTTACAATACTGTTTGTGATGGGCTGCTGCATTTAGATTTTTACTGTTTCTAACGTTTTGATATAATTGCCACTTTGTTCTACAAGATATTCTTATCCCTCTAGTCAGCCACCCAGGCTGCCTGTTTGTGCTAGTACCCTGTTTTAAACGTTCTAACGGAAAGCAACTTCCAAAGGGCATGAGAAAAGTCTTGAGAAAAGCATTATATTTATCGTCTACTGTATCAGCGCTATAAACATCTTGCCACTCGTGTTCCTTTATAAGGTTTACAAAGGTCTCTACAGCAACTGGATCAGCTTTCCTGAACAGCTGATGACTATATTTAACACGTGTTGCAGCACAAAAATCTTTTAAAGTTAAAATTTGTGCATCATGATCTGAAAGGCCATTCACCTTTTTGCTAACAGAATGCCCTTCTAGTAATGAGGAATGAACTCCACGGAGTTCGAGTAGTATAGAACGCTGTGGCACGTCACGTTTGGCAGGGGTAGTTCAGCTTGCATGTTCCGCTTTAGTGCGTCAGTGTTACGTTGAAGTCGTTGACGTGGGAGAACTCGTTGTTGGGCCCGCTGTAGATCCGCATCGCGTGGGACGCGTTAGCTGACAAGTATTTTCCGCCGCATGTCGGCCTATCGCGACAAGAGCCGTCGATGGTCCGCACTATCGCCGGTATATTGCCGAACCGTGTCGGCAGCGGATGGCAGGCAGGCAGGCAGGCGATATGGCGAGCCGAGCTTCCGGGCCGTCTGCTGCCCCGCCCCTTCGCTGGTGACACCTTTGCCGTAGGGCAGTACGAGTGTTTACAAGCTGCTTCCGAATAGCGGCGCAAAATGAAGCTCGTGATACCTTCGCGTTTTTTAATATGTTTCTGGACAGGACACGGACGATGTGCTGGCTATTTGAACAGTATAAATAGGAGAACAGACGGAAGACGCGTGTGTTTCACAAGGGACACCAGAACACGTTTTTTCGAGTGGGGCGATTTGGACTCTACAATAGACGTCGAAAAAGATCTGAACGGTACCAGTTTCGTAATATCCTATGCGGTATGGAATTATGTCCAGTGCTGGACAGACTGGCAGGTTGATTCTCCCTACGGGAACTCGAGTTTTGATTACAAACCGTACTTACAGGTAGTCTACGAGCGACTCTGCAGTACAAAACTAAGGAAATAGACGGACCAGCAGCAAGGACTAGAGCTCCAACTCTGGATAATTTACTGTGGACTTCTGAGGAGTCTTCAGATGAAATGGAGTAACATTTGGGATATTAGGTTGCTTTATTTATATTCTGCCTCGTTTAAGACTTTTTATGGTTTTTTGTAACTTTATGCGAATGATTTCCACTACGAGCATGGAATAGTACGATTCTAGTTAAATGCAACTGACGGTACCTAACCATATTCACAGTACACTGCCACTTATGTGGTGGATCGGTCTATCGATAACAGAGAGGGCGGGCAGCACTCCACTGGTTTCCAGGAACAGTCTGTTGTCATCAGTGAAACAGGCTGATCCAATCTTGCCGTTGGTTAGTACAAGGTTAGGTTAGGTTGGGGGTGAGATTGTATAAGGGTTAGGCTTTAGTCTGTAGTTACCTTCCCTATTCTTTTGCACTTGCGTGTTTTTTTGCTGGCAATGTCGCTTCACATTTCAATGTGGCGTAAGCTAATTGCTATAGCCCCTACATACTGTGTTTGTAGATTGCAATAAATAAATAGAAATAAAAAATATCCCTCACATGCTGGACTTCGCTGAATGGGATTACCTCATCTCTCGATGCATTTGGGTGATTTCCCATAAGTTATCACCAACTGAACTAGTTCTTCATTCTAAAAAAAATATTGTTAACCTAAAATAATTTACGATTTAGAAGTGAACACACAAACAACAACGATAGAATAGATAAACAATACAAAAGTAAAAGTGAAACGTCCCCTTAGAAAAATTAATGAATGACTGTGCTGATAAACCTCTTACATTATTTGCTTTTCAAACAGCTGAGCAAAACTGAACATACTCAGACATTACTCTCTCTACTTATTCTGATCAACAGTAAACTGACACACAATATTTTTAGCGCAACGCAATCTGACTTTTAATAATCCCTACAAAAGAATGGCCCTGACTAACGATAACCTATACCTTTCATGAATCACTTACCTCACCAAAGTCTTCATTACTCGAACTACTGCAATACAGCGAGCGCCAATACTGCCAGCTAAATAAAAGCTTCTAACTACTGAAGCCACTAACTACAGATAGGCATAGTTAGCAAATGAAAGATTCTGATAAAGAACAAACAATGTATTTACCTTAATAGTGTTCAAAAACCATTATATATATATCATCAGTTCATGACATCCAGTCTTACAAATTTACTGTCTCTGATGGACACACGTCCAGTTCATCCGCTCTCAAAACTCCGCCATCTCTCTCCCCACATCCACCACTGCTGGCGGCTCACCTCCAACTGCGCAACGCTACGCGCTGTTAACAGCCAACTGCCCAACACTACAATAGCGACTATTGCAACAATGCCGACCAGCCTCAGACTGCACACAGGACAGCCAGTGATTTTCAAACAGGTTCAAAATGGTTCAAATGGCTCTGAGCACTATGGGACTTAACATCTATGGTCATCAGTCCCCTAGAACTTACAACTACTTAAACCTAACTAACCTAAGGACAGCACACAACACCCAGCCATCACGAGGCAGAGAAAATCCCCGACCCCGCCGGGAATCGAACCCGGGAACCCGGGCGTGGGAAGCGAGAACGCTACCACACGACCACGAGATGCGGGCGATTTTCAAACAGAGCGCTACGTGGCGTTACCAACATAAAACCCTAAACAGCCTACTTACAAAAGGTAGACTTTCTGAAGTTATTAGGCAAGGATGTACTGTATTTCTGCTAAACATCTACGTAGAATATGCAATAAATGAGAGCGAAGAATGCAGTACAGGTATCTTAATAAGTCGAAGAAGAATATAGATACCTAGGGGTGTGAATGAGTGACACCACAGAGTAAAGAAGTCTCCAAAGAAGCTAAGACAAGTATACACAACAGAAATTAACATAAACAATACTGGAGTACCAGCGCACTCTAAGGAATCAGAAAAATAAAAGAGGGAATAAGACAAACCAAACAAGAGCGTGCGAGGTCTAATTAGTATGATAACTGAAACACAGTGCCCGCATCTCGTGGTCGTGCGGTAGCGTTCTCGCCTCCCACGCCCGGGTTCCCGGGTTCGATTCCCGGTGGGGTCAGGGATTTTCTCTGCCTCGTGATGTGTGCTGTCCTTAGGTTAGTTAGGTTTAAGTAGTTCTAAGTTCTAGGGGACTGATGACCATAGATGTTAAGTCCCATAGTGCTCAGAGCCATTTGAACCATTTGAAACACAGCGTAGCATATTTTGAACACCGCTCAGCCAGAGCGTTATGACCACCGACGTACTGTCGACGTAAACCCGTCCAGGCGACAGCAGCATCACCTGGCGAGGAGTGACACACGCTGAGTGCCTGTAGTACCAGAGAGCGTGCTGTCCACGTGTAGAATGGGGAAGGTGCGCGATCTGTCTGACAAGGGGAGGCCGCCAATTGTGAAATTCAGATTCGATTCATACTGCGCATGATAAAAGCTCATGGCCAGAGGTGTAATGTGGCAAAGCACCAAGATGCACTTCTCTGCCGTTGTCGAGAAAATCGACAGTTAAAAGAAACCGTTGCGGTGAAATACTCTCTATGATTAATAATTTTCTACAGCGTCGTGGCGCAGCGGTAAGCCCTTGGGTTCGTAATCCGAAGGTCGCCGGATCGAATCTCCCGCCATTCAACTTTTTTTTCGTTATTTGTTTTTTGTAATTCAAATGTATATACACAATTATGCATATAATAAGTTGTTGAAAGTCGTTTGTCTTGGAAAAATAATACTTGAAATAAAACACAGTATCACAAATAATATTCAAGTGGATACAATTTATTGAAAAGTGCGGTATACACTCGCACATAATTAACAATTAGTGACCAGAAGTAGCTGGAGTATCGCACGAACCAGAGTGACAGTTATCATAGAAACATGGAAAGCAGAAAACAGCACGACATCGAGCACATCTGATAAACGATGCGTTTTTACTAGAACAACTGTTTTTTAAATTATCTGTTGGGAAACACACCTGATTGACATTCTGAAAAATTGTTCCATCGTTCGTCAGGTTTGATGCGTACCACGCATATCGTATCATATCGGAAAAATCGGAGAAGACAATTGGTGGTGGACGATGGATTGGATTTTTATACAATCGTCTCTGGAGTTGATGTCTCGGTTTCGCTCGATTAAAAAAGCACAATTTTGAAGGCGCTTGACCAAATTTTTTACCTGCCGGTAAAAATACACGTCACACGGTTGGACGAGAGGAGTTCACTTTGGAGGAATGGCTTTTATAGTGCACGTTGGTAACTTCTTATCGTCCTGGAACATCTCATCGCGTAACGACGGGTTCGTTTGCCCACCCCAAGAGTCGATCAGAAGGGGAAATTCTTTCTTTTGTACGTATGGTTGCAAAGCATTACGCAAGAAGTCCATGAACAAACCCCTTGTTAGTTTACCGGATTTGGAGGATGTAATAACAACGTTGGTATACTTCTTGGCGTACTCGTCGACTGTCTTCTGTACTGTGGGTCCAAACCTACCTGTGGACTCTTGGAGGCCTACGAAAACAAGAGGCAAGACTCGTCCAGACATCGTGATTGAATATTGTGCCGTATACGAATGCGTCACCTTGTTCATGTCGTGTCGGGTTACCAGGACAGCCTTGTATACATTTGAATTACAAAAAACAAATAATAAAAAAAGTTGCATGGCTCGAGATTCGATCCGGCGACCTTCGGATTACGAACCGGAGCGCTTCCCGCTGTGCCACGACACTGTATAAAATTATTGATCGTGGAGAGTATTTCACCGCAACGGTTTCTTTTAACTGTCGATTTTCTCGACAACGGCTGAGAAGTGCATCTTGGTGCTTTGCCACATTACATCTCTGGCCATGAGCTTTTATTATGCGCAGTATGAATCGAATCTGAATTTCACAATTGGCGGCCTCCCCTTGTGAGTTTGACCGAGGGCAGATTGTGATGGCCCGGAGTCTAGGCGCGAACGTTTCGGAAGCTGCACGGTTTGCTGGGTGTTCGAGTAGTGCTGTGGCGAGTCTCTCCAACACGTGGCGAAAGCAAGGTGAACACATGTGCAGATATCGTGGGATTAGGCGACCACCCCTCATGATAGACATGAGACGTCGTAGAATGGATAGACTGGTAAAACAGGACAGCGGGCGAACTGCGGCGGAACTAACATCAGAGTACAAGTGTGTCTGAACGCTCCTCATGATGGGCGTCCGCAGCCCACGACCCACCCACGTGCCAGTGCTAACACTACTACATCGGCAACTACGAGTGATTTGGGCACGTGACCATCGGCACTGGAAGTTGGCAAAGTGACAGAGCGTTGCATGGTTTGATGAATCCCGATACCTTCATCATCATATCGATGGGAGGGTGCGAAGCCGTCGTCTTCCAGGGGAACAGCTCCTTGGCACCTGTACTAGACGGAGTCAAGCTGGCGGCGGCGCCAATTGTAACACCATAGCTCTAATGCTCTACTGATTTACTTTGCCTTTTGTTTTATTTAATGTTACATCGTTGAGCTTCTGTAAATGTGTTTGATTGAATATATAACACAAAATTGTATACTCCTTTCTTTGTTAAAACTTTGACGTCATGATTTGATTCTATGCAATGTAGTATATCTGTCATTTAAATTCTTTGTCCAATTTGGAGGGAACAAAACTTACTATATATAATTGTAATTTTTGTGTGAATAACTTTTTGTAGAAATGTCAATATGTGCAAATGTTCTGTTTTATTTAATGTGTTTGGTTCCTGTTATGTTAACTGCTGATCCTCACTTAGGGTTCTTAGTTATCCTTTATGTAAAAAGTGTTGTCCTTCCGCTCGGGAACGGAACTTAATAGCGCGCGCAAATTGTGGTTGGCCTAGGTAGAAAAGGTGGAATAAAGAGTCAGTCGGGGACGAGCTACCAAACTGTGCACTGCCATGTAAAAGTTATATATTGTGCTGGTTCCGAGAGAGGCTTTTTCTTCCACTTTCCAATGCCTCGGACGGATGGATAAATAGCTGGAGCGATTCTGGAATTGGTATCCAACATCGCCACCAAGAAGGGACAGAGTCCAGCAATTCTGCCTGCAAATCCACCTACAAACATGCAGTTGCCACCACATTGCGCAATCACTGTAACGGAATACTATAATAATGTACAGAGAAGGATCAGCTTGTTGGATGTTTTAGTGTGCACAAATATAAGGTAACTTATAACTGAATTTATGTACCTAGCTTGATTTTTTTTCCCTATCACAACGCCTCTCAGGTTCCTCTCCATTTAAACTATGATTACCGAGTGTCCCAGTTTGTGGAAAAAGTGAAAGCCTCAAAGTCAAATAGTCAAATAATGTTGTTTGATCTTTGGTAAGAAGGGAGTATTCAGATTTACTGTGGATTTAGTGAAATTGTGGGAGGTAGTAAATGTAGTCTTGTGAAAGCCTCCAGGGATGGAAACAGTCCAGTTTAAAGTTTTGCGGAGTTTCAAAGTCACCCATTTAATCATTTACTTGAAAGTAGAAGACTGTGGTAATAAAGGTAATTTGCAGTTTCTTTTAAAGATTAAAAGCTCTTAAAACTGAGGCTTATAAAGTGTTGCTTAGTTAATCATCATAGTGCTGCCTGTAGTAAATTTTAAAAGGTGTTTCTTACAAATATCTTAATTTTGTGTCTCACTGTAGTAAAAGTGGAAAACTGCAGTTGTGGAAAGTTATATGTTCATGTTTGCTAAGTGTTTGTCTCTCTTGTGCACTGGAAGTGCATATTAATAGTATAACAGGATCCACAGTCTGCCTATTGTGCTAATGCTAGGTCACAAGTAACGGGAAGATCACTATTTATGAAAACCATAATTTATTTATTCAAAAGACAGTGAGAAGTAACCTGTTAGTGAATTCCGTTTAACTTTCATTTTAAATAGTAAAGTATTTAACAGAGAGAGACTTAACCTGTGACCAGCTCATAATTTTGCAGTGCATTACATTTAAAATTTTATATCAGCTAGGAAAATGTGTGAAAAGTAATACTGAACGTACGTCCAATCTATGATCTTACAGTGAATATTATTAGTAATGTTATAAAGACCGTTCAGTTTGAACAAGCCCTGACAGTAATAGTGTGTTTCGTTATCTGTTATATTTTTGCAAATAGTTTGTGCTGCTCTAGCTGTTAGCTTCGATCTTGCCGTAACCATATGTATGTGTCAGAGTTCATTGCACCCGAGTGTGGCAAAATGTAGGTTGTGTTTGTCCGTTAAAGTTACTCACACCTAGTTTCTAAAACAAGAACGTTAATCTTTCTCTTGCCTAATTAGGCTGGCGACCGTCTTCCTTATTCTTTAAACAGTATAGCTAGGTAAAACATTATTTGTTACTGTTTGAATAATTACGTAATTATGAATTTCACTTCCGATAAGCCACCTCCGTTAGGTACAACGCGGTCAATATAACAAAATTCCTCTCAGAGGGTAACACTGCTCTCTTTCTTCATACTATAATTACTAGAATAAGAATAATTTATTTATACGACTGCCTTAAGCTTTGAGGTTATGGTATAGTAGTAGCAGATAGGAGTGTTATACATTGTTCTCTTTGGAACATTCACTTGGACATCCGTGGGTACAGTGGCACCATGACGGCCAAGGGATATCGTACACTGACTGCAGACTACGCACACCCCTTCACGACGATCAGTTTCCCGATGGCAGTGTTTTCAACAAGGTAATGCACCATGTCACGAGGCCAGGAGTGTGATGGAGTGGCTCGAGGCGCACAGTGGTCAGTTGCAGTTGATGTGCTGGCCCCCAAGTTCACCAGATATGAACCCCACCGAACTCATCTGGGATGTGATTGAACGTGGCGTCAGAGCTTATTGCTCCCCTCCCCCCTTTTCCCCGCAATTTACGGCAGTCAGGTGACTTGTGTGTTTCTCTGCCTCGTGATGACTGGGTGTTGTGTGCTGTCCTTAGGTTAGTTAGGTCTAAGTAGTTCTAAGTTCTAGGGGACTGATGACCTCAGATGTTAAGTCCTGTAGTGCTCAGAGCCATTTGAACCATTTGAACTTGTGTGTGCGAATGTGGTGTCAGCTGCGTTTAGCGACCTGTCAACGCCTCATTACTTCCATCTCACGACGCGTTGCCACTGTTATCCGTGCCAAAGGTGATCATACCGCTATTAGGTAGGTAGTCATAATCTTCAGGCTGATAAGTGTATGTGAAATATGCACCACAAGCAAGAAAGAAATTGTATCTCTTGAAGCGTATGAGGTATTGTGCTGGAGACGCAAGGTAAAAGATGAAGTAGAGGACAGTACCACAAGTCTGGAAGTCTTGTACAGAAACGGCGAAGAAAGACCATTAAAGAGAACAATCAGACTAAGGTGACATAAGGGGATGGGTCACGCAACGCGTCATAATCAACTCCTTGTAATCTTTCAAGACGGAGCAATACAAGGGAAGCGTGATGAAAATTGCTGTTGACATTTTTAAAATAAACCATAGGTAATGCGTCGTCAAATAAGCCAAAGCGAAGTTCCGTGATTTCCCTATCAATCGGAAGATGGATGGTGAAACAGGAAGTGATCGAATGATACAGATGTCTCCCAAACAACATGTTGTAACAGAATTTTCCGTAATTCACGATAAACCTGACTTCTTAGGTTAGGAGTTCCACTACACTGAATTAAAGTCATTCAAAGGATGAAACACGAAAGAAGAAGTATCTCCTATCTCAGCACTGGTTTGCTTTACAGGCCGCTACAGGAACAATGATCAACTTCGCACCCTGAATGCTAGTTTTTTCTTCATGTTTTCTGTTCTACCTGCGGGCTTTGTGTCAGTGCGGTTATCGTGTGAAGCGAATGTGTCCCGGAACCAAAAACCGTCGTTGTTACATTTGGGAAATCCAGCAGATTTCTTTTTGTCAATCGGCGTTGTGGATGCAAGGAATCTTTAGCTATTATTTTGTTATCCCTCAGACTCTTCATTAAGAGAAAATAGACCATCAAAATCTATAAAGTGCTAGGTGATATCTGAGATGGAGTAGTTAAACGAGACACGATATATTGGGAAGATACGTCCAGGTAAGCGACAGAACTGCGACCCAATAGCGAGCCGGACACGGGTGAATTTGATCAAGTAAACTTTATGCTTCCAGTAGAAGATAGACAGAAGGTGTTTAACAAACAAATTTGTTTATTTCTGGACGTAATCGATTTTTTGGTGGCACTATCATAACCGGCTTTGGCGACAATGGCCATCGTCAGATGCTCAAAAGCGACATTTGTTGAACCTGTGTTCAATCGTTGTCAAGCCGAACGTTTCACAACGCATGAACATGTTAATGAAGGAATCTGATGAAATGAATTAAAATTTGTGTTACTGCTGGGACTCGAACCCCGGTATCCATGCTTAATAGGCAGAAATGCTGACCATTACACCACTGCAGCATTATGGTCGACATTACTCACGAAGTACCCAAGTCTAGTGCCCTCACCAACGAAAACTTCAGTTCATATCTTCAGCTTATTTTGCCCCTTAACCGTTGCTATTGCCGGGGCTCTCCGGCATTGCAACAGCACTCCAGCGTTGGACGTAATAGGGAAGCCCTGCACCTTATATTATAATTAAATTTTCCTCATGACATTTATATCTCATCTTTATCTATGATAATGATGGACGCTGAAGAAATGAATTAAAATTTGTGCGACGACCGGGATTCGAACACGGGTCTCCTTGCTTTCTAGGCAATGCCACCAACGGTGAGGTGCTATTCCAATGCTGGAGAGCCCCTGTAATAGCGACAATTAAGGGGGAAAATAAGCTGAAGATATGAACTGAACTTCTTCTTGGGGAGGACACTTGACTTGGTAGTCCCTGCAGCAATGTTGACCATATTCCTGCGATGGTTTTATGGTCAGCGTTTTTGTCTAGCAAACAAGGAGACTCAAGTTCGAGTCCCGACCGTAGCACAAATTTTGATTCATTTCTTCAGCTTCCATCATTATCGTAGATAAAGATGAGACTTAAAATGCCTCGGGGAAAATTCATTTATAAGATGTATAAGATCGCGTGAACATGTGTTCATCAAATTCCGGTTTCAGCATCTGAAGACGGCCATTGCGGTCAAAAACGGCTGTGATTCTGTCATAAAGAAGCGACTGTCTACACAAATCAACAGAACTTTCTAATGAATCAATCACTGTCCTCTTAAATAAAAGTTCTTCTTACGGGTCCGTGCCTCAATCTGCAAAAACGAAACCCTTATAGGATCCTCCCGTTATTTTTCCGTCCGAATCTTAACAGTCCTTATCCTTCGGAATGGGTAGACGTATTGAGTTCAGATTTATGTCACAAATTAAAGTAGTTGATCCTTGGAGGTGTAAAAACTTGAAGCTTATGTCACTTCAGTCAGAATATACGGCCATTTGTGTCACATATTTTGATACTCGCAAACTCATTCATCAAAACCTATAGGGTGCTTCCCGTTGACCTAGACAGTAAAAGTAAAGAAAAAAAAATCCGAAAATTGCTGATCTGCAATTACATCACACGGAAAAAATTTTTTTTTAATTTTTTAAAAGCGATGTGTCTGTTCTTACGCTAAGACAATTTTTCGCTGGAACAGTTTGGCGTATCAAGCTCAAATTTATGTCATATATTAAGGTCTATCGTTCACTGGCGCTCTGAAAAAAATGTAAGCTTCTAAGTCAACGCAAGCAAAAGATTGTCATTTATGTCACATGTTTAGACAAGCGCAAACTCACTCGTCAGAACTTGTTGCATTCTTCCTGTTGATCTAGAATCATGAAAATCGGCAAGAAGAATTATTTGTTAGTAGAAGTAAAACTAAAAAATCTGTAACTTATTAAATGGTTATTATATGACATAATAATATCTTTCGCCATTTGAACATACATTGCATTCATCATCTGTCAAAAAAATAATAGACGAACATTGGATGCAAGCATAAAATATACGTTGGATCATGTTTCAGTAAGTAAATAAAAAATGTTTTAGTAAATACACTCCTGGAAATGGAAAAAAGAACACATTGACACCGGTGTGTCAGACCCACCATACTTGCTCCGGACACTGCGAGAGGGCTGTACAAGCAATGATCACAAGCACGGCACAGCGGACACACCAGGAACCGCGGTGTTGGCCGTCGAATGGCGCTAGCTGCGCAGCATTTGTGCACCGCCGCCGTCAGTGTCAGCCAGTTTGCCGTGGCATACGGAGCTCCATCGCAGTCTTTAACACTGGTAGCATGCCGCGACAGCGTGGACGTGAACCGTATGTGCAGTTGACGGACTTTGAGCGAGGGCGTATAGTGGGCATGCGGGAGGCCGGGTGGACGTACCGCCGAATTGCTCAACACGTGGGGCGTGAGGTCTCCACAGTACATCGATGTTGTCGCCAGTGGTCGGCGGAAGGTGCACGTGCCCGTCGACCTGGGACCGGACCGCAGCGACGCACGGATGCACGCCAAGACCGTAGGATCCTACGCAGTGCCGTAGGGGACCGCACCGCCACTTCCCAGCAAATTAGGGACACTGTTGCTCCTGGGGTATCGGCGAAGACCATTCGCAACCGTCTCCACGAAGCTGGGCTACGGTCCTGCACACCGTTAGGCCGTCTTCCGCTCACGCCCCAACATCGTGCAGCCCGCCTCCAGTGGTGTCGCGACAGGCGTGAATGGAGGGACGAATGGAGACGTGTCGTCTTCAGCAAGGAGAGTCGCTTCTGCCTTGGTGCCAATGATGGTCGTATGCG
This sequence comes from Schistocerca americana, assembly GCF_021461395.2. NCBI lineage: Eukaryota > Metazoa > Arthropoda > Insecta > Orthoptera > Acrididae > Schistocerca > Schistocerca americana. The sequence goes on from NC_060125.1 coordinate 552,669,910, forward strand.
TGTTTGGCGCCGTGCAGGTGAGCGCCACAATCAGGACTGCGTACGACCGAGGCACACAGGGCCAACACCCGGCATCATGGTGTGGGGAGCGATCTCCTACACTGGCCGTACACCACTGGTGATCGTCGAGGGGACACTGAATAGTGCACGGTACATCCAAACCGTCATCGAACCCATCGTTCTACCATTCCTAGACCGGCAAGGGAACTTGCTGTTCCAACAGGACAATGCACGTCCGCATGTATCCCGTGCCACCCAACGTGCTCTAGAAGGTGTAAGTCAACTACCCTGGCCAGCAAGATCTCCGGATCTGTCCCCCATTGAGCATGTTTGGGACTGGATGAAGCGTCGTCTCACGCGGTCTGCACGTCCAGCACGAACGCTGGTCCAACTGAGGCGCCAGGTGGAAATGGCATGGCAAGCCGTTCCACAGGACTACATCCAGCATCTCTACGATCGTCTCCATGGGAGAATAGCAGCCTGCATTGCTGCGAAAGGTGGATATACACTGTACTAGTGCCGACATTGTGCATGCTCTGTTGCCTGTGTCTATGTGCCTGTGGTTCTGTCAGTGTGATCATGTGATGTATCTGACCCCAGGAATGTGTCAATAAAGTTTCCCCTTCCTGGGACAATGAATTCACGGTGTTCTTATTTCAATTTCCAGGAGTGTATTCTCTCTCCACATTCACTGGCGCCCAAATTAATGCAACAAAAGGAAATTTTACAAGGTTGTGTATATTTTGCCACAAAATAGTATAAACAGGTGGTAGTAAAGTGGAAACAATGTAAAAAATACAGAACGTAAACAACTGCAACGTGCGTAACGGTAGACAGAAACGTTCTGCGATTTTTTCCAACTTAGCGAATCTGCGCACATACATTCGGACAACTGGTTACTGTGCTTAGTGTGGGGTGTGACCACCTCTGGCAGCAAACAGGTCTGACAATGACGTGGCATGCTGTGAATGATGGCATCAATCTCATGTTGACGCAGTAACGCTGCTTCTTCTTGTAGGGCTGCTCGCAAGTCTTGGAGAGTGGTTGGTGGGTGCTGACGTGGTGCAGCCCGTCTCCATAGTACAGCGTAGATATACTCCATGGGATTCAAATTGAGGAAGCAAGGAGGCCACGCTATGCGTGCAATATATTCCGTTTCCTAGAAAACATTAACAGCCTCCGCTGTACGGAGTGTGGGCCCACAGCACCTCACAACAACCGCACATGAAGTCCTAACATTTCGTCACGAGACCTGACAGCAGTTAAACCTTGCCGATTCACCCATACGAATTCATGAAGAGGTGCTCGGGTGGTCAACATAATGCCTACCCACACCATTAGGGATTCTGCTCGGTATAGGTCTGTTTTCTCAATGTTTGGGTTCAGAAATCGTGATACACGTTTCCTCCAGATGCGAATCCGTCGAGAATCAATCTCCAGACTAAGATGCAAAGTTAGTTCTTTTTGCTGATGATGCAAGTATAGTGATAACATCCACAAACCAAGAACTAAGTGATGTAATTGTAAATGATGGCACAACTCCAGTAATAAATATAGACTTTGAACAGAAGTCTGTAGCTAAGGTAGAATTTTCAAAATTTTTAGGTGTGTCCATTGATGAGAGGTTAAACTGGAAGCACCACATTGATGGTCTGCTGAAACGTCTGAGTTCAGCTACGTATGCTATTAGGGTTATTGCAAATTTTAGTGATAAGAATCTCAGTAAATTAGCTTACTATGCCTACTTTCATTCACTGCTTTCGTATGGCATCATATTCTGGGGTAATTCATCGTTGAGTAGAGAAGTATTCATTGCTCAAAAACGTGTAATCAGAATAATTGCATGTGCCCACCCACGGTCATCCTGCAGACACCTATTTAAGGATCTAGGGATCCCCACAGTAACCTCACAGTATATATATTCACTTATGAAATTTGTTGTTAATAATCCAAACCAGTTCAAAAGTAATAGCAGTGTGCATAGCTATAACACCAGGAGAAAGGATGATCTTCACTATGCAGGGTTAAATCTGACTTTGGCACAGAAAGGGGTAAGTTATGCTGCCACAAAAGTCTTTGGTCACCTACCAAACAGCATCAAAAGCCTGACAGATAGCCAACCGACATTTAAAAATAAATTAAAAGAATTTCTAGATGACAACTCCTTCTATTCATTGGCTGAATTTTTAGATATAAATTAAGGGAGGGGAAAAAAAAACAACGTAAACATTAGTGTCATGCAATATCTTGTGTAATGTAATATCTTGTACAGACATCTTTTATTAACCTGACACGTTCCACATCATTACGAAGTGTCGTATTCATGATCTATGGAACAAGTATTAATCTAATCTAATCTCTAATCTAATCTCGGGATTCATCTATGGAAAAGACATCGGCCCACTATTTGACCGTTCAGGTGGCATGTTGACGATTCCACTCTAGACGTTCCCTTCTGTGAAGACGCATACAGTACATAGAGCAGGTCTCCGACAATGAAGGCCACTTTGCCGAAGCCATCTGTACATTGTTTGCCTCGAAACATGTCCGGCGAATGCTGCTACGTCAGATGCCAGTTGCTGTGCAGTACTAAAGCACTACCGTTGTGCCCTTATAGCCAAATAATGGCCCCCTCTTTCTGATCTCCCACGTGGTCGGCCCTGCCCTGGTCTTCGGGATATAGTTTCTGTCTCTATAAACTGTACCCACATCCTGAAAACAACAGAACGATCCACATTAAAACATGGGGCCACCTCAGTTTGCACTGTCCTGCTTCCATTCCACCGCAGAAAGTCGTGTAGGCGTCTTCTCTGTGCCGTACTGCACCGTCTGTGACTGTGTACACAGTGATTGTGGATGTGGGACTATCCGGCAAACACTACCCCTTTTGATAGATGCCCTGTCATCATCATTGGCGTGGTTTTCCGTTGCCCGCACTGCCATCTTCCATGCAGAACTCCATCGTACGGACATCTGTTCACAGTTTGTACGATTATATCGTGAATTAGACACCGGTCGGGGAAATAGCGGTTTGTTGCTTTATTTTTGAACATCATTGTATGTAAACTGAAGTCCCCTGCTCGCTTCTTTTTATATATGTGGGATAATCTGATGAACTACTGTAGAGATTCTCATTAGTTCTTTCAATCCCCGGGATCAATATCTTATCAGTATCGATATCCATAACAGGCAAAAATCGATTCCCAGAATGGTTGATGGATATTCAAATGGCTCTGAGCACTATGGGACTTAACATCTGAGGTCATCAGTCCCTTAGATCTTAGAACTAGTTAAACCTAACTAACCTAAGGACATCACACACATCCATGCCCGAGGCAGGATTCGAACTTGCGACCGTAGCAGTCGCGCATATCCAGACTGTAGCGCCTAGAACCGCTCGGCCACCACAGCCGGCTGATAGATATTATTTCCCTCAAATATTTTCATTGTATTATGGTGACAAATCCTGTACCATTGTTAGACGATCCCTGGAAGAATGGGTCAATAAATAAATGATAATTCTACAGGGTGTATACGATCCGGGACATTCGGGAGATCCGGAAAAAACCCGGGAACTTTTTCGTCCGGGAGAAAACCGGGAAAAACCCGGTAATTTTTTAGAATTCCCGGAACTTTTTCTTGTTTTAGTTACCAATTAAATTTTTGTGATTTTGACTGGTGAGAACCAATACTCTAACGAAGGGTATTACTATGTCCCGCTTCTGCAGAATAATGCTGCAGAAAAAAAAGAACGAGAGGAAAAAAAACGAAAATAAAACTTAAGTCGCAAAGGAAATGCACCATATACGACAACAAAACACAGTTTTCATACAAGCGTCTGCCAACCGAAGTGTGTCAAAGGCTTTAGGAAGAATATGCAGTTCTTCCTAACAACAAATTGCCTCCGATGAGTGTGACATGACAGCTGTTTACATTTGATTCATTTGTGCAGTTACGGGGGGGGGGGGGGGGCGCTCTTGCGCATGCGCAGTTGAGTCGCCTATGAGTAGTACCTTCTCCCGCTTCTGGCTACAGATGTGTGGCTGGGCGCCACTATCTAAATTGCTCCGATTCGGAAATATCGTAGATCCAGGGCTGATGCACAGAGCAGTCTGAGTTGTAGTGGGGAGGTGGGTAGTCTCCATGTGACCTGTGTTTACGTTTAGTGATTTTGCTGTTTCCTCTTCGTTTATTGCTCTCACATTAAATGAAAACAAAACGGATTTCTGTGGCCGGGAGCTACCAAATGAATTAAAATACGTTCGCATAATTACGGAAGGCTAAAATATGTTGTTAGTTTCAGGTTTTATTTCCACCTTTCAGACAGTCAAGCATTAATCACCTTGCAGAACAATGAAGTTATTTTTGTCGGTTTGCTAAAGAGATTTGGCTTTAATCAATATTTTGCGCTGAGGCAGTCAATTTATTTGAAACGAAGTGTTTAATTTCACACTGTTGGCTAGTTTCAACTGTTCGCTGCATTTCAAGTGCACGTTTTCCATTTTCTAGCTCGCATGGTATTATGCCATAATAAAGAACCAAACATGAGATAATACAGTACTGGTACTCAAGAAAATTTGCATCCGAATCCGGACATACGATTGTGCACTTTAAGCCGAATTATGCATTCTAGTATAGTTCACGAAATTCCGATGCTCCTGAAGTATCCTTTGATGTCTTATTTCTTTTATGACATAATGCAAGATCTTTTAATATTTTACACGTACGAATATGCGGGCTTCCTGCGTCATCGTAGCTGCGCAGGCGCAGTGACGCCTGTTATCTGGCGCTCTCTGGCAACTGCTGAAACGAACCAATCTCTAACAGGTCACGGGAAGATATTGCGAATGGTGGTTTGAAAAGTGTTACTTTCAAAGTAAATTTGGTTTTACGCAAGATGACCTATGTGCGAGAATGTACGATGAATTTCTTAAATCACGGAGCGTTTGACTCTCATTTAAAATCAACTCTTTGAGGACGACCATCTAGAAGAATTTCGAGCCCAGAAGATTCGGCATTTACGTCGTTATTAAAAATTTTACTGGCACATTTGTGTGATGTATCTTAAAGTGTAACACGCGCAAAACGATCAGCATTATATGTGGAAGCTTAGCTTCTCTTGCAGCTTATTAATCTTCGAGACTAATATTATTTGTGAAAGCTTTGTATTTCTTCAATCAAAACTATATATATTAATGTAAACCATTAACTTTTCTTTTTGTGTGTTCGCGCTACTTAAGAGCGATCTTGATATTGGTTGACTACACTACGTGTCCTGTGCTGTCATCAGCTGCTGACATCACGTGTCACGAGCTATGACTGGCTTACAAAAGCGCGTCGCAATCTCGATTTTATTGCTTCGGAAAGCAAGATGCAGTGTTTGGTGAAATTCGAATTTATACCTCCGTAAAACGAAGAAATGCAGCGTACATGCCGGCCGGTGTGGCCGAGCGGTTCTAGGCGCTACAATCTGGAACCGCGCGACCGCTACGTCGCAGGTTCGAATCCTGCCTCGGGCATGGGTGTGTGTGATGTCCTTAGGTTATTTAGGTTTAAGTAGTTCTAAGTTCTAGGGGACTGATGACCTCAGAAGTTAAGTCCCATAGCGCTCAGAGCCATTTGAACCCTCTTTTTTTTGTTTTTTTTTTGCAGCGCACATGTTGCTTGCACATCAAAGATCTTGCCAAAACGTGTTTTTTTCCCCCTGGGTTTCGTTTTCTCGTTTTCTAAAGTGCCGGCAAATTCTACGTCTGTGTGACAAACCGTAAACATTCTAACAAGGGAACCTCCCCATCGCACCCCCCTCAGATTTAGTTATAACTTGGCACAGTGGATAGGCCTTGATAAACCGAACACAGATCAATTGAGAAAACAGGAAGAAGTTGTGTGGAACTGTGAAAAAATAAGCAAAGTATACAAACTGAGTAGTCCATGGGTCACATATGCAACATCACGGAGTTCGTGGGTTCAGGAGCGCCGTGGTCTCGTGGTAGCGTGAGCAGCTGCAGATGAAGGGGTCAGAGGTCCTTGGTTCAAGTCTTCCCACAAGTGAAAATTTTACTTTCTTTATTTTTGCATAGTTATTATCTGTCCGTTCGTTCATTGACGTCTCTGTTCACTGTAATAAGTTTAGTGTCTGTGTTTTGCGACCGCATCGCAAAACCGTGCGATTAGTAGACGAAAGGACGTGCCTCTCCAATGGGAACGGAAAACATTTGATCGCAAGGTCATAGGTCAACCGATTCCTCCACAGGAAAACACATCTGATATATTCTATACGACACTGGTGACGGCATGTGCGTCACATGACAGGAATATGTTGTCGACCGACCTAACTTGTACACTTGGCGAATGGGTAAAAAGACTGTTCTACCTTGCCCGATTTAGGTTTTCTTGTGGATGTGATAATTACTCCCAAAAAAGTGATGTGAGTTTGTCACATAAACTGGAAATAAAATATTAAAATTTTCACTCGATTGAAGATTTGAACGAAGGACCTTTCGTTCCGCAGCTGCTCACGTTACCACGAGACCACGGAGCTCCTGCAGTCCTAGCATCCTTGATGTTACCTATCTTCCCATGAACTACTCAGTTAGTATATTTTGCTTATTTTTCTCAGTTCCACACAACTTCTTCCTGTTTTCTCAGTTGATCTGTGTTCAGTTTTTCAAGGCCTATCCACTGTGCCAACTTATAACTAAATCTGAGGGGGGTGCGATGGGGAGGTTCCCTTGTAAGGATTGATAAGTTTTACAGTGCCGAGGAAAAGTATACTGTCATTTAACACGGAAATAGTGTATTTTCACCCGGGAGAAAGTGTATTTTCAACCGGGAAATCCGGGAAAAATCCGGGAATTTTTTTCCCTTGTCCACGTATAACCCTGTTTTATGGCAATACTATCGACTTATCGGTACAGTTAGTTGTAGGCGATTCGTATCGATAGCCAGTATCTGCCGTTGGTGCGCTCGTGGCTGCAGCAGGTAGTTGGACTCGCAGGCCAGTCCGTGAGTCGGTGGCAAACAGTGTGCGCGACAGACAAGACAGCCAGGGGTGAGGTAGCGTAGCGGACCGGGCCTCTTGGGCGCCAGAGGGCCGCTCTGCCCACCAGCCGGCCGGGCTGCCCCGCCGATCAATTTTGGCGCGGGGCCAATCCACTGTGCGAGCCGGCGGGGGAGGCAGCAGCCAGTAGCCAGTGCAGGGGGAGGGGGGAGGCTGTCTCCATAGCGACGGGCCGGCCGGGCGCCGGCGCTGCACGTGCGCGATCGATGCGGGCACGCGCCCCCTTCCTGTGTCGGCTGCACGTGGCTGTGTGTGCGTGCGCGCCTCTCTAACCCTGGCCCGCATACGCCACGCAGGCCGCCTGTAACTGACCGCCGCTAACAGCACCCGGCGCTCGCGCTGCGCACTCGACTACCGCGCATGCGCCGTCAGACCGCCTCATTGAGGAGGCCCACAGGGAACTGCGAAACTGACAAGCTTGCACTATCATGCGTTCTGTTCAAGTTTCCACATAGAACGAGGTGGGGCAAATAAAATTGGCCCGGAGAACAGAGTTCCAGGGTTCAAAGAAACGCAGGAAACGAAACAGAGTACTAACCTGGCTATAGCGGATGTTGAAAGTGACCGTCATTCATCTCTTGTCTCTTCTGGGTCCTGGTCAGCAAGTTGCTGGAGGTGCATCCGAGTTGGACTGCTGGAATTTCTCCAATATCATCCGAAATATTCTGCTGAATTTCTTGAAGACTGTGAGGGTTGCTTCGATACACTTAAACTTGAGGACTCCCCACACAAAATAATCGCTCATTGAAATATCAGGTGACCTGGGTGGCCTGCTAGGGCTGCGGCCAGACTGACCTCTGATAACAGTCTGTCAGGCGTGAAGACTGTGTAAATGCTCTCCAAGGTTCGTCGCGCTGTTTGGGCAGTTGCTCCATCCTGTTGAAAGTACTGTAGCTCTTCCCCCCCCCCCTCCCCCCTTTCTTAATGCTGCCACATATTCGCGTCCAATCCTGTCCACTCGTCCGGGCCACTTTTATTTGCCCCACCCTGTACAAGCAAGCTTGTAAAGACATCAGATTGCTGATCGATTATGCGTACCTCAGACGAAGATTATTGTAGCAGATCAAAAGTACCAACACACTTACGAAGGTGGTTTGACAAGTAATATGGTTTGATGGTAAAAAAGGAAGGCAAAAAATGTGTGTTTCGTAAGAAACTCGCATTACTACTCGACATAGTCTCCTGTGAGGGTTATAGCGATCCTTCAGCATTGGAAAAATAGGTTCTGTCAAACTCCGCCAAATAGTCGTTGACAGCAACTATTACTTTCTCATTTCATGAAAATTTCTTTCCAACAAGTTAGCGAACAGGGCTGATGTGATAAGGAATACCACTCAATCCATGATAAGAAGATTGCAGCATTGCATTGATACCTATAGTCATCACCTTCTGTAAATGGACGTTCATGCCACCTTTTTGACCTTCGTTGATCTTCAAAAACCTTACTATTACACATCATTGGATTCGTCTCGATAGCCGCTATCAGAAAATAAGTACCAAACTACAGCATCTCATAAAAAAACCGAAGTTGACCTCATATCTCTGAAGCGATTCCACTGGCAGCAAAAAACCAACGTCATATTATGGCCGCCGTTGTCCCATGCAACATTTGTCCCACTACTATCGGCCGGCCGGAGTGGCCGAGCGGTTAAAGGCGCTACAGTCTGGAACTGCACGACCGCTACGGCCGCAGGTTCGAATCCTGCCTCGGACATGGATGTGTGTGATGTCCTTAGGTTAGTTAGGTTTAAGTAGTTCTAAGTTCTAGGGGACTTATGACCACAGCAGTTGAGTCCCATAGTGCTCAGAGCCATTTGAACCCACTACTATCATACTTTCGGCGTTATTCTAGGTGGCAATAGTTAGTGACTCACCCTGTAGATCACCCTTCAGTATTCTCGTAATGAGAAAATTCAAACACGTGACAACCAGTGACTGGTCCACGGAGCTTTTGTGACCAACCCATTCTGCTGTTACTGCCTCCCTACTGACAAAACACTACTCCACGCCACCTACTCTACTGGCGGGTCCTCCTCACGTGACATCTAGTGGTGAAATGCGCGTTGCATACAGGTGTCTAGATACTTTTGATCTGAGACTGTGTTTGAGCGTTTTCGCCGGTATAGGCTTTGCGATGCAGAAAAAAAAGAAAACAGAACACAAAGGCCGATTAATGAAACGAAAAATCTATTCTCACGTTACATTCCACTGCACTGAATGTACACCTACTGGGTTGGTATAATGGTTTCACGATAATTAGAGAAACATATGTAACTGGTCAAGAAGTCAGTACTTCGACGAGAGACGACTGTAGTACCGTGTACCACTGCCTCTGGCAATGGTAATGGCGTCGGTACGACAGTTTGGAGAGTCCACTACTTTATGCAGGTTTGCCAGTCCAGCTTGATCGACTCACCGATGATTGGATCACGTAGAGCTTCCGATCTGAGGTCATGTGGATTGCTACGTTTCATCCGCTGTTCGACTTAGTCCTAGATATTTTCTATTCTTCTAAAATCACGTAATGTACCGGGCAAGTTGAGGCGCAGTAAGGTGTATTAACGTTCTTCAAACCAGGAACATAAGGGTCAAAATGTGGCACAAAGGAAAAAAAATATGGCTCTGAGCTCTTTGGGACCACAGATGTTAAATCTGTGGTCATCAGTCCCCTAGAACTTAGAACTACTTAAACCTAACTAACCTAAGGACATCACATACATCCATGCCCGAGGCAGGATTCGAACCTGCGACCGTAGCGGTCACGCGGTTCCAGACTGAAGCGCCTAGAACCGCACGGCCACACCGGCCAGCGGCACAAAGGACACCACTTGGTCACCAACAACGTTGAATCAGACGTACTGGTTCATATTCACAGTAACCTGAATGAGTGAGCCCATATCACGGTCAGAAAAACCTCACAGAGCCACCCCCGGCCTTAATTCCAACCTCGGTTAAGTGCCCCATTGTGCCATCAGTGAGCTTAAAATATTGCGTCATTTGGAAAAAGGAGGCGAAACCACGACTCATCGGTGCAGAGTACATGCCGCCAGTCAGCGACTGTCCAGTTACTGTGTTTTTCGGCTCGTTGAAGAAGTGCATCCCTCTGTGCCACTTGTCACTGACGAGGTGTGGCACTTCTGTCCTGTTACGGTCTGCTAGGATATTGTCACGACCAGTGTTCTTAGACCATGTTAAATGGATACGAGTGTTATGCCACTACTTGTGGACATACTGGACAGTCCGCGTTGACACACCATGAAATCTAGCAACTTCATTCACAGTGCCGGCCGAAGTGGCCGTGCGGTTAAAGGCGCTGCAGTCTGGAACCGCAAGACCGCTACGGTCGCAGGTTCGAATCCTGCCTCGGGCATGGATGTTTGTGATGTCCTTAGGTTAGTTAGGTTTAACTAGTTCTAAGTTCTAGGGGACTAATGACCTCAGCAGTTGAGTCCCATAGTGCTCAGAGCCATTTTCACTCATTCACAGTGTCGAGCGACACACCTCGCTGCGCTCATTCCGTGCCGCGGAATGGGACGTACAGACCACTTCACTGCGATGATATACATTATCTGCGAAGGGTCGCGTGACCGCCTAGTGCCAGTTTTGCGCCATTAACAGCACTTAAGGGGTGGCTAACATTTCGTCCGGTTTGCTTATTTCAACCTCCGATTACTCTTAACCCTTTCGGCCACGAATTATTATTTTTTTTTCCTGAAAAAAAAAATCATGGCTTTGCTATCCAGTTCTTCGAATTAAATTATGATTTTTCAGATGTATAAAACATTCGGAGGTGCCCCCAAGGGGGGATACAACGCGTCCCCAAATGAGGACACTGTTTTCAAGTGGGTGCAGTATAGGTCGAAAAGTCAAAGTATTTTATTTGATTTTATTTCACAAAAATCCATAAATTACACAAAGCTTGATTAATGATTATATACATAAACTATGGTTTTACGCTTGAGAAGAGTGGTAATCAAAGAAACAATTTTTTTCCACCCAGACATAACTGAATGTTACATTTTACACAGTAAAATTTGGTTTTGCCTTTGCAACCCGTTTTCGTGCACCTGTCAAATGAGTTTTTGTCACTGACCGCTGAAAGATGCGCAAGTTGTCCAAACGAACATCAGCTTCTGGACGAACTTCCGCTATAGCTCGTTTTGAAGCACTTGGACTTTCACCAGTGGGACGCCCCCTTTCCGTGGCAACTGGCTTATCTGTTTTTGTCAGTAGTTTGGCCACACTTACCGTAAAGCGAAGCAAATCAAGGGTCTTATTTTTAGGAACACCTAATTCTGATGCGTTTTTTCTTGTACTCAGTCCATGCATTTACATATGCAATATCAATTGCTTGAGAAAACATGCGTCCACTTTCAGGTAGCAAAACCTGCTATAAACCGTCGAAAATCGTGTTCAGTTTCAAAAGCGGCTGACTGCATGTCGTCTTCGGGTGGAAAACCCGCTAAATGCCCAGTAGGCGTGGCTGACGCCCCGCCATGTCCGGATACAAAGCACGTGAACATACATCAGACTTACCAGTCTGGACATTCAGAGCATTCTTTCAGTCTGGTACGATTAGAATGGATATTTTTCTTATTGAGTTTTAGGTTGCCTGCAACAATAACATTCTTGCTGCCAGTGCATTGTCGATTGGATGGGACAAGTATTTCGTGAGTATCTCAGTGTCGCGTATGATTCAGTTAGCGGGCCTTGCGTCTGGGCTACTCAGCTTGCAATATACCGTATGATATAAAACGTCCAACATTACCTCCATTATTATCCTCCTGTTCAAAATTATCGCTAGTATTATTGGATAGATCATCAGTTTCAGATGAGTTAAGGAGCTCTAAAACTACTTCTTCTGCAAGTGCCCTTCGTCTATCTTGGACACGGAGCACTGTGAAATCACCGTAAGATTACTAAAAAGACTGCGAAATAATGTCCTAAATTTCTATACTATTACAACCTTTCAATCACAATGCCCTCATTTGGAGAGATGTATAACGTTATAAATGTGTCATTTACCTTTTGTTCTGAAAGACGCCTTTTGTTTTCAACTTCAAGACTGCACCTGTCTACTCACAAATAATATTTTTTATTTTTTTACTTAAACGCAGGAGATATTAACTGGCTGATGGGAGGTACACAGATTAATTGGAAGCGTCTATGTTACTGTGAACGCACATTCAGTTTTGTTTTGTGGTACCACAGATTGACAGGAGATGTCGACACTGTTCTCAAATATACTGCCTGCTTGTGACAATATGAGGACAACAATTACAAGTGATAAAATTTAACGAATTTTAATATAATAAGCATTTATTTAGTGTGTCCTTATATGAGGACTCTGTGGTGTCACCGCCAGACACCACACTTGCTGGGTGCTAGCCTTTAAATCGGCCGCGGTCCGTTAGTATACGTCTGAACCGCGTGTCGCCACTATCAGTGATTGCAGATCGAGCGCCGCCACTCGGCAGGTCTAGTCTAGAGAGACTCACTAGCACTCGCCCCAGTTGTACAGCCGACTTTGCTAGCGATGGTTCACTGTCTACATACGCTCTCATTTGCCGAGACGACAGTTTAGCATAGCCTTCAGCTACGTCATTTGCTACGACCTAGCAAGGCATCATATTCTTCAAGAATGTATTCTGAACAGATAATATTGTGAATCATGTACCGTCAAGAGCGACGTTCATCATTAATGGATTAAAGTTAAGTATCAAACTAGCTACGTCCGCTTTCTGAATTCTAATTCCTTGTCATGTTCCAGACCTCACGTCAGTATAGTTCTTCCCTCCTCACGCCAGCCTGCGTGAGCTAAAACGCGTGCATTTCGGCTTCCACTCGTAACACGGTGTTGCCTCTTCTGCTAACACAAAAGACGCCATAACCGAAATGGTTAACATCTTCGTTTAAAATGCAAGATATAACCAGTAGAGAAGGTGTAAAACCACACGAAAGACAGACAGTAGTTCGGGCGATCTTGTGTGCGCTGAAGGAGCTAACTTCAAAAGCGTGTCTATTATTATTTGTAATTTCCTTCAGCTGTTGGTTCTGTGAGAATTAATTTATTTAGTAATGGCGTGTTTAATTTCGTTATCATAATGGATGTTTTAGAAAAGCCTGTTACTGCGTCATTCATCATTTACAAGGGACAATCTCTTCCCCTGTTCAGTGATAGACAATATGCAGAAACAAATAACAAAAAAGAAGGAAATTCCTGGCTCTTTAGAAGAAACCAATAATGCAGTCAAGTGTATGGCCAGCATACCTTGCGTAGGTAACATTTCTCAAAAAATGGTTCAAATGGCTCTGAGCACTATGGGACTTAACAACTTCAGTCATCAGTCCCCTAGAACTTAGAACTACTTAAACCTAACTAACCTAAGGACATCACACACATCCATGCCCGAGGCAGGATTCGAACCTGCGACCGTAGCGGTTCCAGACTGAAGCGCCTAGAACCGCTCGGCCACTCCGGCCAGCTAACATTTCTCAAAAAATAGACACGTACTTAGGTTAAATAAAGTGAAATTAGCTTTCTGCACAAATAACAAACTACGACAGACATTTGTCCACACATTAAACAATAAAAATGTAAATTCTCAGCCTCCGGAACATACAATATCACACGTAACACTTGCTCAAGCTACCACATAGGACAAACTGACAGGAATTTTCAAATTAGATACGCTGAACTCATCAACTGTTACACACCAATTTACAAAACCACTAACAGCCACACACTTGAAAAACATTGCGCACCCATTCGAAAACATAAAAGATTTCAAGTTATTCCACCGCGTCCAAAAATCACAGACAATGGATTTAATGGACAAGCTTGAAGTTTTTGCACACCATAAAAAGCAAGTCGAAAAAATTGGCTATGACAAACTACGTAGATATTGAATCAGTTGACTTTTCCAAGTGTTTCTCCTGCATATGATAACTGTTGTAATTTTTATAAACATGTTCATTTACACATACATAAAGGATGTAATAGATAATTCAGGAGCGACTAGCGGTAAAAATAAATTTTATAATTGACAACTTTATACATGTCATGTAATCCAAAAACTTTGTAACACCTCTGACTGTGTGCAAACTCTTTGTGAAACCATAGTGTCGTAATATCTTTTATTACAAAAACAAACAGTGTAAGTGATGATTTGTGTGTGTGTGTGTGTGTGTGTGTGTGTGTGTGCGTGCGCGACATTTTGTATAATGAAGGAGGCACCAGACCTTTTAAGTAGACTAACAAAAATATCATTTTAACACCAGCATATAAAAACGCTCCACGATTAATTTTGTTTGATTTTCCGATTGCAGCCTAACCTCAAAAAGACATGTACAATGCAGTAAATGCAGAAAATCACACTTGCAGACAGCACCAAAAATATTCATGTAAGCAAGTGCACTTGAAAAAGAGAATAAATTCTGGAAATGGTTTGTCACTGAGAAGATTTCTACAACGCACCACATGTTTTGATACATGTATCAAATTTACGTGATACATGTATCAAAACATGTAGTGCGTGGTGGAAATCTTCTCCGTGACAAATCTAAAATATTTAATGAGAACAATTTACGTGATACATGTATCAAAACATGTGGTGCGTGGTAGAAATCTTCTCAGTGACAAATCTGAAGTGTTTAGTGAGAACAATTTACGTATGCAACAATAAGAATGCAGTGGGAATGCATTTACATCTGTTGCACGAATGTTGTGGAAATAAACACTCCAAACCGACGTTTCACGGCAGTTAATCTGTAAAAAAACACACCACATGTCATAAAGAAAGCGTGTAAACCGTCTGAGGATGAATCACAACGATTCGAAACCGGTAACGGTGCCCTTTGAATAAAGGAACTGAAAGTAAATTTGTGGCTGGTTGCTGTCCTAGCATCAACAACATTTGTCTTCAAACAACAGCCACGGTCTCTATCATGTCATCATATGACAAAATTGCAGGTTCGAATACCTTCGAATGTATGTATGTATGTATGTATGTATGTATGTGTATGTGTGTGTTTTAATTTTGTTTCCTTCTTTTTTCAGGTAAGCCTTTGAATCCGTGGTGCGAAGCGTGTTGGTTATTCCGTGAGTATGTTACCATACTGTACTTTTTTTGACAATCAGGATTCAGACAGTATTGCAGTGACTTGAGAGTGCAGATTCGCACTCGTTTTTTTCTACTAGGAAAAAACGTATTCCCTTGCAGGAGATCAGTGATTGAGATGCAGCGACCTTCCTTTTATTTCATACACAGTCACACAACGATAACAGGTCCGGGCTACAGTGCTACAATATTAAGAAAAGAAAGGCTTATGTTAATATCTTAAAAAATGTGTAAAATTTCGCGAACTCTACTTGTAAGCTAAATAAGCGAAATTGAAACATTTGTGGTTAATACCTGCAGGCCATGGACGGCATTGTGTGACATAAACGAACAACTACAAATTTTACACAGTGTTCAAAAAAGCAAAAAGGAAACGATTATATATTTCAGACCAATTGCAGATTTATGTTACGAAATGGAAGGAAGCTGAGAAACTCCTCGTTGTGCAGACAAGTCTTCAATGTCTATGACGGTCTGTTCAGTTGTGGTCACTGCGTCCTGCCTATTAGCTAGCTGGTGCTGACGTCTGTCTGCAACGGCCAGTGGTGTAAACACTTCGCAACCGAAACTGCAGCGCCATCAGCCTTTGGAAATATTTGTCATGGCCAGATCGAATCTGTTTTCTTTTTATTGCAAAGACGTTACACTGTTTAAAATATGTTTTTTTACGATATTGCACTCTATATTTATTAGTCTGCTGCATAAGTTCGTAGCGTTTTCGTTCTGCATGTTGGTATTCCGGTTGCTGTGGGTTATCTATCGATAGTCATTTTTTATTTGTTGTTGACTTCTGCTATCTAAGTTTACATATTGCCATCATGCCGTTTGGAGATAGCCGGTGGAGCTGTCGGTGCTAGAAAATGGGGTGTTAAGTGGAGAAAGCGAAACATTTCCGACATATCCTTCTGTTTGAGTTCAGTAGAGGGGTGACAACAGCGAAGGCAGCCAAAAACATATGTGCCCTGTATGGGGACAGTACCACTGGACAGAGCACGGCAACAACATGGTTTTCTCTTTTTATGTAGGGTCATTTTGATATTAATGTCTCTACACGTTCAGGAAGACCTTCCGGGCTTGGTGAAGATCGTTTAAACCCATTAGGTAATTTGGGGTAAGGGCTTATGGGACCAAAGTGCTGAGGTCATCGGTCCCTAAGCTTACACAACACTTAAACTAACTTACGGTTAGGACGATACACACACCCATGCCCGAGAGAGGACTTGAACCTCCGACGGGGGCAGCCGCGCGGACCCTGAGAAGACGCCTCAGACCGCGCGGCAAACCCATTTGTCCACAATGATCCACATCAGTTTTTTCGATAACTGGCAGAAGTTGTGAACTGTGATATTTTCATCATCGTGCGACATTTGCATGCAGTTGGGAAGGTTCAACAATCGGATGTACGGGTACTGCATACTATAAGCCAAAATGAGGAAAATCAGCGGGTGGCCGAATGTGCATCTGTCTTTGCTAGTCATTAGTTGGCTCGTGAACAACACCGACCACTCCTATGCTGTGTCGTTACTGGTGGCTACAAATGGCGTCTTTATGCTAAAGAAAGACATGCAAAAGAAAGACATGGTGAGCCCAAACGAAGCAGCAGCTCCTCGTATGAAGACCTGCGCGTATCCACAAAAGATGTTATGCATGTTGTGGAACAGCGACGGTGTGGAGTGCTACGCAGTGCTTCCCCGATGTGTAACCATCACTGCTGACATTTATTATCAACAAATGAGAACATCTTGCAGACGTATTCCAAGAACAACGACCAGATAGAATACGTGATGTGATGCTCTCCACGATAACGCCTGCCCGCATTCTCCTAGACTGACAAAAACGCTCTATAGGAATTGTGTTCGGAGATCACTCCTGCTCACCTTATTCACATGATCCTGCCCCCTCAGATTTTCCCTTTCCCGCTCTCTATCGAACAGCCTTCAAGGAACTTCCTTGTCAGACGAAAATGCGCTTCGAACATGTCTCGAAGAGTTCTTCGCCTCAAAACCAGTGATTTCTTCAGTTGCAGAATCGAAAAGTTACTCCAGTATTGCACGCTGTTGTAAATGGTGAAAGAGAATATATTAGTGATGACTAAAGTTACTGTTATGTGTATGTTCTGTGTTTATTGAACTTACGGAAAACACTACAAACCCATGCACCAAGCCCATATGTACTAGCCTTTTGCCCACGTCTTCGCCCCGACACATGGACTTCACATATATTGCTCACGCCTTCGCATCCTCCCTCTCTGTGTTATCGCCCCTCTCCTTCCCCCTCTCTCGCTCCATCTTCTCCTGTCTCCCATCTCTTGCTCCATCTTGTTCTCTCTCTCTCCCCCCCCCCCCCCCCCAGTCTCTCTTTGTTCATCTCCTCCTACCCTTCTCTTTGTCAGTCTTCTCTCCTCCCCCCTTTCTTCTTCCATCTTCTCAGCCTCCTCCTCCATATCAATTTCCTCATCCTCTCTCTGTCTGTTCATCTCTTTCCTTTCACAATCCACCTCCTCCCCCCCCCCTCCTCCCCAACTCCATGTGTCTGTTCATTTGTGCCCATCCACATGCCTAGCCCTTGGAATGCATTCCACTACTACCCCCGCAATACACCTGTCTTGTAGGGCAGCTTAAATGTAAGGGACTACCAGTCTTTTTCTAGTACCAACACCATCTCTACGGGAGCCCGATCGTTCTTACTCACAGAGTACTGCTTCGACACACACACATTTATACAGGATTTTTCAAAAATACGTTTCAAACTTTAGAGACAGGTTGGCTGGTTCCTTGCATAAAAAAAGATAAACATGTGTCTGAAAATCCTTCGTTTTCGAGTTATTAAAAAAAACTGATTTTCAACGGCTTTCCAGGTGCCACCCAACTACTTCACTTATCTTTGCACGCATTTGACTCATTGTATCCTAGATGGCGTTGTGTTACCGGGGAGATCTGTTTACATTAGTCTGTTTTCAACGCGTTCATTGTGTACTTGTACTGCAAGCAGAGAGTTAGCTGAAATTGTTCCATTGAAACATGTCAGGATATTCATTTCGTGACAATTCAGACACGATTTTATGTACGTGAACATAGTGATTTATACGAGGCTGGACGGCTGTATCAGATGGCGTTTGCCAGACCAAAGACAGCCGAGTCATCCAATTTTTGCTGCTTGTGTACCATTACTTTGTCGAGACAGAATCCGTAACACCACATGTTATGAATCGAGGAAAGCCACGTGTTGCCTGTACGCCCGACTAGGAAGAGTACGCTCTATGGGCTGTTGAAGAAGAGCCAGGCATCAGCACAAGACAAGTGGAGGATACCTCATGAGCAACTTATTCATTCATATCATCTTCAACGTGTGCAGAGCCTTACGCCCGGTGCTCATCCACCACGGAAGAGAGTTTGCCGACGGTTTAATGCACAAACTGCCAGTTCGTTGTTTGTCTCCTCAGTTTTGTTTGTAGACGAGGCAACGTGCGTAAGAGCTGGAATGACGTATTTCCATAACCAGCACATATGGACCGATCGCAATCCTTGTGATGCAGTACAGGGTAGACATTAGCATCAGTTAAAAATGGGATGGCGTTGTAGATGTTTGTCTGGTAGGGCCATATGTCCTCCCAGCACGTCTTACTGGTGGTGTTTGCCATGACTTTATTGAGAATACCTTCCAAGACCTACTAGATGATGTGCCCCTGCAAATAAGAAGAAACATGAGGTTTATGCGTGATGGAACGCCATCCCATTTCATTCAGCCACAGTGTTCGTAATGCACTGGCTGGTATCTACCATGACGGACGGATAGGAAGAGGCAGACGAGTTCCCTGGCCTGCGCGTTCCCGCGACCTCAGTCCTGTGGATTATCATCTCTAGGGGTACCTCAAACCATTGGTCTATGCAGTAGACCGCATGGACGCAGATACTCTACATCCAAATGTCATGGAAACCGTCACGGAGTATTTACAACAGTACAACAATGATTCGGCAAGTGCAAGCGTGTTTAGAAGCAAAAGTAAAACATTCCGAGCATTTGTTATGAGTTTGTGTGTCTATGAGCTCCAATCACCTAAATTGTAAACATTCATCAACAAATAAGAAATGAAGGATTTTCGGACATTTCCCAAAGTTTTTGAATGTATTTTTGAAACACCCTGTACATGTATATGATAGCGAATACCCGTTAAATCTTTGACTGTAACTTTGCTATATTTTACGGTTTGGCCTATAGAGGGAGCGCCATTGTAAGTCAAAGAGCGGGGAATGTAAACCACACTTGCTTGTAACTGTGTAATACCCCAGGTTTTGTCATTAAGTTGATTTTGACAAGGCATGTAATGAATGTTGTGTTCACCTGATACCGATGCTGACCAATAAGTATGAACTATGAAAAGGTGCTTAAAAAAATCTAGTAAACACGTGCTGTAAAATGCATACCTCAGGATCTATGAGCACTTGTTCATCTTCGCTGCTGTGAAACACATCTCTGCTACTGAACTATTGCTCATGGATCTTGAGGTATGCATTTTACAGCACGTGTTTACTAGGAATTTTTTTTCTTGTTTTGGTGCAAGGAACCTGTGCCTAAAGCTTGTGTATGTTTTTGGGACACCCTGCATATTTCAGTTTTGCTTTACTTTTTAAAAAAAAGTAGAACCAGCGAAATTTTTTACAGGTTTTGAGATATTAATGTAAGCTTTTCTGTCTTTTATTGCTTGTTTTATTAGACTGGTATCGTTTATACGTTATAGTAACGTGTTAATCAATACTTTCAGTGTCTGATACGGCAGGTATAACCAATGCTAATGGGTTGAAAATCGTCTGCGAGCTATGTCGAACGAAAAGATGCTATACTATGACAAATAGACTCATACAAGTAACCGCAAATTGGCCATACAGGTTATCTTTAAATGTAAATAAATAACAGACATAATGAAAAATGTATTGTTTTTTGAGTTCACGCCAAAATTAAAAATGTATTTTATTAAATATAGTACTGCATACAAATTTTCTTATTAGGGTTTTATAAGTCATGTGAGGCAGTTTAAAAAAAAAACTTTGTCTCAAGAAATACGCTTTTAAAGTTTTTAGTTGGATTTTTGAATATATAAGTGAAATTTTTGAACTTACCATTAATCTACTATTCCTGGGGCATACTGTAAACCTTCCTCTTCTTCGGAGATCTCATTTTCTAAAGCGCCAGTCTCTTTAGCCCCAATTACAGCCTCGATGCTGCTCTGGAACGATCGCCTCTCCGAAAGGTTGCGTTTCTCGTCTCTCTTCGTGGCGAATGAGCAGGCTGTGGTGCCCATGTCTTTCATATTATGCAGAACTGCCTTAAATCTGTTGTTAAAAATGATCCTTTTGAGCAGGTATTCTTAAGATTATAAGGAGTCAAAATACGTTAAAAGAAAATACTTTTTTGAAATCTCGAGACGGAAAACCCCATTAATGGTACCAAATGGTTCAAATGGCTCTGAGCACTATGGGACTCAACTTCTGAGGTCATTAGTCCCCTAGAACTTAGAACTACTTAAACCTAACTAACCTAAGGACATCACACACATCCATGCCCGAGGCAGGATTCGAACCTGCGGCTGTAGCGGTCTCGCGGTTCCAGACTGTAGCCCCTAGAACCGCTGGACCACCCCGGCCGGCCCATTGATGGTACCCTGTGCCATTACGCCAGGTGCTAGGCCCGAATGACGATAACGAAAGCGATATGACAATCTTAGTACTCCTCCAAGCCGAGCGGGACTAGCCGAACGGTCTAAGGCGCTCCAGTCATGGACTGTGCGACTGGTCCCGGCGGAGGTTCGAGTCTTCTCTCGGGCATGGGTGTGTGCGTTTGTCCTTAGGATGATTTAGGTTAAGTAGTGTGTAAGCTTAGGGACTGATGACCTTAGCATTAAGTCCCATTAGATTTCCATACATTTGAAAATTTTTTGAACTCCTCCAAGCTTCTACGAAAGGAAACGTCCTTCGTGGTGCTATACGCTGAACCGGAATTCGTCTGCTACTCCTGTGTTGTTGTGCTCACCACTGTCGGCGCAGCTCCCTTTGCTGTCGCGATAGGGGAAGCCGCAACAACAGTAGCCGTACAGATGGCCAGTGTTGCCCCAGACGCCGTTGCACTCGCCATGTGAATGTTTGTATTCCTGCACATATGCACATTTTGCAACGGAAGGTACGTGACGTTACTGTACCATCGCAGACAGCCGAGCAAACAGTGTGTATTTCCTTTTGGGCGCTAGTCGCGTGGGGCCGTAAAATACACACACACACACACACACACACACACACACACACACGAAAGCGCGCGCGCGCATGCCCGAGGGAGGGAGGAGCGCGAACCGTAACAAGGCGCCCGAGACCGCTCGGCTACCCCGCGCTGCATTCTGCATGTCGCAGAGTACACTCCTCCTGGAGGCAACGATTCTATATTCCCAAGACAGTCGTGGGAACCCATGCGATGCGAACAACAGTGTTAGAGAAAAATAACTGCAGTCTTCACTGGCGACGATCTTGCCTTTAGCTACGGGACGTTTTTCCTTCTTGCACGAGAAATGACACCATCTTCTCGCAAATAACAACTTTCAAATGCGTCTTTTGCATGAGATATCCACTTAGTAATCTTTCCTTGTATGCGTAATGCAGATAGCGTTTCTCCTACCTACTTGGTACAGTTCTGCTAAAATGCTTATCATTTGCATGTCCAAGGCTCTACTACACTTCATGCAAGTTTTACCTTTGTTGCCTGCCACCTTCTTTATGTTACGCTTGTATTGGGCAGCAGTATATTTTAACATGCATATTTCTTTCAAGTTACCATTTCGTTTCTAGTTTGTCTTAGAATACCATATTAGATATTTTTGTTATATTGTTCTGTGTTGCAATTAATTAATATTCAATGTTTTCACTTAACATAAGACTGTCGATTCCATACTTAAATATAAATTTTCATAAAAACTCTATCATATACATATGTAAAAATGTGTGTGTTTGTGTGTACTTTCCACATCCTATCCTGAACCACTGGATCGATTTCAGCCAAATTTGCTACACACTGATACACGTGATACTTATGATCAGGAAAGAAATACTGTACAGGTAAGAACCAACCAGTTCCAATAAGGGAGGGAAGGGGGGAGTGAGATACGTTGATAACCCCTGACATCTGGGCTGCCCTGTATAACATGTGTCTAGTACTGTTAAGATTGGAATGTGTTCCAGGTGCTATACATGTGAATGGGCACGGCTGAGCTGAGGGGCGAGGTGGGGGAGGGGGAGGAGGGAGGTGGGGGAGGGGGAGGAGGGAGAAGATGAATAGTGAAGAAGGCGGAGTTTAGATGAACTGCGAGGAGCAGATGGATAGACAGAGAGAGGGGTGGATTAGATGGATGGATTGAGGAAGGAGGATGAGATGGGCAAAAACAGAAGGGTAGGAGGAAATGAACCAAAAGAAGGGGAAGAGGGCATGTGAGGGTTGCATGTGTCATACGTGTATGCGGGCGAAGCTGCGGGTAAAAGGCTAATATTTAATAAAAATCTAGTGTGCAATATTTTTTATATGGAATGTTGTAGGGGTAAATAACTGTTTCAAGAAACACTTTACCAGAGAATAATGTCGTTTCGATAAATATTTCTTTTTCATCGTGATCTTCTTCTTCTTCTTCTTCTTCTTCTGCTACTTCTTTTGTGGCTTTACAGTCCATTGTGGACCTTCTCGTTTTCTATGGCTATCCGCCAAATGTCCCGATTATGTGCTTGTGTTTTCCAACTCCCGTATCCCGTTGTCTGTAGATCTCCTTCAGTTCGGTGTATCCAAGAAATTTCCGGCCGGCTGCGCTCTCCGTCTTTGCCCTCCGAGATTTCCAGTTAGTATTTTCTTCGATATCGCTGTAACACCCTTCTGTGCCACATGACCTTCCCCACATCAGTCCTGGTGACGTTACTAGTTTCTTTCCGGATAGATACACCGTTTTCTCCACTTAACTTCATTTGCAGCAGAGGAATATTATTCTGCGGAAGTCCGCAGCTCGTGGTCTTACGGTAGCGTTCTCGCTTCCCGCGCACGGGGTCCCGGGTTCGATTCCCGGCGGGGCCAGGGATTTTCTCTGCCTCGTGATGACTGGGTGTTGTGTGTCTTTCATCATCATATCATCCCCATCGACACGCAAGTCGCTCAAGTGTCGTCAACTCGGAAGACTTGCACCAGGCGAACCGTCTACCCACCCCTAGCCACACGGCATTTCCATTTCCATTCTGCGGAATACCTTCTTCTCAAAGGCATTCAAAATGTTAGTATCGCTTACTTTTAGTCACCATTGAAGAAAGTAGTTTTTTGGGGGGGTAAAATAAGTTCTTTTGGAAGCCAGTAGCTGTTATTCAATTTCACACAAGGTGCGTAGGTCACAGTCGATCACAAGAGTTCACAAACAGCTCGGTCCTACCAAGTTCATGTTTCACGTGTGTGCTATTCCACGAGCTACATATTTAGTTGTAGGTCCATTGACTGCCAGTCGCCTGTACTTAGCAGCCTGTTCTACTGCAATAATGCACGCCTCCATTGCCCTCTGAGATATTGCGACTACGTCTGTTTCATTGGTGTTGGCTAATATTTGCACCGGTATGTGGAAGGCTGTCCCGTAGGTCAACTTTTCCTGTCACATAGCCTAGACGGACCATGGATTTTTCAATCTACCTTTAATCTAGCCTTAACTTCTCACCGAAGTTCGGATTCCACGTTAAAACTGTAGGTCCCCTTTCCCTTGTTGAATAACTGGGGCATATTGGGCACGTGCATGTCGCCGAAATGGTGTCCTATTGAGAAACTAGCACCAGGCCATTGAGCCACATGAAATTATTTGTATTTCTCTCAGGGTCGGATGTAAATTTTCGCTGTTCACCCTACGACATGCAGCATTAAAGCCAATGAATAGCTGGTGTGAGCCAATTCCAAATCCAATTGGTTTTGCTCTAAGATTTGTCTCAGGGTGAAAATCTGGTTTACCATTGACTTCTCTAGAAGAAATCCATTTTGGTGTCGCCCTTTTTCCCTCTGGACGACTGGGAGGAAGCGCTGAAGCAGGAGCTTAGAGAACATGTGATACCCCAGATTTATGAGTGATATTTGTCGATAATTTTCACGCTCCGTTACATCTCCTTGCTTGTCGAGTGTACATATAATTCATTTCTTCCGCTGTTTTGACATTTCCCCAGGTCAACTTTACTATTTTTAAAAAGAAACGTTGCATATTTTGTTTTACCAAACTTTGGAAATAACATTGTTTCTTACTTTTTGACACAATTGAGAGGAGGGCGCCCACAGTTGTTGACGTGCTGAAACATGGGGAGAGGGTAGGCGTGGAGGGCGGGAAGGGAAGGGGAAGGGGAGGGGAGGGGCCCCAATTTAAGTACTCACACTGGGACTCGTATGCTGCTGTTCAGTCACTGTCTGTATTGGAGTCATTCTTTTTTTGATACAAATCTTCAGACGTAAAATAACATCTGGCGTAACCCAGGGGAGTGTTGTAGAAACATTACTTTTGACACTACATATAAATAACCTAGTGGATAAAGACGGAAGTTACGTTAGATTATTTGCGGATGATACTGTTTCATACAGAGATGTTGCAACTGATATGTCGCTTACTTTGCTTGTATCACACGAAACGTTCACCATGTATACCATTAAACAGCTTTATTTGGAACACAAGAAATAACTTCACAGATTATTGCGTTAACACACAATAATTGACTTCTGAAGAAAAATGAAACACAAGAAAAATCTTTCTTGGCTGAGTGAATGCTTAAGTGATTGAGTTGCAAACGTGATAGTCACAGGTCGAACCTTTTAGAGTGTGTATGTATCAAGTTGTTATGACAGCAGTGGGTGTGACACTTTCCAAGTGTGGGAGGTGTAGCAAAGCTGAATAGCAAGTCCTCTCCGCTCAGCGGCGGTCCGTTGCAAAGTCCCACCTCACGGTAACGGCGGTGTTTCCGATGCGATTAGCTGCGCTGGAGCTGCCGCCCGCCATCGCGTTGCAGGCCTAGTCGTCTCGCAGACTGGCACTTCTGTCTGATTCACTATGTGACTTGGTTGGTTGGTTTGTTGGGGGAAGGACACCAGACAGCGAGGTCATCTGTCTCATCAGATTAGGGAAGGAAGGGGAAGGAAGTTGGCCGTGCCCTTTGAAAGGAACCATCCCGGCATTTGCCTGGAGAGAGTTAGGGAAATCACGGAAAACCTAAATCAGGATGGCCGGACGCGGGATAGAACCGTCGTCCTCCCGAATGCCAGTCCAGTGTATAACCACTGCGCCACCTCGCTCGGTGTGACTTGATGTGACGACTGGAAGCGTATAGATACAAATCAGTATGCGTAGGCTTTCTGTGCGTAGGCTTTCTGTGCGTACAGTGCCCCAGCTTGCCATCAGGTCTCCGTTTCACTAGGAAGTCAAGAAATCTGAGGACACCATCCTGTTCCACCACCTCGGTAATCTCTAAGTCGGGGTGAAGCGAGTTGAGGTGATGGGGAAATTCACCCAAGCTGTCCCGTCCACGTAGCCAAGGGATGAACATACCATCCACGTAATGCTCTCATTAAAGAGACCTTTGAAATTAGGACCCAAGGCGGTCCTATCGACAAAGATAGCGACCTGCAAGTGAAGTAGCGGAACCGTGCACTGATCAGAGAATAAACAGAGCCTTCTCATTCAGTGATGTCCGCGTCTGCCGGTAGCACCACGCACAATGGAGACCGCAGTTCGCAGACGGGCGTCGCCATCACCACCACCCACCACGACGATTGATAGCGACTGGGAGGCAAGGGCCAGCGTATATAGGAGGTGGACTGGAGCAGAAGATTAGTCATAGGATCCACCTGAAGTCGGCAAGGAGTATGTTTGCCAAAATATCGGGGCCTGGTCGAAAATCGGAAAATTCCACTACTTACAGATATGCCGGGAAAACGTCAAATCGCATATTTGGACTCATTTTGCTTGGTGATTTTTTTCGGGTCCGTCCGTAAACTTTTTTTGGTTAATATGTCGCGTAATTTGTGTTGCGCACGCAGTTGCTCGGTTAGTTGATTCGGGAGATGGGATCTCACAGCGAGGTCATCGGTCCCATCGGATTAGGGAAGGTTGAGGAAGGAAGTCGGCAGTGCCCTTTCAAAGGTACCATCCCGGCATTTGCCTGAAGCGATTTAGGGAATTCGCGGAAAGCCTTAATCGGCACGGTTGGACGCGTCATCCCAAATCCGAGTCCAGTGTGCTAACCACTGCGCCACCTCTCCCAGTGCGCACGTAGTAGAGTACAAGATTCCCAGCAGCGGTAGCGAGTGAGATGGCGCGATGCCGTTGAAGCTCTGAGGACGAGACAGGAGGAACGTTGCGCGTTGTCTTAGCTTAAGCGTTACTCGTCATTAAGTGCGGGCAATACGCTAATTCGCCTGTAAGGTCTCTAGACGACCCACTCGCGCGCTGGCGCCGCCTTCTTTTGCTCCGGCCCGCTTCCCTTTCATTTCCTATGCTTTGCTTTGCTTTGCTTCGCTCCGCTTCGCGGCAGATCGATGCGCGCGGCGCTTTGTCGGCGCGCAGACAGCTCAGAGCCAATGTGTAACAGTGCGGCTTGCGGGTGCGAGATGTGGTGCGTGTGCGCCCTGCAAAGCGCCCGCCGCCGCTCACAGACGCACCTCGTTTTGCGTGTGCCGCCACTCTCTGACCATCCGGGTTGCATCCGACTTGTAACGACCCAAGCTGCGACGTTGACAGGACACGTGCCGTTTGAGGGCAGGTGCCACAGCAATCCACCCTCCGCGGCATTAAAAAGCCAGTTTATAAAGTTCTACATCTACATCCACATCCATACTCCTCAAGCCACCTGACGGTGTGTGGCGGAGGGTACCTTGAGTACCTGTATCGGTTCTCCCTTCTATTCCAGTCTCGTATTGTTCGTGGAAAGGAGGATTGTCGGTATGCTTCTGTGTGGGCTCTAATCTCTCTGATTTTATCCTCATGGTCTCTTCGCGAGATATACGTACGAGGGAGCAATATACTGCTTGACTCCTCGGTGAAGGTATGTTCTCGAAACTTCAACAAAAGCCCGTACCGAGCTACTGAGCGTCTCTTCTGCATAGACTTCCACTGGAGTTTATCTATCATCTCCGTAACGCTTTCGCGATTACTAAACGATCCTGTAACGAAGCGCGCTGCTCTCCGTTGGATCTTCTCTATCTCTTCTATCAACCCTATCTGGTACGGATCCTAAACTGCGAGCAGTATTCAAGCAGTGGGCGAACAAGCGTACTGTAACCTACTTCCTTTGTTTTCGGATTGCATTTCCTTAGGATTCTTCCAGTGAATCTCAGTCTGGCATCTGCTTTACCAACGATCAACTTTATATGATCATTCCATTTTAAATCACTCCTAATGCGTACTTCCAGATAATTTATGGAATTAACTGCTTCCAGTTGCTGACCTGCTATTTTGTAGCTAAATGTTAAGGGATCTATCTTTCTATGTATTCGCAGCACATTACACTTGTCCACATTGAAATTCAGTTGCCATTCCCTGCACCATGCGTCAATTCGCTGCAGATCCTCCTGCATTTCAGTACAATTTTCCATTGTTGCAACCTCTCGATACACCACAGCATCATCTGCAAAAAGCCTCAGTGAACTTCCGATGTTATCCACAAGGTCATTTGTGTATATTGTGAATAGCAACGGTCCTATGACACTCCCCTACGGCACACCTGAAATCACTCTTACTTCGGAAGACTTCTCTCCATTGAGAATGACATGCTGCGTTCTCCGTGTCATCTTCAAAAATTAAGTAATAACCCGAAATCGACCAACGGTATAGATCTTCAGTGTGTCCAAGCATGTAAAGAAAAAATTCACCATCTGATCAAAAGTGTCCGGAACATATTAGCAGACGTTAATATGGGCTGTGTCTACCATTCGCCTTTGTAATCGCTTGAGCTCGGCTGGGGACATTTTCAATGAAGTGTCTGAATCTCTGTGGAGGAATGGCAGCCCATTCTTCCTCAAGAGCCGAAACCAGAAGAACTATACTGGTGTTCAAAATTAAAGTAAAACCGCTATATCTCCGTCCTGTGTGTAATTCACGATATAATCATACAAACTGTCAACCAGATGTCCGTACGATCGCTTCTGCACGGAGGATGGCATTCCACTCAGCACACAACCGTGCCAAAGGTGACGTCAGGGCACCTATGGAACGAGGTAGTGCTTGCCGGGTAGCCCCACATCCACAATCGCTGTATACGCAGTCACAGACGGTGCAGTACGGCAAAGAGAAGATGCATACCAGACTCTCTGCTGTGGAGGGCCATAGAAAGAAAGGAAGCAGGGCAGTCGCAACCTGATTTGGCCCGATGGCTTAATGTGAGTCGTTCTGTTGTTTCTCGGATGTGGCGACGGTTTATAGAGACCGAAACTGTGTCCGCCTTAGTACTGCACTGCAACTGGCACGCGAGATCGCAGCGTCCACTGCACGTGTCGTATCGAGGCCAACGGTGTGCAGAAGGCTGCAGCAGCAGCATCTTCACAGAGGGGAACGTCTAGAGTGGAGTCATCAACATGGCACCCGGGCGGTCGAACAGTGGGCCAATGTTGTTTTCACAGATGAGTCCCGATTTAGTCTGCAGAGTGACTCTCGATGGCTTGGCATCTGGAGGGAACGTGGAGCACGATTCCGGAACCAAAACATTGTGCCAAAAGACCGATATCGAGGAGGATCCCTAACGGTGTACGGGTGAATCGGCAAGGTTTAAGTGCTGTCAGGTATCGTGACGAGATCTTGGGACCTCGTTTGCAGTTGTTGCGAGTTGCGGTGGGCCCAGACGTCGTATTGATGGCCGATAACGCTCGACCTCACAGAACACGGCTGGTTGACGTTTTCCCGGAAATGGAAGATATTGCACGTACGGCTTGGCCTGCTCACTCTCCCGACCTGAATCCCATGCAGCATGTCAGGGATGCACTAGGGAGACGGCTTGAATCACGGCAGCTTCCACCAGCCACTCTCCAAAACTTGCGAGCAGCTCTGCTGTAAGAATGGGTGCTATTGTCTCAACATGAGGCTGATGACATCATTCACAGCATGCCCCATCGTTGTCAGGCCTGTACTGGCGGTGCCAGAGGTGGCCACACCCCATACTGAGCACCTTAACCAGTTGTCGGAATGTGTGTGCAAATTCGTTAAGCTGAAAAAAACGAAGAACATTTTTTGTCTACTGCTACGCGTGTTGCAGTCGTTTGCGATCTTTACATTGTTTGTACTTTACTGTTCACACAGT
Organism: Schistocerca americana; assembly: GCF_021461395.2. Lineage (NCBI taxonomy): Eukaryota > Metazoa > Arthropoda > Insecta > Orthoptera > Acrididae > Schistocerca > Schistocerca americana. The sequence goes on from NC_060125.1 coordinate 552,699,405, forward strand.
TTTGTAGCAAAATAAAGGCAGCCTTGCAATATTTTCTTTTGTTGCTTCAGTTTTGGACACCAGTGTAGTAATATTGGACTCCAGGGTCCGGAGCGAAGTCAACTTTATAACTCATCTGAGAGGCGCTCCGTTGTGCTCAGGCCGGAACTGTGGCAACGTCAGTCCCTTTCAGGAGTGTTATTGTCCACAAACTATTGTGTCACAGATACTGCTTTATCACAGAGTGTGTCGTCATTCTAATACAATCGTCATCTCCAAACGATTCCTCTACTGTCCGCAGCACAAAACACTGCAAAATGTATTCACGTCCTTCCACATCTAGCGCGTTTCTAAAGCGCAATGAGAGGACCAAATCCTAACCCCGAAAAACACTTCTATTCCGCAACACGCCACCTCCACTGTACTTCACTGTTGGCACTACATATTATCCAGCCATTCGGCTTCCATTGGATTGTCACAGAGTATAGCGTGCTTCATCACTCCAAATCACTCGTTTCTAGTCGCCCACTGTCCAGTGGCGTTGCTGTGTACCCCACCTAAAGCGTCGTACCACAGAAGTGTGTGGTTTATGAGCGGCAGCTCGAACATTGTGACCCATCTCTTTTTAACCCTCTACGTAGTTGTATGAGTTTTTTTTTTTACAGCAATGCACCACACTGCTCGACAGTCCCTGTCCATCAGTGCGTGGGGTCTGCTTGGTCTTGTTTTACCTGTGGTTGTCAATGTGCGAAGCTTTAGAAGGGTTATATTGTCTCTGATATATCTCTTACTCAGGTGATATCCAGTGAGTGGCCCACATTCGAGGTCACAGCTCACCTATATCTTTCCGCCATTTTGCCGATCGGTTCGGTACACGATCGCACCGAACGGTCTCGCTTTCTAAGGAATATGCATTTCGGAAGCGATGCCGAACGGTCCTAGCGAACGCTGCTGTCAGTTCTCCTCGCGCAAACCATTCAAAAGCAATCTGCCTCAGATCCGCGGATAGGCTGCGTTCACACTGCCGGCCGGGCCGAGCCGAGCCTGGCCGGGCCGCCGCCCGCTTCGATATCAAACACTTGGTTTTGAATTGCGGTGTTCACACTGGCGGCCGGGCCGCGCCGACACGGCGTGAGCCTCCCGGAGCCGAGCCGACGACATTCCGAGTGTTTAATATTGCCGGCGCGAGCCGACCGCAGGCGCGAGCCTGTGGAGCAGCACTACAGCTTCTGCAGTACACGCATCACACGTCTCCCTTCTGCTTTCGTCTCAAGTGTGACTGCACATGTCTTTTATTTTAAGATGTTACCTCACATTTCACAATCAGTGAGGAAAAATTACGTTTATTATGATGATACATGCGAAATTACTTTTATTTCATTTATTTAATCTACCGTATTTACATGCATTTACAACAATAGCTTGCCAGCGATCGCGGCATTGCCGCCACTGAATAGTTCGCATTTACTTGTAAACGGAGACAGATATGAGTGTCACTGAGGGACGGAAATGTGTCCCTACCAGATGATAATACATTGTAAAGTCATGCTGTGGCAGTTCCTTATCAGTGGAAATAGAACCACTGAGTCAAAGGGCATTACCTCAAAACTCTTCGCCTATCAATCTGTCTATCTTACAAGGTAATGAAAAGAATTCTGTGAGGTCATCAGTGGCTCCACATGATGAACCATCACCACTGCCAAGCGCTGCATCATGAAGAAAAAAGTTGGAAAATTCTGAAGGAGTATTTCTGCGATTCTTCGTTGAAGGCACAGCAAGACATTACCCAAAATGACGAAGCTAATTACTTCCTAACGATTCTCAGGAGTCCCATAAACTCTCTTCCCCTCAGAGGTTAGCGTTTGTGAAATTTAAAATACAAAAGCATGACTACAATTAACTGGAGGTAGCGAATGCTGTACAAAGTTCTACTGCAAACCAAGAAGTGTGTACTAACGAATCTTACCTTATCGTTATACACAATTTTTCTTCTGCTGTTATACTTCTGCGAAAATTTGTGTTCTGTTTAGAAATTTTGTCTTGAATGTTCTGCAGCACATACTGAAATGTATTATGATTCATTCTGTAATTTGAATAAAATTTTTCAGGATAGTTTTTAAGTTCTTCATATAAAGAAAAAAACTCTCCTAAATGTCTGTCGCTATTCATAGGATGAATCCATAACCTCCTAGTTCTTCTGTACTTCAAAACTCGACGAGTTACTGCAGAGTCAAAACAATACCAATAAAAGAGTGAAGACATCGTTCTACACGACAGCACAGACTAGCTAAAGGCGAGCAACTGTTGATTGCAGCTGCGTTTTCTACTGACTTGCTTGTCAGCTGTCGAAGGGCGGAGATCTTTTTAAATTTATTTATTTGGCCTCCCGCCAGCCATTTAGCCAAAGAGTGGGGATTACCTTGACAGTGCAGCGCAGCCCGCCAAGGAAGGAAAAAAAAAAAAAAAACAATGAAGAACAATGAAACGCACATCTGTGCCGATCTACAGTAGTTTCATTAACTCTCCATTATTTTTTCTGTCAAAGTAGACAACGAATTGCGCTTCAGTTATCTTTTAGTTCGAAATACGAAATGTACATCACACTAATTGTAGGATGTTGATGACAAATAATTGTTTGTCTTTTGTGATGCAACGTGTGGCCAATTATAAAAGCATAGCAGATGATTGTCCAGTCGCCGAGGGAAAAATTCTTATACATTTGGATTTATCTAGAGAAAGAGACCATTAAAATAATAAGGGGGACCGGCACTAGGTCTGCGCTGATCACTAGTAATTAGTTTTTTTCTGTCCTGCATTATATGACTACACTAAACCAAGCTGTAACCGCGCGAACTCCGTGGCTTGCGGACGCGGCACTGACGCCACTGAATAGCTCGCATTACTTGAGACCAGAGACAGATATCAGTATCACTATCATTTCAAAAACTTTTTGGTACTTCTAGCTACATTTCATTCCCAACAATGTATGGTCTAAAACGGATCTAACAGTAAGCTAACCGCTACATAACTTTTTCACTACAAGATTTGTAAATCAAGTGCACAACGTTGACAAATAGCATCATTTCACAATGACTGTTAAGAAATATGGAAAGATAAATGATTCAATACGAAGCTAAGATGTTGCACTACCACGTGTACAAAAATCAGATTCCTTAGCACCATAATTTCTTCAAAATCGGTTGGGAAGCGTTACGAAACTAAGAAATCACGCGAAACGAAAAGTAGACTTTTTCTTTTTTCACGACGTAAGTAACGCTTTTAAGGAAAAAATAAGTTCATAAAACGATGTGGCGAAGTCTTATATACCGCTAAGAATTTTTAAAACATGGAAATCGGAGAAGTGAATTTTCCCCCATTTCGCCGTCCCGGCTCGGCGCGGCGCGCAATGTGAATGCACTACTCGTCGGCCTAAGCTGGCTAGGTTATTGCTCGCAGCCGACACGGGCACGCTATTTTTCACAGAGCAGAGAAGCGTGGTTAGAGTAGGTAATGCTGTTCAAATTTCGCTGACCACATGCTTCCATTCACGCGCGATAAAGATAGATTATTGACTGTGTGCTGGAAACCGACATAAATCTCACATTAAGTCATTCTATTCTCATTCACATTGACGTCTTGTTTTGGATTTTACGTTTCGGAATATGAGTTAGGAATGAAGTGTAGTACCACATGTACAAATACATGTATAGAAACACCCGAAAAATTCGTCATTTTTCTGTTTTCCTTCGTTCCTCAGCTGCTTCAAAATTCATGGTGGTACGTTTCAGCTATGCATCTAATTGAAGACAGTTTGTTTATTGGCTCTGAGCACTATGGGACTTAACATCTGTGGTCATCAGTCCCCTAGAACTTGGAACTACTTAAACCTAACTAACCTAAGGACATCGCACACATCCATGCCCGAGGCAGGATTCGAACCTGCGACCGTAGCAGTCGCGCGGTTCCCGACAGCGCCTAGAACCGCTAGACCACCGCGGCCGGCACAGTTTGTTTATTGCTATACGCGTTTCTCTCCTTTTTTAATCGTGAAGATCTTCACGAATAAAAGAAGCGAAACGCGTATGGCAATAAACAAACTGCCTTCAATTAGTTGCATAGACGGAAGACATCTGCAAAACCCCAAAAATTGTTTAAGAGAGTGTCAAAGAATAAGAACATGCATATAATGTGGTTGTAACTCGCTCCTAGAGAGCCAGATGGTGCAGTAGCGTACTCCCCTGTATGATACATCAGCGATTTGGCTCATAAAAACAATTTTTTAAAAAAAAAAGTCTTTCCGAGAGTGTGTGGCGATTGCAGTTATAGACGTTTGTTGTAGTTTATTTAGATGTGCCTGATGAATGAAAATGTTTCATATATGGTGGTATAGTCTAAAAATATTGTGGCGGGAATCTTTCATCTCTGTCTACTGTTGTTAAGGATTCGATCGCACATAAATACTTGTGACAAGTTAAAGTATAAAGACGATTGCTGCTAGTTTCATTCGCAGTAATTTAAGTTGTGCTCTTAGATTCCTGTCTGACCACACACTCGGAAACAGCTACGTATTCAGAAAAAGATGGTGAATTATTTGTGACAAGAAAATGTATAAATTTCACTGTCACTTGTTTCACGCACAACAATTTCATCATTCATTTCTTAAACAAATGGAAGTCACGAAATCGAAGATACTCATTACTGAGAAGGCCGCGCTCTTACGAGTAAATAACGTCAACGCTTGGGAGTTTTACGCACGCTGATCAATAGGGCTTATGCTGTTTCGGATTCCGATAACTTGAAACAGGAGTTGGATCACCTTAAGGTTGTTTTGAGGCTGATCACCAAATTACTCGTTCTTTTCAATTTGGACCCCCACGAGAAGCAACGGTGGACACTTCCAAATCTGTTGCTTTTTTACCCTTCGTGGGAAGTATTTCAAGGATCCTCAGGAAATATGATATTAAAAGCGTCCTTATGCCTTTGGCCAAAACTAGATCCCTTCTTGAATCGGTTAAAGATGATTTGGGACTGAGGAAGCCTGGGGTATACAAAATTCCCTGTCACTGCGGCAAGGCCTACATTGGACAGACTATTCGTACAGTTCAATATCGATGTGTGGAACATCAACGGCATACACGTCTGCTGCAGCCGGAAAAATCAGCCATTGCTGAACAATATGTCCTTCAAAGAGACGCAAATTACTGCCTCGGCTTCCCGTTACTGGGATTGTGTGCTGAAAGAATCAATTGAAATACGTCTCTCTGATGATATTATTATCAGAGATAAAGGTTTTCCTTTAAGCAAGACGTGGAATCCTATTTTACCACAGATAAAACAACAACGGTCTGGTTTTCGACCGGCTGCATTTTAATTCTGCGATTCCTAGCTTTTGACAGTTTTCACCGCTGGCGCCTCACAGAGGGCAGCTCTTCCGTTGCTCGCGCACGCGCAACGGCCAGTACCCGCGGTATAAAGGAGCCGCCGAATCTGAGGTCTCTTCAGTTCCGGCGTGATTGTGCACTCAATCTCACCTGAAGATGGCGGCCAGATGGTCCGCCGAAATATCGTGTTGTCGTCAGGACGATGGAACTCGGCTGCAAACCCGTGAAAACCATCTGTAGTTGCGGTAGTTATGGAGAGATCAAGTGGCTTGCACGAGGTGGTCTAGCCTGGAAATCTGAAGACAGCAACAGCATCGACATTCCGTGTGCTCTGACCTATTGTCGGAAGAAGCAGCCCGACGCTCCGTAGAACCCTTCGTGGTAGGGTGGGAGGGAGGTACTGGGCGCTCGTCGGTTCGCAGCTGTTTGGGGCAGACAGTGAAGCGAGGCGCCAGAGGCGGACGGCAGTGGCAGGTCGGCCCCGCCTGTAGTGACGCGCCGGACGCCATCGACGTATTGATCTGCCGGCTGGCCGGCCAGTCTTCTGTTGGCACAGTTTACGTCGCATCGCGCGGACCTGGCCGAGGCTGGACCGGCAGATGGCAACAGCTGGCCGCCCGCACCTGTCTGTATAGCTGCACGCCGAAGGGTCGGGGTCAACCGCACAAAAACGATTCGGCGCACCTTACACGTTCCGTACTTATGATGAGAACACGACAAGTGCCATTACCCGAATTCCTAGAAACTTCGCTCAGTGGAAGAGAGGTCAAAATAAGCGACCACACATCTCCGCTTATCCGTCGATACTCGACCGTTTCTGAGGAAACTACAGTCAAAGTTTTCGAGGTACTGCATGTGCCCTCTAGAGACCGAGTAGTGATGCGGTGGCGCAGTATCTAGTATCGCGGCCTCAAAGGTTTGCGCCCCTTGCTCTAAACCCAGTTGCCGTTTCTACATTTGTTTTTCATTTATCTACTTTAAGGTTCGCCGATGACATTGTAATTCTGTCAGAGACAGCAAAGGACTTGGAAGAGCAGTTGAACGGAATGGCAGTGTCTTGAAAGGAGGATATAAGAGGAACATCTACAAAAGCAAAACGAGGATAATGGAATGTAGTCGAATTAAGTCGGGTGATGCTGAGGGAATTAGATTAGGCAATGAGACGCTTAACGTAGTAAATGAGTTCTGCTATTTGGGGAGCAAAATAACCGATGATGGTCGAAGTAGAGAGGATATAAAACGTAGACTGGAAATGGCAAGGAAAGCGTTTCTGAAGAAGAGAAATTTGTTAACATCGAGTATAGATTTGAGTGTCAGGAAGTCGTTTCTGAAAGTATTTGTGTGGAGTGTAGCCATGTATGGAAGTGAAACATGGACGATAAATAGTTTGTACAAGAAGAGAATAGAAGCTTTCGAAATGTGGTGCTACAGAAGAATGCTGAAGATTAGATGGGTAGATCACATAACTAATGAGGAGGTATTGGTTCAAATGGCTCTGAGCACTATGCGACTTAACTTCTGAGGTCATCAGTCGCCTAGAATTTAGAACTAATTAAACCTAACTAACCTAAGGACATCACACACATCCATGCCCGAGGCAGGATTCGAACCTGCGACGGTAGCGGTCGCCCGGCTCCAGACTGTAGCGCCTAGAACCGCACGGCCACTCCGGCCGGCTAATGAGGAGGTATTGAATAGAATTGAGGAGAAGAGGAGTTTGTGGCACAACTTGACAAGAAGAAGGGACCGGTTGGTAGGACATGTTGTGAGGCATCAGGGGATCACAAATTTAGTATTGGGGGGCAGCGTGGAGAGTAAAAATCGTAGAGGGAGACCAAGAGATGAATACACTAAGCAGATTCAGAAGGATGTAGGTTGCAGTAGGTACTGGGATATGAAGAAGCTTGCACAGGTTAGAGTAGCATGGAGAGCTGCATCAAACCAGTCTCAGGACTGAAGACCACAACAACAACAACAACAACCCACGTCTGTAGAAGATTGCTTCACGAGTGTTTTCGAATGTATATTGAAATAACGTTGTCCCTACTGTTCTACTAATTGCAAGTCTGGTGAATGAATTTTAAAAAAATGAACGAGAAAATTATTTAAAATTCTTTTCGTTGAAATTCCTGTACTGTATCTTGATTCATAATCAGTTGCTGGCGCCAGTTTTCGGAAAAGTGATCCGTTATGCGTGGTTTGCGCGAAATTATTGTCAACGCGTGATATCTTCAGCTGCGTTAACGTTTCCTTCCCGAGTCAGATTTATAGGAGGAAATGTCACTGTGGCAAACCTGACTTTGCGCTGTGTTTGCGGTGTTCGGAATTTGTTTGTTTAGAATGTTTCTACGATCGGTATCATCCAGGGAAATACACCAAATGTTCCTGAACAGAATAATGAAATATAAGAATTAACATAAGAGTTGATCTAAGAACGTGATAGGCTACTTTAAAAATATTGTAACTTCTAAAATATCGTGACACTTATAAAATAAATGTACGACATTTGTTGTGAAAACCATTTGCAATTTTACTACTAATATAACGCCCTTGTATCCCCTAACTTGATAAAATCCTTCGTGTAGTAACCTCCTATGGACGTGGTGAGATAAATGCAAAAAATAAAAATAATATAAATAAAAGCAGTAATTGGATTTTGAACGCGGGGTGCAAAAGTCTGAAGCCATGAGATGCTAACCACTGTCCCACCATTTCAGCTGAGGTGCCCGCACGCTGAGAGGCATGGAGGGGACAGAGTATCTTGAAAACTTTGACCATTGTATTCCCAGAAACGGTATAATATGTACATATAAGGCGAGACACTTGTTTCTTTACATTGACTCTTCTTCGACTGAGCGGAGTTTCTGTGAAATCGGGTTATGGCACTTGCCGTGTTCTCGTTAGTCGCGACTGTGGCTGCGACAGAAGGAAATGCATTGGCTTGTCAGTTGTTTGAAAAACTCTAAAGAAGAAACACCAGAAGTGGTATAAAGAGTTTGTGCTGTGATCCTGCCGAAGCCTCTGCCTGTAATTGCCGTAGCACAGAGTCAACCACGACCTGCAAAAGCTGTAAGAGTCCACAGAGTACGGACAGCGGCTACGCAGAGCTGACTTGTCCAGTGGGGCTGCGGCGTGTGTAGCTGCCTAGACCAGGAGTCTCCAAACTAGGGCCCGCGAGGGCCGGCAAACCGGCCCGCGTTAGCTGTCCGGACATCCCCGGTATCCGGCCCGCCAAATATTTGAGGTGGTACCTACACTGCCAACTATTGAGTTTCGAGGCCTACCGCGACCAATACACAGCGACATTGTCGGAGCTGGGTTTTTAGCTGGCGTTTCAGAGACTCACACATTTCTAATCGTTCGCATCCTGCAAAACTTTAGTAATTCTGAGAGTGCTTAGCCTCATAATGACGTTTTATATTGTATTCTTTGAAGACTCATATTGCTTCATTGCAAGTAATTCACATTGGTTTGTTGCTTGACTCCACCACGAAATACTGACATCCCCACTGCTCTTTAAAAATTTTACATTCACTGTCAACCTTTCGTTTCTTTTCCATATTTGTACAGAACTTCACAAAAGATTGTAACCTGAAAATAAAATTGTGCTATTTAATACTAATAAAACTAGGGAGTAGGCTGTCTAAACAAAATGCAATGAATTTATTTTTAAGGTACTTTAATTACTAAATTAAATACTCACAATTATGCTGTAGTTCCACTAAAAAATACAGTGAAAAAATACTCAAGTCGTTGCTATACGTATTTTGATTTTCAGATTTTCCTTGTCTCTTCGAATTCAAACTTTGAATTGTCCCACACTTCGTCGTCTCACCTACTAGTACAGCGTATAAAACACTAAAAACTCGTGAGACACTCGCAACATAGACACAACCACGCAACAGAACTATCAAATATGTGCTCTGGCTCTGCTACTCGCTACAAGACTACATAACCAAATGTGTGGACCATCTCGACACACACGCTCCTCGGCTGTCGCACGTTCTCACCTAGCACCTATGTACTCTGTGCTCGCGAATTTTAGATGCGTCCTGGAGATCGACTGGATATGTGCAACTGCACTGATGATTTTGGATTCATAGCCCATTGACGCACATAAATTTCATGAATGTGTGGTGTCTGTTGTTTACAACACGTAGCCATATCGAAGGTTATTAAGGAGAACGTGGACAGATGTCACAAATGTGGCACCACTGCGTCGTATGAACAGATATTTAGTAATTTCCAGTATCACCAAGAAAAGAAGTCTGGAATATAATGTGCAACAACAAATACAACCCGTTGCAACTAATTCCCTGATGGCACATGTGGTCCAAGAGATAGAGAATTATCCTGGCTGAAGAACATAAGCCAGTAGTTTAGAATGAGCACAGAATAGCAGTTCAGAAAAGCAACAGACAAACAACATATAGTGCTACTGTTCGTCAATGTTCTTGGAGGATGTGACACTTAGAGAAGAAGTAGTACCGTTTAAACTTCACGCTACATCTTTTCATTTAAATGGGAGAAGTCGCTGCATTATTACATTTCCCCATTTGCAGTCTCACGATATCAGTGCAAGGTAATGCTTTGCAGCCACCATAGAAGTCCTCCGTACACATCGTGTCTGGATATGTACTACATATACTGTGTGTCATGAACACTGCATCAGCAGATAGCTGTTCATCCGACGACATAAGGAGTTACCTCAATGACATCTTCTTATCTTACCCTATAGTTCAATCCTGCCTCTGTGGCATAACTACTCATGCTAGGCGCTAATAGTTGGAGCAAGAATTTATCAGATGGTTTGCTGAATATGTAATCCTGTCAGGATAGAATTTGCCTCTATTCTCTGTATCAGTCTTTCCATTTCTTTAAGAAACTAGGCAATACTGATATAATCTGCCGTGGATAGCTGCTTAAACAGTTTTGTTACACATATGGGTTTATGAATCATTCTTCTCACCAAGTCCTTGAAGAGATTAAATCCTTGGATTTCATCTCACGAACATGCTAATAATATGTGGTTGAGGTCTGGAATCACATTTAGTTGTTCTTTGCTGTATGGAGATGTCTCAACTTTTAAATCAGAGTAGGTGGAGAGGATAACAAACGTAGCACAACCTGTCTCAGTATTCCCATCTCGCCCTATTCATCTCCTCCTACCCCTTCTCCCTGTCCCTCTCCTCCTCCCCCCTCTCTCCCTCTCTGTCTCTCCCCCCTGTCTCTCCCCCCCTCCCACTCCACCTGTCTCCCTCCCCCCCCCCCCCCTCTCTCTCTCTCTCAGATCGATACTACTCTGACACAACATGACTATCATGCAAGGCAGTCTACATGTATGCGGTCTGAAAAGTCGTTTCTTGTTCCTGAATTGTAGGCCAACACAACAGATAGATACTATTCCCACTGGACATTCCCGTCATGGAGGGCAGCCTATACGCCAGGGACTGGAAGAAAACATGTTTGCTGCATCTCTGCTCCTACTGGAGCTAGACAGTTCCAAACCATCCAGTGATGATACTTGTGAAGTATGCTGTTCATGTGCCAAATTGTTTCAAACGTGCACATCTCTAGTTCCATTTACCTATCCGTGTATCTCCTCCTGCCACCTCTCAGCCCATCTCCTCTTCCCCTCTTCTTTCTGTCCATCTCCTCCACTCCCTCTCCCTCCCTCCCTCCCTCTCTCTCTCTCTCTCTCTCTCTCTCTCTCTCTCTCTCTCTCTCTCTCTCTCTCTCTCTCTCTAACAACCCCTCTTGCACACTGTCCCCCTCTCCTGCCCCTCTCTCCCTATCTATCCTCTCGTACCACCTCTCTCTCCATCTCCTCCTCTATCCATGTCAACCTTCCTCCAGGCATGCCCATCCATACATGTGGTCGATAAAACAGGCTGGTACTACTGCCACAACATAGCTCTTGTGCAACACAGCCTGTATGCCAAGAGCTTGGAAACCCCTGTTTTCCCATAATGAGTAGGCTTCCCAGCACAAACAGGCCTGTTGTGTTGGAATAGTGTTGTCCTGCTCTGTCAGCCTATACTGTTCCCACGCAACACACCTGTCATACAATGCAGCTTATATGACAGGGGCTTTAAAAACACCCATGTCTGTATCTCCAAGCATCAGAACTAGAGCGCTATACTCCTCCCCCCCCCCCTTCCACTCCCCAGTGTTGCTCCTCTCATTGCAAGAAGTTTGTCAGTTTTAGACCACTTCAGAGAAGGAGCCTGGTAGGAATTCTTTATTAGGGCGATTGGGCCCTATCAGAGCACGCTAAACTACTATATTTCAATCTTCAAGAGTTTGAAAATACCTCTCAATTTTTATTCTTGGATGCTTTTTTCTCTTCAGTCTACTTTGCTCCTGGCTTGGTAGTCATTCATTCTCTAGCAGTACTTCCCATTTGCTGATTGTTTGTGTTTCTATTAAAAACGTCTGATTTGCGATGACACACTACCAGGTCTGTGACGACAGCATAAGAAAACGGGATAAGGATGAAGTGTATAATCTAAATGGTGATAATTATTGAATTGTTAATGTGGTTTACTGATTTAAATAAATTTACAGCAATTTCAGAAAAAGTTACACAACTCACTATTAACCCATAGACGCAAGGTGACCAGAAGAATAAAAAATAGAGCGCTTTTTGCTCTGTATCCTGTCCTCGCTTAATGGAGCACTTTTCTTTTCTCATGGCGGAGGTTGAATAAACAAGAATACAACCACTTTGTTTGTATTGGACGAAATTTGTATGTTTTTCATCTGAAGCTTTGACTACAGCATGGAACTTATTCCAGACATCAATCTTCCTCTATTGGAACACATTTGCAGTTGTATACACTGCGTCACTTAATTTTCGTCTTAACCTCCACAGTCTCAGAACACAGAATCGTCAGAGGCCAACTGATCCTGAGAGTCCGTCATTTTCGCCCTGTCAACGCTGCTTTACAGCAACAAGATCGTGCCCTCACCTTCCGTACTAATTCTCGACTTGCCGTTGCATGCTTCATCTAAAGAGATTGACTCAGCGGGTAGGAACTGCAGTGGGAAAGAATGAACCCAATATGGCACTGACGTCACAGCGGGTCCTGAATTTGCAACATGTGCAACCGCCAACAATGTGTACTCGCCCCGTTTCTGACCTCTAGTGGTGCGTCGTCTGAGTGAGTTTTGCCCGTCTTGATGTGTAGTGTCCTCTTTTCGACCGCTGACGAGATCTGTCACATCTGCATCCATTGCTGAAGACACTGCTTCTTTAAGCAGTAACAAGTTCCGTGTATGGTAGACCATTGTAGGTCATCAAGATCGTTAACTCAGCTGGAACTTAACAGAAACCCTCTGTTTGAGAAGTGCCATACTGAAGCTTGATCACCAATATGCTAATTCCAGAATAAATATTCTCTCTGCACCAGAGTGTGCGGTGATATAAAATTTCCTGGCAGCCGGGTCGAGACTCGAATTCTCGAACTTTGCCTTTTGCAGGCAAGTCCTCTGCAGACTGAGTTACCCAAGCACGACTCACGACCTATACTCACAGGTTTACTTCTGCCAGTACCTCATCTCGTACCTTCCAGACTTAAAAGAAGGTCTCCTGCGAAACTTGCGGAATCAGCACTTGTGCAAGAAAGTATATTGCAGAGACATGGCTTGGTGAGGACGGGTCGTGACTCGTGCTGGGTAGCTCAGTTGGCAGAGCACTTGCCAGCGAAAGGCAAAGGTTGTGAGATAGAATCTCAGCCCAGGACACAGTTTTAATCTGCCAAGAGGTTTCGAGATGCTGACTCCTGGTCAAGTCCCCTGGCTGTATAAACACTGATCAGCGAAAACATTATGACCACCTCCTTAATAGCTGGTAAGTCCACCTTTGGCACGGATAACAGTGGCGACGAATCCTGGCATGGAAGTAGTGAGGCCTTGGTAGGTCGCTGGAAGGAGTTGACACATCTGCCCACGCAAGTCGCCTGTAAATTCCGGGGATGGGAGCGATGAGTTCTGACCACTTTCGATCACGTCCCAAATGTGTTCAATCGGGTTCCGATCTGGCGAGTTGGGGCCAGCAAATCCATTTGAATTCACCACTGTATTCCTCGAACCACTCCATCACACTCCTGGCCTTGTGACATGGCGCATTATGTCGCTGAAATCGGTCACTGCCGTCAGGAAACATGATTGTCATGAAGGGGTGTGCATGGCGTGTAACCAGTGTACGTCATGGTTATATTAGATTAGATTTTCGTTCCAAAGATCCGCGCTCAGGAGATCCTCGTGGATGTGGAACATGTCAATTTTTTTAAGCTGAAATAACAATACTGATAGTATGAGTATATACAATACATCATTTGTTTCTATTAAAAAATTCGTCAATGGAGTAGGAGTTGGCGACTAGTAAGTCTTTCAGGCTCCTTTTAAACTCATCTTTATTTGTAACAAAATTTTTTTATGCTTGCTGGCAAATTATTGATGATGAGTGTTCCTGAGTAGTGGACCCCTTTTTGAACTAAAGTAAGTGCTTTGAAGTCCTTGTGCAGATCATTTTTGTTCCTGGTATTGTATGTATGAATTGAGCTGTTTGTTGGACAAAGAGATATATTATTTAGGACAAATTTCATTAAGGAGTGAATATACTGAGAGGCAGTAGTTAGTATACCCAGGTTTCTACAGGACGTCCGTGAATTTACTCCATAAATAATACGTATTACATGCTTTTGGACTCTGAAAACTTTTGTTTGACTTGAAGAGTTACCCCACAATATTATACCATATGACATTACGGAATGAAAGTAGACAAAGTATTCAATCTTTTTCATTATGTCGTCGATGTCTGCTAACACTCGAATTGCAAATACAGATTTGTAAAGGCGTTTCTGCAGTTCTGTGGTGTGCTCCTCCCAACTGAATTTATTATCAAGTTGTAATACCAGGAATTTAAGACTGTCAACCTCTTCTATCTGCTCTTCTTCATACTTTATGCATTTGCTGGGTGGAAACCTCGTACAGGTTCTGAATTGCATATAGTGAGTCTTTTCGAAGTTTAATGTCAGTGAGTTGGCTTTAAACCATTTATTAATATCCATGAAAATATCATTAGCAGATCTTTCTAAAACTACACTCGACATACTATTTATTGCAATACTTGTGTCATCTGTAAACAAAATGAACTCAGCTTCTGGCAGTGTAACTGATGAGAGATCAATAATGTACACAAGAAGAAGTAATGGCCCTAAGATGGATCCTTGTGGGACACCAGATGTAATTTCTTCCCATTCTAATGATGACTGATGACTTAATTCACTAGTCCCTTGCACTGACACCCTTCATTTCCAATTAGTGAGGTATGACTTGAACCGTTTTGCAGCATTGCCCGTGACACCATAGAATTCTAATTTATTTAGAAGGATGTTGTGGTTCACACAATCAAATTCCTTTCACAAATCACAGAAAATACCTGCTGCTTGTAATTTGTTATTTAATGAATTAAGTAAATTTTCGCTGTAGGTGTAAATAGCCTTCTCGACATCAGAACCCTTCAGAACTCCAAACTGTGTTCTTGATAATATGTTATTTGTGGTCAGATGGTTGAGAAGGTGCCTGTACATTACTTTTTCTAAAATTTTTGAGAATGCTGGCAAAAGTGAACTCGGTCTGTAGTTTGATGGTATCTCTTTATCCCCTTTCTTGAATAGAGGCTTAACATCTGCATATTTTAGCCAGTCAGGAAATGTCCCAGTTATAATTGACTGGTTACACAAGTAACTTAGAATTGTACTAAACTCACAAGAACATGACTTAATTAACTTTGTTGATATTTCATCGTAACCACTAGAATGCTTTGGTTTTAAAGATTTTATTATGGAAGTTATTTCTTTTGGTGAAGTATGTGACATATGCATGTACCTGAAGCTATTTGTAAAGGCTAGTTTCAGATATTCAAGGGCATTATTTACCGATCCTGACAATCCCATTCTATCAGTTACGGATATAAAGTACTTGTTAAATAGATTTACCACACTATGCCCATTGGTTACTAATGTGTCATCTACCCTTAATGCTATTAACTCTTGTTCATTTCTGGTTCTACCAGTCTCCTCTTTCACTATATCCCATATTGTTTTTATTTTGTTCCCTGATATTGCTATCTTCTTCTCGTAGTGCATTTGTTTAGATGTCTGAATTACTTTTTTTAATATTTTACAGTATTCCTTGTATTTAGCTAAATCATCAGCATTGGAGCTATTCTTGGTCGACAGATACATTCCGTTTTGTCTTACAGGAAATCTTTATTCCTTGTGTAATCCATAGTTTTATTATAGACTTCTGTTTAATTTGAGTAACTTTTAGAGGAAAACAATTTTCAAAAATGGCACTGACATTGTTCATGAATGTGTTATATTTTTCATTCATGTCATGAGCACTATAAACATCTTTCCAGTTCATATCTTTGAGCAGTTTTCTAAAACACTCAATTTTTGGTTGATTGACTACTCTCCTGTACTCAGATTTAGCAGTCTTGATAATCTGCTTAGAATTTACATCTAAAACAAGGAACTGCATGTCATGATCTGATAGTCCATTTATTACAGGTGCTATGATATGATTTTGTTCCTTTGATTTGTCTATAAAAATGTTATCAATGGATGTCCTTGAGGATTTAGTGATTCTAGTTGGAAAGTTTACAGTGTGAGTTTGATTTTAAGACAACATTACTAACTGCAGTAAATGTTTACTGGAAGATTGCATTAGAAAATCTGTATTAAAGTCACCAGCAATCAAAATTTCTTTGTTTCTTCCTGTTAAATAACTCAAAAGAGCTTCTAGATAATCTATGAATAGATTATAATTTCCTGCAGGTGCGCGGTAAATAGTTACTATTATATAGGAACTGTTATGGAACTCTACTTCTGTTGCACATGCTTCTAGATGCTGCTCTAAACAGAGTTTATTAATGTCAATGTTCTTGAATTTATGGAAGTTTTAATAAATGTGGCAACTCCTCCTCCGTCCATAACTACTCTGCAGAAGTAGGAAGCTAGCTTAAATCCTGAAATGTCTAACATATCTATATCAGTGGTCACGTGATGTTCAGAGAGGCAGATTATGTCAATTTGGTTAGATGAATTCATTTCATCAATACAAATGAGTAGTTCATCAACTTTATTTCTGAGTCCCGGAATGTTCTGGTCTAATAAAGATAACTGATACTGCATACTAATGGGATTGTAACTGCTTTGGCGAAGATGAACTGGCAGTTTCTGATTACTTTCTGTTAAACATTGTTTAAATGGAGGCTGTATGCTAAAATCTGACTCCTGTTCATCTGTTTTATCAAACTGAGTGTGCCTTGCACGAGCTCCACTGGACCCATGGATGGCCATGTGAATGTTCCCCAGAGCATAATGGAGCCGCCGCCAGCTTGTCTCCGTCACAGTAGAGGTGTCAAGGAACTGTTTCACTGAAAGGCGACGGATTCGCGCGCTCACGTCGGCATGATGGAGAAGCTATCGGGATTCATCAGACCGTGCAACGCTGTGCCACCGTGCGACGTCCGGTGTCAATGGTCAAGCGGCCATTTCAGTCATGGTTGAGACATGCATGGGTCGTCGGCTGGCGGCCCATCGTTAAGAGTTTTCGCTGCACTGTGTGTTCAAACACACTTGTATTCTGTCGCCAATTAAAATCTGATATTCGTTCTGCCGCAGTTCGCCGCCTGTGCTGTTTTACCAGTCTGCCCAGCCTACGACATCCGACATCTGTAATGAGGGGTGGCCACCCATCACCACGACGTTTGGCCATTGTTTCACCTCGGTTTTGTCACGTGTTGAAGCCACTCACCACAGCACTCCTTGAACACCCGACACGTCGTGCAGTTTCCGAAATGCTCATACCGAGCCTCTAGGTCATTACGTCTGCCCTCGGTCAAACTCAGATAGATCGCACGCCGTCCCCATTACACACACGGACCGCATGCTCACTGGTGATACATGTGCTATAGCCGGGCGGAGTGGCCGTGCGGTTCTAGGCGCTACAGTCTTGGAGTCGAGCGACCGCTACGGTCGCAGGTTCGAATCCTGCCTCGGGCATGGATTGCGTGATGTCCTTAGGTTAGTTAGGTTTACTTAGTAATAAGTTCTAGGCGACTGATGACCTCAGATGTTAAGTCGCATAGTGCTCAGAGCCATTTGAACATGTGCTGTGCGTGTGTCTGACTAGCCGCCATTCCTCCCCAGGTGACGGTGCTGTCGCCTGCTCGGGCTAATATCGATATTAGATCCTTGGTCATAATACTTTGGCTGACCAGTGTATATTTGCTGTAGAGGGAACGATCTCTGGAGTCTTAACCACTGCAAGTGGAACTACCTGCTACACATGCATAATATCGCCGCCACTCCTTGAGCCTATCTCCACATCGCTGCAGTTGCGGGATATTAGAATTTGATGTTCTTGTTGTTGTGGTCGTCAGTCCTGAGACTGCTTTGATGCAGCTCCCCATGCTACTCTATCCTGTGCAAGCTTCTTCCTCTCCCAGTACCTACTGCACCCTACATCCTTCTGAATCTGCTTAGTGTATATATCGCTTGGTCTCACTCTACGATTTTTACCCTCCACGCTGCCCTCCAGTAAAGTTGTGCCACAAACGTCTCTTCTCCCCAATCGTATTCAGTACTTCCTCATTAGTTATGTGATCTACCCATCTAATCCTCAGCATTCTTCTGTAGCACCACATTTCGAAAGCTTCTATTCTCTTCCTGTCCAAACTATTTATCGTCCATGTTTCACTTCCATACATGGCTACACTCCATACAAATACTTCAGCAACGACTTCCTGACACTTAAATCTATACTTGATGTTAACAAATTTCTCTTCTTTAGAAACGCTTTCCTTGCCATTGCCAGTCTACATTTTATATCCTCTCTACTTCGACCATCATCGGTTATTTTTTTCCCTAAATAGCAAAACTCCTTTACTACTTAAGTGTCTCATTTCCTAATCTAATTCCCTCAGCATCACCCGACTTAATTAGACTACATTCCATTATCGTCGTTTTGCTTTTGTTGATGTTCATCTTATATCCTCCTTTCAAGACACTGTCCATTCCGTTCAACTGCTCTTCCAAGTCCTTTGCTGTCTCTGACAGAATTACAATGTCATCGGCGAACCTCAAAGTTTTTATTTCTTCTCCATGGATTTTAATACCTACTCCGAACTCTTCTTTTGTTTCCTGTACTGCTTGCTCAATATACAGATCGAATAGCATCGGGGAGAGGCTACAATCCTGTCTCACCCCCTTCCCGACCACTGCTTCCCTTTCATGCCCCTCCACTCTTATAACTGCCATCTAGTTTCTGTACAAATTGTAAATAGCCTTTCGCTCCCTGTATTTTACCCCTGCCACCTTCAGAATTTGAGAGAAATTATACCAATCAACATTGTCAAAAGCTTTCTCTAAGTCTACAAATGCTAGAAACGTAGGTTTGCTTTTCCTTAATCTTTCTTATAACGTAAGTCGTCGGGTCAGTATTGCCTCACGTGCTCCAGCATTTCTACGGAATCCAAACTGATCTTCCCCGAGGTCGGCTTCTACCAGTTTTTCCATTCGTCTGTAAAGAATTCGCGTTAGTATTTTGCAGCTGTGGCTTATTAAACTGATAGTTCGGTAATTTTCACATCTGTCAACACTGCTTTCTTTGGGATTGGAATTATTATATTCCTCTTGAAGTCTGAGGGTATTTCGCCTGTCTCATACATCTTGCTCACCAGATGGTAGAGTTTTGTCAGGACTGGCTCTCCCAAGGCTGTCAGTAGTTCTAATGGAATGTTGTCTACTCCCGGGGCCTTGTTTCGACTCAGACCTTTCAGCGCTCTGTCAAACTCTTCACGCAGTATCATATCTCCCATTTCATCTTCACCTACATCCTCTTCCATTTCCATTATATTGTCCTCAAGTACATCTATATACTCCTTCCACCTTTCTGGTTTCCCTTCTTTGCTTAGAACTGGGTTTCCATCAGAGCTCTTGATATTCATGCAAGTGGCTCTCTTTCCTCCAGAGGTCTCTTTAATTTTCCTGTAGGCAGTATCTATTCTTACCCCTAGGCAGATAAGCCTCTACATCCTTACATTTGTCCTCTAGCCATCCCTGCTTATCCATTTTGCACTTCCTGTCGATCTGATTTTTGAAACGTTTTTGTATTCCTTTTTGCCTGCTTCATTCACTGCATTTTTATATTTTCTCCTTTCATCATACGTTACTATTCCCGCCGAGGGCCCTAGACTCTCTTCAAGTTTATGAATGTGAGCTCACATATTCGGTCCATAACCTACAGTAACTATTAACATTGCGTTATGGTATGTGCCTATTACTTTTAGAGACAGGGAAGTGCTACTCAAAATATCTTCTGCACGAGGAAAAAAGTGTACTGGTTTGCTCAGTTTCTAATTTATCCTGGCGGTAAGTTGTCATAAGAGTAGAAGTTCCTTATTGGAAGCAGCGCCGTGAATGGGGGATTTGGGAGGGCGAGCAAGCTGCGGATGGGCTCGGACGGGGTGTGTGGTGGGGCTAATTGAGCCCCACGAGCCCGCCATTGAGCCGGTAACGAACTCATTAATGCGGCGCCAGCCGCCAGGTTGCGGGGGCGGGCTCCCTCCTCGCTGTTCCACCACCGCTGCGCTGGCCCGGGCAAACTTCACCCGCCCGACGCTCTCTTGCCGTCTGCATGCGCTTGTGTAGTTATAGTCCGCAGTTCGAAGACTGGTTTGATGCGTCTCTACACGCAAATCTATCTTGCATACGTATGTCTATCTCTACGTACATACTGCAACCCGCGTCCATTTCAACCTGCTTTCTGCATTATTCCTCGGTCTGCATCTATAATTTTTACTTCCCTCCTTCACCCTCTTCCTATCGCCCGCCCTGCACGCGCACTTCCTTCTATTACCAAACCATTACCAAACCGATAGTTCATTGATGCCTCAAGATGCATACTCTCAATCGATCCCTTCTTTGAATAAAGTGATGCCATGTTGTTGTGATCTTCAGTCCTGAGACTGGTTTGATGCATATCTCCATGCTACTCTATCCTGTGCAAGCTTCTTCATCTCCCAGCACCTACTGCAGCCTACATCCTCCTGAATCTGGTTAATGTATTCATCTCTTGGTCTCCCTCTACGATTTTTACCCTCCACGCTGCCCTCCAGTACTAAATTGGTGATCCCTTAATGCCTCAGAACATGTCCTACCAACCGATCCCTTCTTCTAGTCAAGTTGTGCCACGAGCTCCTGTTCTCCCCAATTCTATTCAATACCTCCTCATTAGTTTTGTGATCTACCCATCTAATCTTCAGCATTCTTCTGTAGCACCACATTTCGAAAGCTTCTATTCTCTTCTTGTCTAAGCTATTTATCGACCACGTTTCACTTCCATACATGGCTACACTCCATACAAATGCTTTCAGAAACGACTTCCTGACACCTAAATTTATACTCGTTGTTAACAAATTTCACTTCTTCAGAAACGCTTTCCTTGCCATTGCCAGACAACATTTTATATCCTCTCTACTTCGACCATCGTCAATTATTTTGCTCCCCAAATAGCAAAATTTATTTACTACTTTAAGTGTCTCATTTCCTAATCTATTTCCCTCACCATCACCCGAGTTAACTCGACTACATTCCATTATCGTCGTTTTGCTTTTGTTGATGTTCAGCTTATACCCTCCTTTCAAGACACTGTCCATTCCGTTCAACTGCTCTTCCAAGTCCTTTGCTGTGTCTGACAGAATTACAATGTCATCGGCGAACCGCAAAGTTTTTATTTCTTCTCCATGATTTTTAATACCTTCTCCGAATTTTTCTGTTGTTTCCTTTACTGCTTGCTCAATATACGGATTGAATAGCATCGGGGAGAGGCTACAACCCTGTCTCACTCCCTTCCCAGCCACTGTTTCCCTTTCATGCCCCTCCACTCTTATAACTGCCATCTGCTTTCTTTACAAATTGTAAATAGCCTTTCGGTCCCTGTATTTTACCCCGACCACCTTGAGAATTTGAAAGAGAGTATTCCAGTCAACATTGTCAAAAGCTTTCGCTAAGTCTACAAATGCTAGAATCGTAGGTTTGCCTTTCCTTAATCTTCCTTCTAAGATAAGTCGTAGGGTCAGTATTGGCTCACGTGTATGTTTAGATATACCAAAACCGTGGTCAAGGATTTCAATAAATCTTTATTCTGCAACTGTTTGGCTGTTATCATTTACCGTGAAGTATATAAAATAGACTTTAACTATGTATATGTGTCTGTATGTATGTTTAGGATCTCCTCCTAAATCCCAAGTTTGATGTCAGTCACATTTGGCACGAAACCAGCATACTTCTTCAATCAGCATTGTGTGGTTTATAATCTCGTAGCTCCAATAGGCGCGGAGATACGGGCAGACAGTGTTTTCCCAGTGCCTGCTGTGTAGCCTGCTCTGAACAGCAGGAGTGTTGTGGGGGAGTGGTATCAGCCTGCTTTATCGATTTGTTTTGCAGGAGATACCCATGCGGGTGAGCATAATTGGGGCCACGTTGAGATGGCTAGTGGAGGGAACGGACAGAGAAGGGACGGGTAGGGATGGATAGGGGGGAGAGGAGTGCAGAAGGATGGAGAGAAAAGGTGGTTGCAGGAGCAGATGGAGAGAGGGGGGGGGGGGGGGAAGGAGTGGAGAGTCAGAGGCGAGGAGATTGATAGGGATGAGTGGGTAGGAGAAAGTGGATGTGAAGAGGGGGTCAGGAAGAGACGGTCTGAGAGAAGGGTGGGGAGGAGCTGGCCAGAGAGAGGAGTCAGGAGCGGATGTGCAGAGATGGGCGAAGCAGAAGATGACGAAGAAATGGACAGAGACCGGGGGGGGGGGGGGGGAGATATATGCAATATGTGTGTCGAGTTCGTACACGAGCAAAGTTGTGGGGAAAAGGCTAGTGTATAAACTCTTTTTACAGCAATGCCGTGATTATTGCAGTCACGAAAACTTCCGTGACTGTTTGCTTTTTACCAGCGCCAAATCGCATGTGTGTGTGGGTTTCAGAGCTGGAGAAGACAAAGTGTTACACTCTCAGTATGACTCTTCACCGGCTGTCCCGTCTTCTTGTTTCTGTATAGCTTTTGAACGCCTTGTTTCTAAAATTCTGTCAAGCTTGCCCTGTCGAATTATTTCTCCCACTTTCAGTTTCATCCATCAAATGCCGTTTCATTTCGCACTCTACATGGGACCTCTTCGTTTGTCACTATGTCCATCCATTTAAATCATTTCCGACTCTCCGTGAAATTCATATTTGAGATGCCGCCTATCGCTGTCTTCCTCCCTTGTCATCAAAGTTTCTTCACCGCACGGTAGCATACTCCAGACAATAAACTTCATTAAACTTTTCCTTAATCTCGTTTTCATACCGCCGCAGGAAACCTCCCTCTTCTTAGAGTGTTTTCCCACTGGTGTTCACCATTTAAAGTCTGCACTGCACGCTCTGTTTTCTATTCCACTTTTTGCATAATTAAAAGTCTTGAAAACATGTCAGTTTGTCTCTATGCAGCATTATTTTTACTATTTCGTCTCCTCCAGTAATGATGATTTTCGGTTGTTTACTTTTTTTTGAATCATTGCTATTTTACGGTAGTTTGTATGTCTTTTACCATTTATTGGAGCTCTTTTACGACCCGTGGCTAGAAGAGAAATATCGGCTGATCTGCATCTGTACACCGAAAACCACCTTGCGGTATGTGACGTAGGCCAGCGATTTCATCCCATAATCCATAATAAATAACTCTCACTCATATCGTCTAAATATATCTTAAAATATGTAGGTAGTATACAACATCTTTCCTTAATTTTCAATTGGTGTCCTTTCGGTTCGGGTTCAATGAATTTCTGAGCTCTCTGTCTTTCCAGTCCTCTCTGTTTTTCTTCAGTACACTCGCACTAGATTTTCATAGTTGTCGGTGACAAAAGCTTTCTCTGACTCTGTAAAACACATCCTAGTACAGAAGCTCTTTCGCACCTTGATAAATCTCTGTCTAGAATGTGTATTCTTTTAAATTGCGGTTGCTACTCTCCTAGGTTTTCTCTTCCGCCTTGTCTATAAATTCATTATGTTGTTTTCGCAGCATGAGATAGAAACCTCACGGTTGTGTGCTCATGAAATTTTAGGAACTGTTTGAAACAAATCCGTGGAGGGGAAGCGAAGGCAAGGACGAAAGAGGTTTCAGTTACTCGACCTTCTTAAGGGATGTAAGTACAGCTGCGTGCGGAGGGAGGCCGAAGGCGGGGCGGAGTTGAGCAACCGAGGACCAGCAAGCAGAGCACAAAACTCGTGATGGCTGAACATTTGAAAATATCCCGAAAAATAAGGTATAATGTAGAATTATTTAAATAAATTCTCTAATATGGATACATTGCTGTAAACAGTATAGGAAGGACTGACCATTTGTACTAAGAATAAGAGGCCCCTCCCCTCTCATTTTAAGATACTAAATCATCTAGATTAAGAGCTAAAAATTACAAATGTAATTTGACAATAGTATATGCCAGTTTGGGTCCGCCGATATCAATGGCTGAGAATCTGTTGTTATTCGGAGAATGACAGATAATTTCCATAACAAAGAGAAAAATATTTTTTAAATGACGCCATAATTGCTTTTAGCTGTTACTGTTTTATTTTCTTTTTACTGCTGCAGTTTCGGCATTTGTGCCATTTTCAAGCATCTGCAAAACAATACAGCGTATTGAGAACAATATAATATGAGATTAACAGTTGTTACAACCAATTTTACAGTTTTTTATGATTCGTATACTTTCATTGTTCTCTGTATGTTGTATTCTGCTCTGTAGAAGCTTGAAAATGGCGCATATGCCGAATTTGCTTTAGTAAAATGAAAACAGGAACAGGTAAAAGCCAGCCGTTGTGGCCGAGAGGTTCTAGGGGCTCCAGTCCGGAACGCGCTGCTACTACGGTCGCAGGTTCGAATCATGCCTCGGGCATGGGTGTGTGTGATGTCCTTAGGTTAGTTAGGTTTAAGTAGTTGTAGGTCTTGGGGACTGATGACCTCAGATGTTAAGTCCCATGGTGCTCAGAGCCATTTGAAACATTTGAACAGGTAAAAGCAAAGATGCTGTCATTTTAATAAATTATAGAAGTTGTGGTCCCACATTGCAAGACTAATGGCCGACATTTGGAACCCGTCTTACCGTTTAAATATTGCCGTCTTACCGTTTAAATATTGAGGGATAGTAGGAAGCGATATGAAATGGGCCGAAGAAGTAAAATCGTTGTCAGAACAGAGAATGGAAAATCTGGATTTCTGGGAAGGGTTTAATACATCTGCAAAGAAAATCGGATAGGCGCGACAGTGTGACGAATTCCAGTTTATTGTTCGAGTGTTCCGAGTAGAGATTATAACAGGCATGGAACGAATTTAAGAGAAGCACTGGTTGGATCGTACCAGGTCGGTACTGTTCATGATATTGCACAGTATTATTGATGTTCTCCCTAGACTGTTCAATAAAAATGTGCAGAATTTAATGAGTCTGAAATGATGGGCGATCAAGAAGCAGCTGCAGCGTTGACATTACAGATTAGCCTCATATTATTGCACAGCCTCTTTACCAAACCCATGGACGTTCATTATTATTGTTGAACCCGGAATACTGAACAATAATACTGGCCGTCGACGGGACTCTCAGCAGTAAATTATCAGAAGACTTAAACGGGAACCCTTGGAAGAAAGACGACATTGTTGCCACGAAACCATATTCTGTTAATTCAGAGAAGAACAAGTGAAATTGGACTGTTTACTGAGGTATATAGACAGCTATTTATGCGCCTCGTTTCGGGGATGAAATGGTACAAAAAACACTCCATCTACGCACATACTCTGCAAGCCACTGTATGATGCGTGGCGTTGGGTACCCTGTACAATTACTAGTCATTTCGTTTGATGTTCCACTTGCAAACAGAGCGACAGAAAAACTACCACCTATGTGCCCCCGCACGAGTCCTAATTTCTCGCATCTCATCTTCGTGATCCTCACGCGAAGAGTTGCCAGGTGCCGGGGCTAGCAGTGTATTTAACACTTAATTCTTCTAGAATCTTCATATGGAAATGATGCTCTAACTCAGACTTTTCCTGTTGCATTTGGATTAAGAAGAAACGCGAACTGACAGTAATCGACCCTGCAAGTCTAGTAGAAAAAAGTTTGGCACCTGCAATGATTTAATTTGATAGAAATTAATTAGATAAAGGAAAGTTTAATATAATCCATTACGGAGTCGAGGTATCAGTTCTCGTAATACTGGTTATCACTGTTAGCATTCAACCGCGATTCTTATACACATATTTTAACAACGCGTTTCAAGAGACAATGCTCTCATCATCAGGTTGTAAAGTCTATGTCATGAAATTAAACGGACTAAAAAGACAAAATACCATCACAAATAGTTGGGAAGTCCATAGAGTAAAACAGAATTAAAAGTATATTGGACTGTGGGTCCTCGTCTTACATTGAAGTTGTTGACACAAGTCGATGGCCGTCCCATAGCTACCAAATAGCTGTCGCACTGT
Source organism: Schistocerca americana (assembly GCF_021461395.2). Lineage (NCBI taxonomy): Eukaryota > Metazoa > Arthropoda > Insecta > Orthoptera > Acrididae > Schistocerca > Schistocerca americana. Next base: position 552,725,348 of record NC_060125.1, read on the forward strand.
GCCGGCTCGGGAGCTGTTGTGGATTGAGGTGCCTAGGTGTTGTGGCGTGGTTACAGCCGTATGCTTGACGGCAACGCTATGCTATTGGGCGCCTTGTTTCCTTATTGCATTGGTCTGCCATCGTTAGCCTCTCGCAACTCCGTCAGTGACATGCTACAAGTTTAAAGTCGCATACCTGGGAAGAGGTTACATGTAGACTTCACAAAATACTACAGAAGGAGTTTATAAAGAAAAAAGAAAAACAAGATAAAAAACTTCGTAAATTAAGTAATAACACGCGCGAAGATGGAAAAGATCAACAACAAAGCCTTTCGTCTTTAGACTTTTATCCACGGGTGGTTAACAAAACGGATATTGTATTTGATAATACAGAAGTAGAAATGTTAAATAAGGCATTAAAGTTTAATATTGAGCCGTCATTTAACAAGAAGATCGCGAAAGAAGTAATGGCCCTCACTAAAATGACAACAGAAATTGCCAAATTAAATAATAATGAAACCGGGCATGTCGGTCATAAGCTACATAAAATAGTAAAAAATGAACTAAATTAACGAAATAGTGTTAATCATAAGACTAGAGCAGACCGACTAACTGTCGATTCTATAAATAAAAAACTTAATGAAGTGAAAGCTATTGCCCCGAAAGCGGATAAGGGGAATACGGTCGTAATATTAAAAGAGGAGGAGTACGTTTCGAAGACCTTAGCGTTTTTTGTCGAAAATAGCATTACGGAAATTCCGAAAGACATAACAGCCAATTTCCAAATTAAACTAAAAAATGTGCTTAAACGCACACACTTCCTGCTGACAGAAGCCGAAAAAAGATGTGTTGTTATGAATCCAACGGCCCCCAACTTAAGATCACAGGCAAAGATATATAAAGATCTGCATCCGGTTCGTCCGATTGTTAACGGTCGAAATAGTCCAGCATATAAAATAACGAAATTGTTGAACCAAATTCTGAAAAAGACTTACGTGTATAAAAATAACTATTCGGTGCGTGGTAGTATGACCATGATAGGTGAAATTAAAGATACGCCAGTCACTGACACTTCCCGTTTGGTTTCGTTGGATGTTAAGAACTTATACTCCAGCGTTCCGGTTAACGAAACTATAGAAATCATTAAGAGAAATTTCCTTAAATACGGTAAAATTTCAACGCAAGAGACAATTGAATTTATTGAACTCCTACAGCTCATTACAAGTTTTAATTATTTTACGTTTAATAACAAATTTTATATTCAGGACGATGGGTTAGCCATGGGGTCCAGTATTTCAGGAACTATGGCGGACATTTTTATCAACGACCTTGAAGATGAAGTTCTAAATTCTGACGATAACATTATGGATAAAATTGTTTATTACAAACGTAATGTTGACGACACTCTGTTACATGTCGATGGCTACAGTGAGGATATTGAGGAAATAGTAAAAAAGTTCAACGACGCACATAATGAAATAGAATTTACCTTGGAATATGAAACTGACAATTGTTTACAGTTCCTGGACCTGAATATAAAAAAGCAGGGCAACAAACATGCGTTCTCCGTTTATAGAAAACAAACTACGACTGATGCCGTGATCCCGAATGATTCATGCCATCCGCAGGCTTATAAAGAAGCTGCTTTCCGTAGGGCAGTCAATATACCTATGAGCGAAAAAGATAGGGAGACTGAAATTAATACCGTTAAGAGAATAGCGATGAATAACGGTTACAGAATAGATATGGTTAAAAAACTGTTACGGAAAAGCAATAAGCGCAAAAAGAAAAAACCTGATGGAGAGAAAGGGAAAATTATCACGATGCCATACTACGGAACAGTCTCACAAAAGATAGCAAATATTTTTAAGCCATACGATGTTAAAATAGCTTTTCAGATTAAGAACTTAGCCTTAAGCACGATATTGGCGAGAAGAGAAATAAGTTTGAAAGATCGGGAGTTTATAAGATTCAGTGCAGAACTTGTGATGCAAAATATATAGGGCAGACAGGAAGATCATTCGCGATCCGGTATAAAGAACATAAAGATGCGTTCAGGTTAGGAAATTATGACAAATCAGCTGTTGCGAACCATATATATGAAACAGGCCATCCCCTTAATAGCATAGAAGACAACGTAGAAATATTGCATGTAGAGAAGAAAGGGAGGAAACTTGATTTACTAGAGGAATTCGACATAGCTATCCATGAAAAGAAACAAAGCAATATTCTAAATGCACAAGATAATTTTAAAGAAATGAGATTTTTTAGCGGCTTTTTAGAATTATTTTAGGGTAGGTATGCGACTTTAAACTTGTAGCATGTCACTGACGGAGTTGCAAGAGGCTAACGATGGCAGACCAATGCAATAAGGAAATAAGGCGCCCAATAGCATAGCGTTACCGTCAAGCACACGGCTGTAACCACGCCACAACACCTAGGCACGTCAGTCCACAACAGCTCCCGAGCTCTCGCGGTTCTAGGCGCTCAGTCCGGAACCGCGGGACTGCTACGGTCGCAGGTTCGAATCCTGCCTCGGGCATGGATGTGTGTGATGTCCTTAGGTTAGTTAGGTTTAAGTAGTTCTAAGTTCTAGGGGACTAATGACCACAGATGTTAAGTCCCATAGTGCTCAGAACCATTTGAACCATTTTTTAGCTCCCGAGCCGGCACAGTGCGACAGCTACACTCCTGGAAATGGAAAAAAGAACACATTGACACCGGTGTGTCAGACCCACCATACATGCTCCGGACACTGCGAGAGGGCTGTACAAGCAATGATCACACGCACGACACAGCGGACACACCAGGAACCGCGGTGTTGGCCGTCGAATGGCGCTAGCTGCGCAGCATTTGTGCACCGCCGCCGTCAGTGTCAGCCAGTTTGCCGTGGCATACGGAGCTCCATCGCAGTCTTTAACACTGGTAGCATGCCGCGACAGCGTGGACGTGAACCGTATGTGCAGTTGACGGACTTTGAGCGAGGGCGTATAGTGGGCATGCGGGAGGCCGGGTGGACGTACCGCCGAATTGCTCAACACGTGGGGCGTGAGGTCTCCACAGTACATCGATGTTGTCGCCAGTGGTCGGCGGAAGGTGCACGTGCCCGTCGACCTGGGACCGGACCGCAGCGACGCATGGATGCACGCCAAGACCGTAGGATCCTACGCAGTGCCGTAGGGGACCGCACCGCCACTTCCCAGCAAATTAGGGACACTGTTGCTCCTGGGGTATCGGCGAGGACCATTCGCAACCGTCTCCATGAAGCTGGGCTACGGTCCCGCACACCGTTAGGCCGTCTTTCGCTCACGCCCCAACATCGTGCAGCCCGCCTCCAGTGGTGTCGCGACAGGCGTGAATGGAGGGACGAATGGAGACGTGTCGTCTTCAGCGATGAGAGTCGCTTCTGCCTTGGTGCCAATGATGGTCGTATGCGTGTTTGGCGCCGTGCAGGTGAGCGCCACAATCAGGACTGCATACGACCGAGGCACACAGGGCCAACACCCGGCATCATGGTGTGGGGAGCGATCTCCTACACTGGCCGTGCACCACTGGTGATCGTCGAGGGGACACTGAATAGTGCACGGTACATCCAAACCGTCATCGAACCCATCGTTCTACCATTCCTAGACCGGCAAGGGAACTTGCTGTTCCAACAGGACAATGCACGTCCGCATGTATCCCGTGCCACCGAACGTGCTCTAGAAGGTGTAAGTCAACTACCCTGGCCAGCAAGATCTCCGGATCTGTCCCCCATTGAGCATGTTTGGGACTGGATGAAGCGTCGTCTCACGCGGTCTGCACGTCCAGCACGAACGCTGGTCCAACTGAGGCGCCAGGTGGAAATGGCATGGCAAGCCGTTCCACAGGACTACATCCAGCATCTCTACGATCGTCTCCATGGGAGAATAGCAGCCTGCATTGCTGCGAAAGGTGGATATACACTGTACTAGTGCCGACATTGTGCATGCTCTGTTGCCTGTGTCTATGTGCCTGTGGTTCTGTCAGTGTGATCATGTGATGTATCTGACCCCAGGAATGTGTCAATAAAGTTTCCCCTTCCTGGGACAATGAATTCACGGTGTTCTTATTTCAATTTCCAGGAGTGTATTTGGTGGCTATGGGACGACCATCGACTTGTGTCAACAACTTCAATGTAAGACGAGGACCCACAGTCCAATATACTTTTAATTCTGTTTTACTCTATGGACTTCCCAACTATTTGTGATGGTATTTTGTCTTTTTAGTCCGTTTAATTTCATGACATAGACTTTACAACCTGATGATGAGAGCATTGTCTCTTGAAACGCGTGTTAAAATATATGTATAAGAATCGCGGTTGAATGCTAACAGTGATAACCAAAGGAAAGTTTCATTAACATAGTGAGAAATGAAAGGGTTGCTCTACCGATTAACAGAATGGAAGTTCTGTCCAAAATAACAATTTGATTTATTATGACTAAACTCAAAATAGTAAACAAAACACATGAAACATTTACAATACATCAAAATTGGATACTCAAACAAATGCTGTGAAGGTGAGGTTGTCCATAAACTAGATTGTGACATTTATGACGATGTGGTATGTGGAGCCAATTCCTTGCAACTCAAATCTTAAGAGAAACACCCAGCCAACTCAACATTAATTGTTGCTAAAGTAGTGAGAACTCAGGCAATGAACATCCAAGACAGAACCACGTAAGAAAAGACGGGAACAGGCGCGCTCTGCTGAGCTCTGATTATCACAGAGCAAATTCCCTAATCTGCCGGTGCTGCGGACATACATTACCAAGCTGTCTTCTTAACTGCAAGGACACGATCTGGCGTACCAGAAGCGATGGCTGGTTGCTTCGACGTCCCGTCGTGGTGATGATAATGTCGCGAGTATAGCCCGAAACAAATTGTCCTGGTCTGGTTGTTCCAGACTAAAGACTTCCTATCAATACAAATGCGCCTCTGAGGGAGACGAAGAAGGCTCACCACACAATCACTGACGGTACAGTGATTGATTTTAACAAGCGAAGTCACACAGTAACTCCGATACAGTAAACTGTAGCCAAAACTGCTCAAGACAGACAACATAGGTCACTGTACGCAGAACGCTCAATTACCAACTGCACTCGGAAAGTTACGTTGAAGTCAAAACTTCAGCAACTTTGTCAAACAGTTACAATTAAATGAAAGTATATTAGACAGCCATCGGAAGGCAGAATGTCCAGAGCAGCGAGAGCTCAGTCTTGTAGCCTACTCCGACCGAAAGGCGAGAGCCGACTACCTCAAGAGCACCCGTACAAACCGAACACCGAACATTCCCGCCCCAACAACAGTGGCCATGGTTAAACGTTCCAATCAGCAACTCGAAAACCGGCGGAAAATTCCACTCTATTGCCGAAGCACTACCATTCTACCAATGGAGATTCTTAGCTCCAATTTCTGCGCCGATTTTGCTACGTCACGGAGCTATGCCCTGAGCAAGCCAATCACAGTTAGGATTTTGCAGAAAACGCGGGAATTTGCCCGCCAAGACTGCCTGGGAACACAAGTCATTCTCACGCCTCGCTGGTAGCCCGCCAGAAAGTGTTTTCATTAAGTTTCTGCGAAGTAATGGAATCTATAGCCCAGCCGCTCCTTCAGGCCCCTGTGGGCGTGTCGCTTCCGCTCTTATGACAATGTCGGCGTCTGGAAAGCATCGACTCGACTCCCTCACTCCAGTCGGCTTAACCCCTTCAAGCTCAGCAGAACCTGCCTGTCACCGGACGACCCGGGTGGCGAGAGACGCTGCGTGGGAATTCCGCGTATGAAGGAATAGCAACTTCTCACCTCATGCAATTAGAGAGGAAAATCGAATTACTCAGAGTAAGATATAAATATGAGAGGGGGCTCATGCCACCTCTCAGAGTACACTGGCAGCAGTAGAATCGTTCTGCAGTCAGCTTCAAATGCCAGTTCTCTAAATTTTCTCAATATTGTTCCTCGGAAGAAAATGTCTCCTACCCTCCGGGGATGCCCATTTGAATTCCCGAAGCATTTACGTAACACTTATATGTTGTAGGAACCTCCCGATAACAAATCTAGCAACCTTCGTGTGAAATGCTTCGATTTCTTCCCTTAATCCGACCTGGCGCAGATCCCAAGCACTCTAGCCGTACTCAAGAATGGGTCGTACTACTGTCGTATATGAAGTCTACTTTACAGATGAACCACACTTTCCTAAAATTGTCCCAGTTAACCAAACTCGAGTATTAGTCTTCCCTACTACAGCCCTTACATGATCGTTCCATTTCATATCACTTTGCAATGTTACGCGTAAGTATTTAATAAAACAAACTCTGCACACTAGTGATGCTGTATTCGAACATTACGAGTTTGTTTTTCATACTCATCTGCACTGATTAAAAGTTTTCTGTATTTAGAGGCAGCTGCCGTTCATCACACCAACTAGGAATTTTGCCTAAGTGATCTTGTATCCTCTTACAGTTACTCAACTCGTAGTCCGCCGGATCATTTATGAATACAGAAAATAGCAGCGGTCCTGTCAAACTTACCTGGGACACCCCTGACGATACCCGTGTCTCCGATGAATACTCGCCGTCGAGAAAAAGTTAATGCGTTCTACTACTAAAGAAGTCTTCGAGCCACTCATCTGGGAACCTATTATGTACGCTCGTACCATTGTTAACAGCGTGCAGTGGACACAGTGTCCAACGCTTTTCGGAAATCTGGGAATATTGAATCTGCCTGTTGCCCTTCACCCATAATTCGCACGATATCATACGACAAAATAGCAAACTGAGTTTCGTGCGAGAGATGCTTTCTAAAACTGTGCTGGTTTGTGGACAGAAGTTCCTCCGTCCCAAGGAAGTTTATTTATTCAAACTGACAATATGTCCAAGAATTCGACAGCAGACCGATGTGAAGTTTATTGGTCTGTAATTTAGCAGGTTCGTTCTTTTGGCCTGAGTCACTTCTGCATTTTTCCAACTTGAGCTTTGCCTCGGGCGAGAGATTCGCAATGAATCCGAGCTAAGTAAGCGGCCAATGCCGTATAGTTCTCTTTAACCCTTTCGTGGCCAAAATTATTGAGCAGTTTTTTTAATGAATGGAGAGCAGATAGTAGTTAACAGATAGGTGTATTTATCATACAGAATATCAAATTTGCTCTAACTGTGAAAGTGAGGTCACACAACAAGGTGGGAAGTATTCTTCCCACTGCCCTACCTTGGAGTTAAATGACAAAAACAACTTTTTCAATATATGTCATATTTATTTCATAAATTTACTTCTCTTGTTACAATGATTGTTGACAATTACTTGCCATGGAATTTTCTGAAACATGGGTCTATGCAAAGTGGTATTTGACAATACGTACAAACACAGCGAGTGCTCTTTTCCGCAACTTTGGTACTACAATGACGGCACGTCCAGTAGCTTTCTCCTAAAATGGGTTGATGCTCCCCTGCTGCCACATGACGAAAATCTTCAGGTACTTTACCCCCTTTTGCCAGAAGGATACGTTTTTGTCCACGCCTCTTTTGGGATGAGAAGCCAGCAATCAATTGTCTGGCTAGATGGATCCTGTATGTGAGCTGATCATGCTGTCAACTTTCTCTTTTACTTATTTTCCACAGCATAAAACTGTCCACTGCAGCAACGTCCACCAGGAAATGAAATATTCTCTGCCACTATTTTACAAAATGTCTGCCAAAAGCATACATTTCTCGTAATTGATCAAACTTATCGACACCACCCATTATTTTGTTGTATTCTGCCACAACTTCAGGACAAGAAATCTCTGTACTAGTACCATCCTTGTTTTTCCTTTTCACTGTGGCTGTTTCTCATGGGTCATGAATTGAGGACAGGAAAGTGGCTGGACGGTTATCGATCCATTTTCCTGCAGAAATGGCTCCTTTTGTTTCAAACTGGAATTCTCCTCGTTCCAATTTTACGTTTTCCTTCATAAATTTTGGTAAATGCTGTAGCTTTTAGGAGAAAATCACTAAATGTCACGCAAACAGCACTGAAAGGCTCCTCTACAGAGCAACACTCAGCTATACAATGCCTCTGCGCGAAGGTACAGCAAAAACGGCGGGAACTTGTGATTGGAAGTAGTACCGTGTACTGTTCACTAGGTGGTAGCACCGTACAGAGGTGGAAACTGTGAATCCCATGGGACTATAGTGCGCGTCATTTATGACGGCGGCTGAGTTTAGGTTCGTTCTGCGCATCTGACGACACAAAACACAGTCAGCCAATGAACAGAGAACGACGTTGCAGGAGCTCGACTGCAGTGCAGAGTGCGGACGAGTGTCTTCAGTTTTAGAAACGTTCAGTCATAAATAAAGTAATAGAACAAAAGCAATGTCTTGATAGCAGACTTTCTTTTGTAGAAAGTTTGGAAAAAGCATTATTTATACCAATTGCTTCATATTCTATTAATTAATTCAACCAAACAAGCAATAAGCCTCCTAATTCAGGCGATAGCAAGGAAAGGTGTTTGTATCAATTTCACGAACCGCTTTTTCGCGATAAAGAACAGCAGTAATTGTTTATTTCCTATTGTACTTCGACGAAGCGTGAGTAATTCATAGTCATATCAACAGTATTTGTCAGTATTTTGCGTGACGTTTTAGAGTCTTCAAGGAGTTTTATTGCCAGACGAGCTGCATCAGCGCAATGGTTAAGGTGTTGGGCTGCTAAGCGAAAGGTTATGAGTTCAAACCTTGTGCTGTACTTAATATTTTCTTTATTTAAAAACAATATCGAAGTGTCTTACCTCATGAGTTTTATTCGTTTGAATGTAATTTTTTGAAATTTCTAGTGCTTTGTCTCTTCATTAACCCTTTCGTTGCTACAGAGAGGTGCTCCCCGCATTCCGCGCTGTGCGCGATTTTGTCATCACTGCACTGCTCGCCTGTGCAGACACATGGTGTTCCGACTGCTTTGACACACTTATCATTCGATTTCACAAAAACTATTTTTCCCAAAAATATGATTTTTACACATCTTCTTGACTGATACCTCCCCCCCATAAATGACATAATTTTGTTTCGATGTTTAACGCAGCTATTGTGCAGCATTAAATGTAGTAAACCATTGAACGAAATTTTGAAGAGTATACGCTATGGACTTTTACCTCTGCAAACTCTTCAAAATTTCGTGCAATGGTTTACTACATTTAATGCTGCATAATAACTACGTTGAACATCGAATCAAAATTAAGTCATTTATGGGGGGGGGGGGGGAGGTATCAGTCAAGAAGATGTGTAAAAATCATATTTTTGGGCCAAATAGTTTTTGTGAAATCGAATGATAAGTGTGTCAAAGCAGTCGGAACACCATGTGTCTGCACAGGCGAGCAGTGCAGTGATGACAAAATCGCGCACAGCACGGAATGCGGGGAGCACTCATTTGTAGCATCGAAAGTGGTAATGCGGCCATAGTGGCTTTACTTCATGTACTGCGCGCTCCCCCCTAAACGTAAGTTTGCGAACTATACTATGGCGCTGCTTCTCTTGGCGCGTACAACTGGCAACGCAGCAATCTCCCGCGCCTGGGCGGGCATGCGCGAACCGCCAAGATAAAAGAAGTGAACTATAGGAGCAAGTTTCTTTGTAGTGGGAAGCATGTTTCCCACGGCTCACGGAAGGGTTAAAAAACCGAAGTGGGATTCCATCCGTACCTAACGACTTATTATTAATATTACTTGTACGAAGTACTGTCCGCCACAGACCGTTCCGTGGCTTGCCGAGTGTCGATGTAAAACGACTGTGTGAGCAGTCAACGCGCCTTGTCGGGCGGCCCGTCTGCAGCAGCAGGCAGAGGTTAGCGGCGTGCTGCGCACTGGAGTTGGGTGGATTCCGGCGCTTCCGGCCCTTTTGAGGAGGGCCCTCGCCGTGCAGTGTTTGGAGCACCTCTGGCGCGCTCAGGCGGAGGGAGCTCTTTTAAATGTTTCTCCTTCCCACTCCCCCTCCCCCTTCCCTTTTCTCTTTCGCGCCGCATTCCCCGCCGCTACCCTCGCTTCTCGGGCTGCGGCGCCCGCGTGACTTTGAAAGCCTTTAAAGAAACGGGATTTACCGCCGGCCGTATTACCTTAATTAATGCGGAGCGCAGGGTGTAATGTCGTGGGAGGTAATCCTTTGAGGGCCGTCTCCTCTCCGTCCCTCTCCACTACTTTTTGTGAATTAGCATTCTGTCTCTGCGCCTGTTACGTTATCCAGACGAGAAATGGCTGAAATCGACTAATTTAGCTGAAGCCGTTCCGCTCAGAACGAGTACCCTTGTCGCAACCACTGTCAAGTCCTCTTCAAATGTTTCGTAAATGGGGCAGTCGACAAAGTTTCTGAATAATTGAACGAAAAACTTCAGAAGCTGCATACCCATAATTGACGTTGAGCACACATTTCACGCTTGTTATATGAAACAGTTTTTTTTTCCTATTTTAAGATAACCATTTTTTACCTAGCGAAGTGCAGTAATCGTTAACGCACTGCACTCTTTCAGAAGTACGCCCGTTCAACCCGCGTTCGACAGTCATATTTAGGTTTTCCGTGGTTTTAAAATGGTTCAAATGGCTCTGAACACTATGCGACTTAACTTCTGGGGTCATCAGTCGCCTAGAACTTAGTACTAATTAAACCTAACTAACCTAAGGACATCACACACATCCATGCCCGGGGCAGGATTCGAACCTGCGACCGTAGCGGTCGCTCGGCTCCAGACTGTAGCGCCTAGAACCGGACGGCTACTCCGGCCGGCTTTCCGTGGTTTCCCTTAAATCACTTGAAGAGAACGTCGACACGGTTCCTATGAAAATACACTGCTGATCTTTTTCCCCATTCTTTCCAAATCCGAGTTTCTGTATTGACCATGTGGTCGATGTTATATTAAATGCTATTCATTCTTCTGAATATAACTCTCATAGATCGACCAGTCACCAACTTTGTCGTGGGTTTTGAAACTACTTCAGTGCACCCTCCTACTTTTTGGCAGTTTTTTACCAGGACATATCAAAAGGGCAATTCTAAATCTGACCTACACAAACACAAGAAAAACAGGACCTGAAGAAATGAATTAAGATTTCTACCGTGGCTGGCACCTGAATCTTGGTCTTCTGCTTACTACGCAGATGTGTTAGCCATTACACCACCGTAGCAGTACGGGTGAAACAGCTCCAAGGACTACCCTAGTCTAATGCCCTCCCTAACACAAGCTTCAATGTGACAGCTTGAAGTTTTTGTTAGGGAGGGCATTAGACTAGGGTAGTCCTTGGAGCTGTTTCACCCGTACTGCTACGGTGGTATAATGGCTAACACGTCTGCGTAGTAAGCAGAAGACCAGGGTTCCGGTCCCGGCCATGGCAAAAATATTAATTTATTTTTTCAGCTTGTATCATTATCGTAGATGAAGTTGAGACTCATATGTCTCAAGAAAAATTTAATTATGTAAGATCTATAGATTTCCTATGACTTCTATCAATTTAATTAGCATGAAGAGAAAATAATGTACCATAGTTGGCCACTTCGTAATATATACTTTTCTACTTGAGCAGTAATACTATGTTTCTGCGTGGGCTCGTAGCGATGCGAATTTTAATATACTATGCATCCCAACGTTACTAAAATCAATGTCTCTCCCATAACTGTCTGTTATTTAAAGGAGTAAAATCTTCCCTTTCATAAGAACTGTGATACATTCATAACCATATTAATTAAACATAGCTAATGTTGTATGGCGGCTATGTGGCTGTCAGGCTTCAGGTCAAAAGTTTGCAGTTCAGTCATCAGTCGGTCCTAGCATTTTTTGTCTCACTTATCTCTTCTGGCAGTATTAGTCTAATGTAAAATATGCAAAGATGCCCCGTTGTTCGGAGTCCGCTTTAACTATATAAATCCCCCTGTAACTGGTTCGGTGTGTCAATTCGTAGGTCTGAGGAAGGCAACGCAATACTACTTCCAAAGGACCATGCCTAGTAATAGTCTGTAGCGTCCAAACCAGCCTTCAGGTTGATAGCTTTGCTTTTGTTGTGTTGTTTGGGGGGGGGGGGGAGAGGGGGGGAGAGAGAGAGAGAGAGAGAGAGAGAGAGAGAGAGAGAGAGAGAGAGAGAGAGCGTTACCACGACGAATGATCAAATGATTAGGCCCATCACGTGACTTGTGATTCAGGCCTTGTAGACCAGTGGGCGTCAAATCTTTTTTCTCAAGAACCAATACTGACACTGTGGACTGGCACCTTCTGTCGCATATGTGTCAAGATTACTATTGATTTGTAACCTACATAAATCAATATGTTATGCGTTCCCAATGGACTAGCTGTGGTAAGTTGATGCCAGCATCCGAGTACTGATCGTTGGGAACACTTCGTGTCGACTGTTGTCCGTTTCAGGTTGCTACCACCCTCAGCTTTCTGAACTCGTAGCACTGTAATCGCGTGACGAGAGTATTGTTATGATGTCTGCGGAGTCGATAATTCATTGGCTAATGACAGTCATTCTACAACACTCATATTTTTGTTTTGACCTCCACACGAATCCGATAGAAGTATAATGGTCTTAATATTGTTTGGCTCGTGGTGTTTTATATTTATGTCACACAAAAAGAAACAAACAGAATTTGAATTATTTTTGCTGAACCTTTGAGAAACCAATAAAATATACCTGACTGTTCATTGTGACAGTGAACACTGAATACACAGAGCCACAGTAGCCTGTTACGGAGTTGCGCAGTAATGCTGAGTTTAGGCAGAGGCAGCTTCTGTGCGTAATCAAACTCGAGCACTAAGATATCTCTGTTGTCAAGTTTGGCCGACCTCATATACTTGTCCTTGGCTTTATTGTACTCCTCAGCCTTTAGTTTATGCTCATCATGTACATCTTTACGAAGGTCATTTGCAGTGACACTCAGTATAACTTCACACTCGTGGCAGAAATCGCGAATACGGACTATCCTCCCTGAAGAACTTATGAAAAGTTTTATACTTCATATGAAATACCGTATTCGTTTCATGGACAAAATGATCTCAGAATGATATGAATAATTATGCAACACTAAGGTCATGGATGTTAAAATATTTCCTTTCGGACTTTGCGGTGGTTTGGAAGGAAACTGGCCCCAGTGAGAGCAGACCATGTCCCAAATTTCCGTTGCAATTTTTTGCGGTCTATTGCCGTGTTTCCCTCTTTTGTCTTCGACTGTAAGAGCAGTAGTATTCAGCTCCTTCAAAACTGTCTTCAGACGATTCTCGGTACTTTGCAAGATACTTTGGAATAGGGACTTACAGAATACTGTCTTCTTATCGTTGCATTTTGGATGGTATATGTAGGTGGAGCTACGATTCCGACCATATCTAGGTTTTTTCTTTTCAATTAAACTTAACATAAATGTACACTATGTGATCAAAAGTATCCAGACATCCCCAAAAACATAAGTTTTTCGTATTAGGTGCATTGTGCTGCTACCTACTGCCAGGTACTCCATATCAGCGCCACAGTAGTCAGACATCGTGAGACAGCAGAATAGGGCGCTCCGCGGAACTCACGGACTTCGAACGTGATCAGGTGATAGGGTGTCACTTGTGTGAACAGTGGAAAAACGTTGTGTGGAGTGACGAATCACGGTACACAACGTGGAATCCGATGGCAGGGTGTGGGTATGGCGAATGCCCGGTGAACGTCATCTGCCAGCGTGTGTAGTGTCAGCAGTAAAATTCGGAGGCGGTGGTGTTACGGTTTGGTCGTGTTTTCCATGGAGGGGGCTTGCACCCATTGTTGTTTTGGCACTATCACAGTACAGGCCTACACTGATATTTTAAGCACCTTCTTGCTTCCCACCGTTGAAGAGCAATCCGGGGATGGCGATTGCATCTTTCAACACGATCGCGCACCTCTTCATAATGCGCAGCCTGTGGCAGAGTGGTTACACGTCAATAACATCCCAGTAATGGACTGGCCTGCACAGAGTCCTGACCTAAATCCTATGCAGCACCTTTAGGATCTTTTGGAACGTCGACTTCGTACCAGGCCTCACCGACCGACGTCGATACGTCTCGTCAGTGCAGCACTCCGTGAAAAATGGGCTGCCATTCCCCAAGAAACCTTCCTGCACCTGACTGAACGTATGTCTGCGAGAGTGAGTGTTGTCATTATAGCTGAGGGTGGGCCAACACCACAGTGAATTCCAGCATTGCCGATGGAGGGCAATGACTTGTAAGTCATTTTCACCCAGGTGTCCGGATACTTTTGATCACATAGTGTATTTCCGGGCTGCAAGCTGCAGGCGGCCGACGGGCCGCTATTTGACAACTGCAGTATGTATAAGGGGCGTTCAAAAAGAAACGAACCGGAGGCATAATTACAGAAACCAATACCTGTATGTTAGAAGTACTGACCTTGGCTGTTGAGACACTTGTCCCACTGTGATACAAGGCGGTGCATGGCTGTCTCATAAAATTCCCGGGGCTGCAATGTTAACCAGTTCAGCACGTACAGCTGGACGTCGTCGTACGAGGTGAATCGTTTGTCACTTTGCTGACGTTCTTCTTTGACCAAGATGGCCCCCTTCTGATTCACTTCCTGCAGCACGGGACAACAGTGAATGCCCAGCGTTACTCGCAAACTTTGACCACCCTTCGCCAAGCGATCAAATCAAAACGACCAGGCATTCTCACCCGTGGGGTCTTTCTGCTCCACGACAATGCAAAGCCTCATACGGCCAACACAGTCGCGCCACTCCTGCAGAAATTCAAATCGTACGTTCTCGGCCACCCATCATGCAGTCCGGACCTCTCTCCCAGTGATTAGGCCATTTTTGGTCCCCTTGAAGAGTGTTCCTGGAGCCACTCTGTAGTAATTATGGACTATGGGTGTCCCACTGTCCTGCTGGAATAGCCCAAGTCCTTCGGAGTGCACAATGGACATTAATGGATGCAGGCGATCAGACAGGATGCTTACGTACCTGTCATCTTCCAGAGAGTCATACGTAGGCGTTTCAGGGGTCCCTCTGAGGTTGGTTGGGTGGTTTGTGGGATTAAAGGGACCAGACTGCGATGGTCATCGGTCCCTGGTCCCTCTGAGGGGCAAACGATTCACCTCCGACGATGACGCCCAGCTGTACGTGCGGAACTGGCTAACACGGAACATCATCGATATGGGCTTTCGGAGCCGAAGACTCACTCATGTTCCCTTGGTGACTACACGACACAAAGCTTTACATCTCGCCTGGGCCCGTCGACACCGACATTGGACTGTTGATGACTGGAAACATGTTGCCTGGCCAGACAAGTCTCGTTTCCAATTTACCTAGCGGATGGACGTGTATGGAGACAACCTCATGAATCCATGAACCCTTCATGTCAGCAGGGTACTGTTCAAGTTGGTGGAGGCTCTGTGATAGTGTGGGGCGTGTGCAGTTGGAGTGATAAGGGACCCCTGAAACGTCTAGGTATGACTCTCTGGCAGATGACACGTACGTAAGCATCCTGTCTGATCGCCTGCATCCATTAATGTCCATTGTGCACACCGACGGACTTGGGCTATTCCAGCAGGACAATGGGACACCCATAGTCCAGAATTACTAGAGAGTGGCTCCAGGAACTCTCTTCTGTGCTTAAACGCTTCCGCTGACCACCAAACCCCTCATATATGAACATTATTGAGCATATCTGGGATGCTTGCAACATGCTGTTCTGAAGAGATCTCCACCACCTCGTACTCCTACAGATTAATGGACAGCCATGCAGGAGGATTCGTGGTGTCAGTTCCCTCCAGCACTACTTCAGACATTAGTGGAGTCCATGCCACGTCGTGTTGCGGCACTTCTGCGTGCTCGCGGTGGCCTACATGATATTAGGCAGGTGGACCAGTTTCTTTGGCTCTTCAGTGTCGAATAGAAGTAATATCTGGAACGGGTCCTTCCATTTTTGCGTAGCTTGCTTAGGTTCGAGGCGCTTCGCCATTACATGCAATATTTATATCATCAGCCTTCGAGTTCCTTCAAATGACAAGTAGAATACAATATCTCATTGTGTACATGAAACAGATCAGCGTTAGAAACAAAGACTACAGTGTGTCACTGACTCATGTGCCCTGCACAAGCGAGAGGGACTGATGACCTCAGATGTTAAGTCCCATAGTGCTCAGAGGCATTTGAACCAGTTGAACAACAAGCGAGCGTTACGAACTAAGAAATAAGCAAGCATACACTGTACACGTTTTAATGAGAAGTCTATAATACCATACACAGAAGGCGGTTACCACTGAACAGTTTAAAGAAGATAAGTGCCTTTTTAAGAAAGTGTTGAATCTCTACAGCCCACGTAGTACACAAAATATATACGAACTGTGACGCGAGAAAAATAACACTACATCACAAGGATGGAAAATCATGCAGTGACGAAAACAATCAGTACACAGCACCTGAAGGAACTGAATATCGCTCGCAGTGATGACGCACAATTTCTGTGCGCCCGAGTGACTCGCATTCCATAAGTGCACACTGCGTTCGTGCCAAGTAGACACAATGACAGACCGTGGTCCCTTCCGCTCAGGCATAGCCAAGGAAACACACCGTTTATCGTGTCGGGGCGTTTCTTCAGTCAGCGACAACTTCCTGTTTACTCGTAGCACTGATTCCAACTGTACTCTGCTCTCATCACAAGAATAACCGTGATGTAAACAAGCACAAAAGTGTTGATCGGTCAGAAGCCGTGGCACACGTACACTGGTTGGTGTTGTTTCGCTCTTGGAAGTAGGTCCTACTTATGTATTAGATATATTGCTGCTAAGTTACGTATAGAAGGTCTATACAAGGGCGATATACTTGAGGACAATATTATGGAAATGGATGTAGATGAAATGGGAGATATGATACTGCGTGAAGAGTTTGACAGAGCACTGAAAGACCTGAGTCAAAACAAGGTCCCCGGAGTAGACAACATTCCATTAGAACTACTGACAGCCTTCGGAGAGCCAGTCCTGACAAAACTCTACCATCTGGTGAGCAAGATGTATGAGACAGGCGAAATACCCTCAGACTTCAAGAAGAATATAATAATTCCAATTCCAAAGAAAGCAGGTGTTGACGGATGTGAAAATTACCGAACTATCAGTTTAATAAGTCACGGCTGCAAAATACTAACGCGAATTCTTTACAGACGAATGGAAAAACTGATAGAAGCCGACCTCGGGGAAGATCAGTTTGGATTCCGTAGAAATGTTGGGACACGTGAGGCAATACTGACCCTACGACTTATCTTAGAAGAAAGATTAAGGAAATGCAAACCTACGTTTCTAGCATTTGTAGACTTAGCGAAAGCTTTTGACAATGTTGATTGGAATACTCTCTTTCAAATTCTGAAGGTGGCAGGGGTAAAATAAAGGGAGCGAAAGGCTATTTACAATTTGTACAGAAACCAGATGGTTGTTATAAGAGTCGAGGGGTATGAAAGGGAAGCAGTAGTTGGGGAGGGAGTGAGACAGGGCTGTAGCCTATCCCCGATGTTATTCAATCTGTATATTGAGCTAGCAATAAAGGAACCAA
This sequence comes from Schistocerca americana, assembly GCF_021461395.2. Taxonomy (NCBI): domain Eukaryota; kingdom Metazoa; phylum Arthropoda; class Insecta; order Orthoptera; family Acrididae; genus Schistocerca; species Schistocerca americana. The sequence goes on from NC_060125.1 coordinate 552,742,861, forward strand.
AAAACAAGAGTTGGGAGTAGGTATTAAAATCCATGGGGAAGAAATAAAAACTTTGAGGTTCGCCGATGACATTGTAATTCTGTCAGAGGCAGCAAAGGACTTGGAAGAGCAGTTGAACGGAATGGACAGTGTCTTGAAAGGAGGGTATAAGATGAACATTAACAAAAGCAAAGCGAGGATAATGGAATGTAGTCGAATTAAGTCAGGTGATGCTGGGGGAATTAGATTAGAAAATGAGACACTTAAAGTAGTAAAGGAGTTTTACTATTTGGGGAGCAAAATAACTGATGATGGTCGAAGTAGAGAGGATATAAAATGTAGACTGGCAATGGCAAGGAAAGCGTTTCTGAAGAAGAGAAATTTGTTAAAATCGAGTATAGATTTAAATTTCTGGAAGTCGTTTCTGAAAGTATTTGTATGGAGTGTAGCCATGTGTGGAAGTGAAACGTGGACGATAAATAGTTCAGACAAGAAGAGAATAGAAGCTTTCGAAGTGTGGTGCTACAGAAGAATACTGATGATTAGATGGGTAGATCACATAACCAATGAGGAGGTATGGAATAGAATTGGAGAGAAGAGGAGCTTGTGGCACAACTTGACTAGGGATCGGTTGGTAGGACATGTTCTGAGACATCGAGAGATCACCAATTTAGTATTCTAGGGCAGCGTGGAGGGTAAAAATCGTAGAGGGAGACCAAGAGATGAATACACTAAGCAGATTCAGAAGGATGTAGGCTAAAGTAGGTACTGGGAGATGAAGAAGCTTGCACAGGATAGAGTAGCATGGAGAGCTGCATCAAACCAGTCTCAGGACTGAAGACCACAACAACAATAACAAGTTACGTTAAATGAAACTTTAAGATATACTTATGTATTAACATCCGTCAACGTTTTTCTTAATCACGCTTTAGGCATGTAGATTTGTTTCAAAAATCGTGTACAGTCACAGTCTCTGTACCTTTGTGCTCTGATTGTCGCGCTGTTAATACGCATTATGAGAATGGCCTAGGCTGCTTCGTGATCCATAGTGGAACACGGTTAAAAAGTCCTGTGAAACAATTTCTTCTTAATATTTTTCACAAATTTACAGGAAAAATTAGCTTTGGAGTTTTCCAAGGGACTGTATTTGATACAATTGATTTACCAATGCACATTGTATGTGTAGTGGAGTGTAGGAGATGATAACTTATTGTAGTTTCTGTATCGCTGGTTCAAATCTCGCCCTAGTCATCTCTTTTTTCGTTCAATTTAAAATACCTGCACCTCGTAAAATTAATCATTACTTTTATGAATTATGCATGTTTCTAATTAGATATTGCACGCGAAATTCTTGATTATCGGTGTTCTATGAAAGATCGGTAATAGAGGCTTGTTAAATTAAGAAAGCATAATTTAATTTTTAGGGTGAAAATGAAAAACCAAACACTATTTGGACTACGTCCATTGTTTTATACCACAGATGTAGTCTCACAGGAACCCGAGTGATGAAAGTCGTACAGACATAAAGAACAATCATTTTCTGAGCATGGAGCACACCATAAAAAAAAAATGTTCAAATGTGTGTGAAATCTTATGGGACTTAACTGCTAAGGTCATCAGTCCGTAACCTTACACACTACTTAACCTAAATTATCGTAAGGACAAACACACACACCCATGCCCGAGGGAGGACTCGAACCTCCGCGGGACCAGACGCACAGCCCATGACTGCAGCGCCTGAGACCGCTCGGCTAATCCCGCGCGGCAGCACACCATAGAAATGCTGCATTCGTACATTTGCTACTCTACCATTACTATATGAACCCAGCTGAACTGATCTGGAGTCAAGTCAAGGGATTTGACCCGAGAAATAACAAGACTGTTGGACTGCCAGAATTACTGGAACTAACGCACGCAACTTTTTCACATGTCACTGCCGAACGCTGGCGGGATATAGAACGGCACGTCATAAAAGAGGAGGAAATGCGGCACATTTGGCTTCGTGGATTCTGTTGTTGAACGATTCGTTATCAACGTAGCAGATAAATGTTCCTGACCCGAAATGTGTTTCTCGGATTGGGATAAGGAAGGTGTAGTGTTGGCAGAAGAGCCAACACTGGGTTTCTAGAGGAGGCCGAAATGCACGCGTTTAATTACACGCTGACTGGCGTGAGTTCTGGAACAGTTAAAGGAATTAATAGTAGCAAATAAAGTAAGTAGTTGATATAATACTTAACTTTAATCCACAATTGTAGAACATCGCTCTTGATGATACATGCTTCACATAATAAATATCAATTGAATACGGCGCCTTGCTAGGTCGTAGCAAATGTAGCTGAAGGCTATGCTAACTATCGTCTCGGCAAATGAGAGCGTATTTGTCAGTGAACCATTGCTATGAACGTCACCTGTACAACTGGGGCGAGTGCTAATACGTCTCTCTAGACCTGCCGTGTAGTGGCGCTCGGTCTGCTATCACTGACAGTGGCGACACGCGGGTCCGCCGTATACTAACGGACCGCGGCCGATTTAAAGGCTACCACCTAGCAAGTGTGGTGTCTGGCGGTGACACCACATTCCTCCCCTGCAAATCGGCGAACGGTTGTGTTATAAGGCTTCCGCCTGCCGTGGGGAGGACCCCATGTTGACGTATGCGACGAGGTGGGGAGCCTAACAACAGGCGAGGCTGTGCCACACGCACCCGGCCATTCGGTCCGAGGGGAGCTAGGAAACGCCTGAAAACCTAGTCCAGGGTGCACTTCAACATGCGGTGTATGCGCCCGTAGAGAGACAGGAGGGACCGAAGGGTCGACCTCCATCGCGTCGATGTACCCGACGGGCGAAGACGACATCTGGTCCGGAGCGGGCAAGAGGTCCATGTCGGAGGACAGCTGGTCATGGGAAGCAATCGGCGGCGCGTGACCCAGGGAGGCGCTTGGCGGCTGCAGCGAAGCGTCCATTGCGGGCGTCGCCGGCGGGAGAACAGGCGGCGCCGGCGGCGGCGGCGCCGGCGGCGGCGGCTCGTCGCCATGGGGCAAAATGGAAGGCAGCGTCGGTAACACCTGGGGATGAGGCGAGCCAGTAGATGGGTCCCTAAGGCGCTGACCGGACGGCACCGTCGCTGAAAGCAGACGGGGAGCGGCAGAACCCGTGCGACTACAGAGGCGCAGCTGATTGAGATGCCGACGCACCTCACCAGAGGCCCCCAAAACCAAATAAATCGCGCGGCAGAGGCAGCGAAGAATGCTCCCTGCGAGCCAACGCCGTGAACCTCGATAGTTGCGATAGTATACAACGTCGCCTGGAGCAAAAGCAGGTGGCTGCCGCTGCACAGGAACGTGATGCGGTGGATGCAGCAAAGACATCAAGGTTCGATGAGGACGACCGTGGAGCAACTCAGCCGGCGAGCGACCATCTCGGGGCTGAGAGCGATACGAGGACAAGAAGAGCAATAACGCGTCCTCCCGAGAATGTGACTCTTTCAACTTAAACATCTGTGACTTGAAAGTCCCCCCAATCGTTCAGCGGCACCGTTTGACTGAGGCGAAAACGGCGCGGATGTCAGATGTTGAATACCATTGGCCTTGCAGAATGACAAATTCTGCAGACATGAATTGTGGGCCATTGTCGGAACAATAGTCTGTGGAAGACCTTCAATGCAGAAGATAGCGGATAACGCTTGGATGGTGGCAGATGACGTCGTGGAAGACATCCGGACAACAAAAGGAAAATTACTGAATGAATCTACCACAACCAACCATCGAGCATTCCAGAATGGACCAGCAGAATCTATGTGTAAGCGTTGCCAAGGGGAAGTGGCTTTCGGCCATGCAAAGAATTTCCGCAGTGGGGCGGATTGGTGTTCGGCACACGCCATTCAAGAAGAGCACATATTCGTAATCGCAGCATCGATTCCGAACCAAGTACAGTGCTGACGAGTAAGTTGTTTCGTTCGCACTATACCCCAATGTCCTTGGTGGAGAAGCCGTAAGACAGAGGACTGTAACGAACGTGGAACCACGACCCTGGACTGATCATTATCAGAACGCAACAGCAAAACACCACATCGTACAAGAAGTCTCTCCTTGTGAGCAAAAAATCGGCGAACCAACGGATCCCCGATCCGTGACTTTGACAAGGGCCATTGAGTAGCAACAAAACGCAAAACGGTAGCAAGGGCAGGGTCAGCAGCTGTGGCTGTAGCTACACGACGAAAATCAATCGGAAACGATTCGACCACGTCATCGGTTTCCGAATCAATGAACATGCAAGCAAGTTCGGAACAATCGAATGCTCGATCCTCAGCAACAGGCAAACGGGACAACGCATCGGCGTTTCCGTGCTGACAGTGGACCGATACAAGATATCGTAGCGGTACTGCGAGAGGAAAATAAACCAGCGAATGAATTTCTGCGCTGTACGTGGAGGTACAGGCTTGTTCGGATGAAAAAGCTATGTCAAAGGTTTGTGGTCTGTGATGATGCTAAAGTGACGACCATACAAGAAATCATGAAACTTAGTAACACCAAATACGAGAGCCAAAGCTTCTTTCTCAATCTGTGAATAATGTCTTTGCGCAGACGAGAGCAATTTGGACGCAAAGGCAATAGGGCGATCATGCGATCCATCTGTGTGCGCAAGCACAGCACCGATCCCGAAATCCGATGCATCTACCATCAACAAAACGGGTTTCTGGGGATCGAATGGCGTAAGGCAAGAATGTGACAGCAACGCCGATTTCAACTGGCGAAAGGCGCGTTCGCATTCCGTCGTCCGGACGAACGGAACACCTTTACGGCGTAAGCGATGAAGCGGAGCTGAAATGGAAGAGGCATGGGGAATATATCGATGATAATAGTTAATTTTTCCCAGCACACTCTGTAGCTGCTTCAAATTCTGCGACGAAGGCAAGTCTTGTATGGCACGGAGGTGCTCTGGACTAGGATGTATGCCTTGGGCATTGATTACATGTCCCAGATATGGTAAATCACGAGCAAAAAACACACATTTGTCCTTCCGCAAGCGAAGACCATTTTGTCGCAAGACCTGAAATAATGTCCTGAGATTGGCTAAATGTCCTCCTTCCGTCTTTCCGGAGATCACAATATCGTCCAGATAGTTTGCTGCAGTAGGGACCAAGGCACAAACAGTTTGCAGATATTGCTGAAACAATGCAGGGGCGGATGCACACCCGAATGGCAGTCTTTTGAATCGGTACAAACCAAGATGCGTGTTAACCACCAAGACGCGCTGGGATTCGTCATCCACTGGTATTTGCAAGTACGCATCTGCGAGTTCCAACTTCGAAAAATATTTACCCGGCACAGTTTGTCAAAAAGATCTTCTGGGCGGGGTAAAGGATAAGTTGCAATCACTAATTGTGGATTCACTGTAGCTTTGAAGTCCACACAAAGTCTCAATTTTCCGGAAGGTTTTGGCAAAATTACTAAGGGTGATGCCCAGAGATAAGCCTGCACACATTCAGTCACACCTTGTGATTCCAAATCGTGTAATGTTCTTGCGCCCTCATCACGCAATGCGTGGGGAACATTGTGCGCTCTTTGAAAATTGCGGTTGCGCGTTTACTTTCAGTTCCAGATGTGCTTCATAGTTCTTAGCGCAACCAAGGCCCGGTGCTAAAATGTCTGCAAATTCTTCACATAGACGAGAAACGCTGGCTGAAGGCACAGTCTGGTTCACTGAGAGGACCTGATTTACTATAGACAAGTTAAACAACTGAAATAAATCTAAACCAAACAAGTTCACTGCAGAAGAAGAACGAAGGACGTAAAATGACACAAGTTTTGTTTGTCCCTTGTATGTGGCAAGAAGGCTGCACTGTCCTAACACAGGGATATTCTGACCGGAATAACTATTTAACTTAACATTTGCGGCACGCAACGAAGGTGTGCCCAGTTGTTTGTATGTGTCTTTATTGATCAATGAAACTGCAGCTCCGGTATCGAGCTGGAATGGGATCACGTTGCCATGAATGTCCAAATCTACAAAAAGTTTATTGTCCTGCTGACGACAAGAGCGACTGTCTCGTGCAATTTGAACTGACACTGGTACAGAAGCACTTGCGACTTGACGTGATTTCCGTCGATGTCGACGCACACTTTTTGTGGGACGCACACAGTCACTTTTAGAGAGAGTGGCACTGGGCGGAGTGGAATTAACTACATGAATGTCCATGGGCGAAGGTTCACGAGCCTGACTATTCGTGGTTCGATTCCGATTCCGGCGTGAAGCAAAGGGCCTGGAACGGTTGTGAATGTCCGATCTGAGCTTTTTCTGGCAAATACTCTGAACATGTCCTTTTTTATTACAGAAAAAGCAAATAGCTTGGCGTGATGGGCAATTCTCACGCGAATGTCTGGTTGCACACCGCGGGCATGATTTCACTGCATTTGCATGCTGGCGCAGGACACGTGGCGGAGGGCTAGGCGGCAGCTGCGCGGACGAGCGCGAGGGCTGTTTACTGTTCCGTGCAGCTCGCCTGGCGGGCCGGTTAATGTGACACAGGGCTGGCGAAGCTTCAAATGATTCCTGAGCAAAGTCAAGTGTGTCTTGCCTATCCAATATGTCCATCACTTGTTGAAGGGAGGGATTGACTAGTTTCAAAATCTGTTCCCTTATACAAACATCAGAAACGTTCTGTGCAATTGCATCACGTACCATAGTATCTGAATAAGGGAGTCCACATTCACACTCAAAAGCACAATCCCTTGTAAGGCCTTGCAAAGTTGCAACCCACTCCCGATTAGTTTGACCGGCCGTACGTTTTGTACGAAAGAACGTATACCGTTTTGCAACTACATTGACTGATTCCTTGAAATATGCATCTAATGCAGACAATATTTCTTCGTAGGACAGAGTTGCTACGTCGCGTCGGGGAAACAATTTCACTATCACACGGTACCTCTGCACCCTTACACACGCCAATAAGTGAGGCTGCCGCTCGTTACCTTGAATTCTGTAGGCGGCGAGATGGAATCCAAATTGGCGTGACCACTCCGTCCAGCTTTCCAGTGCCGCATCGAAATGACGAAAGGTGGTGCAACTGCGTGGTGTGGCTGCGGTAGCGGTGGAGCGGCGGCTGCCGCATCGTTCTGCATTGCACGTTGACCCTGGACGAGCTGTCCAAGGGCATCCAATAACGCCTGCGTCTGCTGATTCTGCAAGCGATAAAATTCGGACAGTACATCTGGAGATTGTGGCGAAGCCATGACCAAAGTAAATTAAGCAAGTAGAAAAAAGAAGACCCTTTTGAGACTCGTCGCCAAATTTGTAGTGTTGGCAGAAGAGCCAACACTGGGTTTCTAGAGGAGGCCGAAATGCACGCGTTTAATTACACGCTGACTGGCGTGAGTTCTGGAACAGTTAAAGGAATTAATAGTAGCAAATAAAGTAAGTAGTTGATATAATACTTAATTTTAATCCACAATTGTAGAACATCGCTCTTGATGATACATGCTTCACATAATAAATATCAATTGAATACGGCGCCTTGCTAGGTCGTAGCAAATGTAGCTGAAGGCTATGCTAACTATCGTCTCGGCAAATGAGAGCGTATTTGTCAGTGAACCATTGCTATGAACGTCGCCTGTACAACTGGGGCGAGTGCTAGTAAGTCTCTCTAGACCTGCCGTGTGGTGGCGCTCGGTCTGCTATCACTGACAGTGGCGACACGCGGGTCCGCCGTATACTAACGGACCGCGGCCGATTTAAAGGCTACCACCTAGCAAGTGTGGTGTCTGGCGGTGACACCACAGAAGGAACTATAAGATTACCAGACGACTAACTGTAATTAATACCTTCAGTGGCTTCACTATTCAACAACGCCGTGAAATCCCTGCAGTATGCTTGTGCAGTATGCTTTTGCATCACACACAGCTCGTTTGGAAAAATTATCCTGTGTTTAAGTTAGGTATTTTCATCACTCTTGTTTGTCATTAGAATACTATGTTAGGTGAGAACGAGAGCATTTTATGCTTTCCGTCCGGTCACCTAAGAAGCATTCGGTAGTGCTGGAGTTTTGCCGAATATTATTTCTTTCTCTTTAAAAATTAAATGACGTGCGAAGCTGTATTTTTCTTCGCTCGTCTCTTTTTACGTCTGAACTGCAACTGCTCACATCATTGCAGAGTAGTTGGACCAATTGCAGGTTAGTTGAAACAGCTGGCTGGCCAGTGCTGAAAGGCTAATGCGCCGGTAAAGCTGTTGCCTCGCATTAACGCTCAGTCTGTGTGCGTTTAACACAGCACAAAACGTATCCTTATGATCGTACTTGACTGTACGGTATACAGCTTGGCTTCCGCTCCACGTGAATCGAAACCCAATGAGACTCAATGGAATGGATGAATACACAGCGTAAAGTTTACTTCAGGTTTATTCTTATGATCAACAGGGTATAGCCGTCGCTGTCACCCCGTTCCGCTCGCGCAGATAAACCGTTTCCTCTGTCAGAGAGGTCACAGTTTTGTTGATACGGAATACGAAAATGTCCAATTTAGAATTACAGTTCGTGCACTGCCAACGTAGGCCAAAGCGCCGAAGGCGGCACACGGCACTAACCCATTAATATAATCACATCATACTACAACACTCATTTACATAGGTTACATAAACGTCCTAGTAAGACACAGATTGCATACGCAAAAAAAAGGGATCGAAATCAAGGTAACGCTCGATACGTATGCAACTCACGTAACGTACATGTAACACGGCTACTTTCTTAACTGACCAAGACTACTAGGAGAAGTACCGTAATCCACCCTTACTTATGATAATCTACGATAGCCTACGGTAGTTTTACAGCTGCAGTGCTAGCTCTACAGGGATAGATCATCGATGACTGGCATCAGCTGGTTATGGCATACATCTACATTTATACTCCGCAAGCCACCCAACGGTGTGTGGCGGAGTGCACTTTACGTGCCACTGTCATTACCTCCCTTTCCTGTTCCAGTCGCGTATGGTTCGCGGGAAGAACGACTGTCTGAAAGCCTCCGTGCGCGCTCTAATCTCTCTAATTTTACATTCGTGATCTCCTCGGGAGGTATAAGTAGGGGGAAGCAATATATTCGATACCTCATCCAGAAACGCACCCTCTCGAAACCTGGCGAGCAAGCTACACCGCGATGCAGAGCGCCTCTCTTGCAGAGTCTGCCACTTGAGTTTATTAAACATCTCCGTAACGCTATCACGGTTACCAAATAACCCTGTGACGAAACGCGCCGCTCTTCTTTGGATCTTCTCTATCTCCTCCGTCAACCCGATCTGGTACGGATCCCACACTGATGAGCAATACTCAAGTATAGGTCGAACGAGTGTTTTGTAAGCCACCTCCTTTGTTGATGGACTACATTTTCTAAGCACTCTCCCAATGAATCTCAACCTGGTACCCGCCTTACCAACAATTAATTTTACATGATCATTCCACTTCAAATCGTTCCGCACGCATACTCCCAGATATTTTACAGAAGTAACTGCTACCAGTGTTTGTTCCGCTATCATATAATCACACAATAAAGGATCCTTCTTTCTATGTATTCGCAATACATTACATTTGTCTATGTTAAGGGTCAGTTGCCACTCCCTGCACCAAGTGCCTATCCGCTGCAGATCTTCCTGCATTTCGCTACAATTTTCTAATGCTGCAACTTCTCTGTATACTACAGCATCATCCGCGAAAAGCCGCATGGAACTTCCGACACTATCTACTAGGTCATTTATATATATATTGTGAAAAGCAATGGTCCCATAACACTCCCCTGTGGCACGCCAGAGGTTACTTTAACGTCTGTAGACGTCTCTCCATTGATAACAACATGCTGTGTTCTGTTTGCTAAAAACTCTTCAATCCAGCCACACAGCTGGTCTGATATTCCGTAGGCTCTTACTTTGTTTATCAGGCGACAGTGCGGAACTGTATCGAACGCCTTCCGGAAGTCAAGAAAAATAGCATCTACCTGGGAGCCTGTATCTAATATTTTCTGGGTCTCATGAACAAATAAAGCGAGTTGGGTCTCACACGATCGCTGTTTCCGGAATCCATGTTGATTCCTACATAGTAGATTCTGGGTTTCCAAAAACGACATGATACGCGAGCAAAAAACATGTTCTAAAATTCTACAACAGATCGACGTCAGAGATATAGGTCTATAGTTTTGCGCATCTGCACGACGACCCTTCTTGAAGACTGGGACTATCTGTGCTCTTTTCCAATCATTTGGAACCCTCCGTTCCTCTAGAGACTTGCGGTACACGGCTGTTAGAAGGGGGGAAGTTCTTTCGCGTACTCTGTGTAGAATCGAATTGGTATCCCGTCAGGTCCAGTGGACTTTCCTCTATTGAGTGATTCCAGTTGCTTTTCTATTCCTTGGACACTTATTTCGATGTCAGCCATATTTTCGTTTGTGCGAGGATTTAGAGAAGGAACTGCAGTGCGGTCTTCCTCTGTGAAACAGCTTTGGAAAAAGGTGTTTAGTATTTCAGCTTTACGCGTGTCATCCTCTGTTTCAATGCCATCATCATCCCGGAGTGTCTGGATATGCTGTTTCGAGCCACTTACTGATTTAACGTAAGACCAGAACTTCCTAGGATTTTCTGTCAAGTCGGTACATAGAATTTTACTTTCGAATTCACTGAACGCTTCACGCATAGCCCTCCTTACGCTAACTTTGACATCGTTTAGCTTCTGTTTGTCTGAGAGGTTTTGGCTGCGTTTAAACTTGGAGTGGAGCTCTCTTTGCTTTCGCAGTAGTTTCCTAACTTTGTTGTTGTACCACAGTGGGTTTTCCCGTCCCTCACAGTTTTACTCGGCACGTACCTGTCTAAAACGCATTTTACGATTGCCTTGAACTTTTTGTGGAAACTTGTGGACGCTCTTTGACAGCAAACTGCCACTGTTATACGCTAGTGGCGTGATGTTTCGTTGGGGGTTACGAAGTGTTTCTACGGCATGGTTATCACCAAGATCGATATATTGATGGTGTAGCAGAACCAAGCTATATTTTCTTTACCATCTTGATTGTAGTACACAGCGATACTGATTATAACAAATAACAAAATGGTTCAAATGGGTCTGAGCACTATGGAACTTAACATCTGAGGTCATCAGTCCCCTAGAACTTAGAACTACTGAAACCTAACTAATCTAAGGACATCACGCACATCCATGCCCGAGGCAGGATTCGTACCTGCCACCGGAGCGGTCGCGCGGTTCCAAACTGAAGCGCCTAGAACCGCTCGGCCACACCGGCCGGCTAACAAATAACATGTTGATAGTGTGGTTCACCTGTTTGCAGTTAAATATGTGAGAGCCACAAAGATAAAGGAAGGAGAACACGTCGCACTATTGGTGGACTGGGCGAGTAATACCTTACAATAGCGGAGCAGCAGACCACGTAAAGGCTCTCTCACACGTGTTGAACTTTGCTCTCTCCCAGGCAGTCCACAATACGCCCATATTAAGAAAATTTGACGTCCAATCAAACAACTAAAAAAAATTAAAAAGGAATGACAGTGTTTCCTCACACTGCCAGAAAAAAATATTTGTGTATCATTTTAGAGGTTTGAAAAAAATATTAGTGTATCATTTTAGAGGTTTCCAATTCACTCAAGATTTATTGTTACAACAGTCCTTACGGAGTACATGAATGATTACAGATCAATAGCACAAGCGATTCTGAGGTACCAGGTATCAATCCATTCTGAAACACCCACGTGTAGCCTCCACTGGCTGCAATGCAGGCACTAATCTGATATCCAGTAGAGCGTACAGATGACGAATACTGTCGTTGGGTGCCTTGTGTCGCGCCTGCTCAACTTGGCCGCGTAGTTCTGTGAGAGTCATTTCTCGCGTCATCATATCTCACACGTGGTCAATTGGAGGCAAGTCAAGAGATTGTGTTGGCCAGGGAAGTTTGTGCACGCCTTGCAAAGCACATTGATTTTCACTTGCAGTTTGTGGACGAGTGTTATCCTACTGGAACAACACAACACCTTCCTGCTGCAAGAATGGCAAAGGAATGGGTCTATAACATTCTGCACTTTCCCAGACATCTACATCTACATGATTACTCTGCAATTCACATTTAAGTGCTTCGCGGAGGGTTAATCGAACCACAATCATACTATCTGTCTACCATTCCACTCCCGAACAGCGCGTGGGAAAAACCAACACCTAAACCTTTCTGTTCGAGCTCTGATTTCTCTTATTTTGTTTTGTTGATCATTGCTACCTATGTAGGTTGGGCTCAACAAAATATTTCCGCATTCGGAAGAGAAGGTTGGTAACTGCAATTTCGTAAATAGATCTCGCCGCGACGAAAAACGTCTTTGCTTTAATGACTTCCATCCCAACTCGCGTATCATATCTGCCACACTCTCTCCCCTATTACGTGATAATACAAAACGAGCTGCCCTTTTTTGCACCCTTTCGATGTCCTCCGTCAATCAAACCTGATAAGGATCCCACACCGCGCAGCAATATTCTAACAGAGGACGAACGAGTGTAGCGTAAGCTGTCTCTTTAGTGGACTTGTTGCATCTTCTAAGTGTCCTGTCAATGAAACTCAACCTTTGGCTCGCCTTCCCCACAATATTATTTATGTGGTCTTTCCAACCGAAGTTGTTCGTAATTTTAACACCCAGGTACTTAGTTGAATTGACAGCCTTGAGAATTGTACTATTTATCGAGTAATCGAATTCCAACGGATTTCTTTTGGAACTCATGTGGATCACCTCACACTTTTCGTTATTTAGCGTCAACTGCCATCTGCCACACCATACAGCAATCTTTTCTAAATCGCTTTGCAACTGATACTCGGATACTTCGGATGACCTTACTAGACGGTAAATTACAGCATCATCTGCGAACAACCGAAGAGAACTGCTCAGATTGTCACCCAGGTCATTTATATAGATCAGGAACAGCAGAGGTCCCAGAACACTTCCCTGGGGAACACCTGATATCACTTCAGTTTTACTCGATGATTTGCCGTCTATTACTACGAACTGCGACCTTCCTGAGAGGAAATCACGAATCCAGTCGCACAACTGAGACGATACCCCATAGGCCCGCAGCTTGATTAGAAGTCGCTTGTGAGGAACGGTGTCAAAAGCTTTCCGGAAATCTAGAAATACGGAATCAACTTGAGATCCCCTGTCGATAGCGGCCATTACTTCGTGCGAATAAAGAGCTAGCTGCGTTGCACAAGAACGATGTTTTCTGAAACCATGCTGATTACGTATCAATAGATCGTTCCCTTCGAGGTGATTCATCATAAGGATTAGGATGGGGCCATTGTGTTTTGGACGAGTGCACTGTATGAAACAGTGATCACTAGGTCTACGTCATACGTGCAAACGGCCATCACCTGTATACAGGTGCTTTCATCGCTGAAAACTACGGTGCCCCATTCCTTAGCAAGTGGTCCTCTGACGGCACCAGTCGAGCCATGCAAGTCGATGGTGTGACACGAGTGGAAGACAGGCTAGAGGTGTGCATTCCCGTACACCCACTGCTCGTGTTGACACATCTGGACTGACAAGCCCTCATAGCTGCACTGTGCTAGCTGTACGGCCTGCCACTGGTTCCCCTACAATGAGACAATCGTGACGGGCGTCTGTGCTGTGTGGGCGTTTACGGATGTGAGAATGTCCACGTGACCACTGACTTTTCAAACTCGTGCAGTTGGCTGTGGGTAGCGTGAGAGCGTCTCTGTAGAATGGTTGCCCGCTTGCTTCACACGTTTGCATTGCACTGAGCCTTCTGGCTGTGAGCATTCCGTATTAAGGGGGCAGACACAGATGGTGTTCTGGTAGCATGCCGCCACGCTACCTGCTGGCGGACGACGTTGAAACCATTATTAGTACGTCTAAAATCGACAGGTGGCATATGCTGACATCGTATCAAAATCGACATCGTCTTTTGGGTGTACCAATTTTTTCCATCAGTGTATTATAGAGCTTACGATAAGCAGAAGTCGAATATTAGGTAGCTGTAGCCGTGTATGGAAGCGAAACATGGACGATAAATAGTTTAGACAAGAAGAGAATAGAAGCTTTCGAAATGTGGTGCTACAGAAGAATGCTGAAGATTAGATGGGTAGATCACATAACTAATGAGGAGGTACTGGATAGAATTGGGGAGGAGTTCGTGGCACATCTTGACCAGAAGAAGGGATCGGTTGGTAGGACAGGTTCTGAGGCATCCAGGGATCCCCAATTTAGTACTGGATGGCAACGTGGTGGGTGAAAATCGTAGAGGGAGACCGAGAGATGAATACACTAAGCAGATTGAGAAGGATGTAGTCTGCAGTAGGTACTGGGAGATGAAGAAGCTTGCACAGGATAGAGTAGCATGGAGAGCTGCATCAAACCAGTCTCAGGACTGAAGACCACAACAACAACATTCGGTTTGTAGGATGTTAAAAATAGTTTTTATTATTAACGTTTAGGCCCTAAAGGAATAGTAGATTTGCAACGAAGAGCTATTCCGAATTTTGTTTTAGCCTCTCTTTGAGCCCATTTTACTTCCATTCTTTCGGAATGTGCTGTTCTGCTAATGCGCTCTTCTGCTATACTCAGACCAAGTCGTGTTTTTCTGCCCTAACAGCGGTCCGGTCGTGAATTTTCTTCCTCAAACTTCTTCTGTATCGTGTTTGTTGCTGTGTTATCGCTGCCTCTTTCTTCTTCTTGGGGGGATCATTCACCTCTCGTCATATTCCGCATCGCTATCTCCATATGCCGTCATCTCATCATTCTTCCTCATATTAATGTCTGGAAGCATCGACAGATCACATAAGTTTAATACAAGAACTATGACTTACTTGCGTCTTACTCAGGTGATTGTAAAATAATTCCAGAGAAGTACAGTGACGGAAAAAATTAGAATAATGAAATTTTGCGAATACTTTTGTCTGATAACTTTCTTAAGTAAAAATATTATGAAAAGAATAGTTGGTACTCACCATTTGGCAGAGATGCTGAGTCGCAGATAGGCACAACAAAAGACTGTTGCAAAATGAGCTTTCGGCCAACAAGTTCTTTGTCGAGAAAACACACACACACACACACACACACACACACACACACACACACACACACACACACACGACCACAGTCTCTCGCAGCTGAAGGCAGACTATGAACAGTGGTGCATCATGGAGGAGGCAACCAGTTGGGATTAAGGAACGGGCTGGAGTGGTGAGGATGAGGGATAACTGGGTAAGGGTGGAGGACGGTAAAGTGCTGCTGCAGGAGCATGCAGGGAGAAGGTGGAGGGTGGGGCAGCTGGGTGCCGTTGGGAGTTTAAAGGGAGGGTGGAGGAGAGGGGGTAGGGAGGTAGTGGGAAAGGAGAGAAGTAAAGACTGGGTGTGTTGGTGGAACAGAGGGCTGTGTAGTGCTGGAATGGGAACAGATTTTCTGAATTGCGAGGGGGGAATATATCCTATGTTCCCGTACACGTGCTGGCCTTGGTTAGTCATTGTCCTCACCCGTCTAGATGCTTCCCTGTTCCCATTCCAGCACTAGACAGCCCCCTATTCCACAGTGCACTCAGTGATTTTATTTCTCTCATTTCCGATACCACCCCCCCCCCACCTCTCTCCCCCACAGTCTGTCGAACGTCCCGACTGCGTGTAGCTGCCCTGCCCTCTCTCCACATCGTCCCTGCATGCTCCCGCACCAGCACTCTACCGTCCCCCTCTCCGCCGGAGTCTTCCCTACCCCATCCCTGTTGCCCTGTCCCATGATGCAATGCTGTTTGTAGTCTGGCTTCATCTGCCACAGACTGTGGTCATGTGTGTGTGTGTGTGTGTGTGTGTGTGTGTGTGTGTGTGTGTGTGTGTTCTCTTTTTTCATCGAAGGCCATGTTAGTCGAAAGCTCATTTTCTGACAGTCTTTTTGTTGTGCCTACTTACGACTCAGCATCTGTGCTTTATTGTGGGTGGCAACTAACCTTTTTATAATGTTGTTGTTGTTGTTGTTGTGGTCTTCAGGCCAGAGACTGGTTTGATGCAGCTCTCCATGCTACTCTATCCTGTGCGAGCTTCTTCATCTCCCAGTACCTACTGCAACCTACATCCTTCTGAATCTGCTTAGTGTATTCATCTCTTGGTCTCCCTCTTCTCTCCCTTCTTCTTGTCAAGTTGTACCACAAACTCCTCGTCTCCCCAATTCTATTCAATACCTCCTCATTACTTACGTGATCTACCCATCTAATCTTCAGCATTCTTCTGTAGCACCACATTTCGAAAGCTTCTATTCTCTTCTCGTCCAAACTATTTACCGTCCATGTTTCACTTCCATACATAGCTACACTCCATACAAATACTTTCAGAAACGACTTCCTGACACTTAAATGTATACTCGATGTTAACAAATTTCTCTTCTTCAGAAACGCTTTCCTTGCCATTGCCAGTCTACATTTTATATCCTCTCTACTTCGACCATCCTCAGTTATTTTGCTCCCCAAATAGCAAAACTCCTTTACTACTTTAAGTGTCTCATTTCCTAATCTAATTCCCTCAGCATCACCACACTTAATTCGACTACATTCCATTATCCTCGTTTTGCTTTTGTTGATGTTCATCTTATATCCTCCTTTCAAGACACTATCCATTCCGTTCAACTGCTCTTCCAAGTCCTTTGCTGTCTCTGACAGAATTACAATGTCATCGGCGAAGTTTTTATTTCTTCTCCATGGATTTTAATACCTACTCCGAACTTTTCTTTCGTTTCTTTTACTGCTTGCTCAATATACAGATTGAATAGCATCGGGGAGAGGCTACAACCCTGTCTCACTCCCTTCCCAACCACTGCTTCCCTTTCATGCCCCTCGACTCGTATAACTGCCATCTGGTTTCTGTACAAATTGTAAATAGCCTTTCGCTCCCTGTATTTTACCACTGCCACCTTCAGAATTTGAAAGATAGTATTCCAGTCAACATTGGCAGAAGCTTTCTCTAAGTCTACAAATGCTAGAAACGTACGTTTGCCTTTCCTTAATCTTTCTTCTA
Organism: Schistocerca americana; assembly: GCF_021461395.2. NCBI lineage: Eukaryota > Metazoa > Arthropoda > Insecta > Orthoptera > Acrididae > Schistocerca > Schistocerca americana. Next base: position 552,759,870 of record NC_060125.1, read on the forward strand.
AGATAAGTCGTAAGGTCAGTATTGCCGCACGTTGTCCAATATTTCTACGGAATCCAAACTGATCTTCCCCTAGGTTGGCTTCTACCAGTTTTTCCATTCGTCTGTAAAGAATTCGCGTTAGTATTTTGCAGCTGTGACTTATTAAACTGATAGTTCGGTAATTTTCACATCTGTCGACACCTGTTTTTTTGGGATTGGAAATATTATATTCTTCTTGAAGTCTGAGGGTATTTCGCCTGTCTCATACATCTTGCTCACCAGACGGTAGAGTTTTGTCAGGACTGGCTCTCCCAAGGCCGTAAGTAGTTCTAATTGAATGTTGTCTACTCCCGGGGCCTTGTTTCAGTACTCTGTCAAACTCTTCACGCAGTATCGTATCTCCCATTTCATCTTCATCTACATCCTCTTTCATTTCCATAATATTGTCCTCAAGTACATCGCCCTTGTATTATCCTTAGATTTCATCCTGGATTTTCCAGTGTTTGATTTTAACGTATTTCATTGATTGACTTTAGAAGATCGCAGGTTAAAGTAAGCGCAAGATACGCCATTGCAAGTGAGAAATGTCTGGATGATGCTTGTGGTGTGGTAGTTTGTGGCAAGCAGACGGGTGCTGAGTGCGCGGGGCGCGCGGTGTGTTGTGCGCAGAAGCCGACGCGCAAGGAGCGCGGCCGCGTGGAGGCGTGCACGGTGTCGGTGGTGGAGCCCGCGGTGCTCGGCGCGGCGCCCGGCGCCGCCCCCGCCCCCAGCGGCAGCAGCTCCAGCCTCGCGGCGCCCGCCCCCGCCGCCCCCGCCGCCGCCCCCGGCGACTCGTCGGGCGAGGCGCACCCGCCCGGCTACCCCTTCCTGGTGGGCTACACCGAGGCGGGCCAGGAGTACGCGCTCTACCTGCTGGCCGGCCGAGACCAGGACCGCCACGACTGGATCGCCGCCATTCGCGCAGGTAGGCGGACACGTCGATCCATGCCGCGGTACGGTACATTGTCTAACGGGACGCGGTCCTTATCCCACCCACTTAAACCTCGTAAGTCTGTAGCAGACAGCAACAAGTACAACATCCACATGTACGTGGGGCAAGAAGGTTCCGCACAACACGTCGTCTGTTTCTACGGGCGATTCACAAACGTCAGACACGTGACACACACGCATCTTACAAGCATCGAACAGTCCACACATGTAAGGCTCACACCCAAACCTCTGGATGTCAGATTATGAGATCGGTACCATACGTCGGTGTCGACAGACTATGAAGCAAAACAGCGATTTAGTTCCTGCTGTGTGCTGTCGTCCAGCAGAACGGGCCTGAACGACTACAGAGCGCAGGAAAAGCATATATGCGAGCGTTTATGTTTTAGATCTGGAGTGGGTGAGAAGGTAGAGCCCTCGGTCGTCATAACAAAGGTCCCGCGTTCAAACCCCACTGATGCCAGTTTTTTTAACTGTTTACGCGTGGAACTAGTATTTTGGAGAATATTTTGCTGACCTGTAAAAGAACTTTTCGGAGTTTGTAGCAATGTTCTTTTGGCAGTCTGCTTTCGCTTCGTTAGTTGAACGTCATATAATAATTATTGATCATCTTATTTTGTTTATTATTAATTATTATTATTTATGTTCACTACTTTCAGAGAAACGAAGCAAAAGCAGACTGCCAACAGAACATTGCTGTAAACTTGCGGTGTCCCACCCAGTTTTATCAGTTTTCGCCTATAAATGACAATGGTTGGCGGTCGGACTCGTAATTATAATAGGCGGGCACTCGTTTGCAAAACCTCAGTGTTCATTTCACTAATCGCTATAAGCACAGCAGAGCCAAGCTTTTACCACCTGATCCTTAATTTTGAATAACTGAAACCGATGTGCCGGACGAAGTGGCCGTGCGGTTCTGGGCGCTGCAGTCTGGAACCGCGAGACCGCTACGGTCGCAGGTTCGAATCCTGCCTCGGGCACGGATGTGTGTGATGTCCTTCGGTTACTTAGGTTTAACTAGTTCTAAGTTCTAGGGGACTAATGACCTCAGAAGTTGAGTCCCATAGTGCTCAGAGCCATTTGAACCATTTTTTTGAAACCGATGTAGTAACTTGACAAGCAAACAAGGGGGAGGATACCATACAATATAACTCGTAACTACGTTGAAATAGCGACATACACTGCGTATGGACATTATGGCTCCTACACATGTATTACTTTCACTGCTGCAGCCAGAAAAAGAAATTTTCATACGTACAGAATGAATCTGTTTTAAACTTATGACACTTTTACTTAAAATAACACAATGTAGAGTGAAGATCGTGCTAAGCATTGAAATGAAATGAGCGTTTGGCGTCATTGGCCGGGAGGCCCCTTGCGGGGCAGGTCCGGCCGCCTTGGTGTAGGTCTTATTACATTCGACGCCCCATTGGGCGATCTGCGCGCCGGATTGGGATGAAATGGTGATGAAGACAGCACAACACCCAGTCTCTGAGAGGAGAAAATCCTCGACGCAGCCGGGAATCGAACCCGGCCCCGTAGGACGGCAATCCGTCACGCTGACCACTCAGCTATCGGGGAGGACGTGCTAAGCATTAAAGATGCGTAACAATTGTGGTGGTTTATTTGTAGTTTTTGTAACTAATAAACATCTTTCTTTAACATTGTCTTTACACAGAATTGACCGCTGGCTGAAAATGAATTTTTACAACTGCCCTGCTACTGATCGTATTTTTTTATGTTATGACAGAGAATAATGAAATAACTTAAGCGGAATGAAATGGAACAATTCCTACACTGTGTGACGTACTTGTGTCGTTACAAACTCCAAACAGCCTCTTACAATTTATAAACATGTTGTCCCATATAAAGCTTTCACGCATAATATTGTCGCCATTCGGGTTGGAATGCGGGACCATTGGTACGAAGATCTAACGATCCACCATCTTCCCCACGAACCAACGTGTGTTGTTACTTATTCACAGTTGTGCTCCGTAGTTCTGGTGGTGCTTTTATTTAACGTTTACGCTCGTGCTGCTGGACGACATAACACAGTACGAGGTTAACAGGAGTTTTGGTTGATACTCTACAGACACACGACGTTTGGTATCGGTCTGAGTGTCAGAGACAAAGACCAGTGGACAAAATTTCACTCACTCACTGACGAAATATCAAAAGCGACTTACACCGAATACATCAGAGCTGGATAGTAATGACAATGTGCCTATGTGTGACAGCAGGCTGATGTCCTCAGGGTAAATCAAGACCCAAACATGGAAACCGATGGCAACACTGATCAGGACACGGCTGGGAAAGAGTCACACATAGCTTCTGAAATAGTATAAGATAACATAGGCATAAATAATTAACAACACTTAAGCGTACAAGCATTGGTCCACAACCTACATTAATCTCAAGAAATATTTTAAATAGTTTTTAGGTATTACTTAGGCAGTTTCATAATACAGGGTGATTCAAAAAGAATACCACAACTTTAGGAATTTAAAACTCTGCAACGACAAAAGGCAGAGCTAAGCACTATCTGTCGGCGAATTAAGGGAGCTATAAAGTTTCATTTAGTTGTACATTTGTTCGCTTGAGGCGCTGTTGACTAGGCGTCAGCGTCAGTTGATGCTAAGATGGCGACCGCTCAACAGAAAGCTTTTTGTGTTATTGAGTACGGCAGAAGTGAATCGACAACAGTTGTTCAGCGTGCATTTCGAACGAAGTATGGTGTTAAACCTCCTGATAGGTGGTGTATTAAACGTTGGTATAAACAGTTTACAGAGAATGGGTGTTTGTGCAAAGGGAAAAGTTCTGGACGGCCGAGAACGAGTGATGAAAATGTAGCACGCATCCAGCAAGCATTTGTTCGCAGCCCAGGAAAATCGACTCGCAGAGGTGGCAGAGAGCTGCAAATTCCACAATCAACTGTATGGAGAGTCCTACGAAAAAGTTTAGTTATGAAACCTTATCGTCTGAAATTGGTTCAAGCACTGTCTGCAGCTGATAAGATTAAAAGAATCGATTTCTGTGATTTTATCCTTGCTCAAATGGAAACGATGAATCTTTCATTTCAAAGATTGTGTTTAGTGATGAAGCAACTTTCCACACTAACGGGAAAGTCAACCGTCACAATGTCTGTATATGGGGCACTGAGAATCCGCGGGAAACAACTCAGTATGAACGTGACTCGTCTAAGGTGAACGTTTTCTGTGCCATTTCAGCCAATAAAGTTTTTGGTCCCTTTTTGCTTCGAAGGTGCTACTGTAACTGGACTACAGTATCTGGAGATGTTAGAGAATTGGCTGTTCCCTCAGCTCGAACAAGAAGCACAACAATTCATATTTCAGCAGGATGGAGCGCCACCACATTGGCACTTATCTGTCCGTAACTACCTGAACGTCAACTACCCGAGGCAATGGATCGACCGCCAGGCAGCCCGTGACAGAGCACTTCATCAGTGGCCTCCAAGAAGCCCTGATCTTACCCCCTGCGATTTTTTCTTATGGGGGTATGTTAAGGATATGGTGTTTCGGCCACCTCTCCCAGCCACCATTGATGATTTGAAACGAGAAATAACAGCAGCTATCCAAACTGTTACGCCTGATATGCTACAGAGAGTGTGGAACGAGTTGGAGTATCGGGTTGATATTGCTCGAGTGTCTGGAGGGGGCCATATTGAACATCTCTGAACTTGTTTTTGAGTGAAAAAAAACCTTTTTAAATACTCTTTGTAATGATGTATAACAGAAGGTTATATTATGTTTCTTTCATTAAATACACATTTTTAAAGTTTTGGTATTCTTTTTGAATCACCCTGTAAATAGCATTACCGACTACGTATAGTTATGTGAATGGCGGTCACCGTTTGTCTTTCTGTCATCTTTCCTATCTTTCTGTTTTTCTCTTCTAATAGAACACAATTTGTTATATTACATTTTCCAAACATTGCTACTTTCAAAATTTATCTCCATTGCTGCAGACAAAAGAATACAAATATATATAAAAGAAAAGAAACAAACAAAAATAGGGAAAGAAAAAAAGATAGAAATAAAAGAAAACAAAAAAAACGATAAGAACAAAAATATAAAACCCGCGTCGCCGGGGCGGGGTACGGGCAGCGGTTTGATGACAGGTGGGAGCCGGGAGGGGGTGGTACAGAGAGATCCCTTCAGACCATCACAGCGGCCAAGAGGCAAATAAAGACCCGCCTTAGGAAATTAGATGGTGGGTCAAAAAGAATAACAGCAGCAAGTGAAAAAAAATTCACACTTACGTGGTCGCTATAGGGTTCATAGAAACATTTTCAGACTCTTTCCCTACAGCTCCTTTGTCGAATAGCACATGGGAAAAATAAACACCTAAATATTTCTTTGCGAGCTCAGATTTCTCTTCCTTGAACATGATAATTATTTCTAGACCTGCACTCGTTGCCGTGCGTGTTAACTCAGCCGGTTACGGGACGGTGAGAGGATCCTATTTCGTTACATGTAGAGAGATTTGCTATTATCAGAAACATTGGATAGTATGTTTATTGCACTGCTTAATGGCAGCGACTATGTTGAACCTACCTTTGATTCTGGTCGCGGTAGAATTTTAAAGTAATTGCTGTCCGCTCACAATGTTTTGAGTAAAGTCTGATTGTAAAATGTAAACTTCCACGCGTGGAAATGTCACAATTAATAAAATGTTCCGGGATATTACGCCGTGCCGGTCGGTGTGGCCGTGCGGTTCTAGGCGCTTCAGTCTGGAACCGCGTAACCGCTACGGTCGCAGGTTCGTATCCTGCCTCGGGCATGGATGTGTGTGATGTCCTTAGGTTAGTTAGGTTTAAGTAGTTCTAAGTTCTAGGGGACTGATAACCACAGATGTTAAGTCCCATGGTGCTCAGAGCCATTTGAACCATTTTTTTGAACTATATTATGCCGTGGTCGAATTGGGAGGTGTACGTGAGTACTACAAAAATAACGGTCAAAAACGACTAGAAGAGCACAAGGGCAATTGCAGAAGAGGGGAGAGTGACAAATCAACTTTTGCGGAACATGGTTTGCAGCCAGGAAACCAACATATTCATTTAATAGGACTCAAGGACTGGCAGCCACAAGCGGATACCATGAAAGGTTGTACAGAAATGCCATAGATCTTGTAAAACACCCCAGGAATTTTAATACGAAGCAGTAGGGCGTGAAATTTAATGACATCTGGATTCCGGTGCTGAAGAAGATGTGTACCAGTCTCCCTCCATTCGAGATAGCAACAGCGGACGACGGCAGTCGACATCGGCCAGTGGCGCTCGGGCTTTCAAAATACGTCAATAGCGAGACACGGTGTGACTCGGACATTGAAAGTAGCTACGATTCCCCTTGAAAATGTTCCACCGCAGATTGGGACGCACCGTTGGGTTTCAAGATGAAATCCATTCGACCACGGCACAGTATCCCGGAATATTTCATTAGTTGTAAAGTCGTGATTGTCGTTGCAGCGCTCGAGCGCCGACAAGGGAATTATACGACCTCCCCGCCGCCGATGTGATTCATACTGACAGGGCGTCAACGGCAGCATCAGCTCTTCAACATATGTACCGTAAACTGGAAGGCGCAACTCTCGACCGCTTTCTAGAAAATCAAGTTTGAATATTTTAGGCTTGCAAGGGTGTTGCAGGGTATATTGTGCTGAGAAACAGTTGTTAAAGAAATTCGATACGTTGCGCCGTCTCAGAGTTAGCTGGCATCGAAGTTATTAGCCAGTCAGGCCACTGAGTGCGCAGATTCAGTTGGCCCGTTAGAGGCGGTGTCGCCGAACGTGTTCTCTCTCTCTTTCTTTCTTTTTCGTCCGCAGCTCGTGGTCTCGCGGTCACGTTCTCGCTTCCCGAGCACGGGGTTCCGGGTTCGATTCCCGGCGGGGTCAGGGATTTTCACCTGCCTCGAGATGACTGGGTGTTTGTGTTGTCCTCATCATTTCATCATTATTCATGCAAGTGGCAAAATCGGACTGAGAAACGTTGGGAATTAGTACGGGCGCTGATAACCGCGCAGTTGAACACCCCACAATCCAAACATCATCATCATCTTTCTTTCTTTCTTTTTTTTTTTTAACTGAACAAGAGAGCGATATAAAAACTGGACGTGGAATGGTGGTAAGGATCGAATTCGAGTGAAAAGCTGAGAATTCTCGTGCGCTGTCATCTACGCTGCGAGAAGAACTGACACTAATCGTATTTGGCGGGACGCTTGAATTTGCGCGCGTAACGACCTGATTGGTAACTTCAATGCTGATTAACACAAAGAAGGTGTAACGTATCGAATTTTCTTCTTGTAAATTGTTTCTCAGTACAACCTGCAATGCAGCAACCATACAACCTTTTCAGACTGTTTCTGACCATCCTGAATGCCGCGTATGGTCACTAACATGCAAGGAATAGACAGAGCTGCAAGTAAGACCTTAGTTTCGAACGAGCACTGTCTTGGGATCGAATCTCGCTGCCGGCTACTTTTTTGCCTGTCGTGCTCTACACGCACTATCAATATGAAGCAAATCGGTGAGAGGAAGTTCGTACGGTCGGTCACCTTGTGAGTAGCAGCTGGCAGTCTGCGATCGGCAGGCAGAGCTGCGTCGTGTAAGACGCGCGCTCGGGCTGAGTATACAGGGTGACAGTTGTTGAAATATATGAAATAAAATCTTCATAGTTTGTAAACGGTTTGCGTTAGGACGTTCAAACTGCACCGCTGGCCGCGGCGCATGATGGGGATCAGTATGCGCATCCACGATTTGGTTTAGCGGCGAAGCCCACTTTCATTTGGTTGGGTTCGTCAGTAAGCAAAATAGGCGCATTTGGGGGACTGAGAATTCGCATTTAGCGATCGAGAAGTCTCTTCACCCCTCGATGGGTGACTGTGTGGTGAGCAACGCCCAATCACGGAATAGTCGGTGTGATATTCCTTGATGGCACGGTGACTAGGTTTTGGGAGATGATTTCATCCCCGTTATCCAAGTGACCCTGATTTCGGCAAGATGTGGTTCATGCAAGATGGAGCTCGACCCAATCGAAGCAGGAGAGGACCACTTTAGGTACGCATTCTAGCTATGGGGTACCCACAAGCTACTGGCATGGACCTAGATTGGCTGCCATATTCTCCGGATCTCAACACATGTAACTCCTTTTTCTGGGGCTATATTAAAGACAAGGTGTACAACAATAACCCCAAAACCATTGCTGAGCTGAAAACAACCATTCGGGATGTCATCGCCAGCATCGATGTTGCGACACTTCAACGGGTCATGCAAAATTGCGCTATTCGTCTGCACCACATCATCGCCAATGATGGCAGGCATTTCGGACGTGTCGTAACCTAAATCCGAATATCTGTAATGACGTTTACACTTTGAATAAAGTGTGTGCACGCCGTAGTTTGTTACTAATTTATGTTTTATTACATAGTTCAATAATTGTCACCATGTATGAGAGGGTCGGGACTGTTCCGTAAAAGCTACTAATCTGTTTGGTATTCGATAATTCACGCTGCGTTATTTCATTTGAGAGTTTCAGTGTGAAATTAAAGCTGTCGTGTTGTGGCATGGGGAGTCTTAATCGAGTGAGCATATTTATGTGTTTGTGTGTTAGCTGTGAATCATGCTTCCAACAGTAAGTTTCCAGAATGAGAATGATGTTTCCAGGCTGAGGCTAAGCCATGTCTCCGCAATAACCTTTCTTTCAGGAGTGCTAGTTCTGCAAGGCTCGCAGAAGAGCTTCTGCAAAGTTTGCAAGGTAGGAGACGAGGTACTGGCAGAAGTAAAGCTGTGAGGACGGGGCGTGAGTCGTGCTTGGGTAGGTCAGATGGTAGGGCACTTGCCCGCGAAAGGCAAAGGTCCCGATTTAGAGTCTCGGTCCGGCACACAGTTGTAATCTGCCAGGAAGTTTCATATCTGCGCACACTCCGCTGCAGAGTGAAAATCTCATTCAGTTCAAATCGCTCTGAGCACTATGGGACTTAACATCTGTGGTCATCAGTCCCCTAGACCTTAGAACTGCTTAAACCTAACTAACCTAAGGACATCACACACATCCATGCCCGAGGCAGGATTCGAACCTGCGACCGTAGCAGTCGCGCGGTTCCGGACTGAGCGCCTAGAACCACTAGACCACCGCGGCCGGCCTCTCATTCAGTAAGTCGAACTGTTCGTGTTCTGCTAATAGGCTAATAACGGTTCTTCATAGTACCTGACATTATCCGCTTCCTTCAGTTATCAATCACTGTAGCAGATTTGTCTGTTAATTGATGGAATTGAGGGAGACGGCACGCACCCCAGCAACCGTTTTACAGCGGAGGGGGGGGGGGGGGGGGGGGTCGGTCACGGATGAAAGCCGCCCGGCGGGTTAAGGACGAGATGGTGTGCCGGCCGGCCTGGATGTGCTTTTTAGGCGGTTTCCCACTTTCAACTAGGTGATACCGAGCTGGTTCCCATATTCCACTTCAGAGACACGCTACGCAAACATTTTGCATACTTCCTCACAGCCGGCTCGTATGGGTATGGCTGTGCGGTTCTAGGCGCTTCAGCTTGGAACCGCGTGACCGCTACGCTCGCAGGTTCGAATCCTGCCTCGGGCATGGATGTGTGCGATGTCCTTAGGTTAGTTAGGTTTAAGTAGTTCTAAGTTCTAGGGGACTGATGACCACACATGGTAAGTTCCATAGTGCTGAGAGCCATTTGAATCAACGACTTCCTCACACTTGAGCACAGAATTTAATCTGTAGGCAGTCAGACTGGCTAGATTGCTTATGTCCTTGGTGCTGGATGAGACACTGATGACCTTAGTTAGATCTCTGGTCTCCCTAAACACTTGCATAGAGTCAGTTATTTCTTCCTAAGTAGGTGGGAATCAACAAAATATTGACGCACTGGGAGAAGAGTGTTGGTGATTGAAATTTCGCGAATAGATCTCGCCACTACGAAAGACGCCTTGTGTTATGACTCCCACTCCCAGTTGTGTACTGCATCCGTGACGCACTCTCTTCTATTTCGCGATAGTACAAAATGAGCTGCCCTTGTTTGAAACTCTTCGATGTCGTCCATCAATCCTATCTGGTAAGGACCCCATACGCGTAGCAATATTCCACAAGAAGAGGGGCAGTCTCTTTAACAGATTTGTATCATCTTCTTACAACGGAAGGCCACGACTTTCGGATCACAGATGTATTTTAAACTTTGTACACTTTTAGTAGACCATTAAAACAAAGTAACGTGCAAATAGTAAGGTGCACTTCTTCCCTATTTCGTGATAATACAAAACGAGCTGCCCTTCTTTCAACTTTTTCTATATCATCCGTCAGTCCCACCTGGTGCGGAGCCCACACCGCACAGCAATACTCCAGAATATGGCGGCCAAGCGTAGTGTAAGCAGTCTCTTTAGTTGACCTGTGGCACCTTCTAAGTATTCTGCCAATGAATCGCAGTCTTTGGTTTGCTCTACCCAGAACATTTAATATGTGATCATTCCCAGTTAGGTTATTTGTAATTGTAATTCCGAAGTATTTAGTTGAATTTACAGCCTTCACATTTGTGTGACTTATTGGTAATCTAAATTTAGCGGATTTCTTTTTGTACTTAGGTGAATGACTACACACTTTTCTTAATTCAGGGTCAATTGCCACTTTTCCCACCATACAGATATGTCATTAAAATCATTTTGCAATTCATTTTGTCATTTTTGATGACTTTACAAGACAGTAAATGACAGCATCATCAGGAAACAATCTAAGATGGCTACTCAGATTGTCTACTATGTCGTTAATACAGATCAGGAACAATGGAGGCGCTATAACACTTCCTTAGGGAACGTCGGATATTACTTCTACATCTACATTTGCATGATTACTCTGCAATTCACATTTAAGTGCCTTGCAGAGTGTTCATCGAACCACAATCATACTATCTCCCTACCATTCCACTCCCGAACAGCGCGCACTACTTGCACATTACGTTGTTTTAATGGGCTAATAAGAGTGTACAAAGTCTGTGATCCTAGCGTCGTGGCATGCCCTTGTTAGTGCTCTATCAGCAATACCTAGTCTTTGGTTCACCGTCCGCACAGCTTTTTCTGTGTGGAGTTTCCAATTTAAGTTGTTCGTAACTGTAATCGCTAGGTATTTAGCTGAATTGACAGCCTTTAGTATTTGTACAGTTTACCGTACAAACGAAATTTAATGGCTTCATTGTAGTTCCTGATCATCCTGACTTGGGTCAAGGTCCACACCTCTCCACTACCTGACGTGTAGTGCGGGCACCGGGCATGCGGCACAACGAGACGGCAGGCGCGCGGCCGACGCTGCGCACAGTGGGTGTGAGAGGGGGACGAGTGCACTTCGAAGACGTCGGTAGAAGTTCCTGATAGTCCCGGTTAAGTCAGCTGACAAATGACATTCAAGTAGTAGGCTGTGACGTTGTCGCGACCAACACTGCGCAGCCACCTGCCACAGCTGTCCACTGACCGTGGCATAGGAAATCGCTTTGAAGTCTCCGTGGCCCACAGTTATAATGTAAACGTCTAGTTACAGCACTGTATTGGAATGATGGACCGGCAATTATATTTTATTATTTATCTAATTTTCTGTCACACTTCGATATACAGGGTGTTACAAAAAGGTACGGCTAAAATTTCAGGAAACATTCCTCACACACAAATAAAGAAAAGATGTTATGTGGACATGTGTCCGGAAACGCTTAATTTCCATGTTAGAGCTCATTTTAGTTTCGTCAGTATGTACTGTACTTCCTTGATTCACCGCCAGTTGGCCCAATTGAAGGAAGGTAATGTTGACTTCGGTGCTTGTGTTGACATGCGACTCATTGCTCTACAGTACTAGCATCAAGCACATCAGTACGTAGCATCAACAGGTTAGTGTTCATCACGAACGTGGTTATGCAGTCAGTGCAGTGTTCACAAATGCGGAGTTGGCAGATGCCCATTTCATGTATGGACTAGCACGGAGCCATAGCCGTGGCGCGGTACTGTAGGGAAGCAGCCTACTCACGTCGTATAAAATTCACATCAGTCTTTCCATTGTGTGCCAGCCAGTCCGCTGTAACTAGCTCTTACGTCATAAATGTCGCGCAATACTTTAAAAATTAAGTAAATAACCTGAAACGTTTCTAGCATGTCAGGAGTAATACTACATCAATATGTGTTGAATATCAGTTCAGTAGCTTTAATATCAATATGTGTTGAATATCAGTTCAATAGCTTTAATCATTTTCGAAATTTGGACATTTTTCTGTAAAAATCGTTGGCGCAACAGAAAAGAGCTAGAAACTTAAAAACTTATATTTAGATTCCTTTTGCGTAATAATTTAGTAGAAACGGTATTCTGGATCTCACAATTTAAAATTTTAGTTGAAATTCATGGTTTTCTGGTTTTTGTCTTAAAAATTAAGGAAGCAAGATAGATTAAGTAGGCGAATAAATAAAGCTAGGATGTTTAAATTTAAGTAGAAGGGAGATCCGCTATAATCATAAAGATGTGAGAAATTTCAACTGAATAACAATAAAACTATAGCTATAGCGTATCTCCAAAGAGCAAGTTCAGAGCTCGACTACTGCGTGTAGTGTAATTAAATTAATTCTCTCGCCCAAAATATTTGACTTAGCCACGTCAAACTTTCATTATGATTACGTACCTGTGTGCTGATTGCACATTTAAATTGAGAGCTTCATCGGCCATCAGCAAAGGAAGCAATGATTTATTCAATAACTTAAAGTGGTGCATTACTAGCCCAGTGGCTAGTCGGGAGAGCGGATTTGATCAGGCGTTCCCTTAGCCGTCCGCACCGCGGCATTATGTATAAGAACGCTGTGCAAGGAAAAAAGGCCCCAGTTCTCTCCAGACGCTGATTAGCGCACCACCTGTGCCGGGAGTCGCGTCGCGTCGGTATCATTGCTATAAACAGCCTCGGATGCCGTAGGTTCGAATCCTGCCTCGGGCATGGATGTGTGTGATGTCCTTAGGTTAGTTAGGTTTAAGTAGTTCTAAGCTCTAGGGGACTGATGACCTCAGATGTTAAGACCCATAGTGCTCAGAGCCATTTGAACCATTTTGCACTTGGTCGGTCAGTACAGGGCCTGTTAATGCTGTTTGTGGACGAAGCTGGAGTTGTCGTCCGTCGATGCCCCTTACAGGCTCAATTGGAGTCAGATCTGGGGATCGAGAAAGCCGAGGCAACATGTCGACACTCTGTAGAGCATTTTGGGATACAACAGCAGTATGTGGGCGAGTGTTACCCATTGGAAAACACCCCTTTGAATGTTGTTCACGAATGGCAGCACAACAGATCTAATCACCAAACTGACGTACAGATTTGCTGTCAGAGTGTGTGGGACAACCACAAGAGTGCCACTGCAGTCATATGAAATCGCACCCCAGACAATAATTGCAGGTGTGGGTCTGGTGTGTCTAGCATGCAGGCAGGTTAGTTATAGTCGCTGGATTGGCCTCCTCCTAACGAACACACAGCCATCACTGGCAAGACAGAACCAGCTTTCATCAGAAAACACAGGAAAGCTCAACCTTGCGCTCCACCGTGCTCTCGCTCGACACCAGTGAAGTCGCAAACGGCAAAGGTTCGCGGTCAGCGGAATGCACACAACAGGACATCTGACTTGAAAGGGCCCTCGAAGGGACCGATTTGTAACTGTTCCTTGTCTCACTCAGGTGCAGAATGCCACTCAAAGTACTGTTGGAGATTAGTACGATGCGCCAGAGCCATTGTGTTCGCTCTCGGTAGTGCCAGGTGGCAATCGGGAGCCTGGTCTAACTGTGAACGTACATTCTCGTGTTCACGGCTGCCAGGAATCGTGTACAATTACTGACTTCCTGCCAACTCTTTCTGAAGTATCTCAGAAGGCACATACAGCTTCTCATAGCCCTATTACACAACCTTGTTCCGCCTCAGTGAGTTGTTGATAATGGTTCAGTAGGGGGGCTAGGCCAGCGTCAGCGCATTTTGTTAGTGTGGGTTGCCTACATCAGGTGCAGGGATGCACTTGGGGGCAAACCTATTATTTTCCTTTGATTGACAGGTACTTAACCTAATGTTCTGCTAAAAGGATCATTCCCTTTAATTGACAGGCACTTGTTCCCCCTCTCACTCCTCTCCCACCTCCAACCCACCCTCTCCACCTCAATGCTACAGGTACACTTTCAGGTCTGAGGTATTGGAATAGCCTCTCTCATTCTTATCAGTTTGATTGACTACTTAATTAAGATTATCAATTAATTAATCTCTCTCCCTCTGGTAAACACTCCTCCCCGCCCACCCTCCCACCCTCTTGGAAACTGGCGGGAAAAAGACTCAGTTGATCGGTCATTTGGAGGGAAATCGTTTGCAATGTATGGAATATTGTTTCAGGGGATACATGGCAGTGAATGGAATGTATAGAAATTGGTGGTTCTTTGGTGGAGAGGAAGGGTCTCATAACAGGAAATGCAAGGGTATATTGTTTATTTATAAAAGAAATTCAGTTTGTGGGGGTTGGTTTTTTCTTGCTCATCATTCTCTGCTGTTTGGAAACATTTAGGTCTTGTAAGAAGTAATTACATGGGGCAATGCCGGCCGGAGTGGCCGTGCGGTTCTAGGCGCTACAGTCTGGAACCGAGCGACTGCTACGGTCGCGGGTTCAAATCCTGCCTCGGGCATGGATGTGTGTGAAGTCCTTAGGTTAGTTAGGTTTAATTAGTTCTAAGTTCTAAGCGACTGATGACCTCAGAAGTAAAGTCGCATGGTGCTCAGAGCCATTTGAACCATTTGAACATGGGGCAAACATGTTGCATAACCTAATCTTCGGCGCTGCTCTGGGTGTCTTAACCTGCTGTTTTGCCCTTTGTCAGCACTTGACCTATTGTTCTGTTAAGTGGTTTTCCCATGTCAGTTCCATTTCCTCAAACTATTGTACCGCCTTTGATACCAAATTAAGTAATTAGTTATGTCCTCTCACCATTTTCTGCACACTTTTCGAATTTCACATGCTTTTGAATGCCATTTCTGGCGTATTCTTCATTGGCACCCACCGCCTTAAACTTTTATACTACATTTCACTTAAAAATTTTGCAAATTAACCTATTGTTCTGCACTTAACCTGCTGTTCTGCTCCGTGTCACCTACTCACGCACACCCTCCCCTTAACTATTGTAATGCTAACACCATGTTGATACAAAAGTTTTGGCAAATTAATTAAATCGACATTCTTCACATATATAGGGTAGTTTTTTTTTTAAATTCACAGCATCCTATTGGTTGGTGAAATCGATTCAATATAGTGTAAACAAAAGATCGCTAAAAAAAAAAATACATCCCGCCACTCGACTACCGACGACGATGCCCGCTCCGCAGATGTCCCCGGGAGTCCGGGTGCACCGGTGCACCGACAGTCCCGCGAAGTGACGCCGCAGCCTTCAGCTGCCAAGCGACGCACAGGTGTCCGTTCGGGTCCCACAAGCATGAGGCAGCGGCATCCCTTTCACACTTGACACCTGAGAAATTCATCAGACTGCTCATGATGTCATTCAATTCGAGTATAATTTGTTTAAATTTATTATCTGCCTACAGCATTAATGGCTCAGTGTGGTGTTACCGCCACAAGGGGCTCTGATATCAGTTCTCGTTGAGCTGTCGGTGTTCAATTAGTGAAATGTTGGTGCCAGACAGGGAGAGTTTTAATAGCTGTATTACAAACACTCATTCAGCCGAGGAGTGCATTCACAGCTCACTGCATGAAGAATGGATGCGACCATTAATGCTTGAACATATGAAGAGGAACAATATGGTCCTGCAAATAAATGCTTTGCGTTAAAGATGCATTACACAACGTATGGAAACATCTGTCTCTGCTGGAATTGTCTGTCATTTCTAAAACGTACATGTAAGCACCCACCACCAGTCCATAGGAACACAGCATCATGATGACGTCACGTGTTTTTCTCAGCTGCATGTCTGCCCCTAGTCTCCTCATGCCCCTCGGTGGTCTGGAGGGGAAAACTGGTGGGAAATGTGATCAGCCTGTTCTGCGCTGCTGGAGAGAGGAAGAAGAGTACTTTATTTATTTTTGCAACAATTTATTTATCGACGAATTCTACCTATTTTATTTATTATGCTGATGTGAAACACTCACCCTGACATATTCGGGGTCACAAAATACAGTTTACAGGCCTGGAAACTACTCGTAAATAATGCATTACACTGATGCGCATGGATGTAAACAACTCGTAAATTACCGAAATAATCCAGTACACAGTATACAGACGTGCAAACTAGTTGTAGATTCGAAATAATGCATGCAAACACGCTCATGCTCACCCAAAAATAATTCAGTGCACAAACATTCAGTCCACGTAAAAAATGCAACTTATGCAACTTATGAGCGACTCAAACCCTGATTCTACTGGATGAAAAGCCCAAGTGCACCCCCCTTAGCACATGTAAACTGTCCAGATGCGGGAGAGGAAGGTTAGGTTAGTGTACTTTATTTATTTTGCTCGGGAACCTGACGCAAATATCCATCCTAATTACGTAATTAATCAGAAAGATCAGTCCTAATTACACAACTGTTTGCATTTCGACTCGCGATTACTGATGTTGATATTGTAACATATTCCAAATCACCCATATAATTTACAAAATCAAATAAGGTGTTTCTCATGTCTAGAAAACCAGCAAATGTGTCTTCTGTCTGCTAGGTGCACACACCTCAATCGATGTTCTCTCAACTAAATAAAGACGCGAAATGTGAAAAAGCAGTCAACCGAACAATTTACATGCCCATATTGTATCTTTCAAATTTCCACTTGATCATGAAAGCTGTCCAACACACACTAAGTATTAGTTCACTAGTCGGCCCCAGCGCCAAGCAGGCATAGACAGAATCATCCTACTAAGTCGTTCATATATATATATATATATATATATATATATATATATATATATATATATACTTACAATTAAATGTTAAGAATGCAGTTTCGGTTGAACGACATTCAACAAGGAGTGAAGTATCGGAAATACACTCTGCTGACGCCTGTGCCTCTAGAAATAGAAATATCTGTACCATTCTTACGACTTGACATACTCCTGCTTTTGCTATCGCAGTATTCCATGACAAATCCACACCTTCCTTATGATTGTACATAGTCATTTCCTTTGCACATGTCTGAACACAAACACATACTTTATAATCCTGATGCTCAAGGCGAACCTATCACACACCCCCCATACTACTGAGTGTAATACTTCGTCAATAACTGATTGCTGATGGGTGGACATGTCTCATATTTTCTTGCAAGTGGTACCACTGTGTCCTAGAATGAGAGATGTAATCGTCTTACAAACAGCGAGATATTAAAAAACACAACCATATCACCATCACAAGCAGTCTTGGTTCTACAGGTGCATACGAGTTTACGTTTTAAAAGCTATACCCGCTTTATAAATCAAGTATGGCATTACCTCTGAATAAAGTGGTTTTTTTTCCAGACAAATACCGTGACACTGAATATAGACATTGATCACTGGAGTGTATAGTATCAGACCGACAGCGCAGTTACACGTCGCCGACGGTGCAACCTCGTAATAAAATTACTGAATTTTGAAAGTGATTCGGCTAAGGAGCGTGATATGAAACCAGTATTTGCAAATGCCTGACGCCGCCGCCGCTAGATATTTCTCCAGTATTTGTAATGCATTCTGCCTCGATGCGATGTCAGAGTTTCGGTGAGATATCGACTGGGTTATAGGCGATGGTAGACTGAGAAGGATCACAAACAGTAGTAGATGATGTACTGAGGTCGTAAGAAATGTAGAGTTGCAGATCTCTAGTGCTACGCTTTTGGTAGAAATGCTGTCTGGGATTTGGAATCAAGTCTTTCCATTCAAGCACATATCTGCGTTGGATCCTATGGAGAAGTCCTGTAATGATTACAGCCACTAATGAATCGTATTTCTGGCACTCTCGTATCTCGAAACGAGTTACCTTTCTCGAACCTCTCTGCTACAGTAAAATTCCAGCTTCATTTTAGGTAGTCCCTATGCATCTTGCAACTGCTGCCATTTCTGTACCTTATGCGACTGAAACGAAATTTAAATACACATTATTTTTCAGATGTAAAAACACGCCTACCAACTTTCGTTTATGTCGCACAACTCCTTCTTGGTGTTTTTTTTCCATCAGTGTATATAAAAGATTTGCCCTGTTCTTACACTATGCTTTCGGACTATCTGTCCTTAGCACAGTTGACGTCCATACAGCAGGGTAACCTAGCAGATGTGGTTGAGTGTAGTACACTGATGCCATGACTGTTCAGCACGTGTTCAGGTGTGGTGTCGTCACGCCACAGCACCGGTCTGTTTTTGCTTATTTCAAATGATACCTCTTAGTCTGCGTATCTCAATTTCAGAATTACATTCTCATACAAACATCACAAATGTTAAAAAGAATACTTTTCGAAAACCTTTAAAACTATTCAAATTTCATAAAAATGGTTGTAATGTTACACATTCGGTTAAAAATTGAAATTGTACTTTCAACACTATTGTATCGACATCAGTCGCAGGTAGTGCTGCGGTTGGAAATGTTACACATCTTATGTTAAAAAATTCATAAATCGTTCCGAATTTCGTGCTGCATGGCGACTGAACTCAAACTTTTTGTCACAAAATAACGAAAACTATCAAAATTTCCGTGAACACAGAGAACAGGTGGCTTAACGCATCGAAAATAACGGGAAACAACGCTAGAGAATCGAAGCTGGCGATAGGTTTTTAAAATGTTTGGTAGCTTTAAAGCTACCAGCATAAAAACAATTCGCTTGCATTATGTAAAACTGAACGATAAAAAAATTCCACTGAATAGAGCACAAGGTGTGACTGAAATATGTTTGGGAAATGTGAAACTCAGTGTTTTGCGGTTTTAAGGCGGAGTATCTTTCCATTTTTTTCTGAGCATCCACGGAAAAAAAAGAACATAAGCATGAGAAAACTGGAATTTTTTCAGCCCCCTTTGGCACCATGACAGCTGCAAATTCTCTTAATTTCTCACTACCTGCAATGACTGATGCTATTGCGTCAGACATACCATTTAATTTCTCATTTTTCTGGGAAGTGACTCATACATTTTCTGACGTACTCTTTTTTTTCTACTATAATAGGCGTAATTGCTTCCGGTATGGTACGTCCTCTTATTTTTCGGTTCCGCCCATAAACTGTTCTCTTCCCTGAAATTGTGATTACGGCGTTCATAAAAATTCGTAACGTACTCAGCATTTTCGTAAGCTAACCTATGAGCTACCTGATTGTCTGTAAACTTGTAACTTTCCAGAATTCCTATGCTGGTCCTCTAATCACATTCACGTCCAATAATTAAAATTCTCTCACAGAACATTTACGCGCGCAGCACGTAGCGCTGCTACCACAGTGCGTTCGCCATAATTGGAAACAATATTTGGTGCTTATTTTATGCATGCAAAAGGGAACAGTCGACGTGGATGTATTCAGCTGCGAGCGTGGTTTTATACTTTTTACTCACGTTTCCGGCTGGAACGCTTTTCTCCTATTGCATAGACTCTTACCAGGTCACCGATATTTTAGTCAGAATAATTTCGTTATCACAATGATCGTCATTCACCGAACAAAAGATTTTACGTAACCTACCGAGAAGACCTAAAGGACGGTATTGTAGGATTCAGTCTCATTTTATTACACTTTCTAACACGTAAATAGTCTGAAGCGAAGTGTTTAGCCCACTAGAACCGCATTCGGGCCATTCAGATTTAGATCTTCCGTTATTGCCCTAATCTTTTACCCAGCTATCTTCACGTATGCAGTAGATATAGTTCTGTAAACTAGGCTGAAAGTTAGGGTAAATTTTAACTTGCCCATGGGACTACAAACCTTTTATGTTGGAGAGAAGTATATTTCTATTGCATACTTGCGCACTCGTCATTTTGGAACATATTGCGATTGGGTATTTCACTGTTTTCTAGAAACTGCCTTCAGCTGTTGATTGTCATTTTATGCACATAATATGCTGTTTTACATCATGAATTTTTCACTGTGTAAAAAAACGGAAATTAAATTCAAATAACCTCAAAAATTGCTAAAACTATCCATTTGAGAAAATGGAAATGAGAGATTAGATTGGTAGATCACATAACTAATGAGGAAGGATTGAATAGGATTGGGGAGAAGAGAAGTTTGTGGCACAACTTGACCAGAAGAAGGGATCGATTGGTAGGACATGTTCTGAGGCATCAAGGGATCACCAGTTTAGTATTGGAGGGCAGCGTGGAGGGTAAAAATCGTTGAGGGAGACCAAGAGATGAATACACTAAGCAGATTCAGAAGGATGTAGGTTGCAGTAGGTACTGGGAGATGAAGAAGCTTGCACAGGATAGAGTAGCATGGAGAGCTGCATCAAACCAGTCTCAGGACTGAAGACCACAACAACAACATCCATTTGAGTCACGTGATGCCTGTGACATCACTGGCTAGCTCACTGCTCCTACTGTCGTAAAACTGGTTCACAGTGATATCTTGTTTTGTAGTTTACAAATTGTCGAAAAATGGATTGTGAAAAATTGTTTGTGAGTGTCCCAAAAGAATAAGAAGATATGTAACGTTGCAACTCGCTCGTAGAGGTGTAGGTGAGATAGTGGTCGTACTGTTTACTTCTATGACGATCATTTTAATGTAAGTTAACACTCTACAGGGTGTCCCAGAAATGTTCTGACAAACTTGGACGGGTTGTAGAAGGTATCTTGAGGAACAAATCGAGGGTAGGAACTTGAGTTTGCAAACATCATCTAACGACGCTACAGAAGGTCTTAAGTTACAGGCGCAGGTCCCTGCCACTGGGTCACACTTTCGGCAACAATAACATGACTTTCTACGCTAACGGACCGTAAGTGGAACGTCTTGCAATGTTGTTTGTTAGCGACTGATTGCGACCATCGCCAGCGGAGAAGATGGAGCCAGCAGCTGCGTAGACAAGCCTTGTCCCATATGAATGCGATGCTCTTTTGCCACGGTGGATGACTGTTTCGGGCACAAGTTTCTACCCGCTGTTTATTTTTCTCCTACAACCCTGTAATATCTCAAATGTTTTTCGGTACAGAGGAGAAAAATAAACTGCAGATGAAAATCCGCGGTCGAAACCGTCGTCCAATAAGACAGCAGGGCATCGCATTCATGAGAGACAAGACCTGTCTACGGAGCAGCTAGGTCCATCTGACGATCGTGGCAAGCAATCCAGATCACTGAATAACAAACAACATACGTGGAACGTGCGTACACGGTTCGTGAGCGCACAATGTCACGTTCGCTGCTGAACAGGTTGCGTAGTGGCAGGCGTCTGCGCTTACTACTTCTACGCTGTGTAGCGTTACTGGATGACATCTCCGGACACAGGTTCTTATCCTCGATTTTTTTCCTCAAGACACCTTCTACAACCTCTAGAAGTTTGTCGCAAAATTTCTTGGACACCAAATATACACATCAAAAAAGGTTTTGCATCACCTCGGTTCCGAAACCAGTACAGAAAATTGGGGTCGAGGTCAACATAAAAATCATTTCCGCCCTTTATATTGCTCATGAAAACCGCACATTGCATGTTGTACCACCATACAGCGAGACCTTCAGAGGTGGTGGTGGTCCAGATTTCTGTACACACCGATACCTCTAATACCCAGTAGCACGTTCTCTTGCATTGATGCATGCCTGTATGCTACTATCAACAACTTTATCAAGGCACTGTTGGTCCAGATTGTCTCACTCCTCAACGTCGATTCGGCGTTGATCCCTCAGAGTGGTTGGTGGGTCACGTCGTCCATAAACAGCCCTTTTCAATCTATCCCAGACATGTTCGATAGGGGTCATGTGTGGAGAACAAGCTGTCCACTCTAGTCGAGCGATGTCGTTATCCTGAAGGAAGTCATTCACAAGATGTGCACGATGGGGCCGGAAATTGTCACCCATTAAGACGAATGCCTCGCGAATATACTGCCGATATGATTGCACTATCGGTCGGAGAGTGGCATTCACATATCATACAGCTGTTATGGCGCGTTCCGTGACCCACCAGCGGCGTACGTCGGCCTCACATAATGCCACCCCGAAACAGCGGGGAACCTCCACCTTGCTACACTTGCTGGACAGTGTGCCTAACAGGGGAACCTCCCCACGTACCCCCCTCAGATTTAGTTACAAGTTGGCACAGGGATAGGCCTTGAAAAACTGAACACAGATCAATCGAGAAAACAGGAAGAAGTTGTGTGGAACTATGAAAAAAATAAGCAAAATATACAAACTGAGTAGTCCATGTGCAAGGTAGGCAACATCAAGGAGAATATGAGCTTACGAGCGCCGTGGTCCCGTGGTTAGCGTGAGCAGCTCCAGAACGAGAGGTCCTTGGTTCAAGTCTTCTCTCCAGTGAAAAGTTTAATTTTTTGTTTTCAGACAATTATCAAAGTTCAGGCACTCACATACAATCAACTTCGCTCTCCAAAATTCCTGGACATGTTCAGATTTGCTTGGACATATGCAGGATTTGACGGTCTACACACGGAAACATTTGAAAACGTAAAAAAACATATGTTTTGACAGAGCACAGGGAAAACTGTGCGACTGTGAAACTGTTGCATTCATTTGTTGCAGTTTATGTGACAAACTCTTATGTTTTCATCACTTTTTGGGAGTGATTATTACATCCACAAGAAAACCTAAATCGGGCAAGGTAGAAGAATCTTTTTACCCATTCGCCAGGTGTGCAAGTTAGGTGGGTCGACAACATATTCCTGTCATGTGACGCACATGCCGTCACCAGTGTCGTATAGAATATATCAGACGTGTTTTCCTGTGGAGGAACCGGCTGATCTATGACCTTGCGATCAAATGTTTTCGGTTCCTATTGGAGAGGCACGTCCTTTCGTCTACTAATCGCACGGTTTTGCGGTGCGGTCGCAAAACACAGACACTAAACTTATTACAGTGAACAGAGACGTCAATGAATTAACGGACAGATCGTAACTTTGCGAAAATAAAGAAAGTAAAATTTTCACTCGAGGGAAGATTCGAACCAATGACCTCTCGTTCCGCAGCTGCTCACTCTAACCACGGGACCACGGCACTCCTCAGCTTACAGGGGCCTTGATGTTGCATATCTTGTGCATGGACTACTCAGTTTGTATATTTTGCTTATTTTTTCATAGTTCCACACAACTTCTTCCTGTTTTCTCGATTGATCTGTGTTTAGTTTTTCAAGGCCTATCCACTGTGTCAATTTATAACTAAATCTGAGGGGGGTGCGATGGGGTGGTTCCCTTGTAAGATGTTCAGCCTGGCCGGGTTGCCTCCAAACACGTCTCCGACGATTGTCTAGTTGAAGGCACATGCGACACTCATCGGTGAAGAGAACATAATGCCAATCCGGAGTGGTCCATTCGGCATGTTGCTGGGCCCATCTGTGCTGCGCTGCGTGGTGTCGTGGCTGCAAAGATGGACCTCGCTGTGGACGTCGGGAATGAAGTTGCGCATCGTGCAGCCTATTGCACACATTTTGAGTCGTAACACGACGTTCTGTGGCTGCACGAAAACTATTTTTCAACATGGTGGCGTTGCTGTCAGGGTTCCTCCGAAGCCATAATCCGTAGGTAGGGGCCATTGACTGCAGTGGTAGCGCTTGGGCAGCCTGAGTGAAGCATGTCATCGACAGTTCCTGTCTCTCTGTATCTCCTCCATGTCCGAAGAACATCGCTTTGGTTCACTTGTTTGTCATCTTCTATTACGGTACTGCCGCCTCGTTTTCTTATTCCGTTTACTGGCGTCACTAACTTCCTGCCTTACTTGCCCGTGAGCGGCAGCAGCAGCGTGTATCGGTAAGTGCACTGTCGTACCATTTCTGGACGACCGATAGTATTTCCGGGTCGTCGTGTGTCTGGCAGTCAGTTGGAGACGGAACAGGAGGCCGGTCGGGACGCAGCAGCAGTGCAGTCGGGGACGGAGCCCCAGCGAGGTCCCCACAGCCAGCACCAGCGGGGACGACCGTCGGTTGGTCGTTTGGTCGGTCGTCTCATCGATAACGTGTATTTCGGTCGGTTCCTTCCTGTGCAGAGATGTCGGTTGTGTTCCCTCTGCACGATTGGGTCCGAGCCAGTGTCTCCGGAACGTCGTCAGTCCGAAGGAAGTCAGTTGAGATGGAAGACGGACCAGAGTGCAGTCGGGACACAGCAGCAGTCAAGTCGGGGACGGAGTGCCGGTGAGGCGCGGACAGCCAGTGCTCGCCGACCGCTGGCGACACACATGAACTGTCCGACGGAGGGAGATTGGAGCGGCCGACGTATATTTGGTCTTTTCACCGTTTCCGGGCCTGGGCAGTCGGTCGGTTGGCGTGGAGCAGCGAGGAAGTCTCCGTCGCGCATACTTTGGCCTGGGCCACTGGCGGTGTGCACGCGCGTTTGGAGTGTGAGGTGCTGCTTGCAGGTGCTACGAAGTTCGTCGCTCACCGATCTTGGACATGTAAGTTGAGTCCTCACTTAACCTACTATTGAGCCTCAACTGTTTACATTTCTTCGTTTGATCCTGGTTGTCGCTTTTGGGACATTCTCGTGAGCAACAACGCGTGTGTATTCAAGTCGGCTAAGATTCAAGCCGTCTTCCTGTGGAGTTTAACTTAAATTATTCCCTGGTCGACCATCGGTACCTTCTGCCTTGAAGCCGTTGAGGTTCCAGTTACCTGCCCTTGTCGTTGACCTAATTTTGGGCAGTGTGTTCCATGTTGTTGCTGTCCAGTGCGGCGTGTAGTTCGACAGCTGAGGTGTTGTTCGTCCTTGTGCGCGCCAATATTCTGTGTGTCGTTGTATTGAAATCGTGTGATCGTTTTACTGGTTGCATGGAGCGGAACTGATTTTGTTGATTGGTCAGTCGGCTGTCTGTCGGTTGGGTTGCCTTCAGATTAAGAAGTCGTTGGACAGGCTGACTGTTTCACCTAAACGGGCGTCAGTGTTACAATCTCAGGCCGACCCTTGGAAACTTCTGAGCGCCGTTCCTTGTGTGTTTCATAGTAATTTCCCTGTTTGGGTTTTAGTTATTTGGTTGATGTGTGGCCTTCAGCTGAGTCTCAATGTCTCTTTCATTAATGTTCTTGTCTTGCCCTTAAGGCATTTAATTATTATTCCTTACAGGGGCTTTCAGCCGAATTGTATATGAACTGTTTTAAGATACGGCCTTCTGCCTTTTAAAATTGAAACTCTTCTTTCTAGGGCTTAAGCCGTTAAATTATTTGCTGATGTGCGACCTTCAGCCGAGTTTTAATATCTCTTAAATTAATGTTCTCGTCTTGCCCTTAAGGCATAAGATTTTTATGCTTTTGTACGGGGCCTTCAGCCGAATTTTGCATAAAATGATAAGGCCTTCTGCCTTTTGATTGAAACTCTTCTTATTGCTTAATATGCGGCCTCCAGCCAAGTTCCATTAAAATTAAATTGCTAAGGCCTTCAGCCTGTTTAGATTGAAGATTTAGAAAATATTTTTGGGTGAAACCTACAGAAGAACCTTGTATTTCAATTTCTTGCTTAGGCCTTGTGCCTTGGATTTTGAGTGTGGCTTTGTAGCCGATCTAAAGTTAATCAAAGAGGTCGATTAAAGTTTTACGTGTTTTACATCCGTGTTGTAATATTGTGTGTTGATAAATAAAGTTTGCATGTTGAGTGCAACTGACAGCAACTCATTTTGGCCCCTTTCCACAACCTAACCCGGTCTGTCCTGCTAGCCTAGGCACTTCAAAGAGAAAAAACGATGAGGAAGAATGTGTGTGAGGGTCTCATGAAGATCTTTACTGAAGAGTGGAAACAGTGTTTCGAGGGCATCATTACCCAGGATGAGAGCAAAACCCAATCCATGGAGTGACGTCATCTGGGTCCCCCTCGGAAGAAGAAACCAAGACTTTCACGAACAGCAGGCCGAAAGGTGATGGCCTCCTTCTTCTGGAATCAGCGTGGTGTCATTTTCATTGACTTAACAGGGACTGTTACTGTTTCGACAAGGGATGTGTCATCAACACCCACAGACCACAGCATCAGGGTCAGCTCATCAGACTACATCATGACAATACCAAACCCCATACAGCCCTTATGACGCAGGAGAAAATCAGGAAAATGGGTTGGAAAATTGTTCCTCATCCGCCCTACATTCTCTACCTGGCTCCATCCGATTGGTCGTCTGAAGGCCCACCTGCACGGTAAAACATTTGATAGTGAGAAAGACCGTATTTCCTGTGTCAAGCGATGGTGTAAAAGTCAATCCCAGAATTTTATCAAAGTGCATTTACATCATGGAAAGAATGTTGGGCCAGATATGTCACAGCTGATGGAGGCTACATTGAGTAGGCTCAATGTATAGCTAAATGTTCCAGATATGTTCACAAAAAATTTCATTCTCCTCCTGCAAAAAAACAAAAAAATTAGAGACGACTGTGCAAAACTTTTTGAACGCCCTTTCTACGTGGCCTACAACCAGTGTTCAAATGGCTCTGAGCACTATGGGACTTAACATCTTAGGTCATCAGTCCCCTAGAACTTAGAACTACTTAAACCTAACAAACCTAAGGACATCACACACATCCATGCCCGAGGCAGGATTCGAACCTGCGACCGTAGCAGCCCCGCGGTTCCGGACTGCAGCGCTAGAACCGCACGGCCACTGCGGCCGGCTACAACCAGTGTACGATACTCCTTGACCGTCATGATGCCTTGCACGAGATCCACTGGGCCCATGGATGCCCACGTAGACGTACCCCAGATCATAATGGAACCACCGCCAGCTTGTCTCCGTCACGCAGTACAGGTGTCAAGGAGCTGTTCTCCTGGAAGACGATGGATTCGCGCCCTCAGATTGGCATTATGAAGAAGGTATCGGGATTCATCAGACCATAAAATGCTCTGCCATTGCGCCAACGTCCAGTGTCGATGGTCACGTGCCCATTTCAGTCATAGTTACAGATGTCCTGGTAACATTGGCACATGCATGGCAGCCCCGTCGTTAGGAGTGTTCGGTGCACTGTGTCTTCAGACACACTTGTACTGTGCCCAGCATTAAAGGCTGATGTTAGGTCGCCGTCTGTCCTACATACGACGTCCTTCATCTGTAATGAGGGATAGCCGCCCAACCCCACAACATCTGGACGTGGTTTCACCTTGATTTCTCCAGGTGTTGAAGACGCCACAACACTCCTCGAACACTCGACAAGTCGTGCAGTTTCTGAAATGCCCCTGCCGAGCCTCTGGGCCATCACAGTCTGCCCTCGGTCAAACTGACATAGACTGCGCGCCTTCCCTCCTCTATACACAGACAGCTCACTGAATACTACATGCACCGTGCGTGCGTTTGACTAATAGTCATTTGTCGCCAGATGACGCTGCTATCTCCTGGAAGGGTCTTATTTCGAAGGTACGAGGGCAGTTCAATAAGTAATGCAACACATTTTTTTTCTCGGCCAATTTTGGTTGAAAAACCGGAAATTTCTTGTGGAATATTTTCAAACATTCCCGCTTCGACTCGTGTAGTTTCATTGACTTCCGACAGGTGGCAGCGCTGTACGGAGCTGTTAAAATGGCGTCTGTAACGGATGTGCGTTGCAAACAACGGGCAGTGATCGAGTTTCTTTTGGCGGAAAACCAGGGCATCTCAGATATTCATAGGCGCTTGCAGAATGTCTACGGTGATCTGGCAGTGGACAAAAGCACGCCGCAAGGTCAAGCAAGACTGTCTGATCTCCCACGTGCGGGCCGGCCGTGCACAGCTGTGACTCCTGCAATGGCGGAGCGTGCGAACACACTCGTTCGAGATGATCGACGGATCACCATGAAACAACTCAGTGCTCAACTTGACATCTCTGTTGGTAGTGCTGTCACAATTGTTCACCAGTTGGGATATTCAAAGGTTTGTTCCCGCTGGGTCCCTCGTTGTCTAACCGAACACCATAAAGAGCAAAGGAGAACCATCTGTGCGGAATTGCTTGCTCGTCATGTGGCTGAGGGTGACAATTTCTTGTCAAAGATTGTTACAGGCGATGAAACATGGGTTCATCACTTCGAACCTGAAACAAAACGGCAATCAATGGAGTGGCGCCACACCCAGTCCCCTACCAAGAAAAAGTTTAAAGCCATACCCTCAGCCGGTAAAGTCATGGTTACAGTCTTCTGGGACGCTGAAGGGGTTATTCTGTTCGATGTCCTTCCCCATGGTCAAACGATCAACTCTGAAGTGTATTGTGCTACTCTTCAGAAATTGAAGAAACGTCTTCAGCGTGTTCGTAGGCACAAAAATCTGAACGAACTTCTCCTTCTTCATGACAACGCAAGACCTCACACAAGTCTTCGCACCCGAGAGGAGCTCACAAAACTTCAGTGGACTGTTCTTCCTCATGCACCCTACAGCCCCGATCTCGCACCGTCGGATTTCCATATGTTTGGCCCAATGAAGGACGCAATCCGTGGGAGGCACTACGCGGATGATGAAGTTATTGATGCAGTACGACGTTGGCTCCGACATCGACCAGTGGAATGGTACCGTGCAGGCATACAGGCCCTCATTTCAAGGTGGCGTAAGGCCGTAGCATTGAATGGAGATTACGTTGAAAAATAGTGTTGTGTAGCTAAAACATTGGAGAATAACCTGGTGTATTTTAATGCTGAATAAAACAACCCTTGTTTCAGAAAAAAATTGTGTTGCATTACTTATTGAACTGCCCTCGTAGGTTGGTAGTCATAAGGATCTGGCTGATCATTGTGTACATGAGTGTTTTTGTTTACTTGTGTAATAATGCTTGTTTCGTCCAAGTTCTCCTTGTCTTACACCTAAAGCCACATGACATTTCAACAATTTTTTGACGAATGAGAGTCTTGACGACTAACTTTGCAACTTTTCCGAAACGTCAGGAACGTAAGGCAGTAAATTTTTTGTTGTGACTGATAACTTCGTTGCTGAATTGGAGGCATGGTATATTATGCCCTTGTTTACATGGATATAGAAAGTGATTCAGTATTTTACTGCTGCAACAGGCGTTGCAGTTTATAGTTTTTGTTGCTTTCTGTATATTTTAAATGGAGTATAGTTTCACACTAGAAAATATGGAATATAGGCAAAGATCCGTAATTTTCCTCTGAGTAGATACTTATTTTCAATTAGAATTCACGTTGTAGTAGGACTCCGTTGTAAGCAAAGTAAAAAATGCTCTGAAATATTTTTTTTTT
The DNA here is from genome assembly GCF_021461395.2 of Schistocerca americana. NCBI lineage: Eukaryota > Metazoa > Arthropoda > Insecta > Orthoptera > Acrididae > Schistocerca > Schistocerca americana. The sequence goes on from NC_060125.1 coordinate 552,789,122, forward strand.
TTGTTATCGTTTTGCACATAGGCACTCATTGTGAAAAGTTTGGATCTATATAATGAGCAGATGATGAAGTAATCCAAGAGAAAGATGGGCAGTGTCTTAAATATTAATTCCATAAACGTACGATCATTTAACAAGATCGGTGTATAACCCACTGGTTGTACGTGTTGAGTCGTAATGCACCTTATGTACGAGTCGTATTTTTCTTATTTTATCCACTAACACACAGTTTCACTTATTACAAGTTTAACCAAACGCTATAAACAGTTCATATAAAAGCAAACAGCCGAGCGCGGTAGCGCAGTGGTTAGAACACTAGACTCCCATTCGGCCATCCGGAGTTAGGTCTCCCGTGGTTTCCCTTTCCTTAGAAAGGGCACGGTCGATTTCCTTCCCCATCCTTCAACTAATCCGAGCTTGATCTCCATCTCTAATGACCTCGTTGTCGACGGGACGTTTAACACTATCCTCCTCCTCCTCCTCCCACATATTTCCAACTGATTTTGAAATTTTGCTATATTACATGTATCTTACATGTAGTAAACTTATGAAACCACATGGAGACTGATCCTAAACCGAATTTTCCAGTCCATGTCTTCCCATTCTAATTGTCAGGCAATAGCTCGTCTAGGACCAGTGTGTGTGTGTTTATTATTTATGTATTACAGTCGTTGCGGAAAGACAAAAAGTATTTCTGTGTAATTATCAGGGATAATTTCCCTTCCGGCTGCAACTGCTGAACGCTGTGAGTGGAATATTTGGTAGTTAAGACCTGAGTCGAAACGAGGCCCCGGGAGTAGACAACATTCCATTAGAACTACTGACGGCCTTGGGAGAGCCAGTCATGACAAAACTCTACTATCTGGTGAGCGAGATGTATGAGACAGGCGAAATGCCCTCAGACTTCAAGAAGAATATAATAATTCGAATCCCAAATAAAGAAGGTGTTGACAGATGTGAAAATCACCGAACTATCAGTTTAATAAGTCACATTTGCTAAATACTAACGCGAATTCTTTACAGAGGAGTGGAAAAACTGATAGAAGCCGACCTCGGGGAAGATCAGTTTGGATTCCGTAGAAATGTTGGAACACGTGAGGCAATACTGACCCTATGACCTATCTTAGAAGAAAGATTAGGGAATGGCAAACCTATGTTTCTAGCATATGTAGAGTTAAAGAAAGCTTTTGACAATGTTGACTGGAATACTCTCTTTCAAATTCTAAAGGTGGCAGAGGTAAAATACAGGGAGCGAAAGGCTATTTACAATTTGTACAGAAACCAGATGGCAGTTATAAGAGTCGAGGGGCATGAAAGGGAAGCAGTGGTCGGGAAGGGAGTGAGACAGGGTTGTAGCCTCTCCCCGATGTTCTTCAATCGGTATATTGAGCAAGCAGTAAAGGAAACAAAAGAAAAATTCGGAGTAGGTATTAAAATCCATGGAAAAGATATAAAAACTTTGACGTTCGCCGATGACATTGTAATTCTGTCAGAGACAGCAAAGGACTTGGAAGAGTAGTTGAACGGAATGGCCAGTGTCGTGAAAGGAGGATATAAGATGAACATCAACAAAAGCAAAACGAGGATAATGGAATGTAGTCGAGTTTACTCGGGTGATGCTGAGGGAATTAGATTAGGAAATGAGACAATTAAAGTAGTAAAGGAGTTTTGCTATTTGGGGAGCAAAATAACTGATGATGGTCGAAGTAGAGAGGATATAAAATGTAGGCTGGCAATGGCAAGGAAAGCGTTTCTGAAGAAGAGGAATTTGTTAACATCGAGTATAGATTTAAGTGTCAGGAAGTCGTTTCTGATAGTGTTTGTATGGAGTGTAGCCATGTATGGAAGTGAAACGTGGACGATAACTAGTTTGGACAAGAAGGGAATAGAAGCATTCGAAATGTGGTGCTACAGAAGAATGCTGAAGATTTGATTGGTAGATCACGTAACTAATGAGGAAGTATTGAATAGAAATGGGGAGAAGAGGATTTTGTGGCACAACTTGACAAGAAGAAGGTACCGGTTGGTAGGGCATGTTCTGAGGCATCAAGGGATCACAAATTTAGCATTGGAGGGCAGCGTGGAGGGTAAAAATCGTAGAGGGAGACCAAGAGATGAATACACTAAGCAGATTCAGAAGGATGTAGGTTGCAGTAGGTACTGGGAGCTGAAGAAGCTTGCACAGGATAGAGTAGCATGGAGAGCTGCATCAAACCAGTCTCAGGACTGAAGCCCACAACAAGAACAACTACAGTTACATGACATTATCTACCACTATTCTAAACCACCTTTTGTTTTTTTGACGGAATAGAACGTGACAGAGGGTTGTTTGGTTTGCTTGACTGTCATTACCGCGTTTGCTCTCTGTCTCTCTCTCTCTCTCTCTCTCTCTCTCTCTCTCTCTCTCGTGTGGTATCTTATTTGGTAATGTACGAGTAAGAGCGAGGGAGGAAACATTTTAGCTGCAGCAGACAGACTCTAGCGGCAACTTACAACTGGCGGCAAGCTAAATTGTTAGTTGCGAAGAGTAAGTTAAAATTAACCCCAAGTTTCTGACTTGATTCTTATAGAATGATACGTTCTTGTGATATCGTGTGGACCTTTTTGAAACTGCCAATACTTATTACTGCATTTAATGTGTGAATCGCCGGAATCGGGAGCACTGCTGCTCCGCGAAGAGTCTGCGGTCGTCCGGCCTGTGGACAGCACTGGTGCTTCCGTTAGGCGACGGCAGAGCTGATCGCGTTGGCCCCAGGCTTTCTTTTTCCTGCTGAGTACGCGAAACAGGTAACTGCAGGTGTTCGTGTATGGGTTTGCGCTAACGGCACCCCCCCCCCTCCCCCCACGTTAATTTGATCTGGGCGGTTCTTTGCGCGTGTGCGTCTACGGCGCCATAACGCGCAGGACCGTAATCGTTATTTTTAATAGCCCGGCCGTGGGAGCCTGCGGACGTGTCCCGTAGAGTAGCGTGCGAGGAGCGAGATACAAGGGGTACCGAGAGACGGTCAGAACACAGTGGGCAGGGCTGTGGGCAACTCCACCCACATCTACATGTACAGCCCCCTGAAGCCATCGTACGATGCGTGGCAGAGGGTACTTCTGCTACCACCATCATTAACACCGTTTCCTATTCTGTTGGCGAGTTATGCGTGATAAGTACGATTGTTGGTACGCGTTTAAATTACACTACTGGCCATTAAAATTGCTGCACCAAGAAGAAATGCAGATGATAAACGGGTATTCATTTTGGACAAATATATTGTACTAGAACTGACATGTGATTACATTTTCAGGCATTTGGGTGTATAGATCCTGAGAAATCAATACCCAGAACAACCACCTCTGGCCGTAATAACAGCCTTGTTACGCTTGGGCATTGAGTCAATTAGAGCTTGGATGGCGTGTACAGGTACAGCTGTCCATGCAGCTTCAACACGATACCGCAGTTGATCAAGAGTAGTGACTGGCGTATTGTGACGAGCCAGTTGCTCGGCCACCATTGACCAGACGTTTTCAATTGGTGAGATATCTGGAGAATGTGCTGGCCGAACATTTTCTGTATCCAGAAAGGCCTGTACAAAACCTGCAACATGCGCTCGTGCATTATCCTGCTAAAATGTAGGGTTTCGCAGGGATCAAATGAAGGGTAGAGCCACGGGTCGTAACACATCTCAAATGTAACGTCCACTGTTCAAAGTGCCGTCAATGCGAACAAGAGGTGACAGAGACGTGTAACCAGTGGTACCCCATACCATCACGCGCGGTGATACGCCAGTATGGCGATGACGAATACACGCTTCCAGTGTGCATTCACCGCGATGTCGCCAAACACGGGTGCGACCATCATGATGCTGTAAACAGAACCTGGATTCATCCGAAAAAATGACGTTTTGCCATTCGTCCACCCAGGTTCGTCGTTGAGTCACCATCGCAGGCGCTCCTGTCTGTGATGCAGCGTTAAGGGTAACCGCAGCCATGGTCTCCGAGCTGATAGTCCGAGCTGCTGCAAACGTCGTCGAACTGTTCGTGCAGATGGTTGTTGTCTTGCAAAACGTCCCCATCTGTTGACTCAGGGATCGAGACGTGGCTGCACGATCCGTTACAGCCGTGCGGATAAGATGCGTGTCACCTCGACTGCTAGTGATACGAGGCCGTTGGGATCCAGCACGGCGTTCCGTATTACCCTCCTGAACCCACCGATTCCATATTCTGCTAACAGTCATTGGATCTCGACCAACGCGAGCAGCAATGTCGCCATACGATAAACCGCAATCGCGATAGGCCACAATCCGACGTTTATCAAAGTCGGAAACGTTATGGTGCGCATGTCTCCTCCTTACATGAGGCATCACAACAACGTTTTACCGGGCAACGCCGGCCAACTGCTGTTTGTGTATGAGAAATCAGCTGGAAACTTTCCTCATGTCAGCACGTAGTAGGTGTTGCCACCGGCGCCAACCTTGTGTGAATTCTCGGAAAAGCTAATCATTTGCATATCACAGCATCTTCTTCGTGTCAGTTAACTTTCGCGTCTGTAGCACGTCATCTTCGTGGTGTAGCAATTTTAATGGCCAGTAGCGTATAATTTCTGCCATTTTCCCTTCGTATGTGGGAGGAACTAATATCACTTTTCACTATTCTTGGAAATTTCGATCTCGGTGTTCCAACAGTCAACCGGTTTTAAAGAAGCTTCTCTTGAAGTGTGTGTCGCTGAAGGAGCGCTTTCGCGGATACTGTAGTGCGTCTAAAATTAGTTGCGACTTTTGACGTTTGGCTGAACGGAGGTGGGACGTGACGCCGTTGCACAGGTAACACCAGTGGCGAGCCGGCTTTCCATACCGCGCCGCCAGCGATCCTGCTGGTAAAGCGCACATGTTGCCACACCGTGAATGAACAGTAAGTACCACGTGGTGTCACGCATTAGATGCATCAACGTTCGTCAGCTCTCGTTCCAAAGTCGTATTTTCTGGCGTTGAAGTGTTCTATAGTTACCAGGTATTGTGAACAAGTGTTTTGTGTTGGCTTTGCAATAATAACAACAGTGCAGCACATGTGAATACGAGATCTGCTATAAAAATGTCGTCCAAGAACACGTTTGCCGGCTGGGAAGGTAACGATCTGCTGCAAAACATTCCTCAGAATTTAACAATAGTAATGGACAAAACGCAGTACCATTCTGTTGTGATGCGCAAAACTCCAACAATGGAGTGGAGGAAAACGGATATTTTGCTGTGGGTACAAAGAAATGTTCCATGAGCTAAAGCTGAATCTAGCATGTATAAGGCGAAGTTAATGGAACTTGTAGTGCTGTACAAGCCAAAACTTCACGCTACCAGGTCGTCGAACTGGCTAACCGTAAAAGGCATACTTTTATCAGCTTCCTCCGTACCATGCTCGTTTAAACCTTACTTAAAGTGTGTGGGCCTAGGTGAAAAGTAATGTGGCAAAAAACAACAAGAAATATTCCGTTACTGAGGCTGAAATGCTGACAAAAGAAGCCACTGCGAGTGTTACACTACGGGAATGGCCTTGATTTATCAACCGTGCCAGGAAGGTAGTAGAGGAGACTTTGATTCGTGAAGGAGTGTGACAAGTTTTGTTGTAATACGTAACTTATTGTCGTGTTAAAATCTGCTTCTTTTGTCAAAACAAAGCCGAATTTAGAAATATTCATCTCACTAACATCCTAATGCTGTTGAACTTGCGACAGAATCCTGAAATTTGCATTATTAAACTAGCAACTGATTGCAAGTCAGGCCAATAGTTTATGAAACAGTCCAATCTCAGTATAAAAATAAACGTGTAACTTCTTCACTTACATTGTTACAAAATCCGCAGCAGTTCTCGTTTCACCAGCTATCGATGTCCCTCAATAATTACATTATTTCACTGAAAAAATCTGTAGTCGCTTGAATATTGCGGTAGTTGTGGATGTTTCGCTTATTAATCATATATCCAATCAATCTCGTGTGTGTGCGCAATCATTTGCCAAAATCTTGTTTCGTCATATCAGACCATGTATAAGATACGAGGAATTTATGAATATTTTGTTCTTGTTTTTTCGCTCACCCACCAATTCGTGAGGCAGCGCTTTACATATATTTCATTTTTTCGAAACTGGAAACATATAGTTTTAGCCTTCCAAGTTTAAAGAATAATTCAGTGTGTTATCTGTATTTAATACGCAGAACATGCACCAAACACACATTCATAGCGACACCTATTTTTCGCTGCAAACTATCTTCCAGTAGTTTACCTACTACAGAGCAGGCCCGCATTATACTGGTGGTCACCCTCTGAGGCGCCCAGCACACGTTGGTAACTACGCTTCCGTCCACTTGCTCCGTACTGAATTGTCAAAAGTTGCAACTTATTTTAAACGCACTATAAGAACCCACTGCCCTTGTGCCTACAAGGCACTTGTGCGTCGCATCTTCGAATGTTGTTCAGGTCTACGGGACCCACACCAAATACGACCAAATGCGCACATTGAACGTACATTATCTGATCAAAAGTATTCGGACACCATTAAAATGGAGCGTTTATACTGTTCGCCTTCGTGGCAGCTTGAACTCTGCCAGGGACACGTGTCTGAATGTCTGGAGAAATGTCAGCCCATTTTTCCTCAACGGCCAAAACCAGAGAAGGTGGGCTCTGGAGCGACATCGGCGCTGTGACTCATCTCAGAGGTGTTCCGTTGTGTTCAGGTCGATACTCCGGCAGGCCAGTCCATTTCACGAATGTTGCTGACCACAAACCACTGATTCGCAGATGCTGCTCTATGACACAGTCCATTGTCATACTGATACAGTCATCGTCTCCGAACTGTTCCTCTACTGTACACAGTGCTGTAAAGTGTGCTCATATCCTTCAGCGTTTGCCGGAGCGCAATTAAAGGACCACACCCTAATCACGAAGAACACCCCCACACCGCAACACCACCTCCTGTGCACTTCACACATCCTGGCAGGTGACGTTCTCCAGGCATCCACCAAAACCACCCCTTCCATCAGATGGTCATGAGATATAGCTTCATTATTCACTGCAGATCACTTCTTTTCAGTCATCCATTGTCCAGTGGCCTCTCTACACCACGTCGAGCATCGCTTGACACTGACTACAGAGAAGAGTAGCTCAGGAACAGCTACACGACCATTGCAACCCATTCTTTTTTGGCAGTCTCCGCTCAGTCATTGTGCGAAATGGACCGCTACTTTGGGACTCGCTAGTTATTCCTTCCATTGATTTCATGCAATTTTTTACACCCACGCTTCGCAATGCTCGACAGTCCCTGTCCATCAGTATATAAGGTCTGTGTGGTCTTGGTTTAAATGTGGTTGTTCCTTCGCGTTTCCACTTCACAATCCCTGCACCAGCGGTCTACTTTGGGCAGCTTTAGAGGGGTTGAATGTCCCTTATAGATTTGTCACTCAGGTGACATCACATCACTTGCCCACGTTTGAAGTCACCGAGCTCTGCTGGCAGTCCTATTCTGCTGTTACTGTTCCTCCATTGACAGCGTCCGCCAGCTTAGCTGAGTGGTAACGTGCTTGCCTCCTATACAGCGGGTCGGGGTTCGATTCCCGGCCGGATTGGAGATCCTCTCCGCTCGTGGACTGGGTATTGTGTTGTCCTCATCATCATTTCATCCTCATCACCGGCACGCAAGTCGTCCAATGTGGCGTCGACTGAAATAAGTTTAGCACTCGGCGGCCGAACTTCCCCGGATGCGGCCTCCCAGCCAACAATGCCACACGAGCGTTTCATTATTTTCTATTGATAGCGTACCTCTCAGCATAATCACCAGTTTCCCTCTGACTGTTGAGGAGTATTAGCCCTAAAGTTGTGCCTCCAACATGGCTTCTTGTTCTTCTTCTTACTTCACTTTTCGCTGACAACTCGGTTGATAATATATAGCCGGCCGGAGTGGCCGAGAGGTTCTAGCTGCTACAGTCTGGAACCGCGCGACCGCTACGGTCGCAGGTTCGAATCCTGCCTCGGGCATGGATGTGTGTCATGTCCTTAGGTTAGTTAGGTTTAAGTAGTTCTAAGTTCTAGGGGACTGATGACCTCAGCCGTTAAGTCTCATAGTGCTCAGAGCCATTTGAACCATTTTTGATAACATATACAGTGAAACAAAATAATATATGCACAAGTGGTCGGGGTAGGGGCTATTTTTCCCATTTGCGCAGTTGAAGTACCAGAAATACTATGTATAAGGAGTGTCCATAAGCATTCAGATGGAGGGCGTTGCTGCAGAGTATCTGCGACGTAGCGTTATTCTGAAGCGGTTATATGAGCACCGACATGTAGACAAGGGATCAGAGTGGCGTCCGTGTCTTTCGGGCTCGCGTCCGGTAAATGCGGAAACGTGCACTATAGCGACGTTATTACCAAACGCTTCGAAACGGGACCAACGTGCCGTTATTCTTTTCTTGACCAGTGCCCGTAGGTACACATCAGAGAATGAAGAACGCGTGTGGGTCAGCAGCAGCATGTCTGTCGAACACCACCGTTGTAGAATGAAGCACCAAGGGGTGCTCCTGCTTCATGACAACGCACGTCCGCTTGTCTCAAACGTCGTAACGCAGACCCAAGTGGGAGATAGTCGAGCACCCGTCCTGTAGTCCTGATCTCTCCTCATGTGCTTATCGCGCCTTCGGTCCCCTAAAAAGGCCTTAAAGGGCGGACGAGGATGTACAGCAGGCAGTTACTGACTTCTTCATGCAGCATGACACGATGTTTTACCAAGCGGGTATGCTGAACCTTCTGGGATGATTGACTCAATGCTCACGGAGATTTTGCTTGACTGGCATGCAATTCTGGACTACACAGCCTTCGAACACCAACTTTCTGATTGCTTCATAAGCAGCGTGTCCCAGAAATGTTGCAACAAAATGTTGTAGAGGGTGTCTTGATGAAGATGAACAAATCGAGGACAGAAATCATTGTCCGGAAACATCATCCAACGACGCGAAGTTGTAGTGGTCGGCGCTTGTCACTATGCCATACCTTTCGCAGCAAACGTGATTTTGTACGCTGACTGATTGACACAATCGCCAGTGGAGAAGATGGAGCTGGCTGCTGTGTCGAAAAGCCTTGTCTCCTATGAATGCGATGCTCTGTTGCTTCAGTGGATGACATTTCAGACACAAGTGTCTATCATCATTGTATTTTTCTCCTGGAGCCCTTTAAAATCTCCAGTGTTTTCGGTATCAGGAGAAAAAAATGGCTCTGAGCACTATGGGACTTAACATCTGAGGTCATCAGTCCCCTAGAACTTAGAACTACTTAAACCTAACTATCCTAAGGACATCACACACATCCATGCCCGAGGCAGGATTCGAACCTGCGACCGTAGCAGCCGCGCGGTTCCAGACTGAAGGGCCTAGAACCGCTCGGCCACACTTGCCGGCTATCAGGAGAAAGATAAATTCCAAATGGAAACCCGCGTCCGAATGTCATCCACCTAGGCGTTCTTAGGACAGAAGGCGTGTCTGTGCAGTTGTTACCTCCATCCACTCCGCTGGCAATCATGGCAATCAGTCGCGTTTACTGAACGACGAACGACATTGTGAGATCTCTCTATGTCCATCTTTTTAGAGATGGTTGCGGGACTCGGCTGTTCGATAGAGGATGTCAAATTAAACACCTTTTGGCCGCCAATTTTCAACTTTATTTTATTGGGTAACCAGTTTCAGCGTTTTGCTACGCCATCTTCAGGTCCCTGGCAGACGTGTAGGAATAATCTACCGCGCTTGTGATCAAAACAGATGCCATCAATATTGGTATTGGTGATATTTCTTACAGTGACCACATCAACCATCACCTGCCGACAAGCTGATGGTGAAATGGTCACCGTAACAAATATCTACTACTACTACCAGTATTGCTGGCCACTGTTTTGATCACAAGCGAGGTAGAGTATTCCTACACGTCTGCCAGGAGCCTGAAGATGGCGTAGCAAAACGCTGAAACTGGTTGCCCAATAAAATGAAGTTGAAAATTGACAACTGAAATGTGTTTACTTTGACATTCCCTACATATCGAGATGTTTCGCCGGGGTTCCAACTTAAGTATGATGCTGAAAGGGTGACCTAGTGGCATCTACCGGATCATGTAACTTCGACACTTTGCTATGTTGGATAAAGTTTCCAGACACGGCTTCCTATCCTCAATTTGTTCCTCAAGACACCCTCTACAACCCCTCGAAGTTTGTCGTAACACCTCTGCGACATCCTGTATAACTTGGAGTCGCCATACAATCATTGGCCAGAATTGATCACTTCCGTGTGATAAGGTTTTACAATTGTGACATGTTACATAAGTGAATAGCCTAAACATTATAGTTTTACTCACCTCAGCCTCCCTGCTCGACCGTCACAAATTGCGTTGAAATTTATGTGAACATTTGCACATGTCCCCGATGAACACTGATAAAGTTTAACGTTCGTCGAAGGAATACTGGCCGAGATATAGTCACTTGTTCGACTTTGCGTTGAGCAAACAAGAATTCCTGGCGAATTTGAGCTGCTATATCTCGGGCAATATTTTGTTGAAAGAAATGAAATTGTGTCATCTTGTACAACTTCGCGCTTTCACTGAAGAGTAATAATGAAAAGAATTTTAAGAGCCATATTGACAGAAAATTTTCGTCAAAATCGCCCGAAAAATCAGCGTCCGAAAAAATTTTGAAGTTTGGCTTCGTGTACGTATCTCAGACTAAAGCTATGACGAACGTGAAACTTGGCATGTAGTAACCTAACAACACAGGGTTCTGAAGTATAAAGGTTCATTTATGTACCACTTTCCAGCACTGAGTAAATTAAGTCCGGTTTTGCTGATTTTGTAAAATGATAAAAATTGCGGTATTTTCGACATGATATTGCAAGAAAAACTGTGTTTTATAAAACTTGCCAAACTGACCTCTTTAGAAAGACAACGGTTTTAACCGCAAAAAAAAAAAATTATTTGACTATCCAATGAGCTAACAATGCTAGATTATCTGAATTAAAGTTGGGCGCAAAAATAGCGGCACGAAAAAAATGTAAACTTCGGATTTTTGTATCTCGTAGTGCGAACACATGTTAATCACGAAACTTTATACGCAACAGATCGGTAGCACAAGGATCTGGGACACAAAAGTTTACTCATCTACTATTTTCCAGTATTCGTCGCGAAAATGACGGTTTTAGTGGGAAAATAGGGTTTATTCGACACTTCTTTTACAAATACCTTTTCCTATTAGGGCTTCAAACCTAGTCTCATTCGAAACATCGTGTTTTAAGCGCCCCCCCCCCCCCCACTCCTCTCACAGAACAATGGGCTTAATTTACAGCATGGGCTAACAATGCTACATAAATTGAGGTAAAGTAGCCGTAAAAATTGCGATGCTGCGAATAAAGTTTTAACTTTGGCTTTTTTATATATCGTTCATTAAAGGCATGATAGACATGAAACTTTGGCAACAACTTAATAACGTACGATTTTCCAGTATAAAATATCATTCACGTACTGCTTTCCAAATTTCTACAAAAGAAGTTCAACCGTGATTTTCGTAAAAGTTGCAAAAATATGTCACAATTCATTTACTTTCAGAAAATCTGTTTTCCATTATTGATTTCAGACAGATCTCAGTTGGAAAGAGCATGTTTTCAGGCATTCAGAAAATCACGTTCGATTTTCCAATGTGCGCTAACATTACCTGGAAAAGACACCAATTTGGTGGAATGTATCACGGCAACAGGCTACATTGCAGCGATCTGTTGTCCGCGTTCCGATACACAGCGGTTTTATTGTTAAATACCCTTCTGACGAGCGTAATCAGTTAGCACCACAGCATGGTAGTTCCAAAAAAAACAACTCAGTATCAACTTTCCCGATGATGGTTCGCTACTCATCGTCCTTGGCGGTGTATAGTAAAACTTGATCAACAAGGAACTTAACCAAACTGGAGTTCATAAAAATATAGTTGTTTAAATGCCTAAATGCAACAGACTGTAGCATGTATACACAACCCACAAACCAACAAAACTGAGCCACTCAATAGGCACAATAAGAGATCGAAACAAGACCTTGAAGGCACAATTTTTAATGTAAGCCACAATAAGTGCAAACATTGTCTGGCACCATAAAATACAAATACGTGATATTATGAACGTATCCAAAATCGAAGTATCGAAAAGAATTACTATTTGCATTAACAGTTCTAATCCAGTGATCAGTTGTCAGAATTAGACTGGTGTAATTCAAGTTCCTCAAAATTTTAAATTTTCTGAAAAATAAAGTTTGGCTAATAATTTTATTTTGTTAACCACAGTAATTAAGTTAACATTGTTCTTAGACCACAAACTTAGGAAATATGTATAGTCAACTGATTTTCAGTGAATTGTGGTACATCGATGTGTATGCTAGTGTTGGGAAGAACGGTTGTTCTCAACTACTTTTGATGAGGAAGTCTGTTGGATACTGTGACATGGAACGGAGAAACATTACTCACAGTTATACATTTCTAGCACTCTAACTCACCATGCACCTTTCCTTCATGGCTTCTCGTTCATTTTCAGTACACCTATAGCGTGAAACAATTCACTGGTGACTGAATGTAATGGGTGACACTATTCGAAGTGGAAAAACAAACACTTAAACTACAAACTAAGTTGTCTCCAGTAATTTTGGCTCTTGCGTCTAATAATTAGTTGCTTACCGATCCACACTCGTGTGGCTACGTCAGTATCCAGTCAAAGATAATTTCGTTATCACAGTTTGTACATATATCCATCAATCTCAAGCCAGTTACTATCATTATACCTTTCGTATCAACTAAATCTTTGAATCACCTTTTATGAAATGTTCCTCCAAAGAGGGATTGCCATAGAATGATTCGTCCATGCTTTTCACACAGCTCGCCTACCGCCTTTCCGACCACAACCAAAAAAATGGTTCAAATGGCTCTGAGCACTATGCGACTTAACTTCTGAGGTCATCAGTCGCCTAGAACTTAGAACTACTTAAACCTAACTAACCTAAGGACATCACACACATCCATGCCCGAGACAGGATTCGAACCTGCGACCGTAGCGGTCGCTCGGCTCCAGACTGTAGCGCCTAGAACCGCATGGCCACTCCGGCCGGCCTTCCACAACTCTCCACTGTCCATCTATTTAGTCTCCGGTCACTGTCGACCAGATATCGACAGATGTAAAGAATTGCTCCACTTTGTACTTGCTATTACAAACAGATGCTGGTAGCAGTACATTTGTACATGTTGGAGTTTCCTTTTTTTTTAGCGTGTACTAGAAGTGGGTCACTCTGCAGCAGAACGGCGGTAAGGGCGTTCTAAGCTATCGCCACGCTACGCCCCGGGTGTGCGTCGGACACGTTTTGTGTTCTCGTTTCGCGAGTGAGAGCGCACAGAACGTTAGAGCATTGTTTTCCGACTGCAGCAGCGGTGGAGGGCCTTAGCCTGGGAGCAAAACCATATAAAAATTCGCCTCGTTTAGACATTAATTTATCGGAATTCGGACGCAGGGTACCGGCTCGTAATTGGATTTATCCGGCCGCCCATACGCGCCGTGTGCCGCGTATCGTCGCTATTGGACTCTGGACGCGCGCTGTCACACGTTTTGTTTCGTCCAATCTACCGTTAACACGGTTACTCTAGTTTATGGCAGTGCTTTCCAAAGTTTTTGCGCCCACGGCTCTCTCGACCTGGTCATAAACAGACGCGGCTCTCCTTTCGCACATGACACCCGACTCTTTAAGTACCGGGGAAAAAAGCTTTCTAGTTGCTGAAGCGACATTACCTGCAAGTATGTAACATGGCCCTACGAGTTATGATACAGTTTGCAACAACCTCCTTGATTGAGGTATGGTTTCTAGCATTGGCACTCATCAGCACAAAAAGTTTCGAAAAAATTAATAAAAGCAGTTACTTCTTTCTTAATTATTGACATAACACATATTAATCAGCTTTTAATGTTATTAGGCTACATCTTATTCTTGAACGAAATCAGTGGGACGGCTGAACTTGCTTCTTCATCATCAGTTCTTCAAATCTCGCGGCAAGACTGGAAATTGCGACCGCATCTCTTTTTCCACATCCTTTCGCAATCTATATTTCGTGTTGATGACTGCCAATGCTGAAAAACCTACCTCATACGAGGAGGAAGCTGCGAAAGGTATCAAAACTCGTAGGCCCATGTTCTCTACTTGGCGGGTAATCCCGCTTTGGCAGGCTTCAAAACGCAAGCAGTGATAAAGAAAGTAACTTCCGGTTTCAACGTAGAGTCTGAAGAAATATGACTAATAAATTGCTCTTTTTATCAGTAGTAAGTGTTTATTGAAGTTCTGTATTGAAAGTGCCTTTGGCCAGGTGTGTTGATCAACTTCTTCTGGAAAGTACTCCAGAAGGTAATCGTACAAAAACACACAGCTACAGTTCGTCACTCAACTGGAAGTTATTGTCCTCTAAAACTGTTTGAAGAGCAGGGAAAATTTAATTTATAACTTTTTCCTCCAACGTCTTCTTCCATAATATTAATTTCTTTCTGGAGACTGAAAGTTTGTCTGACAAGCGCAAAATTTTGGACCCATTACCTCAAGAATACCAGACGACCCGTGTTAGCCGGGTCAGTCCCTTTCTGAGTCTCCGTCCCGGTCTTTTTTAAGCTGGAACGGGACCCCACAATGTCCCGTATTGTGGAAATGACTTATCAGCATGAAACCCTTTAACCATAGTTTTGAAAAGTTCAAATTGTCCTGATTTTCATCAGTTTAAAAATAATTTAAAGCTGCTAACAACCACCAAGCAAAACGCTGTTTATATCACGGACCTGCGATACTTATACACCAGAAATAATGTGGAGACTTCCGTTGGAAAAGTGAAGCTGCAAACGGCAACAAATCGTCATCACTCGTGTTTGATATGAATGCCGCCAACAATAAAGAAAACTGTAAACGCATATGCTTCAGTGTCAGACAAAAGAAATTCATCAAAACTGTGACTTTCGTATAAGACAGTACTGTGTTCTACATTTTTGAAATAATAAAATACAGTGAACTTTTATAAACTGTTTTAAAACGCTTGAAGTTAATAGCAAGCCATCGCCGAAAAAAAGTATGTTTTCGATAGTCACCTACAAAAGGAATACCCACACATAAAAAAATTTAGTCAGGTGTTCGACGCACTTTTAGTATAGGCCAAGGGGACGATCGGATATATCACAATATATGTTGTCGTGGTCTTGAGTCCAAAGACCGGTTTGATGCAGCTCTCCATGCTACTCTATCCCGTCTAAGTCTCTTCGTCCCCAAATAACTAATGCAACCTGAATCGTTCTGACCCTGCTTACTGTATTGATCTCTTGGTCTCCATCTACGATTTTTACCTCTTCCCCCCCCCCCCCCCACCCCCTCCCCACCACACACACACTCACTTCCCTCCAGTACTAAATTCTTGATCCCTTGGTGTCTTAGAATGTGTCCTATCAACCGATTTCTTCTTCTAGTCAGTTTGTGCCACTAATTTCTTGTCTCCCCAGTTCTGTTCAGTACCTCCTCATTAGTTAACGTGATCTACCCACGTAATCGTCAGCATTCTTCTGTAGCACAACATTTCAAAAGCTTCTATTCTCTTTTTATCTGCGCTGTTTATAGCCCGTGTTTCTTTTCCATACGTCGCAAGACTCCGTACAAATACTTTCAGAAAAGACTTCGTGATAATTAAATCTATGTTCGATATCAACAAATTTCTGTTCTTCAGAAACGCTTTTCTTGCTATTGCCAGTCTACATTTTATATCCTCTCTACTTCGGCCATCATCAGTTATTTTGTATCGGTTAATTGCCGTCATTTTTAACTGTAATACAAGTCTTAATAAGAACAGAGGCGTTTCGCTTTATTTTAAAGCGTCTTCAGTGGTCACTGTAATAATATCGATTTTTCTCTTACAATTTTGTTTGTGATGATCATTACTTTGCTGCCCAAATACCAAAACTCATCTCCTTCTTTGAGTGTGTCGTTTCCTAATGTAATTCACTCATTATCACATGATTTAATTTGACAACATTCCATTATCCGTGTTTTGCATTTGTTGATATTCACCTCTATCCTCTTTTCAAGACCCTGTCCATTCCGTTCAACGGCTCTTCCAAGTCGTTCGCCGTATCTAACAGAACTGCAATGTCATTGGCAGACCTCAAAGTTTTTATTTCTGCTCCCTGGACTTTAATTCCTACTCCAAATTTTTCTTTTGTTTCCTTTACTACTTGCTCAGTGTGCAGATTGCATAACGTCGGCGATAGGCTACAACCTTGTCTCGCTCCCTTCCGAACCATTGCTTCCCTTTCACTACCCTCGACTATTATAACTGCAACCTGATTTCTGTACAAATTGTAAATAGCCTTTCGCTCTTTGTATTTTACACCTGCTACCTTCAACGGTTCAAAGAGGGTATTCCAGTCAGCATTGTCAAAAATTTTCTGTAAGTTTACAAATGCTAAAACGTAGATTCGTCTTCCCTTAAATTTTCTTCTAAAAGAAATCATATAGTCAGTGTTTCCTCGCGTGTTCCAACATTTGACTGCTTCTCATACTTATAAAAGGTGATATCACCTTATTTATTGCTCCAAGTAAAGAAGGAAGCGCCTTATCAATGTAACACAATCAGTCCTACACGGTAGCCAGTTGAAACTGATACATGACTCTAACGACCGCGCTTCTGATCATACTACTTTAAGACCAAGCGAGATGGCCGAGTGGTTAACACACTGGACTCGCACTCGGGAAGACGCCGGTTCAAATCCCCGTCGTGCCATCCAGAGTTATATTTTCCATGATTTCCCTGAATCGATTCAGGCAAATGCCGGAGTGGTTGCTTTGAAAATGGCACGGCCAGTTGCCTTCCCTATCCTTTTGTAATCAGAGCTTGCGCGCCGTCTCTAGTGACCGCGCTGTCTACGGGACTTCAAACTCTAAGGCCTCTTTCCTTCATACTACTTCGAGCATCATAAATATATTAAAATTAATTCACTGTGTTTAGATCTAAACAAGATTAGAATTTAAACCAATTTCACCTAAATGAAAATAACTACTGTTAAGTGATACGTGTCCACATGATGGATGGCGACTCAAGCCTAGCTGTAGACAGAGCCTTAACTATTTCTCTTCTGCTGGTGTAGTGCGCTTTTTCGTGACAGTTAGCCTTTCCCGGCATTATTCGTAACAGTGAACAGTGGTGTAATCTTCTTGTTAACGGTGCTGGGTTATTTTTCAATAAATAAAATTTTGAGTAGAAAGACGTCAGTATTATGAAGTATTATAAAGGATTCAGCATTGTTAGATTTGTTTACTAATTAGATTTGCCGTCGCTCAAGGACAAAAGTAGCACTCCATCAGGAGTTTCTCACACTAAGAGTCTAGGTGAGGTAGCCATTTTTACCTTGTGGTGTGGATTACCTCTGTCTTTACTTACTCGCGCAGCTACAGCAGCAAGTACAATTTTACATGTTCCGTCAGAGCTTCCGCTAATTACGTAATCGACCTCTGTTAATCAGAACGAAACATGAATGACTGGGAGGTAAGGCATTTTCTGGTACGGCGGAAGCAAGTTGCGTGTGTAGTTGTGCGGGATATCAGAAAGATCGCCATCTCGGCATCTTTAATAGTTGAGACAACAATTCTACGTATGGTATAAAAAGAAGGTAGGCCATTCCGGCACCCAGCAAGTCATGAACAAGAGTCCCTGTAATTCTGCCGTGGCACAACGCATTAATATTGCTCGAAAGACGACACATGTTATTTACCTCACTTACCCCAAAGACGAGCGCTCGCAACCTCGATTATCGACGCAAACGCGCTGAAAAAGTGGCTGTGGAAACTGCACACGTGTTCATTTCATTTCCGGCGTGAACGATGTCTGAGAACCGAACCTCTAGGGTTACCTTCTAGAAAGAAGCTACTACCCACAGCAACCCCCTATGAAAAGATTACAAACATGCATGAATGAAGAAATTACAGACAGCAGTGATGCAAACGAAAACGTAAAAAATCACTACATAAATAAAATAAATTTTCTTAACATAAATTATTTCCCATATATTTATCGCTATAAGCGTTACTGTGTTTTTCTACAACAGTGAATGACTCTCCACGTTTTGTAGGAAATAAATTACGTTGCTCTGGTTTGTTAGCTTTTGCTACTGGAAGTTGTGGCTTCAGTTCTCGTTTAAACTGCCATTATTTTTTGTCGTATTTTCAAGACGTGTTAACTATTTCAGTGTGAGAATATGGTACAACTTGCAATTGAACTCTAAGGCCTGCACATTCCGTAAGCAGTGATGTTACCGAAAAAAAATAAAAAATAAACGACCAACAAGGAGAGGCCCCCACGGCGGGGATCGACTGAAACCATCTGTACGGTCGTATAGGTTAGTGTCGCAGGTGATCACACCCTACAGCCATTCGCCGTAGTGGCCACACAAAATGAAAAAAAAATAATAGGAAGAAAAAATGAAAGCAAAGAAAGAGCTTAGTATGACGATTAAAATGACAAGGCACAGGAGTAGAAATTAAAAAGCAAAATTTAAACCAAGTAATTGAATAAAAATAATGTTCAAAACCATTTAGATGAAGATTTAAAATAAAAACCGAAATACACCTGCTGGGATTCGATCCCACGACTTTCAATATGTCAAAAGTGTATCTTAACCGCTACGCTACACAGCCACTCTCGATAATATAGTTATTTACCGATGTAGTAACATTGTGCGATGACTCCGTAACCTCGAATCATCTTACAGATGAGGTGAGATACGTTGCGAGCTGTTTTGCATTTAAATGTAGAAACATTGATAAATCATTAGGTTATCCAGCAGCAAGAAGTGAAGTAGGAGAGGCTAATACAGACCAGATGTCAATTATATCTCATGGTGGTCTTTACTCTCCAACATCAGCAAGGTCACAGTGTTTCAGTTTCAAGCTTTTCATGGAAGCGGAGAACGTAAACAATAAAGTCCTAAAATCTGATTTCCGATTTTAGTGAAACTCTTACTGCTTTGCATTTAAGAACAAGGACATTCATAAGAACTGGGTATCTAAATCAAGAAGATGAGTTGGAAACCGTGAAGAAATGTGCTCAAGAAGAAATTGTATCTTCATCTGGTGAACGGCAACATAAATCTGGAACGGGCGACATTAACATATGCTTCTTCATCAAACCAACGTGCTATTTTTCATATTAACTATCATTTTCTTTAGTTCTATGATGTAATACATCTTTCACGCCGCTTGGTTCGATATTTTTCAGCTGTCTACTGAACTATACCAAAAGGAAAACGAGCCAGTAGTACGCCAGAGCGTCTTGGTGAGGTACGTTTGCTGCGGCGCACCGCGTATCGACGCCATGACGTCAGGGGCTCCAGCCAACAACAGGCGCTTTTGCCGGAATGGCACTCCCTGGGTTCTCCCATTCCCAACATACTGCACATTCAAACCAGTATTGCCGGATTCTGTTCCTTCATGCTATGCCTGCGGTGCGGTAGAGTATTTTATAGTCTAGTTGCGGTGTACTCTGTGAGGCGTTACAGTGTAGATTCTACAATAAGTGGACGTGCTGGCGGCTCAAAATGCCTCGAGACCGGGGCCATGCCGTGTTGGCAGTGATTGCTGGACAACCTCACCTTGGGGGCCTATTCTGTATCGATCATACCGATCGGCGCAGTAGATTGGCCGCGGTAGTGACGTCATTTTCGGTTCTTTTATCCGTATCTCCTATTTAGTAAGCTTCTAAGACCTGTTACCAACCGGTCCTCCCGCCGAGAGGTTTCGGATTTCGGTATGGCCCTATCGTTCGGTTCGGTGTGGTTTATTGACACCTAGAATTTGTTATTTTAAACATATTGAGCGGTTTTAGCTTCGGATTTAGCCATTGTGTTACTGCAGAATCACCAGGGTGCGTCCAAGTGGAGAGTGAGTTCATAATAGACTATTTTCCTTTGTTAGAAATATAGTTTGGATTGTAGTTATCGTGAATGATTATAACATAAAAAAACAGTTTCGGTCAATATTCTCACAAAATACCTGCTATTTTATGTAATTAAGTGTTTAAAAAATCATTAAATTTCAAAAGGTCTGCTCTGCGTATGTATATCACTTGAGTGTTAGCTGAAATTACTAGTGACTTCGCGTATTTTTTTCCGCAGCTGGTATACTTATTAATTAAAAAAACGCGTGTAAAATTTTTTAGTAACAATGGAAAGGAATTTTGTGAAGCCTGATAGAGGAAACCTTCCAAAATTTCATGCATTTACGGCTTACGCCCGCATTATTCGGCATCGAAGTCAGTCTGCATCTTTCGCGATTGGAATTAGGTAAAATAAAGCGCTGCAGACAAGCGAGTTGTAGTAGCAAAGCGGGTAAGGCAACGAACTCGCGTGTTAAAGGTCGTAGGTTCGCATGCTGCTGCATACAAAAACATTTTTTTCTCCTCTTCGTGTTTGTTACACATTCTGAGACTTCGTTAATCGTCAAAGTTAAGCATTTTTCTGGTATATTCGTTGTTATTCACTCGTAAGAGCGCGCTTTCTCAGCAATGAGTATCTTCAGTTTCGTGACTTCCATATGTTGAAGAAATCAATTATGGAATAGCTGTGCGTGAAACAAGTGACAGTGACATTTATACTTTTTCTTGTAACAAGTAATTCACTTTCTCTTTCTGAATACGTAGCGGTTTCCGAGTATGTGGTCAGACAGGAATCTAAGTGCACAACATAAATTACTGCGAATTAAACTAGTAGCAATCGTCTTTATACTTTAGCTTGTCACACGTATTTATCTGCGATCGAATACTTAACAACAGCAGACAGAGATGAAAGATTCCCGACACAATATTTTTAGACTATACCACCACATATGAAACATTTTGATTGATCAGACGCATGTTATATAATATAATAATATAATAATATAACTGCAATCGCCACACGCTCTCGGAAATACTTTTTTTTTAAATTTTGTTTTTATGAACCAAATCGCTGATGTATCATACAGGGCAGTACGCTGCTTCATCATTTGGATCTCTAGGAGCAAGTTAACAACCACATTCTATGCATGTTCTTATTCTTTGACACTCTCTTGAATAATTTTTCGGGTTCGTGGAGATGTGTTCCGTCTGTGCAACTAACTGAAGGCAGTTTTTTAATTGCCATACGCGTTTCGCTTATTTTATTTGTTAAGCATCTTTACGAATAAAAGAAGCGTAACGCGTACAGCAATACACAAACTGCCTTCAAATTAGTTACATATACGGAACGTACCTCCACGAATTTTGAAGCAACTAGGGAACGACGGAAAACAGAAAAAAGGTGAATTTTTTGGGTGTTTCTATACATGTGTTTGTACAATGTAGTACTACACTCCATTCCTAACTCATATTCCGAAACGTAAAATCCAAAACAAGACGTCACTGTGAATGAGAGTAAAATGACCTAATATGGCATTTATATCAGTTTTCAGAACACAGTTAATATTCTATCGTTATCGTGCATTCATGGAAGCACGTGATCAACGAAATTTGAACAGTATTACCTACTCTAAGCGCGCTTCTCTGCACTGTGAAGAATAGCGTGCCTGTGTCGGCTGCTAACCGCAGAAGGGTTCGTGGCGCTGCAGTGCGCATGCGCGGATCTGAGGCAGATTGCTTTTGATTGGTTGGCGCTAGGAGACCTCATAATAGCATTTCGGTTTGCTAGGAACGTTCGGCGTCGCTTCCGAAATGCTTACAGAATAATGTCCGAAATGCTTACAGAATAATGTTGGGGCTCCCCTTCGAAATCAAGATCGTTCGGTGCGCTCGTGAAAGAGAAGCAGCTGTGTGAATATCAGCATCTCAAATGGCAAGCCAGTAGTAAAGAAACAAAAGTAACCCGAAAGTTGCAAGAAATATATTCAGAGACAGTGAAGAATGCAGGAAAACCACATAGTACGGTGATGGCAGTGTAGCGGATGTCCGATCGAGCAATGTTTGCCAGATAACCTTCAGTTCGGAAACCGTTACGGAAAATCAGAGGTGAGCTTGCAAAAGTAAACACCCGTGAAGAGCTGGTCGCAAAAAGTTTTCAGGCGGCGACAATCGTTTGTACTGTGGCAGCAATTTCGAGACATTACGCCAGTCATTTCTTCGGAGATGTCAACGTTGCATAAACGCTGAAGGCAGGAATTTCGATGTGATTCGTGAGAAAACGTGTGCTTATTAGAACATGTGTCCTTGAATTTCATTAATAGTAACATTGCACCTTCCTGTCCACTACCTTACTGCTGAACACCTACTTCCTTTATTAAATTAATGACATTACGATAGTGATCAAACTTTGTCCAGTAAACATCAATGGCGTCTAAGGTAACCGGTCAACGCTAGGCATTTAAGGTTCGCCTGTCATTGACTGTTCAGCTGAAACAGGTATCTTCAGTTATTTTAATCATAACTGGGGACTTTTGCATGACAGATACTACCTGGGGCAAGTTAGTCTAGATTTGCGCGCTTCCCCACGCTCTTCGCTAATTGGCTGTCTTTTAAGGCGTTAGGCCAGTTATGCCTTTCGGACGTATGCTAGGGTAAGTCAATTATTATCCGCAATTTAGTTATGTTTTTGTTTATTTTGGTAGTACTATCGTTTTACGTTGGTGACGCATGCTTTGTTTATTTGTTGTTACATTTTTGCAATTTTCAAGCTGCTACATTAGTTTCGTTATCGCTGCCGTGCTATTAATCATGGCTGCTCCGCTGTCTATTTGCACTACAGAAGAGCAATGTTCAGTGATCCGTTTTTTGTGGTCGGAAGGCGTATCAGGGGTTGAAATTCATCGAAGACTTTCGGTACAGTACGGGAACAGTGTTCAAATGTGTGTGAATTCTTAGCAGACCAAACTGCTGAGGTCATCGGTCCCTAGACTTACACACTACTTAAACTAGCTTAAACTAACTTATGCTAAGAACAATATACACACCCATGCCCGAGGGAGGACTCGAACCTCCTACGAAATCATCCACAATAAACTTGAGTTTCATAAAGTTTATGCAAGATGGGTTCCAAAACAACTCACACAGTTGCATAAACAAACGCGCTTGGATATGTGAAAAAGCATTTGGGTCGCTATGGTAACGAAGGGGATAACTTCTTAGACAGGATCGTTGTTGGTGACGAAACATGGATCCATCATTACGAGCCGGAGAGTAAACGGCAGAGTATGTAATGGAAACATCCAAATTCGCCGTTGCAGGAAAAAGTTCAGGACCCAACCGTCCTTAGGAAAACTGATGCTTAGGGTTTTTAGGGACGCAGAAGGTCCAGTACTGGAATATTATGGGGAAAGGGGCACAACAATAAACAGTGTACGTTACAGTGAGATGCTTACTGCCAGGCTGAATCCTGCAATTCGAAGCAAACGCGGAGGATTGCTGTCAAAAGGTGGTGTGTTGTTGCACGTCAATGCCCATCCGCATACTGCTGCTGCTGTTGCTGCTGCTGCTGAAACGCTCCAGAAACTCAAATTGGAAGTACTGGATCATCCTCCATAGAGTCTTGCCCCTTCTGACTCTCACTTGTTTGGTGTACTCAAACAGGCATTAAGGGGCCGTCGATTTGCCTCGGACGAAGCAGTAAAAGAAGCGGCCCATTCCTGGCTCTCAGCTCAACCGAGAACCCTCTTTTATGAGGGCATCAGGAAGCTTGTACAACGAAGGACCAACTGCGTTGAAACGCAAGGACACTATGTTGAAAAACGATGTTCTTGTAAGTTTCCTATTTGATTACAATAAAATTTTATAACTACTTTGCGGATAATAATTGACTTACCCTCGTAATTAACAGAACACTACCGTTCGGTTCTTCATCTCCTCACTTTATTATTACAATGTTTTTCTGCACGTGAAACTTGACGATAGTATTACGTAAAATGAAGAGGAAATGAAATGATCGTGTGACATTGGCACTCGGGAGGTCCTGTGCGGGGAAGCTCGGCCGCTGGGTTGCAAGACTGACTTCAGGTGACGCCACATCGGGCAACTTGCGCTTCGAATGAAGAGCAAATAGATGTAGATGGAGTGAGCGATGCGTACTGCGAGGAGGAGTTAACACAGCACTTGAAGATTCAGACCGAAACAAGGCACCTCGCGTTGAGGCATTTCCCCTCATATGAAATGAAATGATCGTATGGCATTGTTGGCCGGGATGTCCCATTCGGGTTCTGCCGCCAAGTGTAAGTCTTATTTCATTCGGCGCCACATTGGGCGACTTGCGGCCGAGGATGTGGATAAAGTAATGATGCGGGCAACACAATACCCAGTCCCTGAGCGGAGAAAATCTCCGACCCGACCAGGAATCGAGCTCGCGCCCAGTGCATGGGAAGCAAGCACGGTACCACTCAGCGAAGCAGGTGGACTCCCCTCATATGTATACTGAGATCATTGGAAGAACCAACGATGACAAAACTGTATTACCACGAGGGCAGGATATATGGGACGGGTCAAATCCCCTCGTACTTTACGTAGAACGTAATGTTACATTTCCAACGATGGCGGGTGGTGACGGGTGTGGAGACTGCTGAACCATCAGTTTAAAAACCCTTGGCTGCAACACACAAATACGAACCACCATCAGATGAACTGAACAAGTGGTTGAAATGGGCATGGAGGAAGTTCAAGTGAGTTGTGAGAAAATGCAAGGCAATACTGACTTTCTGACTGACTTTAGAAGGTATGTTGTAGAAAACAAATAACTCATACGGCGGAAGTGTAGACCTTATGGACAGCGAATAGTAAGAAAAGTTGTTCCGAAAACGATTGTTAACGTAGAATGTAAATTTAAGTGTTTGGTAGGCCTATCTGAAAGTATTCGGAGTGTAGCGTTATAAGGACGATAGGCAGCACAGACAAGAACAAAATAGAAGTTTTGGAAATGTAGTTCTACAGACGACTGGGGAGTCGACCGGCTGTCCTGGCGGGGTTGAGGTGCAGGGCGGTGCTAGTGTTTATAAGTGGTTACTGTCTCCGAAGTCGGGAGTTAGTAATCTTTCGTGATCAGCGAAATTATTTTTTCGGTAGGGAAAAGCCTACAAGCCATTCGAAAATGTGTTCCCGCAATTTGACTAAGGCAGTTCCCTGTCCTCGGTGAATGCTACGATTTAGCAGAAGCGCGTGTCTTCGATAGGAAGACGCGTCTTATATCAGAGCTTGGAGGCAGTAGCTAGTTGGAGACTCGCCGAATGAAGCGGACTTGCGAGATTCAATTGAAGCAAGTAATGTCCATTTGAGAATGAGATTTTCGCTCTGCAGCGTAGTGTGCGCTGAAGTGAAATTTCTTGGCAGTTTAAAACTGTGTGCCGGATCGAGTCTCGAACTCAGGAGCTTTGCCTTTCGTAGGCAAGTGCCCTATCAACTGATCTACCTAAGCACAACTCATGCAGCTTTACTTCCGCTAGTACCTCGTGTCCTGCCTTCCAACTGTTTCCGTAGACATTTGAATACTGTGTGTCTTTTCATGCTCTTTACCTGTTGGCATTAAAACGTATTCTTTTATTCTTGTGGAAATTATAGTGGCTAGGAGCCAGTTGTAGACTGTGTATTGATCTGTTAACGAAGTACATATGCAGTCCATAGCTACAGGACTTAGAATGATTGACACTGGACAAGAGAGAAGTTTCAGCTGTTTGTCACGCCTCAAAGCGAGGCCGGAGGACACTTATTTAGACTGATTTTACACGTGCAGCACTACAAAGAATTAATTTTGGTCCATTAATAAGCGTTTCCGATTAAATCCGCGGAGCGCTGTACGTCGCGTAATTTGTCTATAGCGCCGCGGTAGTGGAGCGCGTGGATACCTGCATCAAACCGATTTCCCGACGGAAGAAGACAACCGCAACAATTCACCTCTTTACTTACCTGCGCGCTTTGAGCACTGTTTTAGGAAACGACGCCTGCAGCAGTCGCTGTGTATGCCTGGTCTGGCCTGTGGCACACTAGAGCGGGCCAGAGCAGAGAAGAGTAGACTTCACTATTCTGGTCACGGCCCGTGCTTCCGCCCCCGCCTCCCCCTACTGCGTACATACGTACCCAAAACGCGGCTCCCTTATCTGCATGCGTACACTGCGTTTCCGCTTTCTTCTTCTTTTGGCTCTTCCCGTCTAAGTCGTTACGTTCTTAGATACGGAGGCGATTACGGGCGTACCCTGTGGTCCGATGTTTCCTGTCACCCGGCGAACCGTGTGCTTTTAAACGCGATGGCCCGTTCGCGAGCAGAATGCTTACACGCCATGATCCAGCGGTGTGTCCCCTACTTCCTCTGTGTGTGAGCTCTTGCTAGCGACGTCCACCTTTACTTGGTTGTTTTGTTTTATTAAAAACAAGCCCCCATCAGCAGGTTCAAAAATTCTAAATTCAGCAACTCCTGTTAGTATACTTATCTTGTGACCCTTGGTGTCTCCAAGGTTGTTGGTGCACTGCCTCATTTTACGTTGGTGGTAGTAATAAATTTATAAATAGCAAAGGAGAACTTTGTGACATACATATACACTGAAGCGCCAAACAAACTGGTACAGGCATGCGTATCCAAATATAGAGACATGTAAATAGGCAGAATACGGCGCTGCGGACGGTAACGCCTATACAAGACGACAAGTGTCTGGCGCAGTTGTTAGATCGGTTACTGCTGCTACAATGACGGGTTATCAAGATTTAAGTGAGTTTGAATGTGGTGTTATAGTTGGCGCACAAGCGATAGGACACAGCATCTCAGAGGTAGCGATGAAATGGGGATTTTCCCGTGCGACCATTTCACGAGTAAACCGTGGTTATCAGGAATTCGGTAAAACATCAAATCTCCGACATCGCTGCGGCTGGAAAAACATCCTACAACAGGACCAACGACGACTGAAGAGAATCCTTCAGCTTGAAAGAATTGCAAGCCTTCCACAAATTTCTGCAGATTTCAGTGCTGTGCCATCAACAAGTGTCATCGTTCGAGCCATTCAACGAAACATCATCGATATGAGCTTTCGGAGCCGAAGGCCCTCTCGTGTACCTTTGACGACTGCACGACACAAAGTCCTACGCCTCGCCTGGGCTCGTGAACACCGACGAGCGGATGGACGTGTACGGGTTTGGGGGAACCTCATGAATCCATGGACCCTGCATGTCAGCAGGGGACTGCTCAAGTGTGGGGCGTGTGGAGTTGTCAGATATGGGACCCCTGGTACGTCTATATGACTCTGGCAGGTTACTTGTACGCAAGCATCCTGTCTGATCACCTGCATCCATTCATGTCGATTGTGCATTCCGACGGTCTTGGGAAATTCCAGCAGGACAATGCGACACCCCACACGTCGACAATTGGTGCAGAGTGGCTCCAAGAACACTCATCTGAGTTAAAACACTTCCGCTGGCCACCACACTCCCCAGACATAAACATGATTGAGTATATCTGGGATGCCTTGCAACGTGCCTTTCAGAAGAGATCTCCACCCCGTAGTACTCTTACGGATATAAGGACAGCCCTGCAGGGTTCATGGTGGTAATTCCCTGCAGCACTACTTCAGACATTAGTGGAGTCCTTGCTACGTCGTGCTGCGGCAGCGTACGTGCCCGTGGGGGCGCTACACTGTATTAGGCAGGTATACGTTTCTTTGGCTCTTCAGTGTATATTACTTCACATCCACCAGCCGTAGCGAGTGTTGCAAATGAATCTTCAGATTCACTCTGCTATTAACTGACGTGACCAGCTCAACACTGTCTTAGAACTGTCAAACACTGACCACCCTTCGCTGATGCGGCTCCTTGTACGTTCCTTTATGTAAGTATTCGAGGATGAGAGGGGATGTCATTTTATTTCACTGATTACAAAATCTAGTCAGAAGTAAAAAGAAATTGGCGGTATGAGTCCACGTATCTGTATTTCGGTGCACCGTCTCTGGCCTGCACTAATTCAGTGGGGAAGGGTGTCATGAAGCCGTTGAATCGTCTCGAAGCGCAAGCTGGGCCGCAGCTGTTTAGCTGGTCCTTGATATCCTTCTCACTGCCACTGGGACGTAGTCGACGTGCAAGATGTTCACACACATGTTCTATGAGGGACAGACTTTGCGATCTTACTGGCCACAGTAGTGAAGTGCCATGCAGACAGTTCATAGACAGATGTGCCATGTATGCCTGTTGACACTATCGCATGAGAGTTAACACGTCAGGACGCACTGTGTCTGTGACATACAGTTTTGCTGTCAGAGTTCACTCAGTCACTGTCAACCTTGCCTGATGGCTCCCCTCACAACCGTGCGAGGTAGACAGCACACTGAACTCGCATTCGGGAGGACGACGGTTCAAACCTGCATCAGGCCATCCAGATTTAGTTGTTCCGTGAATTCCCTAAACCGCTCCAGGCAAATGCCGGGATGGTTTCCTTGAAAGCGCACGGCCGATTTCCTTCCTTGCCTTTGACAAAATCCAAGTCTGTGCTCCGTCTCTAATGACCACGATATCGGCGGGACATTAAACCCAATCTTCCTTCCTTTCCTTCCTGAAGGCTCTCCACGCCAGGTCACTAGGAGCAACGCCGTTGTGCCTCTCTAAAACGTTGGAAGAACTGGACCTTTCCCCATGTCGGCACCATACTTACCAACGATGGTCATCGGGGGTAGTGAAGACTCGCTGTTAATCACTGAACGCAATTCCCCCTGCGGGTCCGGGGGTTAGAATAGGCCCGAGCTATTCCTGCCTGTCGTAAGAGGCGACTAAAAGGAGTCCCTCCCCCTCAAGGGGGTAGTTAGCGCCTGCGTCCGAAGACGGACGGTTCCACGACCTATATTTGAGGTCATTTTGGTTTTTCACTTCTTCTCGTTTCTTCCTTCCTTTGGTTGGTTCCTTTCTTTGTTCTTCTCCATCTCACTGTCTTCCTTACTCTTTCCCTTGCCTTCTTCTCCTTGCCTTCTTCTCCTTGCCTTCTTCTCCTTGCCTTCTTCTCCTTGCCTTCTTCTCCTTGCTTTCTCTGGTCTCCGCCTCGGCGTTTGAGACAGTCTGTCCTCTCTCTCTTCTTTTTCCTCTTCTTCCTTCCTCCTGTGCGCGCCTGAAGGCCGACCCACGCGTTCGTACGCGTAGCCGGTGACGGGGTAACGCGTAATTCCCCGCCCTGGGTAGACAAGTAAGGCACGCACGTACCCCCTGGTAAAGGCCAGGCCCAGGGAGGGGTGATTGCCTGAGCTGATACCTTCTGACCATGCCGGTTGGTCCCTCCGTCTGTTTCTCGGGAGGTGTGACCTGAGGTGTCAACATTCACCTAAGGCGGGAGTGCCCTCTGAGAGGGGTCCCCACAAGGAAGGAGCGCGCATCGGAGACGCTGGCAATCATGGGGGATTCCTCCGCAATGGATTTCTCTTCTTCTTCTCTCTCGACTTCTGCCCACAAACGGAAACTTGACCAGCCACCAGTGACAAAAGTACTACCGCCTGCCCCACAGTTTCTCGTCGTTTCTCGATCTGAGGACGGAAAGGATTTTTCCTCTGTCAACCCTTTTGTTATCCAGAAGGGCGTAGATGCCATAGCCGGAACTGTTAAGTCTTTTACCAGGTTGCGTAATGGTACCTTGCTACTAGAAACTGAGAGCGCCTTTCAGGCACAAAAACTGCTTCGAGCCACACTCCTGTACACGTTCCCTGTCCGGGTGGAGGCTCACTGAACTTTGAATTCGTCTCGTGGTGTGGTTTATACAAGATCACTCGACGGATTGACTGACGAGGGGATTCAGTCTTTCCTCGCTGAGCAGGGCGTGACGGCTGTCCATAGGGTCATGAGAAAGGTCAACAATGACCTTATACCGGCCCGGACACTTTTCTTGACCTTTGATAGTGTTAAGCTGCCATCGCGCATCAAAGCGGGCTACGAGGTTATTTCTGTTCGCCCCTATGTCCCGACACCTACGCGCTGCTACCAGTGTCAGCGTTTTAATCACACTCGCCAGTCTTGTTCCAATGCGGCTAAATGTGTCACTTGTGGCAGGGATGCCCATGAGGGTGACTGTCCACCTCCGTCTCCTCGTTGTGTGAACTGTCAGGGTGACCATGCAGCATCCTCCCGCGACTGTCCCATCTATAAGGAAGAACGCTGTATCCAAGAAATTCGGGTCAAAGAGAAAGTGTCCACCTCGGCTGCTCGCAAGCTATTGGCTAGTAGGAAGCCCACGCTGCTCCCAGCGGGGAAATACAGTACTGTCCTCGCCTCTCCTCGGACTACCAGGGAGGTGGCAACCCAGACATGCGATCTGACCTGCAGCACCACGGTCGTCCGTTCGGCCAGTGCTAAGATCGCGCGGTCGACGTCTCCTCTTCCTCCCGTCACCCCATAGACACAAGCCCCTTCATCAGCTTCTGCCACGACGAAGACCCAGAAGTCAGATGCACGGGCCTTCAAGAAGGAACCGTCCCGTGCAGACTTCCTACGTACCTCGACCTCCCAGCCATCGACCAGTACTTCCACCAAACGACCTTCCAAGAAGGCTCATAGGAAGCACAGTTCTCCTTCTCCGCCACGGCGCATTTCTTCTCCTGCGCCACCCAGTGGTTGCCGCCCCAGGCCGTCATCCGTTTCGCCTGGCCGCACCGCTGGTAGCCGACCATCTGGCCGTTCACCGGCGGAGGAAGCTCCCCCTCCCGGCCATCTTACCAAGATGGCCGATGAACCTATAGAACCAATGGACGATGACTGTCCGCCTACTGATAGCGGCGGCAGTGTTCGCTCGAAGCCGGGCCCTCAGCGGCCTCCGAGGTGACCCCTTCTTTCATCTTCCTTTTCTTCTTACGATGGCACTTATTCACCGGAATATTCGCAGCATTCGCTCCAACCGAGAGGACTTGAAGTTGCTGCTCCGCTTGCACCGTCCGCTCGTCGTAGCCCTCCAGGAATCGAAGCTACGCCCATGCGATCAAATTGCCTTGGCACACTACACCTCTGTGCGTTTTGACCTACCCCCTGTGGTAGGTATTCCGGCTCATGGAGGGGTTATGTTGCTGGTCCGGGATGATATTTACTACGATCCCATCACATTGCACACCGGCCTGCAGGCAGTTGCCATCCGAATTACTCTCCCCACTTTTACATTTTCCATTTGTACCGTTTACACTCCATCGTCGTCTGCCGTTACCAGGGCAGACATGATGCAAATTATTGCTCAGCTACCTACACCATTTTTGTTAACTGGAGACTTCAGTGCCCACCATCCCCTTTGGGGCTCTCCAGCATCCTGCCCGAGGGGCTCCCTGTTAGCAGACCTTTTCAACCAGCTCAGTCTTGTCTGCCTCAATACTGGCGCCCCTACTTTTCTTTCGGACACATCTCACACCTATTCCCATTTAGACCTCTCTCTATGTACTACCCAACTTGCACGCCGGTTTGAGTTGTATGCACTTTCTGATACATATTCGAGCGACCACTTCCCGTGCGTTATCCATCTCCTGCAGCATACCCCCTCTCCGTGCTCATCTAGTTGGAACATCTCCAAAGCAGACTGGGGGCTCTTTTCTTCCAGGGCGACCTTTCAGGATCAAACCTTCACAAGCTGCGATAGTCAGGTCGCACACCTCACGGAAGTCATTCTCACTGCTGCTGAATATTCCATCCCTCACCCTACTTCTTCTCCACGTCGCGCACCGGTCCCCTGGTGGACCGCAGCATGTAGAGACGCTTTACGTGCTCGTTGACGTGCTTTACGCAGCTTTAAACGCCACCCTACAGTGGCGAATTGTATCAGTTATAAACGATTACGTGCACAGTGTCGCCGTATTATTAAAGAAAGCAAGAAAGCCAGCTGGGCTGCTTTCACAAGCACCTTCAACAGTTTTACTCCTTCTTCTGTTGTCTGGGGGTAGCCTGCGCCGGCTATCTGGCACTAAGGTCCACTCACCAGTTTCTGGCGTGACGGTCGCGAATGACGTCCTTGTGGCCCCTGAGGATGTCTCCAATGCCTTCGGCCGCTTTTTCGCAGAGGTTTCGATCTCCGCTCATTACCACCCTGCCTTCCTCCCCCGAAAACAGGCAGAGGAGGCTATGCCACCTAACTTCCGCTCCTCGAATCGTGAAAGTTATAATGCCCCATTCACCATGCGGGAACTCGAAAACGCACTTGCCCGGTCACGGTGCTCCGCTCCAGGGCCTGATTCTATTCATATTCAGATGCTGAAGAACCTTTCTCCTGCGGGTAAAGGTTTCCTTCTTCGTACTTATAATCGCATCTGGATTGAGGGACATGTTCCCGCATGCTGGCGCGAGTCTGTTGTTGTACCGATTCCTAAGTCGGGGAAGAACAAGCACTTGCCTTCCAGTTATCGACCCATCTCACTTACCAGCTGTGTCTGTAAGGTGATGGAGCGAATGGTTAACTCTCGTTTGGTTTGGCTGCTCGAATCTCGACGCCTACTTACCAATGTACAATGTGGATTTCGTAGGCGCCGCTCTGCTGTTGACCATCTGGTTACCTTGTCGACCTTCATTATGAATAACTTCTTGCGGAAGCGCCCGACCGCGGCTGTGTTCTTTGATTTGGAGAAGGCATACGACACCTGTTGGAGGGCGGGCATTCTCCGCACCATGCATACATGGGGCCTTCGCGGTCGCCTCCCTCTTTTTATTCGTTCGTTTTTAATGGATCGACAGTTCAGGGTACGTGTAGGTTCTGTCCTGTCAGACACCTTTCGCCAGGAGAATGGGGTGCCACAGGGCTCAGTTTTGAGCGTCGCTCTCTTCGCCATAGCGATCAATCCAATAATGGATTGCCTCCCAGCTGAAGTATCAGGCTCCCTTTTCGTGGACGATTTTACCATCTATTGCAGCGCGCAGCGTACATGTTTCCTGGAGCACTGTCTTCAGCGTTCTCTTGACCATCTTTACTCCTGGAGTGTCGCCAATGGCTTCCGTTTTTCTGCCGAGAAGACGGTCTGTATTAACTTCTGGCGCTACAAAGAGTTTCTCCCACCGTCTTTACCACTCGGTCCCGTTGCCCTCCCATTCGTGGAGACAACAAAATTTTTAGGTCTTACATTTGACAGGAAACGTAGCTGGTCTCCACATGTGTCATATTTGGCTGCCCGTTGTACCCGTTCTCTAAATGTCCTCCGTGTTCTCAGTGGTATGTCGTGGGGAGCGGATCGAACCGTCCTACTTCGCCTATATCGGTCGATCGTCCGCTCCAAGCTGGATTATGGGAGCTTCGTATACTCCTCTGCACGGCCATCCATCTTACGCCGCCTCAACTCCATACAACATCGGGGTTTACGTCTTGCGATCGGAGCGTTTTATACTAGTCCCGTCGAGAGTCTTCATGCTGAAGCTGGTGAATTGCCACTCACCTACCGGCGCGATATACTGCTTTGGCGGTATGCCTGTCGGCTGCTGTCAATGCCCGACCACCCGTCTTATCGTTCCTTTTTTGACGACTCTCTCGACCGTCAATACGGGTTGTATGTCTCTGCCCTGCTACCCCCTGGAGTTCGCTTTCGTCGCCTCCTTCAACACTTTGATTTTTCACTCCCTGCAACCTTTCGAGTGGGCGAGAGCCACACGCCACCTTGGCTCCAGGCTCAGGTTCGCGTTCACCTTGACCTCAGCTCGCTCCCAAAGGAGGTTACCCCCCGGTTCGGTATACCACTCCCGTTTTGTCGAACTTCGTTCGAAGTTCATTAATATGACCTTCATTTATACAGATGGCTCTAAGACCAATGACGGGGTCGGGTGTTCTTTTATTGTCGGGGCACAAAGTTTTAAATACCGGCTCCATGGCCATTGTTCGGTCTTCACGGCTGAGCTCTTTGCCCTCTGCCAGGCTGTTCTTTACATCTGCCGCCACCGACATTCTGCTTATGTCATCTGCTCCGATTCCCTGAGCGCCATCCAGAGCCTCAGTGATCCGTATCCGGTTCACCCTTTCGTGCACCGGATCCAACGCTTTCTTCAGCAGCTGGTGGACGACTGTTCTCCAGTTAGCTTTATGTGGGTTCCTGGCCATGTCGGTATCCCTGGGAACGAAGCTGCAGATGCCGCGGCCAAGGCTGCGGTCCTCCAGCGTCGGACAGCTTCTTGTTGTGTCCCTTCGTCAGATTGTAGCAGGGTCATTTGTCGGCGCGTTTTATCACTGTGGCATGCCGATTGGGCTGCACTTACGGACAACAAGCTTCGGGCCTTGAAACCTCTTCCCGCGGCTTGGACGTGCTCCTCGCGCCCTTCTCAACGGGAGGAGTTCGTTTTGGCCCGGTTACGAATTGGACACTGCCGGTTCAGCCATCGCCATCTGCTGACGGCTGCGCCGGCGCCGTTCTGCCCATGTGGGCAATTGCCGACGGTCCGCCACATTTTAACGTCGTGTCCGTATTTTAACACACTGCGTCTTGATCTTGGCGTGCCATGTACTCTAGATGCCATTTTAGCGGATGACCCACGAGCAGCTGCTCGCGTTTTTCGTTTTATCAACTTGACAAACCTCTCTAAGGACATTTGATTATGCTGTTTTTTTAATCCTATGCCTGTCCGTCTGTCTTTTATCGTGTTTTCCCTTTTAGTTGCTGTTTTAAATTTGTGCCTCGCGGTGCATTCCTAACGTAGTCTGGGCGCTAATGACCGTTGAAGTTGTGCGCCCTAAAACCACAAAAAAAAAAAAAAAAAAAAAAAAAAAATACTGAACGCAATGCGGCGCCATTCTTCAACAATTCACGCTAACCTGGCCATGGTACCATTTCAGACGCAGCCATTTGTGTCGCGATATTAATGGGATCCTACACGTGGGACGGTAATTTCCTAATCTGGCGGCTGCTAGTCTCCGAATGATATAAAAAGTTGCAGGGAGTCCATTATTTGATCTCGGAGGGCAAGCACAGACTTAAAGGTGGTGGGCTGTGCTCGGTGCACAATATGGCAACTCTTCCTTATGGTGGTCAGACGTGGTCGACCGAGACTTTGACGAAGAGTTTCCTTACGTCAAGTCCCATGGAGTCCAACATCGGGCCACTTGCAAGTTTGAATGCCCCACAAATCTCAATATTTCACGATCCGACCAGCCGGCCAAATGCAGACCCAACTGAGGCCCCTTTCAAAGTCTTATCAGGTGCTGATAACGCTGTCTCAGGCGAGTACGGAGCATTTCAGCGTCCTTCACAGTGATGTGATGTGAAGCTGTTCACTAGGCCTGGTGCCAACACGAACACCACTTATGCATTCCGGTAGCTGAGGGTTGCAATGCTAATCATTTACATACCGTTCTATGGTGTACATGTGTAGGAAGTTATATTGATTTCCGACCATCTCTTCTGAGTGCTTCACTTTTTTGGTCAGGCAGTGTATTAGAATTTGGCACCTAAACAGCGAGCGGTTCTTGCTGTATAGTAGATACCTCCAGCGGCTTTCCTCACGAGCTCGGAGCCCAGATTCACTCCACTGCCTCATTTTACAGGTTCATCTGACTCGCGAGCTCTCTTTTTACGTGGCAACGATCACTATAATTTGCCTCTCAACTGCTGTCTTGGTCATTTACCGTAATGACGGATCTTGAGAGTCCACAGCTGAGGCTAACTTCGCTTGGCGTAAAATGAACAAAATACACCAAGTATGCGGCACTTTGTGACGTGAACGATCACAAGCCCAGGACAGCTCTTTGAGACCAAAGGTAACCGCAATGCAGCCTTCACCACTAGCTTATTAATTCTTTCAAGTGTCAAAAGGAACGCTGTGTCGAATGAATAGGAATTATACTGGTGTATTTGGGAGTACGAACAAGCCAGACATCCCGCGTAATTTGCGGTCCCGACACTGACGCTGGCTTTCGCTCCGCAGTTGAGTTTCGGCGCTTCGCAGAGGCCTCTTCAAATTACGGAGCCTAGCAGCCAGAGGTTCGCGTCCCCCCCCCCCCCCCCCCCCCCCTCCTTCCCCCGCTCATTTCCTCCCTCTGGAAATTTTAACCATGTGTACTCAGCAGATTAGTTCTCGTAGCCACCCGCCTGGAGCAGACTTTTCTCAAGGAAAACAATGACGGCAAGGCGACGGGTTGAATGCCCCGCAGGGGTGGTAGTGGCGTGTAAATAGCGAACCGTTGTAGCCTTCTGCGATTGCTGTTTTCGTTACAAATTGCTGACGACTCTGACTTCTGCTAACAGGCTGCACTGTTAACTGCTTTGAAACACACGAGGAAAACAGTTGTATACAATGGTTTGCAGAGTACAGATGTAGACAGCAGATTCTCATACTGACACAACTCTGCTCAGTAGGGTGTTTTGGATATGCTGCTGCTTGTGCACGGTTTTTCAAAGAGCTAAGCAAACTTACGGTAAAAAGGTCACCAGGTACTAAAGCGAGTGCAAATGGCCTCCATTATAGCGCTCCACTTAACTGAATGTGGCACTGCGTGTTGTCAAACGCGTAGCGTTTTGTAACATCGTTCGTAGCCCAGCCGTGGATTTGTCGAGAGCAGCAGAGCCAGTTTTCATCGTGTGATAGAAGGGAATATCTGGGGAAGACGGGTTTCTCGTGACGGCTGTTTTTTCCAAATGCCTGCTGGCTGGTGGCAGTGAACTGAGTGGCCTTGTGTTTTAAGCAGTGACGTAACTACAGTCTTGAGGGCTCCTCGGGCGAATACATTAATTGAATCTTCCATCCCCCTCCTCCAAACTTGTCACATCCCCCTTTCTCAACTCACCCAGACTCTTCTCTAATATTCAGCCATACCCCTTTTCTTCTCTGGTGTAATTTATTCATTTGTCGTTGATAATACACTCGATGACGTCACCACTTATCTCACACAGGAAACACAGACACTCGAAAAACATAACACAGTGGAACATATAAATTACAATGTAAAAGTTGCCAGGCATTCATTTCACATAGGCAAAACAGGAATTACTTGCCATATACTCTCCAAAGAACACATTGATGCTTTTAGACCTAACGGGCCCACAATAGTTAACCACTCCTACCTTAACACGCACAACCTAACAAGGAACCCTTTGACCGCGAGGCCGCAATAAGCCAGTGATGACGTTTACGGCAAGTTATCTACCATGCAACCGCAATAATTGCTGGCAACAGGGGGCGGGACTGGAGTTATCCAATGGTGAGCAGAGCATGAGGCGACGGAGCGTAGTTGTATTGCTTTCATCTACATCTACATGGATACTCTGCAAATCACATTTAAGTGCCTGGGAGAGGGTTCATCGAACCACCTTCACAATTCTCTATTATTCCAATCTCGTATAGCGCGCGGAAAAAACGAACACCTATATCTTTCCGTACGAGCTCTGATTCCCCGTATTTTATCAAGGTGATCGATTCTCCCCACGTAGGTCGGCGTCAACAAAATATTTTTTCATTCGGAGGAGAAAGAGAGTGATTGGAATTTCGTGAGAAGATTGCTCCAGTGACACTCTCTCCCTTATTTCACGATAATAAAAAACGTGCTACCCTTTTTTGAACTTTTTCAATGTACTCTGTAAATCCTATGTGGTAAGGATCCCACACCGCGCAGCAGTATTCTAAAAGAGGACGGACAATCGTAGTGTAGGCAGTCTCCTTAGTAGATCTGTTACATTTCCCAAGTAACCTTCTAATAAAACGCAGTTTTTGTTCAGCCGTCCCCACAACATTTTCTGTGAGGTCCTTCCAATTTAAGTTGTTCGTAATTGTAATTCCTAGGTTTTTAGTTGAATTTAAGGCTTAGTCGACGAGTAACTCACAACAGTGCTACTGTGCTACTTGTGCTGATACAAAGGGGAGCAATGGCAGCGATAAACAAAGCAAACACTACAGTTTATCTACAGTAACAGTTGCAGAAGTTGACGTTTCGTCAGAAAGGAACCAAAAAATTTCTCAGAGTGAGAAAGAAGGGGCAGGTGAAATAAATACGTATTAGCGTTTCTGCAAGATGAGTGAGTGGAATGTGTGGTGTCGTATATGCTCGACTGTGCGGACAATGTACATGAAGGGTACACTTTCTTTTTTTTTTCACTAGCTGCTTATATTTTATGACCCACCGTCTAATTTCTTATGGTGGGTCGTATATTGCCACTTAGCCGCTGTGACTGGGTCCGGGGTCCGCAGTGACTTAAAGTAACACCACACCTGCTCCCGTCCCCACTCACACCGTTGCCCGTGTCCCGCCACGTGGAGGCGGGCTCTGTTTAGATCCATTTGTTATCTTTTTTTGTGCAGCATTAGAAAAACTTATAACTAATACAAAATCAAGTAAGATATTAATAAACAAAACGAAATTAAATATTTAGAAAGAAGGAAGGAAGAGAACTGAATAGAGAAGTTATAGGTATAATATGGCCCGTCACCTGGTTGTGGGCGGCGGCCCGGGTCTTGGAATGACCCTCAAGACGCTGGCCGTTGCTCACCATGCCTTTAACATCTACCATCCTAAAAACTACCTTAACTAGAAGAGATTAGGGTACAACGATGACGACACGTGCCCAACAAGTGAGAGTGATACTGAAACAGGTGCCGAGCCATGTAGTTCATCACCCCAGTCGGAAAGGGAGCCACAAATCCCGTCTTCAGTGAGACGTAGTAGAGGACAATCGTTGTCCAAGGAGCGGATACTAAACATAATTACGTTCATGGAAAATCTCCGCAGCATAATAAAAAAATAATTATGAACAGATTTTTGAGTAAGTCCACAGGAGTATCACCGTGTAGAGCGTAAGAAAAACTGCGTATATTCAAGGGAAGACAAGAGGCACGTTTCAGGGATGTTCGTTACAATTTAGAGGATGTGCGTGATAGTAACCTATTGCGTTATGCTCATCATATAGCGCACGACATAGCTTACAGTGATTTCAAGGGAAGCAGTGGACAGTTGCGTAATTTCAAACAGTGCTACAGAATTGGAAGACGTAAGATAACGAAATTTCAAACAAAACGTCAATTTAACGATGCATATGGAGAAGAAATAAAAACTTTGAGGTTCGCCGATGACATTGTAATTCTGTCAGATACAGCAAAGGACTTGGAAAAGCAGTTGAACGGAATGGATGGTGTCTTGAAGGGAGGATATAAGATGAACATCAACAAAAGCAAAACGAGGATAATGGAATGTAGTCGAGTTAAGTCGGGTGATGCTGAGGGTATTAGATTAGGAAATGAGACACTTAAAGTAGTAAAGGAGTTTTGCTATTTGGGGAGCAAAATAACTGATGATGGACGAAGTAGAGACGATATAAAATGTAGACTGGCAATGGCAAGGAAAGCGTTTCTGAAGAAGAGAAATTTGTTAACATCGAGTATAGATTTAAGTGTCAGGAAGTTATTTCTGAAAGTATTTGTATGGAGTGTAGCCATGCATGGAACTGAAACATGGACGGTAAATAGTTTGGACAAGAAGAGAATAGAAGCTTTTGAAATGTGGTGCTACAGAAGAATGCTGAAGATTAGATGGGTAGATCACATAACTTATGAGGAAGTATTGAATAGGATTGGGGAGAAGAGAAGTTTGTGGCACAACTTGACCAGAAGAAGGGATCGGTTGGTAGGACATGTTCTGAGGCATCAAGGGATCACCAATTTAGTATTGGAGGGCAGCGTGGAGGGTAAAAATCATAGGGGGAGATCAAGAGATGAATACACTAACAGATTCAGAAGGATGTAGGTTGCAGTAGGTACTGGGAGATGAAGAAGCTTGCACAGGATAGAGTAGCATGGAGAGCTGCATCAAACCAGTCTCAGGACTGAAGACCACAACAACAACAACAACAAACTGCGAAATCGGCCCTTAAATTTGGAGACGTGATGAACTTAGCCGATTGTTCAGTGAGGGATTTGTTTCCAAATCCGACCAATCCTGATTTGAAGAGGAAATGCATATGAAAGGAATCCTGGAAATTAGAGGTATCAAGAGAGCAACTAACATCAGCGCCTTAACGCACTCGTATACAATTATCCCGGCTGTT
Source organism: Schistocerca americana (assembly GCF_021461395.2). Taxonomy (NCBI): domain Eukaryota; kingdom Metazoa; phylum Arthropoda; class Insecta; order Orthoptera; family Acrididae; genus Schistocerca; species Schistocerca americana. The sequence continues at coordinate 552,829,073 of NC_060125.1, forward strand.
AATTTGAATGATAAATTCTCTAGAAAGTTACTCATTGTGCTGCGATAAGTTGGAGATGCTCTGCCTCTGCGATTCTTTCTCGTGTGCGGTGCATGAACCTGCAAGGGTAGTAGGTGTGTGAACCTGCAAGGGCAGTAGGGAATATTTACGTCACATCAAGCAAGAGTGCGAAAATGAGCGCAAGAGAATTGCAATTATGGTATGAGCGCTGATTTTGGCCGATAGCTGGTCAAAATAACTTGCTTTTGACTTGATTCCTGGTCTGAGTATCAAAATTGTACTCCTATAGAGCAAATTATCACTCCTGAAAAGTGTGTGACATTGCAGTTCACACCGCCTGGAACCACTGTCTATAAAAAATTTTGTTGCACTCTCTGCTGTTACGCCTTAAAGGACGGCCAGTTTCGCGATAAGCTCCACGACACATTGTTTCGCATTCGGTTTTACGCCATCACATTCCGTCACTTCTCATCACCCCGTAACACCAGTATGTTGTATGTACATTTTTTACGAGTTCGCCTTCGATCTTAACAATGCGAACCTTTGTGATCACTGTGGAGCGTCATTTTTCATTCGGTGTTCGTATTGCAACTTAATTCTTTGTCGTGAACATTTCTTGACTGTCGACGATGCCCATTTTGTGAAGTGTAATACATACATTCCATAGAAGATTGATCGCTGCATCTCTGAGACACTCATTTTTCTGTCGCTTTCCTGATGCGCATGATGAGTCATTGTTGTTGTTGTGGTCTTCAGTCCTGAGACTGGTTTGATGCAGCTCTCCATGCTACTCTATCCTGTGCAAGCTTCTTCATCTCCCAGTACCTACTGCAACCTACATCCTTCTGCTTAGTGTATTCATCTCTCGGTCTCCCTCTACGATTTTTACCCTCCACGCTGCCCTCCAATGCTAAATTTGTGATCCCTTGATGCCTCAAAACATATCCTACCAACCGATCCCTTCTTCTAGTCAAGTTGTGCCACAAACTTCTCTTCTCCCCAATCCTATTCAATACCTCGTCATTAGTTACGTGATCTACCCACCTTATCTTCAGCATTCTTCTGTAGCACCACATTTCGAAAGCTTCTATTCTCTTCTTGTCCATACTAGTTATCGTCCATGTTTCACTTCCATACATGGCTACACTCCATACAAATACTTTCAGAAACGACTTCCTGACACTTAAATCTATACTCGATGTTAACAAATTTCTCTTCTTCAGAAACGATTTCCTTGCCATTGACAGTCTACAATTTATATCCTCTCTACTTCGACCATCATCAGTTATTTTACTCCCTAAATAGCAAAACTCCTTTACTACTTTAAGTGTCTCATTTCCTAATCTAATTCCCGCAGCATCACCCGATTTAATTTGACTACATTCCATTATCCTCGTTTTGCTTTTGTTAATGTTCATCTTATATCCTCCTTTCAAGATACTGTCCATTCCGTTCAACTGCTCTTCCAAGTCCTTTGCTGTCTCTGACAGAATTACAATGTCATCGGCGAACCTCAAAGTTTTTACTTCTTTTCCATGAATTTAATTACCTACTCCGAATTTTTCTTTTGTTTCCTTTACTGCTTGCTCAATATACAGATTGAATAACATCGGGGATAGGCTACAACCGTGTCTCACTCCCTTCTCAACCGCTGCTTCCCTTTCATGCCCCTCGACCCTTATAACTGCCATCTGGTTTCTGTACAAATTGTAAATAGCCTTTCGCTCCCTGTATTTTACCCCTGCCACCTTTAGAATGTGAAAGAGAGTATTCCATTCAACATTGTCAAAAGCTTTCTCTAAGTCTACAAATGCTAGAAACGTATGTTTGCCTTTTCTTAATCTTTCTTCTAAGATAAGTCGTAAGATTAGTATTGCCTCACGTGTTCCAACATTTCTACGGAATCCAAACTGATCTTCCCCGAAGTCCGCTTCTACCAGTTTTTCCATTCGTCTGTAAAGAATTCGCGTTAGTATTTTGCAGCTGTGACTTATTAAGCTGATAGTTCGGTAATTTTCACATCTGTCAACACCTGCTTTCTTTGGGATTGGAATTATTATATTCTTCTTGAAGTCTGAGGGTATTTCATCTGTCTCACCTCCCCACCAACGGCAAGGTCCATGGTTCATGGGGGGGGGGGGGGGGGGGATTAGTCATTAGCAACTAATATTTTTTCTGTCGTAATTGTTAACACTTTCAAATGAGCCTTACTGTGGATTGAACTTGCGACTTCGGACTCAAGGCGTTCCTTGTAAGTGACATGCACAACAGCCTAACTGTACTCCACACAGAAAACCATGGTGTAAAAAACAAAACAACAAAAAAAAACTCGATCTACTAGATCAATCAGAAATTAAAGTTACACATAGAAAAATCTTCTGAAAGCATGGTGAATGAGCAAACAGTTCAGCAGCCACGATTGTTTCAGTAATTTTAAAAGTTTATTTTTTCCTAAAGAAACAAATATGTAACAGTGCAAACATTTGAAAACCTACAACCACATTCGACGTACCTACAAATATTTGTTTCATAAATAATATCTCCGTATGAAAAGTAATATAATTGCTTTGTATCTTCTTTGAAATAATAGTACCTGTGTATTTGTAGAAATGCACCGTCTCATCATCATCATCATTTAAGACTGATTATGCCTTTCAGCGTTCAGTCTGGAGCATAGTCCCCCTTATAAAATTCCTCCATGATCCCCTATTCAGCGCTAACATTGGTGCCTCTTCTGATGTTAAGCCTATTACTTCAAAATCATTCTTAACCGAATCCAGGTACCTTCTCCTTGGTCTACCCCGACTCCTCTTACCCTCTACTGCTGAAACCATGAGTGTCTTTACATTTGAAATTCTTTGACTAGTTTGAATTTGGGTTTACAAATATGCAGTAGAATGGAAAGTGTGTTTATGTACATAAACATGTTTGTACATACTGTCATTCAAAACACTGTACCCTTTACTGGAAACGGTAAGTTATTTTTAAATTTGCCTTAGTTTTATAAATTTACATCCACCATGTGCCACTTTCTAACTTACCGTCGTAGGCTTACCAGAATTACGCTGAATCCGAAGAAAATGGATGTAGCCTGTCAAAGCACCTGAAGATGAGCCCCAGGATCGAAATACATCGTGCATCGAAATAAAATCATGTTTGTGACTGAAGGCGGTTGTTCTCCAAATGGCTCTGAGCACTGTGCGGCTTAACTTCTGAGGTCATCAGTACCCTAGACTTAGAACTAATTAAACCTAACTAACCTAAGGACATCACACACATCCATGCCCGAGGCAGGATTCGAACCTGCAACCGTAGCTGCCACGCGGTTCAGACTGAAGCGCCTAGAACCGCACGGCCACACCGGCCGGCTGGTTGTTCTTCATTTTACTGCTTCAAGAATTTGTCAAAATATCTTTCGATGCTACTAGCTATTTCTAACAGCTACGTTCGTAGGAGTTCATATGCAACTCCAACGCCCCTACTATGAAAGGCCTATGAAGACCTATGAAGCTGCGTTGGATTTTACAAGTACTTTGCACTGAATTATTAAAAGAGCAACGAATCTTTAGGATTCGATTTTATTTTTAAGACTCACTGCTACGCTTCATTTATAGCATTTCTTATTCGTAGCAATTATGGCTATTGGGGACGTAAGGGCGTCAACGAATCTTTAAGTGCCTACATGACGTCGTACGGCTCAGACCAACACGTTAGTTGTAATGGCTTCCGTGTTACATTGAAAGTTCTCACAAACAAGTTTTTGAATCCTGTCAACGTAACACAATGTAGCCAAACAATGTGTTGAAATTCTGGTCATTGATGCTCTTGGTATTCACAGCAAAAAGCCAGGTAACACTTAGTTTGACACTTTTCGATTAAAATTATGTGCGTGCCCAGTAACCCCTGTCGTCTGTCTGTGCCACCTATCAGGTAGGCTGTTGTTTCCCGCTGTAAGGTGTTTCCTCTTAGAGTCGATTCATCTGTTTCCTGGCTCGACAGTTGCCTATATGCTCCTTTGTTCGTTTAATAACGTAAAGCTATATTCCATTTCTCCACGGAAGTTATCGGAATATGTATCGACAGAATATGTATCGACAGAAACGTTCAAAAATGGCTCTGAGCACTATGGGACTCAACTGCTGAGGTCATTAGTCCCCTAGAACTTAGAACTAGTTAAACCTAACTAACCTAAGGACATCACAAACATCCATGCCCGAGGCAGGATTCGAACCCGCGACCGTAGCGGTCTTGCGGTTCCAGACTGCAGCGCCTTTAACCTCACGGCCACTTCGGCCGGCGACAGAAACGTATCTGGATCATCATCTGGTATGGCTATCAGCTTTCCTCGAATTGATATTGGTAATTTAGACTTGACGATCATAATTACATCTTTACTATTAATAGGGGTATTCCAATACCGGATTTTGCAAAGATATTTTTCGAAGTACTTTCTCAGGGTACTATTCCTGGGGTCAAATTGTTCTGCGTTATAAACTTCTTTACGAAGGCGCTTCTGAACACCTTGGCTCCAAAATTTGTTGAGGAAACGGTGCTCAAACTCGTCTTATGTCCGACACGTATCAACCATTTCGGTTCCCCATATTGCCGATTCGCCACCTTTATATCCGGCAACAAATTGGATACGCTGTCTATCGGTCAACGAATTTGGAAAAATGCCAGAGAATCCACGAAGAAAAACAAAGTTTTATCATGCTTTCTTCGTTCATCATTTGCACTACTGAGTCAGATTCTCGGTTTCCATGACTAACTGAAATATGTGGTGGTGAAGTGTGCTGATTAGATACAACAGGTATTGGGAACTGCCGAAATAATTCATCTTTTTCCTCTGAAGCTAAAGAGGTAGGGTAATTCGGTCTGTGTGTTCGGGAACTACTACTCACTTGTGCCTTCAAGTTATTTAGTTGTTCCGTTACCTCTTGCTTCCAATTTGGCATTTCTTGCTGAAGGGTACGCCTAATGCTGCCGAGTTAAGACATTACAGTATCTCCGGAGCTTCCAGGAGCTGCAAAGATACTAAGACCGGTTGCTTTCACAGTCTCTAATTGGTCTTTGTTAATTTTATTTTAGACAAATTTGTCCTTTCCAGCAATCCAGTTCTCATACTTTCCTCGAAATTCTCTCTCATGACTATCTAGCCTCTCTTGTACTTTTGTTTCAGTTTATAGAGTCAAATTTGACATTCCCGCGGTTAATTTTTCTACCTGCGTAGTTACTCTGTCTAATCTATGATTAACTGTGGTTACAGAGTCGGTTATGTATCGGATGTCAGTTGTCTCCCTTTGCATGCTAGCTAAAGCGTCATTCAGTTCGGAAATTATTCCACTTCGCATTTGAGAAACTGCATCCTTAAATTGATTTGCTATTTCGTTTGCTACGTCTTCTCTCACAGTTTTTATTTCTTCGCCTACTGTGGAAAGTTTATCTTCAAGCGAGCCTAACATTTGTCTATTTTCCTCCATCAAATCTTCTTTCATTTGACGATTTCCGTCTTTCATTTGACGATTTTCGTCTTTCAAAGTCTTTCGAATGGAATTCACCATTTGGCGATTTTCCTCTTTCATTTGGCGATTTCCGTCCTGCGTCATTTGACTTATTTGATTCAGTAGATGTTTGAATACATCGTCTGTCACTACCCCTGGATTACTTTCACCTGCTTCCCTTGTAACCGGTATATGGCTGCGATTACTAGTGGCAGAAACTGTGGTGACTTTGTCTAGTTCAGTAACATTATGGTGTGAGGCACCAAAGTCCATAATATTTCCTACTTCACTTTCTACAGTTGTTTCGATTGGTGTCTCAGCCCTACTAATTATCCTGCGGCACCGTAAGCGACACGACACTTCACTCGTTTCATTCTGTTCATTTGAATCTAGAGATGACATTTTATCGTCTGCCATAGCTCACTTATTTACAAACAGTAAGTCAATGAAGTTCGTTTGAGTTACGCCCGTCAGCTGTCGACAGAGATGTAGTTTATTGGTAGCGAGTCGGTTGTCACTGCTCCGTCACAAGATCGGAATGTCGAGAGTTGCACGTCACGAGAACAAGTGATTATTCTGGACCATAAAGGAAGTATGGCTGCACACGGATCAAAATAAATGAAAACCAATACTGGTCAGCTCCGTGAAACGGCAGCGGATATTTAAAAACAACTGATACACAATACACAACAATGGAATTTAAGCAATCGTTAAAGAAATGCCCAATCTACTAAATGCAAAGAATTAGATTTGAAGCAAATTTTCTACTGCAACTACTAAAGATCGTCACAAATTGATTAATGACGACTGAACCTAAGGAAGCTTGGCTACGGCTGACAAATTTTAACTTACGTTGCTGATGACTGCCTTCGGCGATGCAACAAGATTTTCGCACAAATTCCGTTCCAAAAAATCTATTTTCCGCAAATTTCTCTGATTGCCTTATCTCGTTTGTTCGCTCGATGGAAATTTTATTGGAGGGTGTTTGATGCATGTAACAAATCAAAAGTACAAGATCAGCTACAATTCTTTATGAAAATTTCCACAATGCTTATCTTACTGAAAAATGTTTATTCCTTTGCGCAGTACACGAGTTTTTTAATTCATGTCCCGGTTCAGAGGCGCCAATTATAACAATATGTTTACTTTTGTGTGATAACATACAGCTATAATCGGCGGTGGAAATAGATTTGCAGGGAAAAGCACATAATGATACCTATATTTTAGGCCAATAGACATAACTAGTTATTGTAGTGGTTTTGAATGCCTTTACTGGTCAGGGCTAAATGACTACTGAAAATATAATTGTTTTTGGATAGCTCAACATGAATTTACTAAGGGACCGAAGTTTATCATGCATTTACCAGTAGAATAAGGTGATGAGAAACTATTTCGCCGTATGCAACTTCCGTCCGATTACGACGAAACAATTTGTGACTGTGAACCATCAAAATTTGCAGAAACATAAAAGAAAATTAAATACGGTATCTATGGTCATGAAGTAGTGAGACATAGGTTCGATACTAAATAATTGCCGGCTGTAGTGGCCTAGCGGTTCTAGGCGCTTCAATTTGGAACCGCGCGACCGCTACGGTCGCAGGTTCGAATCCTGCCTCGGGCATGGATGTGTGTGATGTCCTTAGGTTACTTAGGTATAAGTAGTTCTGAGTTCTAGGGGACTGATAACCTCCGATGTTAAGTCCCATAGTGCTCAGAGCCATTTGAACCATTTTACTAAATAATTAGTCCATACACAAGTTGCATTTAACTTTGAATTTATGGCAGTCGATATATAACGAACTTACATCTTTTAACATTTCCAGACACACGTCGCACAATATAGCTTCTCACATGAATCTACTGCTATGCCGTATGGCAGTTTCACATTACACTAAAGTAATATTTTTAAACAATAATAATACGGTGGCAAGACATGCGTGTCTGACACAAATTACGAGAGACGGAAGAGTGAGTAACTGTTCATCGAGAATATCTCGTACATCAAAAAATGTGCAAAAATGTTCTTCTTTTGTCCGCCTTTCGCGTAGCGGCTTTCAAAGTCAATAGCTCAGTGTATCTCTGACGGCGCTTCCACAATAAACACGTCATGTAACAGGACGTTATTTGCTGACTGTAGCTGTTGCCGAGCGACTGCTCCGTTAGTGAATGATTTAAAATGGTCACATAATGTTAGAATGCAGTTCAGAATGCTCGCCAAGGTATATCCGCATCTCAGGAACGATAAAAAATTTTCGTTCGAAGGTTGTACCGTACAGTCCAGAATCGGTATGCCGATCAGAGGAGAGACCAGGACTACTGGGCGAGTGTTAGAGTATCTCGCACTTGAGTTGGCGTAAATTCTGCAATACGACAATTGCGGTATGGGGACGTGCGTTATCATGAAGCAGAAGCATCCCATGGCGCACAATTCCACCACGTTGGTTTGCAACAGACATGCTGCCCCACACACGTTCTTCATTTTCCGATGGATGTGTACCGGCGATTGTCCTTCAGCAGCCAAGAAAAGAATAACACCACGTTGGTCCTGTTTGGACACATTTGGTAATATCGTCCCCATAGTTCCCTTTTGCGCATTTACCGCACGCACATCGTAAAAACACTAATCCGTTGCCTACATATCGGTGCTCATATAACCGAATCTTAGTTGCACTACGTTGCATTTACTCTGCAGCAATGCTCTCTAACGGAAATTTTTTTGATCGCCCCTTGTAGAATATTTAGTCATGTGCAGATGGACATGGGTACTTCAAAGAAAGCGGCAGAAAAACTTATTTCAGCTTTTTGTTTTTGAATTTTTTCTTTGGGTTGTAGAAGCCCTCTTGTCCTGGGAGGTCCCCGTGGCATTTCCCCCGTTGGCTTCGCCTGCTTACGGGACTAGTTTTAGGGCCACGCGCTGCCTCACGTGTACTTCTGCATCTACATACACACTCCGCAATCCACCACCGGAGGGTACCTCGTACCACAACTAGCATCTTCTCTCCCATTTCCACTCCCAAACAGAACGAGGGAAAAATGACTGCCTATATGCCTCTGTACGAGCCCTAATCTCTCTTATCTTTGTTGTCTTTCCGTGAAATGTAAGTTGGCGGCAGTAAAATTGTACTGCAGTCAGCCTCAAATGCTGGTTCTCTAAATTTCCTCAGTAGCGATTCCCGAAAAGAACGCCTCCTTTCCTCTAGAGACTCCCACCCGAGTTCGTGCAGCATTTCCGTAACACTCGCGTGATGATCAAACCTACCAGTAACAAATCTAGCAGCCCGCCTCTGAATTGCTTCTATGTCCTCCCTCAATCCGACCTGATAGGGATCCCAAACAACTTGACTGCTGTTGGTGACGCCTCCGGGTCGTATGGCCGTGGTGCGTGAAACTTTTCTGTTCCTAACGTTTCTTCCAGAGCTGCGAGGGAATCTTATAATTCCTTCGAGTCTCGCCGACTGACGGGTCGGCGGCTGCAGTGTCTAGAGAAGAGCGACATTTTATTGCCCTTGTTAGATGTCGGAGTAGTAACCTTGTGGCTTTACCTCCTACAAAACAGTACATACTGGAAAAGCGATTAATTACTGGATAATATGTCGTCCTTAACTTGTTACTAAATGGTAGCTGTTGTTGTAGCTTTTTTTTCCACTGTTGGGCAGAACGTCGGAGAGCGAGTTGAGTACTATGGAAAAAGGGCGTGTTCGAAGTTTACACTTGATCTCGAGACATAATCCTTGTAAGGGACAAAATTATCGGAAGTCGTCCATCAAAGATAAAACTTATCCCTGGATTCTGTAGAGCTACTGTCCAATAGTCACTAACTTTTATGGCTTTTGTTCGTTTATACTTATCTCATGTCTATATATATAGAGTTAAGACACAGAAAAACGACGCACAACGAAGAGACGGAAATCGGTAGATGTGATGTATCTGAAAGACAAACAAATGATTACAATTTCAGAAAAATTGCATAATTTATTCAAGAGATACACCAATTGAGCAAGGCAGTAACACATTGCTCCACCTCTGGGCATTATGGAAGCAGTTATACGGCTCTGCATTGACTCATAAGTGTAGTTGGGTGTCCTGCTGAGGGACATCGTGGTAAACTCTGTCCAATTGACGCTTTAGTTAGTCCAAATCTTGAACTGGTTGGAGGTCCGTGTTCATAATGCTCCCAATGTCCTCAAGTGGAGAGAGATTCGGCGACGTTGCTGGCAAAGTTAGATCTTGGCAAGCACAAAGGTAAGCAATAGGAACTCTCGCCGTGTGCGGGTGGGCATTATCGTGCTGAAATGTTAGCCAAGGATGACTTGCCATCGAGGGCAACAAAACGGGACGTAAAACATCGTCGACATACCGCTGTGCTATCAGACTGCCGCGTATGACAACCAGAGGGGTGTTCGCTGTTGAGTGGAGCAGCGCCCCCAGGCGGCGGCCGGGCTGGCACCGCTGTCTGGCCCGCCTCCAGACACATCTTCGTTCGTCGTCGGGCCTCAGTTCGAAGCGGGACTCGTCACTGAACTTAGTTCTACTCCAGTCAGTGTGTCTGTAGATGCCGAGCCGAATAAGTGCTTGCACAAGGGCCCGAGGTGGACCAACGCGCTGTTGACGCTCAATTTGTGAAGCTCTTTCTCTTCAATAAATCATCCAATTTTTCTGAGACTATAATCATTTGTTTGTCCCAACATGCGCATCACATCTTCGTCCCTTTCGGGCTATTCATTCGTGGTGCGTCGTTTTTTTTTTTCTTTTTCCTTCTATCTTCTTTTTTGTCTTAGAGTGTATTTCGAAGTCTTCTCTGCATAGCCACGGATAAATAGAGGGTGACAGTTACTGAACTATATGAAATACAATCGTCATAACTTCTGAACGGTTTGCGTTAGGACGTTCAAACTGCACACTTGTCCGCATGGCATGATGGGAAGTAGTATATTTAGTATGTGTAGTTTAGCGACGAAGCCGACTTGCATTTGGATGAGTTCGTCAATCAGCAAAATTGGTACATTTTGGGGACTGAAAATCCGCATTTTGCGACTGAGAAGTCTCTCCATCTTCAACGGGTGACTGTGTGGTGTCCAGTGTCCAGTCACGAAATAATAGGTGCGATATTCCCAGATGGCTCGGTGACTACCGAAGAGCACGTGAAGATTTTGTAGGATGATTTTGTCCCCATTATCCAAAGTGACCCTGATTTCGACAATATGTGGTTCGTGCAAGACGGAGCTTGACTGCATCGGAGCAGGAGAGTGTTTGATGTCCTGAAGGAGCACTTTGGGGACCGCATTCTCGCGCTGGGGTACCCAGAGGCCACTGGCATCGGCTTCGATTGGCGTTCATATTCTCCTGATTTGAACACATGCGACTCCTATTTGTGGGGCTCTATTAAAGACAAGATGTACAGCAATAACTCCAAAACCATTGCTGAGCCACCGAGCGAGGTGACGCAGCGGTTAGCACACTGGACTCGCATTCGGGAGGACTACGGTTCTATCCCGCGTCCGGCCATCCTGATTTAGGTTTTCCGTGACTTCTCTAAATCTCTCGAGGCAAATGCCGCGATGGTTCCTTTGAAAAGACACAGCCTACTTCCATCCTCGTCCTTCCCTAATCCGATGAGACTGATAACCTCGCTGTGGTCTCCTCCCCCAAAACAACGCAACCATTGCTGAGCTGAAAACAGCCATTCAGGAGGTCATCGATAGCGTAGATGTTTCGACGTTTCAGCGGCTCGTGCAAAATTTCGCTATTCGTCTGCGCCACATCATCGCCAATGATGGAAGGCACATCGAACATGTCACGAACTAAATCCGAATATCTGTACTGACGTTTGTTGTTGTTGTGGTCTTCAGTCCTGAGACTGGTTTGATGCAGCTCTCCATGCTACTCCATCCTGTGCAAGCTTCTTCATCTCCCAGTACCTACTGCAACCTACATCCTTCTGAATCTGTTTATTATATTCATCTCTTGGTCTCCTTCTACGATTTTTACCCTCCACGCCGCCCTCCAATACTAAATTGGTGATCCCTTGATGCCTCAGAACATGTCCTACCAACCAATCCCTTCTTCTTCTGAAGTTGCGCCACAAACTTCTCTTCTCCCCAATCCTATTCAATACCTCCTCATTAGTTATATGATCTACCCATCTAATCTTCAGCATTCTTCTGTAGCACCACATTTCAAAAGCTTCTATTCTCTTCTTGTCCAAACTAGTTATCGTCCATGTTTCACTTCCATACATGGCTACATTCCATACAAATTCTTTCAGAAACGACTTCCTGACACTTAAATCTATACTCGATGTTAACAAATTTCTCTTCTTCAGAAACGCTTTCCTTGCCATTGCCAGTCTACATTTTGTAACCTCTCTACTTCGACCATCATCAGTTATTTCCTTTACTACTTTAATTGTCTCATTTCCGAATCTAATTCCCTCAGCATCAACCGACCTAATTCGACTACATTCCATTATCCTCGTTTTGCTTTTCTTGACGTTCATCTTATACCCTTCTTTCAAGACACTGTCCATTCCGTTCAAGTGTTCTTCCAAGTCCTTTGCTGTCTCTGACAGAATTAGAATGTTATCGGCGAACCTCAAAGTTTTTATTTCTTGTCCATGGATTGTAATACCTACTCCGAAATTTTCTTTTGTTTCCTTTTCTGCTTGCTCAATATACAGATTGAATAACATCGGGGATAGGCTACAACCCTGTCTCACTCCCTTCCCAAACACTGCTTCCCTTTCTACATCTACATCTACATCTATACTCCGCGAGCCACCTTACGGTGTGTGGCGGAGGGTACTTATTGTACCACTATCTGATCCCCCCTTCCCTGTTCCATTCACGAATTGTGCGTGGGAAGAACGACTGCTTGTAAGTCTCCGTATTTGCTCTAATTTCTCGGATCTTTTCGTTGTGATCATTACGCGAGATATATGTGGGCGGTAGTAATATGTTGCCCATCTCTTCCCGGAATGTGCTCTCTCGTAATTTCGATAATAAACCTCTCCGTATTGCGTAACGCCTTTCTTGAAGTGTCCGCCACTGGAGCTTGTTCAGCATCTCCGTAACGCTCTCGCGCTGACTAAATGTCCCCATGACGAATCGCGCTGCTTTTCGCTGGATCATGTCTATCTCTTCTATTAATCCAACCTGGTAAGGGTCCCATACTGATGAGCAATACTCAAGAATCGGACGAACAAGCGTTTTGTAAGCTACTTCTTTCGTCGATGAGTCACATTTTCTTAGAATTCTTCCTATGAATCTCAACCTGGCGCCTGCTTTTCCCACTATTTGTTTTATGTGATCATTCCACTTCAGATCGCTCCGGATAGTAACTCCTAAGTATTTTACGGTCGTTACCGCTTCCAATGATTTACCACCTATGGCATAATCGTACTGGAATGGATTTCTGCCCCTATGTATGCGCATTATATTACATTTATCTACGTTTAGGGAAAGCTGCCAGCTGTCGCACCATGCATTAATCCTCTGCAGGTCCTCCTGGAGTACGTACGAGTCTTCTGATGTTGCTACTTTCTTGTAGACAACCGTGTCATCTGCAAATAGCCTCACGGAGCTACCGATGTTGTCAACTAAGTCATTTATGTATATTGTAAACAATAAAGGTCCTATCACGCTTCCCTGCGGTACTCCCGAAATTACCTCTACATCTGCAGATTTTGAACCGTTAAGAATGACATGTTGTGTTCTTTCTTCTAGGAAATCCTGAATCCAATCACAAACCTGGTCCGATATTCCGTAAGCTCGTATTTTTTTCACTAAACGTAAGTGCGGAACCGTATCAAATGCCTTCCTGAAGTCCAGGAATACGGCATCAATCTGCTCGCCAGTGTCTACGGCACTGTGAATTTCTTGGGCAAATAGGGCGAGCTGAGTTTCACATGATCTCTGTTTGCGGAATCCATGTTGGTTATGATGAAGGAGATTTGTATTATCTAAGAACGTCAATTATTCTACAACAGATTGACGTAAGCGAAATAGGCCTATAATTATTCGCATCTGATTTATGACCCTTCTTGAAAATGGGAACGACCTGCGCTTTCTTCCAGTCGCTAGGTACTTTACGTTCTTCCAGCGATCTACGATAAATTGCTGATAGAAAGGGGGCAAGTTCTTTAGCATAATCACTGTAGAATCTTAAGGGTATCTCGTCTGGTCCGGATGCTTTTCCGCTACTAAGTGATAGCAGTTGTTTTTCAATTCCGATATCGTTTATTTCAATATTTTCCATTTTGGCGTCCGTGCGACGGCTGAAGTCAGGGACCGTGTTACGATTTTCCGCAGTGAAACAGTTTCGGAACACTGAATTCAGTATTTCTGCCTTTCTTCGGTCGTCCTCTGTTTCGGTGCCATCGTGGTCAACGAGTGACTGAATAGGGGATTTAGATCCGCTTACCGATTTTACATATGACCAAAACTTTTTAGGGTTCTTGTTTAGATTGTTTGCCAATGTTTTATGTTCGAATTCGTTGAATGCTTCTCTCATTGCTCTCTTTACGCTCTTTTTCGCTTCGTTCAGCTTTTCCTTATCAGCTATGATTCGACTACTCTTAAACCTATGATGAAGCTTTCTTTGTTTCCGTAGTACCTTTCGTACATGATTGTTATACCACGGTGGATCTTTCCCCTCGCTTTGGACCTTAGTCGGTACGAACTTATCTAAGGCGTACTGGACGATGTTTCTGAATTTTTTCCATTTTTGTTCCACATCCTCTTCCTCAGAAATGAACGTTTGATGGTGGTCACTCAGATATTCTGCGATTTGTGCCCTATCACTCTTGTTAAGCAAATATATTTTCCTTCCTTTCTTGGCATTTCTTATTACACTTGTAGTCATTGATGCAACCACTGACTTATGATCACTGATACCCTCTTCTACATTCACGGAGTCGAAAAGTTCCGGTCTATTTGTTGCTATGAGGTCTAAAACGTTAGCTTCACGAGTTGGTTCTCTAACTATCTGCTCGAAGTAATTCTCGGACAAGGCAGTCAGGATAATGTCACAAGAGTCTCTGTCCCTGGCTCCAGTTCTGATTGTGTGACTATCCCATTCTATGCCTGGTAGATTGAAGTCTCCCCCTATTACAATAGTATGATCACGAAACTTCTTCACGACGTTCTGCAGGTTCTCTCTGAGGCGCTCAACTATTACGGTTGCTGATGCAGGTGGTCTATAGAAGCATCCGACTATCATATCTGACCCACCTTTGATACTTAACTTAACCCAGATTATTTCACATTCGCATTCGCTAATAACTTCACTGGATATTATTGAATTATTTACTGCTATAAATACTCCTCCACCATTGGCGTTTATCCTATCCTTGCGGTATATATTCCATTCTGTGTCTAGGATTTCGTTACTGTTCACTTCCGGTTTTAACCAACTTTCCGTTCCTAATACTATATGCGCACTATTTCCTTCAATAAGAGATACTAATTCAGGAACCTTGCCCTGGATACTCCTGCAGTTTACCAATATTACGTTAACTTTTCCTGTGTTTGGTCTCTGAGGACGGACGTTCTTTATCAACGATGATAATGTCCTCTCTGGTAAGCCGTCAGGTATTTTATCGTTTCGCCCAAGGGGGGGTCCCTCTAACCTAAAAAACCCCCGTGTGCACGCCACACGTACTCTGCTACCCTAGTAGCTGCTTCCGGTGTGTAGTGCACGCCTGACCTGTCTAGGGGGGCCCTACAGTTCTCCACCCAATAACGGAGGTCGATGAATTTGCAACCATTATAGTCGCAGAGTCGTCTGAGCCTCTGGTTTAGACCCTCCACACGGCTCCAAACCAGAGGACCGCGATCGACTCTGGGCACTATGCTGCAGATATTAAGCTCAGCTTGCACTCCGCGTGCGATGCTGGTTGTCTTCACCAAATCAGCCAGCCGCCGGAAGGAACCAAGGATGGCCTCAGAACCCAAGCGGCAGGCGTCATTCGTTCCGACATGTGCTACTATCTGCAGCCGGTCACACCCAGTGCGTTCAATAGCTGCCGGAAGGGCCTCCTCCACATTACGGACGAGACCCCCCGGCAAGCACACCGAGTGCACACTGGCATTCTTCCCCGACCTACCCGCTATTTTCCTGAGGGGCTCCATAACTCGCCTAACGTTGGAGCTCCCTATAACTAATAGGCCCGCCCTCTGTGACTGTCGGGACCTTGCCGGAGAATCGGCCACTGGCCCAACAGGCGAGGCATCCTGTGGTGGCTCGGAAACGATGTCATCACCACTAGGAAGCACCCCGTACCTGTTGGAAAGGGGTAAGGCAGCTGCCACGCGGCCAGATCCCACCTTCGCCTTTCGGCCAGGCACGCGCGAGCCCACCACTGTCCGCCATTCACCCTGGAGTGATGGCTGACCGGTAAGATGCTCACTGCCGGAAGACGCAGCGACATCAGGGGTTCCATGTGATTCCAAGGCCACCGAAGTAGGCATAGGTCTCACCACAGTTGCCCCAACGCCACTACGAGCCGACGCCTGCGCCTCGAGCTCGATGAGCCTAACAGACAAAGCCTCCACCCGCCCCTGAAGAGTGGCCAATTCTCCTTGCGTCCGCTCACAACAACCACAGTCCCTACACATGACTATGTTTACCCGACTCTATACGGTGACAAATTCCCAAGATAATCTTCTGATGAGCTACTCTGATAATCAAGAAACACTCACTGAAATACGAGACGCGAAAACTACGGTAGGTTTTCCCAGAAAAACTATTTAAAAGCTAAGCGCAGCAAATAAGTACAAAAACGCTTTATACAAACAGTACTCGCTGCTGCTGGTGCTCTCGCTCTGGCTGTCACAAGACAACTGCTGATTCAAGTGACTAGTGGCTAACGGCCGCGAAACAAACAAAAGACGGTTTTAGGGCGCTTTCTGTTCTAAACGATCAAGAAAACACTAAGAAATCTAACACGAAAACTACGTAAAGTTTTATCAAGAACTGTTAGTTACTATGCAGAGCAGATAAACACAAATAGAATCCCTTCCTTAGTGGAAGGTCGTAAACAAAATGCAAAATAAACGCTTTATACAAACAGTACTCGCTGCTGCTGGTGCTCTCGCTCTGGCTTTTGTCGAATAAAGTACGTGCACTCCGTAGTTTGTAACTAATTTTCGTTTGTTCCATATAGTTCAGTAATTGTCCCATGTAGTTGTAGTCAGATAAAATGTTGTGGTTTCGGAAAGCTTCACTTCATGATTCCCTGACGAAGAAAATGCTTTATTTTCTATTTACCTTAGTGGGCAAACCGTTGTATGTTTTTTTCGGCCAGCCTCGTATGTCCTCTCAGCCGTGTATTCACGCTTCTGTCAGTAGTTCCAATGTAGATATCTACAGTTAAGTTTTATCTCTGCCCATCACGTGTAAATTTGGACCACACCAGTTATTGACAGGTCTGACCAGTCGGTCGTCGAGTCTCAGTGAAATCAGGTGCACCTACGAAGCAGCATCAGGCCAAACGTTAGGAACGGGATAGTTTCGTGTCCGACCCGCAGCAGCCACTGACTCGCCTGCAGCTGAGACGTGCCGGCTGGTGTTGCAGTGTGCCAGGACAGCGGCGCGACGCCGGCCGGCCGCTTCCACCCGGGCCTGTGGTCGGGCAAGCGGTGGTCGTGCTGCCGCGGGCCCGCCCGCCACTGCGACGGCTGCGAGCCCTGCTCCGCCTGGGACGCGAACCCCGGACCCGCGGCCGCTCCCGCGCTCGCCCTCGGCCTCGGCCGCGGCTCCTCGGAGTCCCTCTCCGCCGCCAACCACACGCCGCTCCGGCTAGGTGAGTGCGCGGCGCCAGCTCGCTGCTCGCGCCTTCGCCGACAGTGCGTTTAGCCGCTTCTGTTGACGCAGCGACTTCACCTACCTCGTGTATTGCTTAGGTGCAGCTATAAAATCAAACTCGACTTCTCTAATACTAACAAGGGGAAGGCCTCAGACACGGTCAACCGATTCAGCTCAAATTTGGCAGGTCGCATGTGTACAACCTAAAACGAAGGAATTTAAGATATTTTGGGTCAACACCCCCGCAATTTTGAGAAAATCGCCCCTAAAGGTTATGACTAGTGTAATTTTCCCTCCTATCTATGTAATTGTGTGGTTACGTAGTTAGGTAGTTACGTAGTTCTCAATTCGTTCGAGTAATCAGTCATTCATAATAGGAAACACAATCATAAATCAGTCACTCAAAATGATTCAGAAATTTTAGTTGTTAGAATGAAATCAGGCGATGATTCTTCTTCTCTGCAGGCTCGTGCTTTGCGGCAGTCTGCTAATCTGTATAAATAAAATGCCTCGTAATTGTGGGAGCGTTGTATAATCAGTCGGGAAACCTCAGATCAAGCGGATATTTGGTTTTGATGAAGTTTGGTTCAAATGGCTCTGAGCACTATGGGACTTCACTTCTGAGGTCATCAGTCCCCTAGAACATAGAACTACTTAAACCTAACTAACCTAAGACTTAAGGACATCACACACATCCATGCCCGAGGCAGGATTCGAACTGCGACCGGAGCGGTCGCGCGGTTCCAAACTGTAGCGCCTAGAACCGCTCGGCCACCCTGGCCGGCCTTGATGAAGTTTAACCTTCCGAAGAAATAATGGAGCTCTTGGATTATTAAATGCAGGTTCTTATCCAGTCTTTCGGAAGTTCCCTTCTGATTAACAACTACTCAATATATCGCTGAATATCTTTAATTCTCAAATGTCAAATACACACCTTTTGTATGAAGGAGCAATATACACTCCTGGAAATTGAAATAAGAACACCGTGAATTCATTGTCCCAGGAAGGGGAAACTTTATTGACACATTCCTGGGGTCAGATACATCACATGATCACACTGACAGAACCACAGGCACATAGACACAGGCAACAGAGCATGCACAATGTCGGCACTAGTACAGTGTGTATCCACCTTTCGCAGCAATGCAGGCTGCTATTCTCCCATGGAGACGATCGTAGAGATGCTAGATGTAGTCCTGTGGAACGGCTTGCCATGCCATTTCCACCTGGCGCCTCAGTTGGACCAGCGTTCGTGCTGGACGTGCAGACCGCGTGAGACGACGCTTCATCCAGTCCCAAACATGCTCAATGGGGGACAGATCCGGAGATCTTGCTGGCCAGGGTAGTTGACTTACACCTTCTAGAGCACGTTGGGTGGCACGGGATACATGCGGACGTGCATTGTCCTGTTGGAACAGCAAGTTCCCTTGCCGGTCTAGGAATGGTAGAACGATGGGTTCGATGACGGTTTGGATGTACCGTGCACTATTCAGTGTCCCCTCGACGATCACCAGTGGTGTACGGCCAGTGTAGGAGATCGCTCCCCACACCATGATGCCAGGTGTTGGCCCTGTGTGCCTCGGTCGTATGCAGTCCTGATTGTGGCGCTCACCTGCACGGCGCCAAACACGCATACGAACATCATTGGTACCAAGGCAGAAGACGACACGTCTCCATTCGTCCCTCCATTCACGCCTGTCGCGACACCACTGGAGGCGGGCTGCACGATGTTGGGGCGTGAGCGGAAGACGGCCTAACGGTGTGCGGGACCGTAGCACAGCTTCATGGAGACGGTTGCGAATGGTCCTCGCCGATACCCCAGGAGCAACAGTGTCCCTAATTTGCTGGGAAGTGGCGGTGCGGTCCCCTAGGGCACTGCGTAGGATCCTACGGTCTTGGCGTGCATCCGTGCGTCGCTGCGGTCCGGTCCCAGGTCGATGGGCACGTGCACCTTCCGCCGACCACTGGCGACAACATCGATGTACTGTGGAGACCTCACGCCCCACGTGTTGAGCAATTCGGCGGTACGTCCACCCGGCCTCCCGCATGTCCACTATACGCCCTCGCTCAAAGTCCGTCAACTGCACATACGGTTCACGTCCACGCTGTCGCGGCATGCTACCAGTGTTACAGACTGCGATGGAGCTCCGTATGCCACGGCAAACTGGCTGACACTGACGGCGGCGGTGCACAAATGCTGCGCAGCTAGCGCCATTCGACGGCCAGCACCACGGTTCCTGGTGTGTCCGCTGTGCCGTGCGTGTGATCATTGCTTGTACAGCCCTCTCGCAGTGTCCGGAGCAAGTATGGTGGGTCTGACACACCGGTGTCAATGTGTTCTTTTTTCCATTTCCAGGAGTGTATATATATATATATATTTCCCTTTTTATCGTACAATTTCGTATCAGTTATCTTTTGTCATAAATCTCTATATTCAGTATACAATTCTTCAAACAAAGCTCAGGCTAATCGGCATGAAGACAATCTCGGAAGCTTTTTTTTGACAACCCCCAGAGAGAGTACTACAAAGAATAATTATGTGCTCATGGCATAGCTATTATATGAAACTACTTTGCGCATGGATTCTGCGAGTATGAAGATAGAAAATTAGTAAACGTCATTCAAGGGTAGAATTGTATCAGAATAATTCATCGAATATAAAGAGAGATTACACTAGCAATCGACTCAAAATTGGTGGGATCGATAGATAATTATAAACAGAGCATTTTTCATCATCAGGTATAGGGTCCGAAAACGCATACTTTTCCAGAAATCGAGGTAAGAAACTTTTACAACTGCCGCTTCTGTACCCACATGGTAAACGCTTTTCGCCGACAGCACCGATAGCTCAACGGCCAAGCTAACTGGCTGGGCTCGGTGAACCCGGGTTCGAATCTCGAAGAAACCCAGCGGATGTTGTTCTTTTCGTTTGTATTTTTCCATATCTCAATTAATAGGGATAGGAGGGTTAATAAGGTAAGTATTATTATCATTCCTTATTGATTTACTTACCTTATTAACCCTCCTATCCCTATCAATTGAGATATGGAAAAATACAAATGAAAAGAATAACATCCGCTACGTTTCTTCGAGATCCGAACCCGGGTTTTCCTATTCCCAACCAATTACCTTGGCCATTGCGCTATCGACGCTGTCGGCGAAAGAAGTTTACCGTGTGGGTACAAAGGCGGCAGTTGTAAAAGTTTCTCGATTTCCAGAAAATTTTGCGTTTGCGGACCCCATACCTAATGATGAAAGATTCTCTATTTACGATTATCTATCGATCCCTCCAATTTTGAGTCGATTTCTCGTCATAACCTTTAACGGTGACTTTGTCAAAATTGCGGGGGTGTTGACCCAAAATATCTTAGTCCTTCGTTTTAGGTTGTACACAAGCGACCTGCCAATCGGTCGGCCGTGTCTGAGGCCTTCCCCTTGTCAGCTGCAAAAAATTGAAGCAAAATGTAACCAAACACAATGTCTTTTCTGATGGGGGTAAATCTCAGTTTTCGTTTTGGTGTTATTTATTGAATAGCGATAGAGTTCCTAGTTTCTGTTGCGGCAGCGAGCTCAAATACGCAATAGTGTCGTAGTTAGCCTGAAACTGATCGCAAATGATCTGCAACAAAAACAAAGGTAAACTATATTTGATCGAAAAAAGTTAGCTCTTTACGACAATAATCAGTGTTGCAGGTCGGACACCAGAAATCAGTAGCAGTTTTCGCTAATGAAATTCAAAATAAATCGAGTACTAGTACACATACCATACTTCTCCAGCAGTAAGTTTTCTTTAAGTGATGAAATAAGGAAAATTTTCTCCTCCATGGTACCTTATTACTGTGATTTCATTATGTTTCATTTATTACCGAGATAGAACCACAATGAGTTATGTACTCTGTGTTTAGCAGTATCATCTTTCTTTTACTCAAGTAGTGTATTGTGCTAAATGTACGACGTTCGTTCAATAAGTAATGCTCCACACTTTTTCCCAGAACGCAGCACTTCATTCTCAATGGAGAGAGGTCTTCCGAAGTAAGAGTGATTTCAGGTGTGCCGTAGGGGAGTGTCGTAGGACCGTTGCTATTCACAATATACATAAATGACCTTGTGGATGACATCGGAAGTTCACTGAGGCTTTTTGCGGATGATGCTGTGGTATATCGAGAAGTTGTAACAATGGAAAATTGTACTGAAATGCAGGAGGATCTGCAGCGAATTGATGCCTGGTGCAGGGAATGGCAATTGAAGCTCAATGTAGACAAGTGTAATGTGCTGCGAATACATAGAAAGAAAGATCCCTTATCATTTAGCTACAATATAGCAGATCAGCAACTGGGAGCAGTTAAATCCATAAATTATCTGGGAGTACGCATTAGGAGTGATTTAAAATGGAATGATCATATAAAGTTGATCGTCGGTAAAGCAGATGCCAGACTGAGATTCATTGGAAGAATCCTAAGGAAATGCAATCCGAAAACAAAGGAAGTAGGTTACAGTACGCTTGTTCGCCCACTGCTTGAATACTGCTCAGCGGTGTGGGATCCGTACCAGATAGGGTTGATAGAAGAGATAGAAAAGATCCAACGCAGAGCAGCGCGCTTCGTTACAGGATCATTTAGTAATCGCGAAAGAGTTACGGAGATGATAGATAAACTCCAGTGGAAGACTCTGCAGGAGAGACGCTCAGTAGCTCGGTACGGGCTTTTGTAGAAGTTTCGAGAACATACCTTCACTGAGGAGTCAAGCAGTATATTGCTCCCTCCTACGTATATCTCGCGAAGAGACCATGAGGATAAAATCAAAGAGATCAGAGCCCGCACAGAGGCATACCGACAATCCTTTTTTCCACGAACAATACGAGACTGGAATAGAAGGGAGAACCGATAGAGGTACACAAGGTACCCTCCGCCACACACCGTCAGGTGGCTTGCGGAGTATGGATGTAGATGTAGATGTAGAACATATGTGTTGTTACGAGTCAGAATTTGGTGACAATGTACATCAACATGTCTTGTCCATGTCCTATTTTTCTGCGTAGTCTCCATCACTTTCTGTGGCCGTGCGCCAACGTTGTCGAAAAGCGTCTGTTCCCTGCTGGTAAAAACTCAGCTCTTGTCCAGCAGGCGTAGCCATGTCTTCACTGCACGACTGACACTCTCGTCATCTTCAAAATGGCTTCCCCGCAGAGACCCTTTCAGCGGCCCAAAGCCAGGGAAGTCCGAGGGAGCCAGATCTGGACGATTCAGCTTGTCTGTGACAGGACGTCCCGAGCATCGCCATACACTGCACACAAACGTTTAGAGATGTTCGCCACGGAGAATTCAATAGCAGCACGCTGCTTGTAACGTGAGTCGTATGTAGACGCCGTTTTGACACTGTACTACGGCTCTGCCGTCTGCCAGAACGGTTCGAAACTTCACCGGCGCACAGAAAAAACATCAAATGTGAAGCACCAACAAGGTTGTTCGTCTATGTATATTAACGTCTTTTCAAAAAAACGTGGGGCATTAATTATTGAACGACCCTCGTACTGTCTTAGCGACAATGAGCATGCAATGAAGAATAGCCTCCGTGTAGATATATCACCCAAGCATGAAACTTTCACCGTATCCTCGTTTCATACGTAAAAGCCTGTACACGCATAACTCGACTACGGCGTAATTGATACGTACATCATATACAGATGACTGTATCTAGGGTTCGAACTTTCTTACAAATGTATAACTGTTTATAGCGCAGACATTTTACCTTCAATACGTGTGTAAAGTTGCTTATTCAAGCATGACAGACAACTTGAAAGAAAAGAAAAGAAAATGAGAATTAAAATATCGCCTATGTTTGCTCTGATTACACCTCCATGTCCTTCATACTTTTATCTTTATGTCTGTTTGGTTTAATGATAGCCTAAACGCAAGTAAACGAATGAGAAAAGCACGCAGCTGTCTTGATAATGTTTACTGCGAACTACATGAAACAATAATTAGATCTGTGCGTTCAGTTATATATTAAGTGTTTCAACCAGTTGGAGACAAATTAAAGCATCAGTACGTCAAAAATTTTGCTTAACACCATTACGCAGCACCTCTGAACACTAATTTGTTCGAGTTAAGACACTCCATTTTTATTTATTTATTTTTTTTTATATGGCATACTCGTCAGTGAATATTAAATCTTAAGACCATTAGTTAATGCATAACAATTCTTTTTATTTTATCTCTACATCAAGAGACTCCGCATAAAGTTTCTCTCCGATCTAGCCTTGAAGAGTGTAGCCGAAAGCACAGTTCTGTGCCGTTATTTCACTAGAAATATCCGAAAATATGTAACACTTCCTACGCTACAGAGAGCACAATATGGCCAGAAGTGTTATGCGAGGTGACATCAGCCAATCACGACTGCAGACGGCAGCAAGTGGAGAGAACAAGGATGGCCGTACTCTCTCTGCACCGAGCTTTAGTTGGTACATGTTGTAACAAAACAGGTTAGTCGAACTGTTTTTACAAAATAGAATGTCTATCGAACTAAACTCGTATACTCGTTCATTTCTTAAAATTTATTAATCACGAAATGATTTAAATTCCCCCTGTAACGTAACCAGTAAAGTGGATTTCATTCACTATTAAACTCATTTATGGACCATTTATCGTTCTTAAAACCGAAACACATCATCTCTTGTTAAAATACAAAACTCAAAATCCAGAAACTTACACCTCATTGACGTTGAATTTAGTTACTGATTAACTTTTAGCACGAATACTGAGAGAGAAATCAGCAACAAACACTCAGAACTTTAGTTACATTTCACCCCACTTGAAAACAGGAACAATTGCCAAAACACCAACATAAACAATAACATACGAGTTCGCCAGCTGTCTAGTGTGTCTGCTTCACGATCAGTGGCCCTTGGCCAATCAGAAATAAGGCAGAGATTATGTAGGTTCGTACGCTTGCTGAGTTTTGATGGTTTACAATTTCCGTCACTTCAAATTTGGAATAAATTGTAGTACCCAACATTAATTATAACAGAAGTTGCATTTGAAATTCAAATAAAAAGTTGTTGGTATATAATTTAGTGCCTCTAAGAGCTTGCTATTTGTGTTATTCCTCGCGTAAATCTCTGGATTTAGGCGGCGTTTTGTTTCGTGGCCGGTATTCGTCGATGTCGGAATGAAGCTGATGGGTGGAGGTTATGCATCCGTCCATTTTAGGTGGTGTTCCTGCAGGTGTCATCTTCTCTTAATTACTGTCTAAAACTTGATGTAGTATTTCAATATCACGATGTACACAACGTGAACTAGTACTACCTGTACATAGTGGATCGTTTAGAGTAAATTCACAGTCCGCCCGCACAGCAGTGCCTACATGTTGAGCCGATGATCGCGCAGCACGTGGAATCCCGGCAGCAGCTCCAACTCCCAGCGAGCGGTGCTTCACGTCGACTTCCAGAGATAGTTCTGCGTCCGTACATTGGATTCTGTGGTTCACAGATGCATTAGCAAGCAAAAAAATTTTTCGATAAACTTCACTTTGCTGTACCGTTACAAAGTCTTTCACCAAAATGGGACGTTAGTTAGTTACTTACGTGTTCCAAGATCACTTGAACGATTCTTTTATTGGAACGATGTGGAACGAGGATATGAATACGTGATTAGTGCGTTAACATTAATGAACACATTTTAGTCCTACGTATGCAAGTGTTTTTTTTTTCCCTACCACATTTGAAGCAGAAATTCATCAATGGAAAAGGAAGAGTTGTCCAGAAGAAATGATTTTAAGTTAGATTGTGAATTTGCTTTGCTGCCTGTCAGACATTTTATGTTATTGGGCGAATGATCAAAAATTTTTGTGCCGCATTTGGAACTCCTTTCTGAGCCACTGAAAATTTTAACAATGAGTATAAAATGTCATTTTTACGTCTAGTGTTGTAAGTATGGACATCACTGTTCTTATTAAACTGTAAGGGATTATTTATAAAGAATTTTATTTGCGAATGTGTGTATTGTGACGGCGCAGTTACAATGCCTAGTACCTTCGAGAGGTACCTACGTGACGTCCGTCGTGAACACCACGTATAATTTTTGCTGCTCCCTTTTGTGCAGTCAGTACTTTCATTCTAAATGGTCAGTTACTCCAAAAATTACTCGATAAGATATTATTGAGCCGAATGGGGAAAATGTTTGAAAAGTTTGTTTGCAAGGCTAGCAATTGTACGAAGAGCAAAGGTAGCTGAACTTAATTGTTCGAGAAACTAAATAATATGCTTCTTCCATTTCAAGTTTTCAAAAATCTGGAGTGTTGGACCCTAATTACTGACTCCGGCTCATGTGCTACATTAATTGTAGGTATCACTATTTGTTGTACAGAACTGAATGTAGTGGTTTTTTTTCAGAATTTAGTGTGAGTTCATTTTCAGAGAAACCACTTGATAATTCTTTGGAAAATATCATTTACTAACTCTTCTTTTGCTTTTTCTCTAATAGGAGTTGTTATAACACTAGTATCGTCTGCAAAAAGTACCAGTTTTGCTTGTTGAATATTAAGTGGGAAGTCATTCACATACGCTAGCAGAAGAAAATTAGTATATCCGGAAAGACGACGTCGATTTTGTTCTGATGACGGCATATATCACGTGGGAGGTAGTAGACGTACTCGTAATGGTTTCAACGTCTTCCGCCAACAGGTAGCGTAGTGGCTCGGCTGCCAGAGCACCAACTGTGTCTCCCCTTTAATAGGCAATGCTCACGGAAGGCTAAGTGTGGTACAGACGTGTGGACTAGCAGGCAACTGTGCCACAGAGATGCACTCATACTTCCTACACCAACTGGGCGTGTTTGGCCTTCAGAGTGACGGGATGGCCCTTTCGGAGAATTGCCACACAAACTGGACATGCTCGCGTCACTTGTGGAACAAGACCGGTATAAGTAGTTACGTGTAGATTCACACACTCATAGACGAGCTTCTGGAAGGCAGCTTAGCACAGGCACGCGCTCGGCAGCAGCAGCTGCAGCTGCACGGGTGAGAGGGCTTGTCAGGCCAGACGTGTCAACACCACCTGTTGCGAACCGGTTGTTAGCAGAAGGGCTATGGACACCCACAGCTCTAGCTTGTGGGCCACTCAGGCCGTAGCACGTCTCGACTGGTCCCGTCAGATGATCACTTGGAAAATAAATGGTGTGAGCGTGGGGTTCATCTGTTATTCTGCGCAACGGATTAATCTGGGATGTACCCTTTACCCTGTGGCTCCTGCAAGCTACAATTTCCACCCCCACACTACTACAGAAGTCAGACAGACGCTCCTAACGTTCTAAAGAGAAATGCCTGAAAAACTTTCAGCAATAAATATCTTCTGGAGTCGTCCGCTGTAAGGAAATGACACAAAAATTCACAAAATTTCTTACGTAACTAGTGGGATACTTGGGTACTGGAGTAGTGCTACTTAGTGTAAGAAAAACATGAAACTAACGAAAGTTATTATTTATTTTGCAAAAATTCTCAGAAATCACAATGGCACTTTTAGTTGTGAATTGAACAAGTTATATACTGGTTCTTTTCGGAATGTGAAGTTACCTCTCAAGGATGGGATTCGCTAATGAAATTTCTATACAAAGTTTAAGATGGTTGTTGACTTGGCAGAATGGCAGAGAGGCGCGCCTACTCAACTTGAATAATTATCCTTTAGAATGTTGCTTGGTACGGTCGAGGCTGTCGCGTGTGAAATGCAGTGAAGTGTACTGTTGTGGAGGAAATATGGGAAATATGGGACTCGCAATAGCTGTAGCGCACAATACCGTAAGCTGCGATGACTGCTGTCTGCGCCGCTTGCTGCTGACAAATAAGATAACTCTTGTTCTATCTGGATTGACCTTCGCCAATCAAACTCTCTCTACGTCTTGACGAAGTCAAGGGTTCCTTTTCGCTCCTAGTCTAACTATTGGCGTGGTTCACCGGTCAGATAACCAGTCCACCGCGATGCCAGTCAAAAATTCGCTCGCAGGCGTTTAACTATAACTCTGTCTGTCACACCGCACAATAAGTGTGTTGGCCAACACAGTGAACAACGCTTAATCGCAGGGACTCAATATAGAGTAGCACTTCGATTCGCTCTCAACAGAGGTGCTCTCCCGGTGAAATACTGAGGAGAGACTTGTTCCTAGCTCCAAGAGCGACAACGGAACGGTGCCTCTCCACGCCAGACGTGAAGGGGTATATCTTTAGGTCTCTTCCATTATTCCTGCAGCTCAAGGCGTCAGAATTATCGTCTACCAATCAGCATTGCTCTTCTAAAACGGGAGAATGACGTTTCGTGTAAGCCGACCAATCCGGAAACCTGTAGCATTGGCGTTTGGCGTTTGCTGTCTCCCTGTGAAAATCACTGAAACTGCGTGGTATGTGTAAAGAATGCGTAGGCTGGCCGCTCCCACACAATGTGCGGAATTTGCTTTTAAGCCGAACACGGGGTCGTTCCCCCCTTTCACTCGTGCCCACGCTGTCCACTACACGGGTGGTCACCGGCCGACATAGGCTGGGTCATCCTCTGAAGCGACCGGCGTCCCATTGTGCAATTTCTCTCCCGAACTAAAAGCTTCTGTGACCGTCGTGTCTGGAATGTATGTGTGTACGCCAGCCCCGAGTATTTCAACCACGGTGCGCTTAATTGTTAATTGCATATCGTTTACATGAATTCATACAACATTGACTTAATCTTATCGAGTTTGGGTTCGAATGAAGCATCTTGATGTGCGGAATATGATTGTGAGGGTGGAATATGTAAGCAATGAAGGTTAGGAGACCACGACGTCTTACAATGGAATGACGGTTCGTGGTCTTCTGCGGAGAAAGCAGATGGTGCGTGCACGCAATTGATGATCGTTTGCGCGTACGACGTAAACCTGTCTAGTAGAGTGCATTCGTCCAAGACATGGCCCCAACCCAGGCATCACGGTTTGGGGTGCGATAAGCTACAACTCTCGTTCACCTTCATCATTTTTGGAGGGGACGCTGACCAGCGTTCGGTACGTGCAGAATGTTGTTAGACCCATTCTGTTGCCGTTCTTGCAACAGGAAGCTGAGGTGTTGTTCCAAGAGGATAATGCTCGGCCCCACACATCCCACTAAACTCAACGCGGTCTGCAAGACGTGCAGAGGCCGGACGGAGTAGCCGTGTCGTTCTAGGCGCTACAGTCTGGAGCCGAGCGACCGCTACGGTCGCAGGTTCGAATCCTGCCTCGGGCATGGATGTGTGTGATGTCCTTAGGTTAGTTAGGTTTAAGTAGTTCTAAGTTCTAGGCGACTGATGACCTCAGAAGTTAAGTCGCATAGTGCTCAGAGCCATTTGAACCATTTGAACGTGCAGCAACTTCCCTGGCCAGCACGTGTGGGATACGATGGAACAAGAAGTTAGTCGTGTGGCTCATCAAACGACGTGAACAGGTCGAACGAGCGTGGTATAACGTATACCTGGACAGTATTCGCCCCCCTGTAAAATCGACTGGATGCCAGAGTCACCGCCAGCATTGCCGACCACGGACCCTACACAACGAACTAATACGGGCGTTTCAGCATGGGTCGACAGGTGGTACCTCAGAACCGCTCTTGCTACTGATCTCTAAATGTAATCATTTCACGTACTCCGTATGCGCTGTTGCAACAATAAATCTTGTGTGGATTGGAAACATCTAAAACGGTTTACTAATTTTATGGTTCAAATGCCTCTGAGCACTATGGGACTTAACATCTGAGGTCATCAGTCCCCGAGAACTTGTTGTTGTTGTTGTTGTTGTTGTTGTTGTTGTGGTCTTCAGTACTGAGACTGGTTTGATGCAGCTCTCCATGTTACTCTATCCTGTGCAAGCCTCTTCTTCTCCCAGTACCTACTGCAGCCAACATCCTTCTGAATCTGTTTAGTGTATTCATCTCTTGGTCTCCCTCTATGATTTTTACCCTCCACTCTGCCCTCCAGTACTAAAATGGTGATCCCTTGATGCCTCAGAACATGTCCTACCAACCGATCCCTTCTTCTAGTCAAGTTGTGCCACAAACTCATCTTCTTCCCAATTCTATTCAATACCTCCTCATTAGTTATGTGATCTGCCCATCTAATCTTCAGCATCCTTCTGTAGCCCCACATTTCGAAAGCTTGTATTCTCTTCTTGTCGAAACTATTTATCGTCCATGTTTACTTCCATACATGGCTACACTCCATACAAATACTTTCAGAAACGACTTCCTGACACTTAAATCTATACTCGATGTTAACAACTCTCTCTTCTTCAGAAACGCTTTCCTTGCCATTGCCAGTCTACATTTTATATCCTCTCTACTTCGACCATCATCAGTTATTTTGCTCCCCAAATAGCAAAACTCCTTTACTACTTTAAGTGTCTCATTTCCTAATCTAATTCCCTCAGCATCACCCGACTTAATTCGACTGCATTCCCTTATCCTCGTTTTGCTTTTGTTGATGTTCAACTTATACCCTCCTTTCAAGACACTGTCCATTCCGTTCAACTGCTCTTCCAAGTCCTTTGCTGTCTCTGACAATTACAATGTCATCGGCGAACCTCAGAAGTTTTTATTTCTTCTCCATGGATTTTAATTTCCTTTACTGCTTGCTCAATATGCAGCTTGAATAGCATCGGGGAGAGGTTACAACCCTGTCTCACTCCCTTCCCAACCACTGCTTCCCTTTCATGCCCTCGACTCTTATAACTGCCATCTGCTTTCTGTACAAATTGTAAATAGCCGTTCGCTCTCTGTATTTTACCCTTGCCACCTTCAGAATTTGAAAGAGAGTATTCCAGTCAACATTGTCAAAAGATTTCTCTAAGTCTACAAATGCTAGAAACGTAACTTTGCCTTTACTTAATCTTTCTTCTAAGACTAGAACGTAGAACTACTTATACCTATCTAACCTAAGGACATCACTCACATCCATGCCCGAGGCAGGATTCGAACCTGCGACCGCAGCGGTCGCGTGGTTCCATACTGAAGCGCCTAGAACCGCTCGGCCACACTGACCGGCTACTAATTTTATGTCAGGCGGTTCATGTAAGGAATAGAAGTAGATCCAAAATTAAACATTGTGGGACTCCGTAAGAGAGTAACGCGTACCGCGAGGTCAGTTGTTGACATCAGTGACTATCCGACACGGACGCTGTGTGTTGGCTGCTGCAGAAGACTGCCGTGCCAGTGT
The DNA here is from genome assembly GCF_021461395.2 of Schistocerca americana. NCBI lineage: Eukaryota > Metazoa > Arthropoda > Insecta > Orthoptera > Acrididae > Schistocerca > Schistocerca americana. The sequence continues at coordinate 552,859,568 of NC_060125.1, forward strand.
GTCTCGGTGAGCCCTTCGTTCGCTCCACTGCCGTCGCCTGGAGCCACACACTCCCGGCCGCTGCCAGAGGGCTCTCTCTCGCACACTTGGCGGTGAGCGCTGCGCGAGACAAGCGACGCGACGCACTCCTCCGCGCATTTAATCACAGACGTTTAGTGGTGGATCCACGTTAATTCTCTGCTCTGCTACACATTTGAAATCAAGCTAACTAAGGGTCGCCAACCACGCTGTGATCCGGGAGGCAAAGTTAGCTCCTGACAACTCCAAAGTCAGTAATTAAAAGCCCTCTAACTGTCAAACTTAAATCACGAAAGATGACTCTTCAACGACTGGACTCAAACACGCTCGCCTGTAACAGTTCTGTACACCATATCCAGTTGGCTCGTAACAACTCCACACAACAGAACAACAATACAGTTTAATGGCAAGAAAAGAGAAAAGTCACAAAAAATATAACACTCAAATTTCTACGCAAAATAATGTGATTTGTTACAATAAAACCTCGCAAATTTGTACGCGTCGAATAATACACGGAGAGGAAAAAAAAAAAAAAAAAAATTCGCACCACCTAGAAAGAGATTGCGACATAAAAGGAAGTTGCTAGGCTTGTTTCTACATCTGAATCCACGTTCCTTGCAGATGCGAATCCGTTGAGAATCACTTTGCTGAGCAAATAGGGACTCATATGTGAAAAGAACATAGACCGCCCAGGTGGCATGTTGACGGCTCCACTCTAGACGTTCCCTTCTGTGAAGACGCGCCAGAGGTACACATACAGCAGGGTTTCGACAATAAAGGCTACTGTGGCCGGTACCCTCTTCCGGTGACACAACTGCACACCTGCACTGGGCTATAAACTACTGGCCATTAAAATTGCTACATCAAGAAGAAATGCAGATGACAAACGGGTATTCATTGGGCAAATATATTATACCATAATTGACATGTGATTACATTTTCACACAATTTGGGTGCATAGATCCTGAGAAATCAGTACCCAGAACCACCACCTCTGGCCGTAATAACGGCCTTGATATGCCTGGGCATTGAGTCAAAGCTTGGATGGCGTGTACAGGTACAGCTGCCCATGCACCTTCAACACAATACCACAGTTCATCAAGAGTAGTGACTGGCGTATTGTGACGAGCCAGTTGCTCGGCCACCATTGACCAGACCTTTTCAATTGATGAGAGATCTGGAGAATTTGCTGGCCAGGGCAGCAGTCGAACATTTTCTGTATCCAGAAAGGCCCGTACAGGATCTGCAACATGCGGTCGTGCAATATCCTGCTGAAATGTAGTGTTTCGCAGGGATCGAATGAAGGGTAGAGCCACGGGTCGTAACACATCTGAAATATAACGTCCACTGTTCAAAGCGACCTCAATGCGAACAAGAGGTGACCAAGACGTGTAACCAATGGCACCCCGTACCATCACACCGGGTGATACGCCAGTATGGCGATGACGAATACACGGTTCCAGTGTGCTTTCACCGCGTTGTCGCCAAACATGGATGCGATCATCATGATGCTGTAAACAGAACCTGGATTTCAGAATGAGATTTTCACTCTGCAGCGGAGTGTGCGCTGATATGAAACTTCCTGGCAGATTACAACTGTGTGCCCGACCGAGACTCGAACTCGGGACCTTTGCCTGTCGCGGGCAAGTGCTCTACCAACTGAGCTACCGAAGCACGACTCACGCCCGGTACTCACAGCTTTACTTCTGCCAGTACCTCGTCTCCTACCTTCCAAACTTTACAGAAGCTCTCCTGCGAACCTTGCAGAACTAGCACTCCTGTAGGAAAGGATACTGCGGAGACATGGCTTAGCCACAGCCTGGGGGATGTTTCCAGAATGAGATTTTCACTTTGCAGCGGAGTGTGCGCTGATATGAAACTTCCTGGCAGATTAAAACTGTGTGCCCGACCGAGACTCGAACTCGGGACCTTTGCCTTTCGCGGGCAAGTGCTCTACCAACTGAGCTACCGAAGCACGCCTCACGCCCGGTACTCACAGGTACTGGCAGAAGTAAAGCTGTGAGTACCGGGCGTGAGTCGTGCTTCGGTAGCTCAGTTGGTAGAGCACTTGCCCGCGAAAGGCAAAGGTCCCGAGTTCGAGTCTCGGTCGGGCACACAGTTTTAATCTGCCAGGAAGTTTCATATCAGCGCACACTCCGCTGCAGAGTGAAAATCTCATTCTGGAAACATCCCCCAGGCTGTGGCTAAGCCATGTCTCCGCAGTATCGTTTCTTTCAGGAGTGCTAGTTCTGCAAGGTTCGCAGGAGAGCTTCTGTAAAGTTTGGAAGCTAGGAGACGAGGTACTGGCAGAAGTAAAGCTGTGAGTACCGGGCGTGAGTCGTGCTTCGGTAGCTCAGTTGGTAGAGCACTTGCCCGCGAAAGGCAAAGGTCCCGAGTTCGAGTCTCGGTCGGGCACACAGTTGTAATCTGCCAGGAAGTTTCATATCAGCGCACACTCCGCTGCAGAGTGAAAATCTCATTCTGGAAACATCCCCCAGGCTGTGGCTAAGCCATGTCTCCGCAGTATCCTTTTTTTCAGGAGTGCTAGTTCTGCAAGGTTCGCAGGAGAGCTTCTGTAAAGTTTGGAAGGTAGGAGACGAGGTACTGGCAGAAGTAAAGCTGTGAGTACCGGACGTGAGTCGTGCTTCGGTAGCTCAGTTGGTAGAGCACTTGCCCGCGAAAGGCAAAGGTCCCGATTTCGAGTCTCGGTCGGGCACACAGTTGTAATCTGCCAGGAAGTTTCAGAACCTGGATTCATCCAAAAAAATGACGTTTTGCCATTCGTGCACCCAGGTTCGTCGTTGAGTACACCATCGCAGGTGCTTCTGTCTGTGAGGCAGCGTCAAGGGTAACCGCAGCCATGGTATCCGAGCTGATAGTCCATACTGCTGCAAACGTCGTAGAACTGTTCGTGCAGATGGTTGTTGTCTTGCAAACGTCCCCATCTGTTGACTCAGGGATCGAGACGTGGCTGCACGATCCGTTACAGCCATGCGGATAAGATGCCTGTCATCTCGACTGCTAGTGATACGAGGCCGTTGGGATCCAGCACGGCGTTCCGTATTACCCTCCTGAACCCACCGATTCCATACTCTGCTAACAGTCATTGGATCTCGACCAACGCTAGCAGCAATGTCGGAAACGTGATGGCACACATTTCTCCTTCTTACACGAGGCATTACAACAACGTTTCACCAGGCAACGCCGGTCAACTGCTGTTTGGGTATGAGAAATCGGTTGGAAACGTTCCTCATGTCAGCACGTTGTAGGTGTCGCCACCGGCGCCAGCCTTGTGTGAATGCTCTGAAAAGCTAATCATTTGCATGTCACAGCATCTTCTTCGTGTCGTTTAAATTTCGCATGTGTAGCACGTCATCTTCGTGGTGTAGCAATTTTAATGGCCGGTAGTGTATATTCATAGGAATAAGCAATTACGAGGTTCATTCAATAATTAAATTGGTCTGGAGGAAAAAAGCGTTTATTTTTACAAAACAACACTTCTTCTACTTTTCAACATAATGCCCTTTAACATTTATGCACTTGTTTCAACGGGCTACAACCGTTTTTATTCCGGCTGCAAAGAACTCTTTATCTTGATATTTGAACCCATTTCTCACAAACTTTTTCACGGCCTCGTTATCTTGGAACTTCTTCCCACGTAATGCCTCTATCAGTGCACCAAACGAATGGAAATCACTAGGTGCTAAATGAGGACCGTAAGGGGGATGAGGCAGTACTTCCCAGCTCATTTTGTCGATGGTTTCACGGGTTAGTTGAGCAATATGAGGACGTGCGTTGTCTTGCTGAAGAATCACACCTCTCCTCTGAGATCCACGATCTCTACCCCTCATGGCTGGTTTCACCTTGTTTAAAAGCAAATCCAAGTAGTATTGACTGTTCATTGTACGCTGTTCTTCGAGATAATTATAAAAAACTGGACCTTCAGCATCCCAAAACACCATCAACCTAACTTTTCCTGCTGATGCTTGGGTTTTGAATTTTTTCTTGACAGGTGAGTTGGTGTGCTTCCACTCCATGCTTAGCCTTTTCGATTCTGGCTCATAATAATGAACCCAAATTTTATCACATGTTAAAAGTTTGTTGAGGAATTGCTCACCTTCTTTTTCATAACGTTCCTTTAGCTCTGTGCACACTCTCAACCTTATTTCCTTGTGTAGCTGCGTCAGGTCTACTTCATCTTGTTACAGATAATGTTATGAACTCTACCAGTACTAACTTGGTCATTTCCACAGTCACACAACGGTCGGCACGAACAATGTCATCAACTCGACTTTCAAGTGAGGGAGTTGAAACTGCAAGTGGTCGGCCAGAACGATTTTCGTCAGTCAGTGAATCGCGACCATTTTTGATATGCTCTATCTGTAAAAATTTGCACGATTCATACAACCTTCAGCATAAACTGTTAGACATTCAAGAGGATATAGTCACTGGTTTCTCGCCTTCAGCAAGTAAAAAACGAATAACAGAACGTTGTTAACTAATGAGGACGTTTGAAGCAGATTCGCGATCTTGAGATGTATTTTTGAGGTTATAAACAAAACGATGTTGATACATCAGCTGATCAGGGCTCGTCCCAATGATGCCAACTTAAAGCCATAAAAGTACCAAAGTTGGCCTACTAACAGTATTTTCCCCAGACCAATTTGCCTCTATAATTATTGAATGACCCTCGTACTTGTCTTTAAACTAGTTGTTGTGGTACAAGGTCTTCCTAAACATTCTACGTTAGCTCACTGCTGGTGAAGTGCAAGTCCGCCGTGTACACTGCTCTGATGGCTGTGAGCTGCCTGAGACGGAGACTCTGACCGTCCCTGCAACAGGTGACTCAGCTCGTCGACTTGCTAGGTGACGGGGTGGGCACTTCTGTGCGCAGCGGCGATAGGTGCTGGCGGCCAAGAGGGCGCTGCGGCGCGTTTCTTGCGAGTTTTTAGATCCAGAACTGGTTTAGACAGCTACTCTCATGTCCCAAAATAACACAGCATCTACATCTACATCCATACTCCGCAAGCCACCTGACGGTGTGTGGCGGAGGGTACCTTGAGTACCTCTATCGGTTTTCCCTTCTATTCCAGTCTCGTATTGTTCGTGGAAAGAAGGTTTGGCGGTATGCCTCAGTGTGGGCTCTAATCTCTCTGATTTTATCCTCATGGTCTCTTCGCGAGATATACGTAGGAGGGAGCAATATACTGCTTGACTCCTCAGTGAAGGTATGTTCTTGAAACTTTAATAAAAGCCCGTACCGAGCTACTGAGCGTCTCTCCTGCAGAGTCTTCCACTGGAGTTTATCTATCATCTCCGTAACTCTTTCGCGGTTACTAAATGATCTTGTAACGAAGCGCGCTGCTCTCCGTTGGATCTTCTCTATCTCTTCTATCAACCCTATCTGGTACGGATCCCACACTGCTGAGCAGTATTCAAGCAGTGGGCGAACAAGCGTACTGTAACCTACTTCCTTTGTTTTCGGATTGCATTTCCTTACAAGGGAACCTCCCCATTGCACCTCCCTCAGATTTAGTTATAAGTTGGCACAGTGGATAGGCCTTGAAAAACTGAACACAGATCAATCGAGAAAACAGGAAGTTGTATGGAACTATGAAAAAAATAAGCAAAATAATACAAACTGAGTAGTCCATGCGAAGATATGCAACATCAAGGTTGATCTAAACACAGGTGCGCCGTGGTCCCGTGGTTAGCGTGAGCTAAGTTTTTCTTTATTTTCGCAAAGTTATGATCTGTCCATTCGTTCATTGATGTCTCTGTTCACTGTAATAATTTTAGTGTCTGTGTTTCGCGACCGCACCGCAAAACCGTGCGATTAGTAGACGAAAGGACGTGCCTCTCCAATGGGAACCGAAAACATTTGACCGCAAGGTCATAGGTCAACCGATTCCTCCACAGGAAAACACGTCTGATATATTCTATACGAAACTGGTGAGGGCATGTGCGTCACATGACAGGAATATGTTGTCGACCCACCTAACTTGTACACTTGGCGATTGGGTAAAAAGATTCTTCTACATTGCCTGATTTAGGTTTTCTTGTGGATGTGAGAATTACTCCCAAAAAAGTGATGTAAACATAAGAGTTTGTCACATAAACTGCAACAAATGAATCCAACAGTGTCACAGTCGCACACTTTTCCCTGTGCTCTGTCAAAACATATGTTTTTAACGTTTTCAAATTTTTCCGTGTGTAGACCGTCAAATCCTGCATATGTCCAAGCAAATCTGAACATGTCCTGGAATTTTGGAGAGCGAAGTTGATTATATGTGAGTGCCTGAACTTTGATAATTGTCTGAACATAAAAATAAAATTTTACACTCGAAGGAAGATTTGAACCAAGGACCTCTAGTTCCGCAGCTGCTCACGCTAACCACGGGACCACGGCGCTCCTGAGCTCACATTATCCTTCTTGTTGCTTATCTTCGCATGGACTACTCAGTTTGTATATTTTGCTTATTTTTTTCATAGTTCCACACAACTTCTTCCTGTTTTCTCGATTGATCTGTGTTCAGTTTTTCAAGGCCTATCCACTGTGCCGACTTATAACTAAATCTGAGAGCGGTGCGATGGGGAGGTTCCCTTGTAAGGAAATGCAATCCGAAAACAAAGGAAGTAGGTTACAGTACGCTTGTCCGCTCACTGCTTGAATACTGCTCAGCAGTGTGGGATCCGTACCAGATGGGGTTGATGGAGGAGATAGAGAAGATCCAACGGATAGCAGCTCGCTTCGTTACAGAGACGATAGATAAACTCCAGTGGAAGACTCTGCAGTAGAGACGCTCAGTAGCTCGGTACGGGCTTTTGTTGAAGTTTCGAGAACATACCGACACCGAGGAGTCAAGCAGTATATTGCTCCTTCCTACGTATATCTCACGAAGAGACCATGAGGATAAAATCAGAGAGATTAGAGCCCACACAGAGGCATACCGACAATCCTTTTTTCCACGAACAATACGAGACTGGAATAGAAGGGAGAACCGATAAAGGTACTCAAGGTACCCTCCGCCACACACCGTCAGGTGGCTTGCGGAGTATGGATGTAGATGTAGCAGAAAACTGGTGAGATAAAAGTGTTTGATGGATGCTTTCAAGGGCTGGAGAGGTGCGGCGTGAGACGTGCAATGTTATATCGGGGGGAAAAAAAAAGCGCTGCGCATTATTGAGCGGCTGAAGCCTTTGGGTGGCAGCAGCTTTTCAGTGGTGTGGGGCTGGTGACTGCCCGCGTACTGCGCGGCCACACAATGCTGACAGCCGCGGCACGGCGTGGCCGGCTTACAGAGCCAGCCCGCCCGCTCACGGCGGAGATGAAGTTTCCGGCCGCGCCAGTAGCGCCGGCCATCGGCCGCTGAAAGGGGCGAGCTCGTGGCTGCGTGAGCCAGCGAGCCTGTTGCAGAGGCACTGCGACCCAGCTAGCACAGCAGAATATCTTCTGAACAGGCACCTCCCGGATAACGACCCCACACAAGACGAGCGACACCATGCTGACCTGAGAGAGAGCATGAGGCAACCGTATATCAGTGACAGTGTAACCGTGCCATTCGCACAAGAAGAAGTCGCGACGGCAATCGGCAGGCTTAAAAACCGAAAAGCACCCGGCCCAGACAAAAATACTTTCAGAAACAGTAACACAAATCACACCTTTTCTTACTAACATGTTCAACAAGGCACTATTAGCAGGCAGAATTACAAACCTCTGGAAAACTGCTGTTGTTGTTGTGGTCCTCAGTCCTGAGACTGGTTTGATGCAGCTCTCCATGCTACTCTATCCTGTGCAAGCTTCTTCATCTCCCAGTACCTACTGCAGTCTACATCCTTCTGAATCTGCTTAGTGTACTCATCTCTTGGTCTCCCTCTACGATTTTTACCCTCCACGCTGCCCTCCAATACTAAATTGGTGATCCCTTGATGCTTCAGAACATGTCCTACGAACCGATCCCTCCTTCTAGTCAAGTTGTGCCACAAACTTCTCCCCAATCCTATTCAATACCTCCTCATTAGTTATATGATCTACCCATCTAATCTTCAGCATTCTTCTGTAGCACCACATTTCGAAAGCTTCTATTCTCTTCTTGTCCAAACTAGTTATCGTCCATGTTTCACTGCCATACATGGCTACGCTCCATACAAATACTTTCAGAAAAGACTTCCTGACACTTAAATCTATACTCGATGTTAACAAATTTCTCTTCTTCAGAAACGCTTTCCTTGCCAGTCTACATTTGATATCCTCTCTACTTCGAATATCATCAGTTATTTCGCTCCCCAAATAGCAAAACTCCTTTACTACTTTAAGTGTCTCATTTCCTAATCTAATTCCCTCAGCATCAACCGATTTAATTCGACTACATTCCATTATCCTCGTTTTGCTTTTGTTGATGTTCATCCAAAATCCTCCTTTCCTGGCCCTGTCCGTTCCGTTCAACTGCTCTTCCAAGTCCTGGAAAACTGCTAATGTAGTAATAATAAGGAAATCACAAGACAAAGAGCCAACAGATCCCAATACGTACAGACCGATCTGTCTCTTAAATACTCTCGGCAAGGTACAGTAAAGGCTCCTGTGTGACCGTTTACAATCGCACAGGCGCTTCCTCGGCTTAACGTCCCATCAGTTCGGCTTCAGGGAAGGTAGATGAATAGAAGACGCCGCCAACCGAGCACTTACAGTTACAAATAGCATCAGCGACAAATACGCGGCCGCCATTCTAATCGACATAGCCGGGGCTTTTGACAACTTGTGGTGGCCGTCCCTCTTTTCCAGGTGCCGGCCGCTGTGGCCGAGCGGTTCCATGCGCTTGAGTCAGGAACCGCGCTATTGCTACGGTCGCAGGTTCGAATCCTGCTTCGGGCATGGATGTGTGTGATGTCCTTAGGTTAGTTAGGCTTAAGTAGTTCTAAGTCTAGGGGACTGATGACCTCAGATGTTAAGTCCCATAGTACTTAGAGCCTGGCCTGGCTTCTCCAGGTTAAGGGAAATGAGGCTGTCAGCTTTCCTCTACAATAGCCTCCTCGATTACTGGAGAGTAGCGGAATGGAGGGCTGGTACACGGAAGGTTGTCAAAAGAATAACGAACGGATGTGCACAGGGCGCGATCTGCGGACCAATATTCTGGGATATCGCAATCGAGCCCTTGCTGAACACCCTAGACAGTGACGACAGGGTAAGAGGTGTGGTGGCGTACGCAGATGACCTGCTCATAGTGGTGTCAGCCAACTCCAGAGCAGCACTAGAGACAAAAAGGCACGCAACTGCTTCAGAAAATTAACAGTTGGTGCAAAGAAAATAAATTAAAAATAGCTCCCAACAAAACTGTATATTTACTGCTCAGAGGGACACTACAGACGAATCCAATTCTAAAATTAGGCAATACAAGCATACAGAAGAAGCAAGCCACACGTTATCTCGGACTGCATCTAGACGAAAAACAGACTTTCGGCCACCATATAAAACAGTCAATTGACAAAGCCTTCAAAGTTATGCACAAAATAGCAAGACTAAACACAACTCAGTACCCATTACCTATTAAGACGGTAAGGACCTACCACATTGCGATATTTGAATCCATCGCATGCTTCGCCGCAAGTGCTTGGGCTCCCAGACTGAACATACAGGCTAACAAGACAATTGCAAGACGAGGTCAGTGTAGTGTACTCCTGAGAATGAGCGGAGCCTTCACAACACTAGAGGCACTTTGCGTTGTGATGGGGACCTGCCCTATAGACGTAACAATACGTCACAGAGCTGCACTTTACTGGCTTGAGAGGGACAGGCTCGATAAAGTCACCGAAATTACGGGAACCAACATTATGAACAAAACACAAATGAAACAATGGCGGATTCAAACAGGGCAGAGAGAGTGGGATGCATCCGATAAGGGTCGCCGAGTACACTCTTTCTTTCCTGATGTACACGAAAGACTACAACTGAAACATATCGACCCAAGCCGGGGGATAGTCCATTTCCTGACAGGTCACGGGCCGTGTCCGGTATATTTAAACGGTATGGGACTAACTAACGATGAAATATGCGTTTGCGGAGAAACTAGGACACCAGAACATGTCACACTGCTATGCAACATGCTTGCACAAGTGAGACCTATACAGAAGGACAATGACATCACCAGAATAATACATAATCCCGATTATTGGAACACAATCAATAGCGTAGCCGATATTGTATCGAACACTCTGCACGAAGAATAAAAGCACCAAAACCGATATGGAAGGAGACGTAGACAAGCGCAAACAACACAACAAACCACATGGGAGGACACAAACACGACCACAGATTCCGATACCGAGGAAGGAACACTAAGTGAACATGACTCAGAAGGGATCAACATGTAAGGGACCAAAACCAACAATGTATGACACTGCATGCCACAACACAGTCACAAACAACACAACAATCATAAAGCAAATAAACACTTGCACCACATACTAAGACTGCAGTAATGAAGTAATGTGGCTCGGGAGGAGAAGCCTCGAAGAACTTTTATTCCGAGGCTCCTTCTCCCCAATGGCATCCTGCATAGTGTTTAAAGTATACTGCACACCAGCAGTAATGTATTGCTCGTCTTACTGTGTGCAGACACAAGTATATTCTCTTCTCTATTCAAAGCTACAATCAATGAATTTCCGTAACACCTATCCGACCTACTTCTGTCGCAGAGGGAGACAATTTACCAAAATGGTTCAAATGGCTCTGAGCACTATGGGACTTAACATCTATGGTCATCAGTCCCCTAGAACTTAGAACTACTTAAACCTAACTAACCTAAGGACAGCACACAATACCCAGTCATCACGGGGCAGAGAAAATCCCAGACCCCGCCAGGAATCGAACCCGGGAACCCGGCCGTGGGAAGCGAGAACGCTACCGCACGACCACGAGCTGCGGACGACAATTTACCCCTCTGGTTCTCTTCACATCTTGGAGGAAGTAATATGTTGCCTGAGTCTTTCTGGAATTTAAGTTTGGAATTTCGGTAGTAAACCGTTCATGATGCCCAGTGCCTCTCTTGTAACATCTGTGGTTAATCTTCCGAATTGTTTAATCAGATGAATGTAAAATTATTCTGATTATTTTCTTTTCTTCCAATAGATACTGTTTGCCTAAGTGAGGAGTTACCCTAGAATGTTATCCCTTAGTAAAACAAACATACTCGCTCAAACTGAGTCCACTAAATTGTCTGACAGTTAGGCGCCCAACCACATCCCATACTTAAGATTCTACATAAGATGTGTGACACTGGGAACACAAAACATCGCACAAACCATTAAGGCTCTCTGGGTTGGGAAACTGTGATTTGTGCTACTGGTTCACTTTTTCTGACACTGGTTTTACCTGAGTCTGTTGTTGTTGTTGTTGTTGTTGTTGTTGTTGTTGCTGTTGTGGTCTTCAGTCCTGAGACTGGTTTGATGCAGCTCTCCATGCTACTCTATCCTGTGCAAGCTTCTTCATCTTCCAGTACCTACTGCAGTCTACATCCTTCTGAATCTGCTTAGTGTACTCATCTCTTGGTCTACGATTTTTACCCTCCACGCTGCCCTCCAATACTAAATTGGTGATTCCTTGATGCTTCAGAACATGTCCTACCAACCGATCCCTCCTTCTAGTCAAGTTGTGCCACAAACTTCTCCCCAATCCTATTCAATACCTCCTCATTAGTTATATGATCTACCCATCTAATCTTCAGCATTCTTCTGTAGCACCACATTTCGAAAGCTTCTATTCTCTTCTTGTCCAAACTAGTTATCGCCCATGTTTCACTTCCATACATGGCTACGCTCCATACAAATACTTTGAGAAACGACTTCCTGACACTTAAATCTATACTCGATGTTAACAAATTTCTCTTCTTCAGAAACGCTTTCCTTGCCATTGCCAGTCTACATTTTATATCCTCTCTACTTCGACCATCATCAGTTATTTCGCTCCCCAAATAGCAAAACTGCTTTACTACTTTAAGTGTCTCATTTTCTAAACTAATTCCCTCATCATCTCCCGACTTAATTTGACTACATTCCATTATCCTCGTTTTGCTTTTGTTGATGTTCATCTTATACCCTCCTTTCAAGAAACTGTCCATTCCGTTCAACTGCTCTTCCAAGTCCTTTGCTGAGTCTAGAAATCCCATATCGATTCTGGGTATCTGAGTTTTGCTTCTGGATTCCATCTCCCACAACGAATTTTCGCTCCAAGTAAACACACTACCACATTTGAGTTGTGGATGCTTTGTCACATTGCTATTTGCTTTATAACATATTGTTTAATGTGGATGAAATAATTGTGTTAACTGAAGGAAAACAGTAAGTATTGGACCGAATTGGAATTGTGCATTTCCTTTAATTAAAGAAAAACTCACTCTATGCTTAACAGATGAAAAGATATATGTGAGAGAAGATGTACACTACTGGCCATTAATATTGCCACACCACGAAGATGACGTGCTACAGACGAGAAATTTAACCGACAGGAAGAAGATGCTGTGATATGCAAATGATTAGCTTTTCAGAGCATTCACACAAGGTTGGCGTCGGTGACAACACCTACAACGTGCTGACACGAGGAAAGTTTCCAACTGATTTCTCATACACAAACAGCAGTGGACCGGCGTTGCCTGGTGAAACGTTGTTGTGATGCCTCGTGTAAGGAGGAGAAATGCGTGCTATCACGTTCCCGACTTTGATAGAGGTCGGATTGTAGCCTATGGCGATTGCGGTTTATCATATCGCGACATTGCTACTCACTTTGGTCGAGATCCAATGACTGTTAGCAGAATATGGAATCGGTGGGTTCAGGAGGGTAATACGGAACGCCGTGCTGGATCCCAACGGCCTCGTATCACTAGCAGTCGAGATGACTGGCATCTTATCCGCATGGCTGTAACGGATCGTGCAGCCACGTCTCGATCCCTGAGTCAACAGATGGGGACGTTTGCAAGACAACAACCATCTGCACGAACAGTTCTACGACGTTTGCAGCAGCATGGACTATCAGCTCGGAGACCATGGCTGTGGTTACCCTTGACACTGCTCCGCAGACAGGAGCACCTGCGATGGTGTACTCAACGACGAACCTGGGTGCACGAATGGCAAAACGTCATTTTTTTGGATGAATCCAGGTTCTGTTTACAGCATCATGATGATCGCATCCGTGATTGGCGACATCGCGGTGAATGCGGTATTCGTCATCGCCATACTGGCCTATCACCCGGCGTGATGGTATGGGGTGCCATTGGTTACACGTCTCGGTCACCTCTTGTTCGCACTGACGGCACTTTAAACAGTGGACGTTACATTTCAGGTGTGTTACGACCCGTGGCTCTACCCTTCATTTGATCCCTATGATACCCTACATTTCAGCAGGATAATGCACGATCGCATGTTGCAGGTCCTGTACGGGCCTTTCTGGATACAGAAAATGTTCGACTGCTGCCCTGGCCAGCACATTATCCAGATCTCTCACCAATTGAAAACGTCTGGTCAATGGTGGCCGAGCAACTGGCTCGCCACAATACGCCAGTCACTACTCCTGATGAACTGTGGTATTGTGTTGAAGCTGTATGGGCCGCTGTACCTGTACACGCCATCCAAGCTCTGACTCAATGCCCTGGCATATCAAGGCCTTTATTACCGCCAGAGGTGTTTGTTCTGGGTACTGATTTCTGAGGATCTATGCACCCAAATTTCGTGAAAATGTAATCACATTTTAGTTCTAGTATAATATATCTGTCCAATGAATACCCGTTTATCATATGCATCTCTTCTTGGTGTAGCAATTTTAATGGCCAGTAGAGTATTTTTAGATTAGCAAAATGGAATACCTTGGAGTAATTGTTTATTTGTAAACTACTATATTATGACTCTCTTTTAGTGGCAAAGTGTGTCTCATACATAGTAAATGGCTAATGAAGAAACATTTGTTAATTTTGTAAATAGTGAAAGGAATGTTCCTGTATGAGATCTGAAGATATCTATCTATTGCAGCCCTCAATACTGTTGGACTATAGTCGCATTCTTGCAGTGTTCTGTTTGCAGATTTTCCACCATATGTGTATGTAATCTAGGTGGGTATAATAAAATGGTTTTCAATGCATTATTATCTCTTCTTGAGCAACATCCTTCCGTTAGTCCCCCTTACGAGTTAATTGGCTTCCTTCAGCAAATCATGCTCTCCCTTTAACAAAAACTAGCTTGTTACCAGGTGTTGCAGGTTACTACTTTTACGTCACCCAATTCCCACCCTTACACCACCAATGGGCAAAATATGTTATATACATAGCAGTGTGTGTGTGTGTGTGTGTGTGTGTGTGTGTGTGTGTGTGTGTGTGTGTCCAGGATCTCCTCCTAAATCCCTGTATCGATTTCAACCAAATTCGGCATGGAAACAACACCCTTATGAGTATCAGCACTATGTGGTTTATAACCAATAGCTGCAACAGAAGTGGAGGTACGGGCAAAAAGGCGTTTTTCCATTCCCTGGAATACAAGCTGCCTTACATGACTGGGATGTTGAGTGGGATCAGTATCGCTCTGCCAAATCAAACTGCGTTTCAGGGTGATCTACATGTGAAGGGCAAGAAACAGTTTTCTGGGACCTGACATACACTGCTCTGCATGACAACCAGTATGTAAGGGACAAATAATTGATTTTCAGATCCCTGATGTGTAGCCTGACCTTCATGACAGGCATGTTGTGGAAGTAGTACGAGCCTTCTTTAATGAACCATATTGGCGGAGCTGCATGTGCCAATGAGCATGGCTGGTGACAGATTCAGATGAATAGAGGAGGGGATTGAAAGAATGAGGGGAGGGGGAAATGATGATGGTAGGGCAGGAGGGGTAGGTGTATGAGACAGACGGGCAGGTGGAAAAAGAAGAGGGGTAGGAAGATATGGTGACAGAGAGAGTGAGGGGGAGGGGGGAGGAAGATGAGATGAAGAGAGGGAAAGTGCGAATGTGTTGATACCTAGGGGGGGGGGGGGGGGTGTCAGACAGAGGAAGGAAGATGTGGAGACAGAGAAAGTGAGGAGAAGGTGTGTTCAATATATGTGTCTAATACATACATGGGCTAAGCCACAGTTGAGAGACCAGTACCAGAATAAATGCCTCTAGTCAGCCAGCAACCGAGAAGGCCTTTACGTATGTCTACAGTGTCAGTTACTTTCGATACGATCCATACCAGCCGCTCCCCACATCTGTTCCCTTGCCTGAGAGTTTTAGGAATGTCTTCCTTCCAGAATTTTTCCAAAATCCGGGTGATACCTATGTATACTTTATATGTCAGGCACTTCTGACACCACCCTCACAAAACCACTATAAGTTTTATCTCATTGGTGCTATCGCCAGTCAGTCTTGCAACAATGAAAACTATGGCTTCGACACTAATATCGGTCGTTTCAGGTTCTTTTAATGTCTTGTGTCCTTTCCAACCTCACACCAGTCCTAGTGATGATATGGGTGCGTTACTATCCCAACTCCCCATTCCAACCAACTCTCACAGTACATTTTCCATATAGTAAGTCAGTTCCCAATAACGGGTGTTTCAAATAGCTCGAGGCGTTCCAAACTCACACACACACACACACACACACACACACACACACACACACACACACACATTGTCATTCGTTGAATTCCTATGATAGTGTTGCTGTAACCGCTTTTTCATCTCATGTCTGTCGAAAGCATATACTTGAGAATCTGATGAGCAAATACACCACCCATATCGATATTTTCTTCGACCCAGAGTGTTACAATAGCTATACAGAAAGAGATATCGATCAGAGTCACAAACGGGCAAGCGTCGAGAGCGATTGAAGTGGGCGTATGCACGCTTCCATTGGAACGTGAATAATTTAGGAACAAAATCCTTTTGAGCAGGTATTCTTAAGATTATAAGGAGTCAAAATACGTGAAAGGAAAATAATTTTTTGAAATCTCGAGACGGAAAATCCCATTAATGGTACCCTGTGCCATCACGCGAGGTGCTAAGCCCGAATGACGATAACGAAAGCGATATGACAAGCTTAGTACTCCTTCAAGCTTCTACGAAAGGAAACGTCCTTCGTGATGCTATACGCTGAACCGGAATTCGTCTGCTACTCCTGTGTTGTTGTTGTTGTTGTTGTTGTTGTTGTGCTCACCACTGTCGGCGCAGCTCCCTTTGCTGTCGCGATAGGGGAAGCCGCAACAACAGTAGCCGTACAGATAGTCAGTGTTTCCCCAGACGCCGTTGCACTCGCCATGTGAATGTTTGTATTCCTGCAGACATGCACATTTTGCAACGGAAGGTACGTGACGTTACTGTACCATCACAGACAACCGAGCAAACGGTGTGTATTTCCTTTTGGGCGCTAGTCGCATGGGGCCATAGAGATTGTGCTTGGCAAAAATTTTTTGAAAATTAGTGGTAAGGTCTTATGGGACCAAACTGCTGGGATCACCGGTCGCTAAGCTTACACACTACTTAATTTAATTTAAATTAACTTACACTAGGGACAAAACACACACACACACAAAGAGCCTGCCTGTAACTTTTGCTGTCTCTGGATAACAAGCTGTGAGTATGATGTATCGTCTGTCATTATTATAATAACTGTTTCTTGCACTCTTATTTCGTCCGAGAGCTCACCGAACCCACTTCGCCTCACGTCGTTCATATTACAAACAAACAACTTCATTGAATTATTTTTGTATAGACTTCTTCTCCTTCTACATCTACATCTACATCCATACTCCGCAAGCCACCTGACCGTGTGTGGCGGAGGGTACCTTGAGTACCTCTATCGGTTCTCTCTTCTATTCCAGTCTCGTATTGTTTGTGGAAAGAAGGATTGTCGGTATGCGTCTGTGTGGGCTCTAATCTCTCTGATTTTATCCTCGTGGTCTCCTCGCGAGATATACGTAGGAGGGAGCGATATACTGTTTGACTCCTCGGTGAAGGTATGTTCTCGAAACTTCAACAAAAGCCCGTACCGAGCTACTGAGCATCTCTCCTGCAGAGTCTTCCACTGGAGTTTATCTATCATCTCCGTAACTCTTTCGCGGTTACTAAATGATCTTGTAACGAAGCGCGCTGCTCTCAGTTGGATCTTCTCTATCTCTTCTATCAACCCTATCTGGTACGGATCCCACACTGCTGAGCAGTATTCAAGCAGTGGGCGAACAAGCGTATTGTAACCTACCTCCTTTGTTTTCGGATTGCATTGCCTTAGGATTCGTCCAATGAATCTCAGTCTGGCATCTGCGTTACCGACGATCAACTTTATATGATCATTCCATTTTAAATCACTCCTAATGCGTACTCCCAGATAATTTATGGAATTAACTGCTTCCAGTTGGTGACCTGCTATATTGTAGCTAAGTGATAAGGGATCTTTCTTTCTACGTATTCGCAGCACATTACACTTGTCTACATTGAGATTCAGTTGCCATCCCCTGCACCATGCGTCAATTCGTTGGAGATCCTCCTGCATTTCAGTACAATTTTCCATTGTTACAACCTCTCGATATACCACAGCATCATCCGCAAAAAGCCTCAGCGAACTTCCGATGTCATCCACAAGGTCATTTAGGTATATTGTGAATAGCAACGGTCCTACGACACTCCCCTGCGGCACACCTGAAACCACTCCTACTTGTCTCCATTGAGAATGACATTCTGCGTTTTGTTATCTAGGGACTCTTCAGTCCAATCACCCTATTGGTCTGATAGTCCATATGCTCTCACTTAGTTCATTAAACGACTGTGGGGAACTGTATCGAACGCCTTGTGGAAGTCAAGAAACACGGCATCTACATGGGAACCCATGTCTATGGCCCTCTGAGTCTCATGAACAAATAGCGCGAGCTGGGTTTCACACTATCGTCTTTTTAGAAACCCGTGCTGATTCCTACAGAGTAGATTTCTAGTCTCCAGAAAAGTCATTATACTCGAACATAATACGTGTTCCAAAATTCTACAACTGATCGACGTTAGAGATATAGGTCTATAGTTCTGCACATCTGTTCGACGTCCCTCCTTCCTTTACTTAAGGTGATTGAAGAGTCAATTAAAAGGAAAGAACAAACATTTAAGCACTACGCACGTCAGAGGTCAGAGTATGACGTGACTGTGTCAGTGTCGGTGACGAGGGACGCTGCGCTCACCCGCCCCCCACTCTGCCAGACAGGGAGACTTGTGCCGTGGGGTTAATCACCCCACCGCCCGCCAGCGCGTGGGCGTGAATAGCCGAATCAGCGCCGGGGTGGATGGCCGGCGCGGCGCAGCCCTGGGCCGGGCTCAGAGCTCACAATGCGCGACTGGAGGGCCGCAGGGGCGCACCACAATGGCGGCGGAGAGACGGGCAGGGCCATCCACCCTGTCCCCCTCCGCCCTCAGCACT
The DNA here is from genome assembly GCF_021461395.2 of Schistocerca americana. Lineage (NCBI taxonomy): Eukaryota > Metazoa > Arthropoda > Insecta > Orthoptera > Acrididae > Schistocerca > Schistocerca americana. Next base: position 552,877,999 of record NC_060125.1, read on the forward strand.
TGGCAGGTTAAATCCGCTACCGCCCCTGCTGCTGGCGCCACGACTGCCCGTCGCATCAATTGTTAATCCCTGTGACATTCCGAAGCGCCGTTGCACGAAAGAAAGAAAGAAAAAAAATTCTTGGACTCAGCCGCTGGCGGAGCTGTCATTTGTACTCCGGTGATTCGTGTGAAATGGTCTCCGACGTGATAATGACCGCACGAAGGGAATTAACAGACTTTGAAAGCGGAATGGAAGTTGGAGCTGGACGCGTAGGGCATACCATTTCCAAAAACCATTTTTGAATTCAACATTCCGAGGTCCACAGTATCGAGAGTCTCGCGAGAATACCAGATTGCAGGTATTACCTCTCGCCGCGGACAACGCAGTGGCCGACGGCCTTCACCTAACGACCGAGGGCAGTGACGTTTCCGAACAGTTGTCAATGCTAACTGACAAACAACACTGCGCGAAATAAACGCAGAAATCAATGTGGATAGTACGACAAAAGTCTCCGTCAGGACAGTGCGGCGAAATTAGGAGTTAATGGGCTATGGCAGTAGACGACCGACGTGGCGCCACGACATCGCCTGCAGCGCCTCTCCTGGGCTCGTGACCGTATGGATTGGACCCTAGACGACTGGAGAACTGCGGCCTGGTCAGCTGAGTCCCGATTTCAGTTGGTAAGAGCTGATCGTAGGGTTCGACTATGACGCAGATCCGACGGGGCTTACCGACGAGGCAGGCACTGCGCAAACTGGTGGTGGCCACGTAATGGCGCGGGCTGTGTGTACGATCCAACTGAACCGATCGTTGACTAGAAATCGTCATGTTCGGTTTCTTGGAGACCGTTTACAATCATTGACGAATTTCGTGTTCCCACGCCAATGCGCCATGTCACCGGCTCATAATTGTTCGCTATTGGTTTGAAGAACATTCCGGACCATTGGAGCGAATGATTTGGACACCCAGATCACTCGACACGAATCCCTTCGGACATTTATGGGGTATAACCGAGAGGTCAGTTCGTGCACAAAATCCTGCGCCGGCAACGCTTCCGCAGCTGTGGACGGCTGCACGGGCCGCGCGCCTCAGCGTTTCTGCAGGGGACTTCCGCTGGCTTGTGTGGTCCACGTCACGTCGAGCTGCTGTACTACGCCGGGCAAGAGGAGGCCCTATACGGTGTGGCCAGGTGTTCCGCGACTTTTGTCACCTCAGTGCACGTCATCAACACGTGGACCGAATGACCCAGACGATAAGCAGCAGATTTTCAATGTTTTTTAAGGTACTTCATATTTTCCCAATATTTCTTCATTTTCTCCCTAAAGGCCTTCTTTCTTTGTTTCTTTTTTCGTTCCACTCTGGTCGGATCTGGTTTTGGTCCCGCCTCTGGAGTAATCTTCAACTTGTCAATTTTGTTTTTGAATGTATCTCTGTCTGATGTGTCTGTTACGTCAATTTTTGCTTTTGTCAGCCGGCCGAAGTGGCCGTGCGGTTAAAGGCGCTGCAGTCTGGAACCGCAAGACCGCTACGGTCGCAGGTTCGAATCCTGCCTCGGGCATGGATGTTTGTGATGTCCTTAGGTTAGTTAGTTTTAACTAGTTCTAAGTTCTAGGGGACTAATGACCTCAGCAGTTGAGTCCCATAGTGCTCAGAGCCATTTGAACCATTTTTTTGCTTTTGTCAGATCCTTCACTTCAGTTACCCAAGGTACTGACGCTTGCTTAAGTGATGTCACATAGTGCAATAGACGTTTAGATAGTATGTTTCCAGGTAATCTGTATAAGTGTCCACAGAACTTCATTCGTCTCTTTCTGATGTCAATTTCGATGTTTGATACTTTTTCTGTTGCCTCGGTGGCTTGCAGTCTGGATCCATTTGGTGTGCATCGTGATCCCAGAGTTTTTCTGTCTTTCTCTCTACTTTCTTAATTTCTTGTAATTCTGGTTTTCGAGTCAGTGATAGTGTTTTATTTGCATATGTGACTGTCAGTTTCATTATTGTGTTGTTGTCTTTTGACAGACATCGTTTGTTTTCAAATTTTGAAAAAGTTCGTACGCTTTCTTGACTATCCGTAACTTTTTGTGGCATTTTTTCAAGTCCTGTTGGTTCAATAATTTCAGATAGATACTTAAAGTGTCTGACTCTGTCGATTTCACCATAATTTGTTTTAAGTGTGTGAATATCTAACTTGGAACAGATGAATTCAGTATTCTCAAAGGAAACTTCCAGGCCATCCTTCTCTGCACATTTTTTGAAGGTCTCGATTTGTTTTACTGCTGTTTCTTCACTGTCGGTTAGAATAGCTAAGTCATCTGCAAACGGCAAATATGGATCGTTCAATTTTCCTTGACATATTCATAGTTCTATTGGCTTCTAAAAGTTTTGTTTTCTTAGTTCCATTTCCCATTCTTCGTTACTTTGTCTAAAACTATGTGGAATAATAGTGGCGAGATGCCATCTTCTTGTCTTACTCTTATTTTAGCTAAGAATGGTTCCGAAATTTCATCTATGGATTGACTTTTTGATTTGGTGCCGGCCGGTGTGGCCGAGCGGTTCTAGGCGCTTCAGTCTGGAACCGCGCGACCGCTACGGTCGCAGGTTCGAATCCTGCCTCGGGCATGGATGTGTGTGATGTCCTTAGGTTAGTTAGGTTTAAGTAGTTCTAAGTTCTAGGGGACTGATGACCTCAGATGTTAAGTCCCATAGTACTCACAGCCATTTTTGAACCATTTTTATTTGGTTTCTAAAAAAAAATGTTTGTGAAATCTTATGGGACTTAACCGCTAAGGTCATCAGTCCGTAACGTAAATTATCCTAAGGACAAATACACACACACACACACACACACACACACACACACACACACACACACACACACACACACACCCATGCCCGAGGGAGGACTCGAACCTCCGCCGGGACCAGCCGCACAGTCCATGACTGCAGCGCCTTAGACCGCTCGGCATTTGGTTTGTGTCGGTATTTGTTCGATCAGTGTTCGCGTTTTGTTGCCTAGTCCGCGTTCTTCTAGAAATTTGGATGTAGTTTGTCTATGTGGACGATCGTATGCTTTTTTATTTTGATGTATGATTAAAGTTTTGTTTTATTTTATGAATTTTAATTTCTCAGTCAATTTTTTATAAGAAAACTAGAGAATTTAAATATCATCCTAAATTCATCGTGCCATTATATATTTTATAGCACATTTTATCCTCTTGTCAAGATTTATGTATCTTTTCTTTTCGTTTTTGAAGAGAAAGGCCAATGGAATCTCTTGTAATTTCAGATAAAACGTTTATTGCTTCCTCCTTCAGCTATTTATCATAAATTATACGTTTCGATATTTCCTATTTGTTGAGGATTTAATTTCTAATGCTAACTTTCAATAGCGTTCGTGGTCCAGTGCTGCCGGTTAAAAGCATTTCAGCTGGCAGACCATGTAGCCTGCGCATTGCTCGACCTTTTCTCCATTCGGCATTTCCTCCATTAAGCCACCCACGCTTCATCAACATTGTTTAGTGGAAGACGTGCCACTGCAGCACACATGCGGCACAACAGTTGCACTTCTATATGTAAATTGAAAGTGGAAGGGGCAGAAAGGAAAGGGAAGGTATTACTGATGTCAGCTGCGGAATCAACGGCAACGAGTGAAAATGTGTGCTAGACCAGGATTCGAACCTGGAGTCTCCTGCTTACTAGCTGGGTTCGTTACTCATTGCGCCCTCCGAGACACGGGGTCGGCGCAGCTGCGCACGCCTGACGGCCGACCACCGACCACCGACCGCCACTCCCACCGACAATCACCTATCCGCAGTCTCTGTCCACTGACTCCGTGCTCGTTGCTCTGAGATTCCCGCAGGACGTGGGACGTTCCTGAGCATCTGCTCTGAGGAAGGTGGATCCATTCCCCAGCCAAGCGAATCCCCAGTGTGAATGCTTGGGCGTGTGTTCTTCCCCATCCCTATACTCGTCCGTTAATCATAGTTCTTTTAGAGGCATTGGTTGAACTGAAAATTGCAAGGCGGAAAGAAGGAATGTTTCGGGAAACACTGTTTTCATTGCTGTACTTCTAGCCATTTCAAAGCCTAAGAGTGCAGCTTTCGGTTACCAACCAAGAATCTTATTTATCAGTTCGGAAGAAAGCCTTTTGTATATATTTTGAATGTTGTCTGTGCTTGCGATGCCGACGTGTGTTGTGTATGTTGTTGTTGTTTTGGTCTTCAGTCCTGAGACTGGTTTGATGCAGCTCTCTATGCTACATTATCCTGTGCAAGCTTCTTCATCTCCCAGTACTTACTGCAACCTACATCTTTCTGAATCTGCTTAGTGTATTTATCTCTTGGTCTCCCTCTACGATTTTTACCCTCCAATGCTAAATTTGTGACCCTTGATGCCTCAGAACATGTCCTATCAACCGGTCCCTTCTTCTCGTCAAGTTGTGCCACAAACTCCTCTTCTCCCCAATTCTATTCAATACCTCCTCATTAGGTATGTGATCTACCCATCTAATCTTCAGCAGTCTTCTGTAGCACCACATTTCGAAAGCTTCTATTCTCTTCTTGTCCAAACTATTTATTGTCCATGTTTCACTTCCATACATGGCTACACTCCACACCAATACTTTCAGAAACGACTTCCTGACACTTAAATCTATACTTGATGTTAACTCTCTCTTCTTCAGAAACGCCTTCCTTGCCATTGCCAGTCTACATTTTATATCCTCTCTACTTCGACCATCATCCTTGTTGCTGTGAACGAATTAGATATCATAAGAATACACTTTATGGACTTCTCGGAAACTGTTAGGAATATCATTTATTTTGCTCCCCAAATAGCAAAACTCCTTTACTACTTTAAGTGTCTCATTTCCTAATCTAATTCCCTCAGCATCACCCGACTTAATTCGACTACATGCCATTATCCTCGTTTTGCTTTTGTTGATGTTCATCTTGTACCCTCCTTTCAAGACACTGCCCATTCCGTTCAACTGCTCTTCCAAGTCGTTTGCTGTCTCTGACAGAATTACAATGTCATTGGCGAACCTCAAAGTTTTTATTTCTTCTCCATGGATTTTAATACCTACTCTGAATTTTTCTTTTGTTTCATTTACTGCTTGCTCAATACACAGATTGAATAACATTGGGGAGAGGCTACAACCCTGTCTCACTCCCTTCCCAACCACTGCTTCCCTTTCATGCCCCTCGACTCTCATAACTGCCTTCTGCTTTCTGTACAAATTGTATATAGCCTTTCGCTCCCTGTATTTTACCCTTGCCACCTTTAGAATTAGAAAGAGAGTATTCCAGTCAACATTGTCAAAAGCTTTCTCTAAGTCTACAAATGCTAGAAACGTAGGTTTGCCTTTCCTTAATCTTTCTTCTAAGATAAGTCGTAAGGTCAGTATTGCCTCATGTGTTCCAATATTTCTACGGAATCCAAACTGATGTTCCCCGAGGTCGGCTTCTACCAGTTTTTCCATTCGTCTGTAAAGAATTCCCGTTAGTAGTTTGCAGCCGTGACTTATTAAACTGATAGTTCGGTAATTTTCACATCTGTCAATACCTGCTTTCTTTGGGATTGGAATTATTATATTCTTCTTGAAGTCTGAGGGTATTTCGCCTGTCTCATACATGTTGCTCACCAGATGGTAGAGTTTTGTCAGGACTGGTTCTCCCAAGGCCGTCAGTGGTTCTAAGGGAATGTTGTCTACTCCCGGGGCCTTGTTTCGACTTAGGTTGTGTTGTGCATACTTGTTTGAAATGTTTCTATGATCTGTCAGGTGTTCTGTCCATTACAACAGTTGCACATTCACATAGGATTTTCTCCGCTTCTTCAGAGTCGAACAACAGGACTGTTGTCAAGAACACATCCGCTGCTGCTGAAGGACTGTCCTAAATTAGAAGTGGGGGAGGTTTTGGTCGGAAAGTCCAGAATGCAAAACCGTGTGGTCGGAAGTGCCACAGTACGTACCTGTGGCACCCACAGTATGGTCCGAGACGCCACTGTTGAAGGTACACGTAGCCTTGGCCACGCGCAGCAGTTTCGGGGCAATAGCTTAACGAGCTCTTAAACGTGGTTCGGGGCTGGATGATAAACCTGGCGCCAGAAAACATATTTTTCTTCCTTGTTGCTGTGAACGAATTAGATATCATAAGAATACACTTTATGGACTTCTCGGAAACTGTTAGGAATATCAGCTGTATACAATTTATGGACTTCTCGGAAACTGTTTGGAATATCAGCTGTAGACAAGCGAGGACAGGTGTTGCAGCGGAAAATTTGCCGGCTAAATGTCACCTCCACAAAACGAGTGCAAAAGCCAATTCCAGACTCTCCTCCCGAGAAGCCAGAAATACCAACGGTGAATTATTTCTTGTAAGTGATAGGAAAATACATGTAGCAATGCCACGGTTCCCGTATTGACAGACAATGCTGCAAACTTTGGCACTGTAGTTAAGCAGCCTGTATCTACACCTTCAGTTATACTCAGCAAGCCATCGTAGAATGTGTGACTGTCTCAGCCGCCCTTTATTGCTCCAGTTGCAAGTGGTATGCGGGAAGAATAACTGTGAACAAGTGTTGGTAAGCCTGCGTATAAGCTCGACTACATCTTAAATTTTTACCGTCATGGTAGTACCGTGAAATATGCAGCATGGAGAGAAACAACCCGATGATAATATTTAAACTTTCCGTCATTGACACAACTGCGGAACGCATACATATGGTATCTGTATCTACATCTACATAGACATAAGTCACCGTCAGGTGCGCGGTGGAGGGTACCCTGTAGCTCCTCTACTAGTCATTTCCTTTCCTGTTCTATTCGCAAATAGAATGAGAGAAAAACGACTGTCTGTATGCCTCCGCATGAGCCCTAAATTCTCGCATCTTATCTTCGTGGTTCTTACGCGCTGTGTGTATTGACGGCAGTAGAATCTTTTGGCAGTCACCTTGTAATTCCGTTTCTCCAAATTTTCTCAATGGTGTTCCTCCAAAAGAACGCCGTCATTCCTCCAGGGATTCCAATTCCCGAAGCATCTCCGTAAGACTTGGGTGTTGTTAGAACCTACCAGTAACGAGTCGAGCAGCCTGCGTCTTCCTTCAGTCCGACCCGGTGCTCAAGAATAGGTCGCGCCAGCGTCCTATATGCGGCCTCCTTGAAAGGTGAACCACTCTTTCCTAAAATTCTCCCAATAAACCGAAGCCGAGTATCCGCCTTCCCTACCATACTTTTTACATGCTGGTTCCACCTAATACCGCTTTTCGACGTTACGCCCACATATACGAGGTACATTCAAGTTCTAAAGCCTCCGATTTTTTTTCTCCGGACTGGAAAGAGATAGAAACATGCGCATTGTTTTAAAATGAGGCCGCGTTCATTGTCAATACGTCCCAGAGATGGCAGCACCGTACGGCAGATGGAATTTTACCGCCAGCGGCGAGAATGAGAACTGTTTTAAATACTTAAAATGGCGACGTTTTCCTTACTTGAACAGAGTGCAATCATTCATTTTCTGAATTTGCATGGTGTGAAACCAATTGAAATTCATCGACAGTTGAAGGAGACATGTGGTGATGGAGTCATGGATGTGTCGAAAGTGCGTTCATGGGTGCGACAGTTAAATGAAGGCAGAACATCGTGTGACAACAAACCGAAACAACCTCGGGCTCGCACAAGCCGGTCTGACGACATGATCGAGAAAGTGGAGAGAATTGTTTTGGGGGATCGCCGAATGACTGTTGAACAGATCGCCTCCAGAGTTGGCATTTCTGTGGGTTCTATGCACACAATCCTGCATGACGACCTGAAAATGCGAAAAGTGTCATTTAGGTGGGTGCCACGAATGCTGACGGACGACCACACGGCTGCCCGTGTGGCATGTTGCCAAGCAATGTTGACGCACAACGACAGCACGAATGGGACTTTCTTTTCGTCGGTTGTGACAATGGATGAGACGTGGATGCCAATTTTCAATCCAGAAACAAAGCACCAGTCAGCTCAATGGAAGCACACAGATTCACCGCCACCAAAAGAATTTCGGGTAACTGCCAGTGCTGAAAAAATGATGGTGTCCATGTTCTGGGACAGCGAGGGCGTAATCCTTACCCATTGCGTTCCAAAGGGCACTGCGGTAACAGGTGCATCCTACGAAAATGTTTTGAGGAACAAATTCCTTCCTGCACTGCAACAAAAACGCCCGGGAAGGGCTGCGCGTGTGCTGTTTCACCAAGACAACGCACCCGCACATCGAGCTAACGTTACGCAACAGTTTCTTCGTGATAACGACTTTGAAGTGATTCCTCATGCTCCCTACTCACCTGACTTGGCTCCTAGTGGCTTTTGGCTTTTTCCAACAATGAAAGACACTCTCCGTGGCCGCACATTCACCAGCCGTGCTGCTATTGCCTCAGCGATTTTCCTAAAGAAGCCTTCGCCGCTGCCATGGAATCATGGCGTCAGCGTTGTGGAAAATGTGTACGTCTGCAGGGCGATTACGTCGAGAAGTAACGCCAGTTTCATCGATTTCGGGTGACTAGTTAATTAGAAAAAAATCGGAGGCCTTAGAACTTGAATGCACCTCGTATAAACGTCGTTACGGCGTCAAGCAGGACACTACTAATACTATAACCGAACATTACAGATTTGATCTTCCTTCTTATCCGCATTAATTTACGTTTTTCCACTTTTACAGCTAGCTGACACTCATCACATCCACTAGAAATTTTGTGTAAGTCGTCTTCTATCTTCCTACAGTAACTCAACTTCGACACCTTATCGTACACCACGGCATCATCAGCAAACCGCAGATTGCTGCCCACCCTGTCCGCCAAATCCTTTTATGTATTTAGGTAACAACAGCGGTCCTATCACGCTTCCCTGATGCACACCTGACGGTACCCTTGTCTCTGATGAACACTCGCCGAGGACAATATACAGGGTTCTATTACTTAAAAAGTCTTTGAGCAGCTCTCAAATCTGTGTTGTTCCATATGCACGTACCTTCGTTAACAGCTTGCAATGGGGCACAGTGTCAGGTGCTTTCCGGAAATCTAGAAATGTGGAATCTGCCTATTGTCCTTCCTCCGTAATTCTCAGTATATCATGTGAGAAAAAGGCAAACTGAGTTTCGCACGAATTATGCTTTCTAAACCGTGCTGTTTCGTGGACGCAAGGTTCTCAGTCTCAAGTAAGTTTATTATATTCGATCTGAGAATATGTTCAAGGATTTTGCAGCAAACCGAAGCTGGTTATATTGGTCTGTAATTGTGCAGGTTCGTTCTTTTGCTCTTCTTATATACTGGAGTCACCTGCTTATTTTTCCAGTCACTTGGGACATTTTGCTGAGCGAGATATTCACTATAAATGAAGGGTAGGTAAGGAGCCAGTGCCGTACAGTACTCTTTGTAAAATCGAATGGGGATTCCATCCGGACCTGGTGATTTATTTACTTTCAAATCTTTCAGTCGTTTTCCTACGCGACAGATGCTTATTACTATGTCGTCCATACGGGAGTCTGTACGATGGTTAAATGACGGTATGTCTGTACGATTCTCCAGTGTGAATGATTTCTTGAACGTGAAATTTAAAACTTCAGCTTTCGTTTTGCTATCTCCAACTGCCACACGAGAGGGATAAATAAGGGACTGAATGGGAGCCTAAAACCCGCTGTACGATTTTTCATACGACCAGAATTTTCTCGGGTTCTCTGCCAGATATTTTGCTAACGTGTGACGGTGGTAGCTGTTGTAGGCTTCGTGCATAGATATTTTCACAGACGCACGAATCTCTACCAACCTTCGCTTGTCGTCATTTGTGCGTTTCCTTTTGAACCGAGATTGCAACAGCCTCTGCTTCCTCAGCATCTTCCGAATTTCGTTATTAAACTATGGTGGGTCTTTTCCGTCTTTTATCCACTTACTACTAGGCACGTAATACTCCAGACCACGCTTTACAATCTGCTTAAACTGTGCCCATAATGCCTCTACATCCATCTTACTGGAACTACGTGATGCCAGATCACTGACTAAGTGAGATGTCAATAACTGCTTACCTGCGCAGTCTAGCAGAATCTCTCGTCCGGCCTTTTTGACTGATTTCTTAACTTTTGTAACCATAGTTGCTACAATCACATCATGATCGCTAATCGCCGTTTCTATACCAACATTTTCGGTAAGATCCTGCCTATTTGTAGCTAAAAGGTCTAAGATATCTGCATTGCGTGTGGGCTACCGACTTAGTTGCTCAAGACAGTTTTCAGAAAACGTGTTCAAAAGTATTTCGCGTTGTAATCTTACCTTCCCACACATCACTATTACATTTTTCTAAGTGTCTTCATTAGTTCCAAAAGCTTCGAGAGGCGTAAGATACGTAAAAGAGAAACCTTTTACTTATCTTCATTTTCTCTTCTTGCTGTTGGCTCCACTTCTTGCGTCTACGGGTACAGTCTAGCGGCTGAAATCTTGATTTAACGTTGTGGGTTCCTGATGACTAAATAACTGATGAAGACTTGCCTGTATATTTCTTGGATTGTATTCGTAGGCACATTTTTCAATATCGTACAGTTTTTACAATTTCCACTTAATGTTCCAAAAAAATGTTCAAATGTGTGTGAAATCTTATGGGACTTAACTGCTAAGGTCATCAGTCCATAAGCTTACACACTACTTAACCTAAATTATCCTAAGGACAAACACACACACACCCATGCCCGAGGGAGGACTCGAACCTCCGCCGGGACCAGCCGCACAGTCCATGACTGCAGCGCCTGAGACCGCTAGGCTAATCCCACGCGGCCTTAATGTTCAAAATTACGTTGTTAGTGTCGATCATATAAACACGTCTGTCTCCATCAGAGGTATGCTCACTACTACCACATTCTGCGGTACTCACAATATTCCAAAGAGTTTACAAAGCAACAGAGTTTACAGACTTTCTTGACAAAAGAAGAATTTTCGCTTTTAAAACGTGTGACTAGGGCCTCCCGTCGGGTAGACCGTTCGCCGGGTGCAAGTCTTTCCATTTGACGCCACTTGGGCGGCTTGGGTGTCGATGGGGATAGAATGATGATGATAAGGACAATACAACACCCAGTCCCTGAGCGGAGAAAAATCTCTGACCCAGGCGGGAATCGAACCCGGGCCGTTAGGATTGACATTCCTTCGCGCTGACCACTCAGCTAACGGGGCGGACAGAATTTTCACTAGAATATATCATTGTTTTATAAATGAATCCAGAAATAAATTTAATAATTAGCGTTAGATTGTGCAATTAATAATATGAATTTTAAATGTACGAGATATTTCGTAATTTCAAATTTGTTAAAAAAAAAGAGTAATTTTAACTGTTAGTACATATCGATTGTAACTCATTGATTTCTTTTTATACATTTTAGCCTCAAATATAATACATCGTATACAGAATGATATGAAGTTCATTCAGTTAAACAGCCGAGAATGTTCACCTATAACAGATTCGTGATTAAATCTGGTATCGGTAACTTAAAGAAATAAAATAAAAAGAAAAGTTGTGTTAGAAAAGGGTGTCCCATTACAGCGTGACTGTCTTTCTGCACCCCTGTAATGAATCCATAGACGACCCAGTCTATACTCGGTAGCTTGAAATCGCCTCCAACTACTATTGCACGATCTGGGTGTTTGCGCGATACTGGCCGCAGACTTTCTTTGAATGACTCGAGCAACTGTCACAGCGGAGTCGGGTGGCTGGTAAAAATACCCAACAATTAGCTTGGTTTCACCTACACCCGTTATATGCGACCATACAACTCACTGTCACACTCAAGTTCGTCGTCAGTAGAGATAACATTTTTGTCAACTTCAATGAACACTACCCCCGCCTATAGCCTCTAATCTAATGATAAGTTCAGAAAAAAAATGAATTTTCCTCAGACTGCAATTAAACGATCTCTAGTTTTTTTTCTTAATATTATCGATTGCGAGTTACTAGCCTCATCTTCAGATGTACCTGTTCAAATTAAAGAACTACAAAAAGGCACTGCATACATTATACAGTTACTTTAGTTCCTGATTGTGTGATAAAACTTCTTTGACCCCTTCCGGTTGCGATAATCTCGTATTATACACTCCTCGAAATTGAAATAAGAACACCGTGAATTCATTGTCCCAGGAAGGGGAAACTTTATTGACACATTCCTGGGGTCAGATACATCACATGATCACACTGACAGAACCACAGGCACATAGACACAGGCAACAGAGCATGCACAATGTCGGCACTAGTACAGTGTATATCCACCTTTCGCAGCAATGCAGGCTGCTATTCTCCCATGGAGACGATCGTAGAGATGCTGGATGTAGTCCTGTGGAACGGCTTGCCATGCCATTTCCACCTGGCGCCTCAGTTGGACCAGCGTTCGTGCTGGACGTGCAGACCGCATGAGACGACGCTTCATCCAGTCCCAAACATGCTCAATGGGGGACAGATCCGGAGATCTTGCTGGCCAGAGTAGTTGACTTACACCTTCTAGAGCACGTTGGGTGGCACGGGATACATGCGGACGTGCATTGTCCTGTTGGAACAGCAAGTTCCCTTGCCAGTCTAGGAATGGTAGAACGATGGGTTCGATGACGGTTTGGATGTACCGTGCACTATTCAGTGTCCCCTCGACGATCACCAGTGGTGTACGGCCAGTGTAGGAGATCGCTCCCCACACCATGATGCCGGGTGTTGGCGCTGTGTGCCTCGGTCGTATGCAGTCCTGATTGTGGCGCTCACCTGCACGGCGCCAAACACGCCTACGACCATCATTGGCACCAAGGCAGAAGCGACTCTCATCGCTGAAGACGACACGTCTCCATTCGTCCCTCCATTCACGCCTGTCGCGACACCACTGGAGGCGGGCTGCACGATGTTGGGGCGTGAGCTGAAGACGGCCTAACGGTGTGCGGGACCGTAGCCGAGCTTCATGGAGACGGTTGCGAATGGTCCTCACCGATACCCCAGGAGCAACAGTGTCCCTAATTTGCTGGGAAGTGGCGGTGCGGTCCCCTACGGCACTGCGTAGGATCCTACGGTCTTGGCGTGCATCCGTGCGTCGCTGCGGTCCGGTCCCAGGTCGACGGGCACGTGCACCTTCCGCCGACCACTGGCGACAACATCGATGTACTGTGGAGACCTCACGCCCCACGTGTTGAGCAATTCGGCGGTACGTCCACCCGGCCTCCCGCATGCCCACTATACGCCCTCGCTCAAAGTCCGTCAACTGCACATACGGTTCACGTCCACGCTGTCGCGGCATGCTACCAGTGTTAAAGACTGCGATGGAGCTCCGTATGCCACGGCAAACTGGCTGACACTGACGGCGGCGGTGCACAAATGCTGCGCAGCTAGCGCCATTCGACGGCCAACACCGCGGTTCCTGGTGTGTCCGCTGTGCCGTGCGTGTGATCATTGCTTGTACAGCCCTCTCGCAGTGTCCGGAGCAAGTATGGTGGGTCTGACACACCGGTGTCAATGTGTTTTTTCCATTTCCAGGAGTGTATATGTATATCACTTTTTCCGTGCACTTTCATCTGAATCTTGAGGAAATTGTCTGGTTGTCCGCTGTTTTACCTGCTACGCTAGAGATGTACTTGTAATATTCAGCCTTATAACATAATCCTTCGCCTCAAAACATCCTGACAAAATTATTGGCTCATTGCAGTGCACATTCTCGCAACCTGGTTTATGCACATTCTCGCAACCTGGTTTACGCATTGAAGAACACAATTTGCACTTCACACTTTTAAAGTATTCCAGATCAGCTTATTACAGGAAGGAAACACCGACAGGTTGTTGTCACACAGTTTCACATGTCACCTTATTTCATCTGCACCTCCACTCCTAGGGGCAGTAGAGGTTTCTTACTCCCACAATAGTTTTATACAAATGCAGTTTGCTTGAAATTGATTCAGGCGTTCCTGAGTTGTGATTGAATGTCACACCTTCAGCCGTTGGGCTACTTGGGCTGTCTGGCGGTCACTAAATTTTTTTCGATGGCGATGTGTCACTGTGTTACTGTCATGCTTGCCTCCCCCCCCCCCTCCCCCCCCCCCCCCGCCTCCTCCCATTCGATCTGTCACCACTGATCCTTGCGTGTCCGAAAACTATAAATTCGATACTAATATCGGTCGTTATGGGGCGCGGCCATAGCCACTCATCAAAGCTTGTTAGTAATCGAGTGAATGGCAAAGAACTGCATAGAAGACTAACGAACAAATATTGATTTTTATATATTAGATAACATTGCACCTAACAGTACCACTTGTTGCTATCGTATTCTGGTGCTGTTTCTCCGCTAGCGTATTATCTTAACAAATCAATGTAATTATGGCACTTTTAGAGTAGCTGATTTAATGGTCAGCTGCTACACAGTAAATATCACAGACAATTCGCGTGAAAGGTAACCATCCATGTACAGGCACTTAAAGTTTCCCTAACGTCGACTGCTGAGCTGAAACCATCAATTTCAGCGTGTTTAATTAGTAGCTGTACTGTTTAGCATAACAACTGACGGGCAGGGCAGATTACTTTAAATGCAAACACTCCCGCGCCGGTCGTCGTCATTGCCTTTCATTGTATGAACGTAACTCCACAGCGCCACACTTCCGACCTGTGATTATGTGACACATTTTGCACTCGAATAAACTTATCGATTACGGCTCTTTTAGAGCAAATACATAAAACTACAACCAGTTACTTTTTTGAAGAAGTTATTTATTCATTCCACGAACCAGTTTTCCAACCTTTTCAGACTCATCTTCAGATGGTTTTCAGAAGTTACATAGCTATTTCGAGGATATTGCTGGTGCTGGCTCTGTGATTACAAGATGGAACAGGCTTTAATGCATCGCCATGAGTACTGTTTGTATGTCAGCCAAATCGACAGGTAAACATTAATCATGGAGACGCATTAAAGCCGGCCGCTGTGGCCGTGAGGTTCTAGGCGCTTGAGTCCGGAACCGCGCTGCTGCTACGGTCGCAGGCTCGAATCCCGTCTCGGGCATGGATGTGTGTGATGTCCTTAGGTTAGTTAGGTTTAATTAGTTCTAAGTCTAGGGGTTGATGATCAAATGGTTCAAATGGCTCTGAGCACTATGGGACTTAACTTCTGAGGTCATCAGTCCCCTAGAACTTAGAACTACTTAAACCTAACTAACCTAAGGACATCACACACATCCATGCCCGAGGCAGGATTCGAACCTGCGACCGTAGCGGAGGTTGATGACCTCAGATGTTAAGTCTAATAGTACTTAGAGCCAAGACGCATTAAAGGATGTTCCACCTTCTTGTTACAGGGCCAACACCCAGCATAATGCATGAAATAGGTATGTAACTTCTGAAAACATCCGAAGATGAGCCTGAAAAGGTTCGAAAGCCGGTTCATGGAATGCATAAATAACTATTTCAGAAATGTGACTAGTTGGGCGATTTACGTATTTACATTTTGCTCTGTTCGGCGTCTTCCATCCTGCTGTGGCCTTATTATCAGTTTGGCTTTCTCTACCCACGCCTCTGTTGTAGCGTCTGTCACGGAAGTTTGACCGTCATCTTCGTGACGCTTTCGCGCTTACTAGACGAACCGGTGACCAAACGCGCTTTTCTTATTCGAATTTTCCTTGTTTTCTCTACCGTTCCTATCTGGTAAGGGCCTCGGACAGAGGAGCAATATTAAAGTATCGATTGGCTGGGGGTTTTGTAAGTAGTCTCCTTCAGGGGTGGATTACATTTCCTGCGGATTCTTCCAGTGACGCTCAGCCTGGCATTTGCCTTTTTAACGATCGGTTTGATGTGGTCTTCTACTTTCAGTCCCAGTGTACGCCGTGTAGTCCCAGACTGTCGTGTAATCAGACACTAGCACGTCATCCTGCTTGCTTGTACGCTGTACGTTGCCTTCGTTTCTGTGCGGGCTGCTTTGAGTATGGCCAGTAGAAGAACATGTGGCCACTAGCGCCGAGCCGGTGTCAAACAGCTCCGGCGGATGTATGTTGAACTTGCTCAGAAAATGAGCCGAAAAGAAGCGGTTGGAGAGCTTTTCATTCTTTCCCAGCCTGATCCTGACCTCCTTTTAGGCGTCTGTACCTCAGTCTCTAAAAACGGAACTCTTGTAGGGTTACTTTTTTGTCTGTCCAACTGCTGCAAATGCATTGTTTCAGAAAACCGGTAGACGTATCAACTTGAAATCTGTGACGTACTAAGGTTCACGGTTGCTTGGCAGTTAAAAAAATTGAAGCTTCTAAGTCAGTGCAAACAAAACGCACGGCCATTTATGTCAAATATTTTGATACTCGCTGACTGACTCATAAAAACCTGTAGGGTACTTCCCGTTGAGCTAGAATCATGAAATTTTGCAAGAAGCAAGGTTTCACATTACCAATAAAGGAAAAAAGTCCTAAAATTGGTAATTTGTAATTGTATCACAGGGAAACATTTTTTGCCATTTTCCTTATCCGACTGTCTTTCTGTCCGTTCTTCCGTACGTCCGTCTGTTAAGATCCCCTTTTTCTCAGGAACGGGTACACGCATCGAGTTAAACTTATTGTCTCATAATAAAGTCTATAGCCGCTGGCGCTGTAATAAATGCGAGCTAAGTCAGTGTCAGAAGATACGTCCATTTCTGTCACATATTTCGATAATCTCAAACTCGCTCATCAAAACCTGTAGGGTACTTCCTGTTGGCCTAGAATCATGACATTTGGCAATAAGTGCTCACAGTACCAGTGATGGGAAAAATCCGAAATTGGTAAGTTCTGATTATGTCATACAATAAATTTATTTATTTTGTCATTTGTTATTCGGCTTCAGCATTAAAACGTTCTCTAAAGTCCTGAGATTACCAGGACAGGTATCTTGCCAGACCCAATGTCGCTAACAGACAAAAATCGTCGAGATTCTAGATTCCGTGGGTGGATGAACTATCCGCATTCATAATTACATTTGTACGGAACCCTCAGAAAGCGAGTCCTTCTCCCATCTGGCCACTTTTTCTTTTTTTTTATATACTTATTTTATTTCGCTAGTTGGTCATCCGAGGACCACGGTAAGCCCACAAGCATTAGGACAGTTGTTCTCTTTTCTCTTTATTTCGTTTAAACCAGATTTTTTTCATCATTTCGCCGTGTCTACCACGGCGTTCGTCTGAATATTGTGCGCTTGATCTTCAATTCCCATCTCGGGTTGCCCAAATAACACTACAGACAGTCTGAAGATGTTTCAGTTCCGTGATTTTATGTGTGTTTTGGTTCTATGCCGATTTCATGTAGATTTTGACGAAAATGTTCTAAGGTAGTCTTGTGTTTCGAGTCGAGTCAGAGAAGTTGACTATAAAAGAGAACTGTATATTTGCTCATTATGTCCGTAATTTTTTTCTTTTTTCCACATATTTCTAGTTTGATTATTTTATGTACATCCTGTTTTTATAATTTGGACCCAGTATACACTGTCTCAAAAATGAGATCTACAGGAAGTGCAAAATGGCTAAGCAGGGATGGCTAGAGGACAAATGTAAGGATGTAGAGGCCTATCTCACTAGGGGTAAGATAGATACCGCCTACAGGAAAATTAAAGAGACCTTTGGAGATAAGAGAACGACTTGTATGAATATCAAGAGCTCAGATGGAAACCCAGTTCTAAGCAAAGAAGGGAAAGCAGAAAGGTGGAAGGAGTATATAGAGGGTCTATACAAGGGCGATGTACTTGAGGACAATATTATGGAAATGGAAGAGGATGTAGATGAAGATGAAATGGGAGATACGATACTGCGTGAAGAGTTTGACAGAGCACTGAAAGACCTGAGTCGAAACAAGGCCCCCGGAGTAGACAATATTCCATTGGAACTACTGACGGCCGTGGGAGAGCCAGTCCTGACAAAACTCTACCACCTGGTGAGCAAGATGTATGAAACAGGTGAAATACCCTCAGACTTCAAGAAGAATATAATAATTCCAATCCCAAAGAAAGCAGGTGTTGACAGATGTGAAAATTACCGAACTATCAGCTTAATAAGTCACAGCTGCAAAATACTAACACGAATTCTTTACAGACGAATGGAAAAACTAGTAGAAGCCAACCTCGGTGAAGATCAGTTTGGATTCCGTAGAAACACTGGAACACGTGAGGCAATACTCACCTTACGACTTATCTTAGAAGAAAGATTAAGGAAAGGCAAACCTACGTTTCTAGCATTTGTAGACTTAGAGAAAGCTTTTGACAATGTTGACTGGAATACTCTCTTTCAAATTCTAAAGGTGGCAGGGGTAAAATACAGGGAGCGAAAGGCTATTTACAATTTGTACAAAAACCAGATGGCAGTTATAAGAGTCGAGGGACATGAAAGGGAAGCAGTGGTTGGGAAGGGCGTAAGACAGGGTTGTAGCCTCTCCCCGATGTTGTTCAATCTGTATATTGAGCAAGCAGTAAAGGAAACAAAAGAAAAATTCGGAGTAGGTATTAAAATTCATGGAGAAGAAATAAAAACTTTGAGGTTCGCCGATGACATTGTAATTCTGTCAGAGACAGCAAAGGACTTGGAAGAGCAGTTGAATGGAATGGACAGTGTCTTGAAAGGAGGATATAAGATGAACATCAACAAAAGCAAAACAAGGATAATGGAATGTAGTCTAATTAAGTCGGGTGATGCTGAGGGAATTAGATTAGGAAATGAGGCACTTAAAGTAGTAAAGGAGTTTTGCTATTTGGGGAGCAAAATAACTGATGACGGTCGAAGTAGAGAGGATATAAAATGTAGGCTGGCAATGGCAAGGAAAGCGTTTCTGAAGAAGAGAAATTTGTTAACATCCAGTATTGATTTAAGTGTCAGGAAGTCATTTCTGAAAGTATTTGTATGGAGTGTAGCCATGTATGGAAGTGAAACATGGACGATAAATAGTTTGGACAAGAAGAGAATAGAAGCTTTCGAAATGTGGTGCTACAGAAGAATGCTGAAGATTAGAGGGGTAGATCACATAACTAATGAGGAAGTATTGAATAGGATTGGGGAGAAGAGAAGTTTGTGGCACAACTTGACCAGAAGAAGGGATCGGTGGGTAGGACATGTTCTAAGACATCAAGGGATCACCAATTTAGTATTGGAGGGCAGCGTGGAGGGTAAAAATCGTAGAGGGAGACCAAGAGATGAATACACTAAGCAGATTCAGAAGGATGTAGGTTGCAGTAGGTACTGGGAGATGAAAAAGCTTGCACAGGATAGAGTAGCATGGAGAGCTGCATCAAACCAGTCTCAGGACTGAAGACCACAACAACAACAACATACAGTGTAAAATGTGTCTCTTTTAGGAATCGTCTCTCCTTGAGAGTAAAAAACGCCCACTTGCACATCCACATATCGGCTTCACCAGAGAGCTATGAGGGTGAATTTCCGTAGTTATCGTACGTTTGTTGTGAATGTTCCAAGTGTCTTGAAGAGCATTTCCCGTATTTCTTTCTCTGGCTTATGTGGGCTTCTTTATTTTGCGCATTGTCTGCAGTGTTGTTTTGTTTTTCATCCTCGTGTTGACCAACTGCGATCACTTAATAACCACAGTTCCCCTACATTGTAGAGTCTACATATTGTTCCTGTCCTTTTTCTTCTTTAAATTTTACCCGCCTTGTCAGCCTTCTGAGGATCTCAGTTGTAAGACTCTTTCTGTCTGCTGTTTTTGAGGCGCTGTTGTTGTATCCTTCTGGTTCTTTTCCCATGTTTGATTCAGGCTATCGCTGACTTCTTTTCCTAGAAATTCAGCAGTGCTAGTTTTGTTAGCTTGTTCTCTTTCGTTCGATAGAGATGAAAAAAAAAAGAGTAATTTTCGCCTTGCCCTTACTTATGAGCGGGTGTGGCCGCACGTCTAGGCGCTGCAGTCTGGAACCGCGCGACCGCTACGATCGCAGGTTCGAATCCTGCCTCAGGCATGGATATGTGTGATGTCCGTAGGTTAGTTAGGTTTAACTAGTTCTAAGTTCTATGGGACTGATGACCTCAGATGTTGAGTCCCATAGTGCTCAGAGCCATTTGAACCATTTGAACCTTACTTCTGATATTGTATGTATATTTTGATAAATCTCTTCATTGCTTCTCGTTTTCTAATACTCTTTTGCTTGTGTTGCACTCATTACTTTTCTAATGGTTCATCGTTCAAGTTTCTCTTGTCCATCATGCTTGTAACTCAGTGTTAAATATAATTTCTTAGATGCTCTTTTTGTGAATCTTTTTAATTAAACCGTATCGTCTCTCCATTTTACAAATTTTTGCGTCTGTTACAAATCTGTCTTTAAGTACGTTTTCTCCATTACATTTAAACTTACTAGCTGTTTCTATTTTACGCATTTCTGTTGCTATGTACAGTCCAGTATTGTGGTATATCTGTTGTGTTTGTTATGGATTTAATTTTGCAGCTGATATTCTGACCAGTTTTGGTTATTTTCTATAAAGATTTATTGAAATGATTGTTTTTGTTATATTTGCTGTAGTATTCCAAAAGTAATTTGTAAATAATAGACAGCCTTTATTTCATTCGGTTGCCTTGGTACATTACTGGTCCATTTTCGTGATCTTTGAGCTCCAAATTTCTGACTCCTTTATCCGAATACATAGCTGAGCAGTTGTTACATTTTCCATTCGTACAGTTCGTCGGCCGATGTGGCCGAGCGGTTCTAGGCGCTTCAGTCTAGAACCGCGTGACCGCTACGGTCGCAGGTTCGAATCCTGCCTCGGGCATGGATGTGTTGATGTCCTTAGGTTGGTTAGGTTTAAGTAGTTCTAAGTTCTAGGGGACTGATGACCTTAGATGTTGGGTCACATAGTGGTCAGAGCCATTTTTGAACCATTCGTACAGTTCGAGATATATTGAGACTTAATTTAAAAGATAATTAATTTATATAGGGGTTCAAGTTATTCAATTACGTGAACAACAGGCTGTAGTTGCTAACAAGGCAGTTGAAACATTCTTACAGTATGCATACATTCCTGGAAGAGAATTTGTGAGGAATCGGATACGAAAATATGAAATATCAGGCAAAGACACATTAACAACATTGTCACGTAAATTGAACTCCTGAAATGAGCATAATCAATACGACAAAATCTTTTCAGTGGATGACTAACTTTGCAAAAGCGGGTATTACCCAACTGCTCAGGATGCAAGGACGTTTCCCCCGGATCACTCAAAGCGGCGCGGGATTACAAGTTATCTACAGCGGGACGAGGCTTAAGAAAAGGCCGATGATTACTGGCGCCTTTGAGTCTGGCCGGCATCGCGTTAGCAGAGGGAGGAGAGCAGTAGCGAATCCACCAGCGGGAGGAAGAGCAGGCAGTGACGCCAGCTCCAGCAAAGTGCGGATGAGTCGGCGCTGGCATTAATTGACGGAACTACCATCTCACAGCAGCAGCGGCGGCGGCTGCTCGGGCACCTTGACTCCTCCCAGACTCCAGCAGAAGAGAACTCTCTGGCACAAAGTGTTCCTCTCCGAGGCTACAACCGAACGGAAGTCTGTCTCAAAAGATTCTCTTTCCTCGCTCGTCTTTGTGCTATGGATTACTCTCTCTGGTACGTTCTCCAGTCATTGAGGTATGGCGTTACGAAGTCGTTGCTTGCACTGTGTCTTCTCGGTTCCGATTTGGTTATCCACCAAACCAACCACCTGAAAATCACGTTACGATTGAAATTCCCATGTGTGAGTACCACATAGTTCTGGCCACCGAAGAACTTTCTTTAATTCCCTTCGACTTGTTGTTTTCTTGTGACGTCTTTTGTGTGTTTGTTGTACCGCCTGCCGGTAGTTAATGTCCACAGACTGACGTTTCCTCTCCCACGTGGGCGGTCTAGGATGTGGAGCAGGGCTGGCAAACCGACGTTGGCGAGCCATTCCCTTCCAGGGAGCGCATTCATCTCCAGTTCTTCGTGCACAATACCGTTGTGGTCTCTTCGCAGCCGTCGGCTTGCTTGCTTATCTCTACTACACGAAGATTTACGAAGATGTAGTCACATTAGTTCCGTTGCTCGGAACAACAGATGTGTTGACAAATTTTTTTTTTCTTCAAAAATGCTTTGCAATTCGCACCGATGGTGCAGCAGTTATGGTCTGTAGCAAAAAGGCCTCGTTTGTCAATTAAGAAAAAGGGAATAAATTATTTAATTGCGTTATTTATCAGGAAGCACTATGGTAGGAAAGTGTCAGAATCCTATTCGCAATGAAAGATGTAACGAAAACTGAATATAATACGCGGAGGAAATCGATCACTGGTAAGAAAATGGTAAACTCTTTTTTCGCACTTAGAAATGAAAAAGAGGTAAAATCGGACGCTATGGTATTTGAAAATAAACCGAGGGATTCAATTTTGTATCAAAATTAGCGTTTTTGACAGATATCACGAATCTAAATAATTTGAATTTATGTTTGCAGGAAACGAACGCTATATGTGGGATATGTTTGCTGATTTTAAGACATCCCGGTGTAAAGTTATAGTGCTACATTGCAATATTCTCATTTCCGGAGGTGCTATTGACTGAAACAAGAGTAAAAGGAAGTAAAATTTTGAAGATTTACTTCCATTGTTGATGAAGTCTCCAAGAGGTTTTAGTCGTTTAAAAGATTTCAAGAGCTGGATATCATTTTATTTAATAATTCAATGGAAGTCAGTCTTATAAGTGCTGAAACTGAGATATCAACTCTGTAACTTTATTTGCCTAAAAGATATAGTAAATTTAAATGATCAGTTCCAAAAGAAATCCGTTGGAATTCGATTACTCGATAAATAGTACAATTCTCAAGGCTGTCAATTCAACTAAGTACCTGGGTGTTAAAATTACGAACAACTTCAGTTGGAAAGACCACATAGATAATATTGTAGGGAAGGCGAGCCAAAGGTTGCGTTTAATTGGCAGGACACTTAGAAGATGCAACAAGTCCACTAAAGAGACAGCTTACACTACACTCGTTGGTCCTCTGTTAAAATATTGCTGCGCGGTGTGGGATCCTTACCACGTGGGATTGACGGAGGACATCGAAAAGGTGCAAAAAAGGGCAACTCGTTTTATCATCACGTAATAGGGAGGAGAGTGCGGCAGATATGATACGCGAGTTGGGATGGAAGTCATTAAAGCAAAGACGTTTTTCGTCGCGGCGAGATCTATTTACGAAATTTCAGTCACCAACTTTCTCTTCCGAATGCGAAAATATTTTGTTGAGCCCAACATACATAGGTAGGAATGATCATCAAAATAAAATAAGAGAAATCAGAGCTCGAACAGAAAGGTTTTGATGTTCGTTTTTCCCGCGCGCTGTTCGGGAGTGGAATGGTAGAGAGATAGTATGATAGTGGTTCGATGAACCGTCTGCCAAGCACTTAAATGTGAATTGCAGAGTAATCATATAGATGTAGATGTAGATCAGTATTTTCAATTAAGCATCAGATCATCATTTCCTCCACACAAAACACATTGAACGCTGATAGCATGACACCTTATTGAATCAATGAGTAATAGAATATTTGTTGTAAAGTTTAGTGCATAATAGTTACTTTTGTTCTTTATTTATTTATCAGAAAGCACACTGGTGCAAGGCTACTGGCCGTGACATTCAAATTTAAGAAGGAAATTGTATTTGTTTTATGTAAAAGAACTTAACTTTTATGATGTTCGCTATTATTGTTACTTTATTTAGAAAGTGGTCAAGGTTTGATTATTTAAATATGTTAAAATGTAAAATAATGTAGAATAATCTGTAGCCAATCAGATGGACGCCTTCAGGAAAGGGAACTGCCCTAGTCAGTTGAGCGTGGATATTCGGTGCGCGGGATAAGGCGGACGGGGACCGGCAGAGGGACAGTGCTGGAGGAGACTCGATAGCGGTCGGTCGGTCTTTAGGCAGCTGGGAAGTGAAACGACTTAGAAAATTTCGCGTTGTCTGGTATCGCGGCACTTAATCTCTGAGCCGTGAGCAGCCGCGCGCCTGGTGTGAACTCGTTAACTTTTCGCGTAGTTCAGGAGGTAGAGTATTGAACTAGTAATTAGCGATGAGATTGTGAATGATCGAACTGTGTCAAATGGATATGCGCTCGAGTAACTTTAAATACGACCACTTTCGCTATTAGTTTGCTTTCTGAATAAACATTATTCTAACCAAATCGCAACTGTGTGGCCTACATCATTTATGGGTCGTTAATTTAGTTCCCGATATTATTAATACTGTTATTATATATTATATTAACTTTCTATTTCGAAAACTTGCCAACAGGTAGACAATTTAACCAAAGGGTCACAAGTGTGTAATTTAATGGGCGTGTAATGCGACACGTGCGGTTCGACCCCTAGACGAGTTTGAGCCAAGACATTTCGACGAAGAGGAACCGCATGTGAGCCCGAACATGTTTGGGATGTTAGCTCGCAATTGGGGGCTCGTCCGTGGTAGGATTTTGTAAAGTGTTAGTTGTGGGATAAGAATCCTGCGAAGTTTTGGAACAGGATTGGAGTTTGGAAAGTATTCGTTGCGGAATATGAATCTGGAAAGTTTAGAATTGGAGTTGAATTCTTCAAAGTGTTTCCAAAAGTATTATCTGAACATCGATAGGCAGGGCCTCTCGCAAAAGTTAAACGTGAGATCGGTTTAGGACTGAATATTAGGTTGCTTTAATAGTTGTGAAATTATAATTGCAATTCTCACAGTTAACGACATTCTGTGATCTAGGTCCCAAGTCTATGGCAGTTTAGGCAATTTGCGTGGGTGCTCTGAGCTACGGGTTTTGCAACAGTTGTGTGCACCGAATTTAGCAGTGGTTAGGAGTGATAAAAAAGTAACGCGGAAGAAGAGGCGACATCGAAAGCACGTGGCTCCAGCCAGCAGCGGCATCTTCAGCGACGATTCATCGCGCAGCGGCGGTTACAGTACCCCAGCAGAGGCTACGAAATCTTCAGCGTCGGCTTCAACTGAGTCATCGGCAGAAAAACCAGTGCAGTAGGATCCAACACGACGAAGCTAAGTACCTGCACTGAGAGCGAGGTTTTGTATAATTCTGCAGTTCAATCACCAATAATACACGTCGCTAATATTAAGCAGTCTGCCAGTTTGTATGGGTCCGAAAATACTAGCGAGCCGCTTAGCCGGAAGTCGGAGCGGGAGAGTGTGATCGGCTTTGTGTTTAGTAGGGCAAATAGTCCGAAATCAGGCAAGGGAGATGAATTTGGGGGAGACATGATTGTTTGTTTTGTTTTAGGGTTCAGAAAGGGAGACATGATGCAGCAATTAATGCAAATAATATGAGGATTGGGATCCAAAATTGATTCTGTTAAAAACGATGTGGGATCCAAAATTGATTCTGTTAAAACCGATATGGGATCCAAAATTGATTCTGTTAGAACCCATATGGGATCCAAAATTGATTCTGTTAGAACCGATATGGGTGACGTAAATTTAAAAATTGACTCTGTTAAAACTGATATGGTTGACGTAAATTTTAAAATTGATTTGGTTCAATCCGAAATAGCTTCGGTTGTGAAAGACGAATTGAGTAAAACGGCTAGTGGAATCGAGGAATTGATAGACGGAAAATTAAAAACCATTCGGGATAAAATGGGCAAAATTTGATGAAGTTGGGGTACTTGACTCTAAGGCAGATCAAGCGGAGAAAAATTTCAGTCATAAGGTGGAGAAGTTGCAGACAGATCTGGGAGACAACGTAAGAAATTGTATGAGTAGGCAAGAAGCTCTAATGGCTGAGACGACAGAGGCTATCCGTTCAAATAGATAAAGGGGAGAAAGAAGTAGATAAAATAAAGGAACAAGTAGAATCTGGCATTAAATTTGAAAATAAAAGAAAGCAAATCAGTGAAGCAAAAAGCCAACTGAATTCTTCAGCTGCACATCAAACCTCTACAGTGATTTGTGTTCCGTGGATGCACTCGGGATCGGTGAAATTTTTTGCAGACGACGGGAAATATCACCCAGTAAATTATCTAGCAGTATGCAGGGATGGTTTTGTAAGCGGAATGTCCGACGAGGCGAAAATAAAATTCGTGAAAAGACATTTGGAAGGTGAGTCGCAATCCTGTGCAAATATACACAGTGATATGTTCACTACCTTCGAAATATCTGAAAGCAGTTTCCTGGACGAGTTCTGGAGTGAAGCGAAGCAAACGCGACCTCAAAATGAATTTCTGAACGGGCCAATATTTAAAAACGAGAACGGGTCGATGCAAGAATTTTGTAAACGTGAACTTGCGAAATTAATATATGTGAAACGCCCATTGGGAATGCTTACTGAAATTACGACGTTGAAAAGGCGGTTACAGGAAAATTTGCAGTGGGATCTAGTGCACAGTCCTAGCAACTCAATAGACAAATTTTTGGACTTTGTAGAAAAATTAGAAGAGGCGTTGAAATTTAAACCGCAAAGTAAGCAGACAAATAGTTTTCAGAGTGGAACTTCAGTCCGAGTAACTACTATGAAAGACGCCCGGGAACGCAAACAACAGCTTTGATAAGGGAAACGTTAACAGGAACACATACAATGATAAATATCAAAGGAGTAACGGGAACAGATACTTTCGTGACAGGGACTGACACCAAGAACATATATTTAAGGGACCGGGACCTTGCGAAATGGACCAGCGTAATGGGAGATTGGGAAACCAAGTTTCGCCGCATCTCAGGTCCGGATATGGCAAAATAAACCGACGATGAATAGGACACGAGTAAACGGAAACGTGATAGTTGTTAATAAATCGGCAGAAAGGCGAGAATATTGAATTGAAATTAGTAAGAGATGGGAATCAAATAGGTAAATTTTCAAAGCAGATCGTAGGTAAAAGGCGTAATCCTAAGGTAATGAAAGATAACGATAAAGTCGATTACGACGATTTAGGACTAAACTATTTGTTTTATGAATGTGAAACGAAAGAATGTGTGAATGTTAATACAATGAAAGATTGTAGGTGCCGAAAGGAGCTGAGGCGGAGCTGAATTTGATGGAGTTAGATGGTATAGAAAATTCTAAAGAGGTACTAACCAGCGATAACGATTAGGTGATAATGTTTCAGGTGATATTCTGACGGCGAAAGTTGTTAAGGAGGTTAATAAGGGCGGTGTAGCACTAGTCCCGTCAGCTATTGATGAATGTGTTTGCGTATCGGCGGATTTTGATGAATTAATTTTGAGGGAAGGTAGTAATGATGTTTTATGTGCTGAAGTTACGAAAGCTGAAGCTGCTGGTATTGATACTTCAGAGGAAGAAACCTGTGCATATCTTTCTACTAATGGAGGCGAACCCGAAATTCTGGATGGACCTGTGGATCTTGAATGTTGGTTTGAGAATGAATGTGGATCTGAAGTTGATGTGCGACCTGAAATTAATGTGGAGCTGGAGCATGTAGGAGAGGAAAAGGTATTATGCTCAGGTTTAAATCAAACCGCAGCGGAATTTAATGGTAGCGTTGATTCTGAAATTGCACGACGTTGTAGCTACAGTTATGTGATGTAACGGCAGAGGATGGTGAAACTATGAACAGTTCTTATATTGGTGATTTGTTGACGGAGGTAAATGAGGTTATATGTAGTGAGCTGTATGATGTATCAGCAGCTGTTGGACGTGCTGTCTGTGAAGGTGATTGCAATGACGTGGAAGTAAAAAGTAATGCTTTATTTCATGATAATGATGTTGTAGCTACTAATGTTGATAATTTTAAGGGAGAACACAGTGAGTTTGATTCCAATAACTGATTGGCGATGGTGCGATAGAACATTACGACCGTTATTGCTTCATTTGTGGACTCAAGAGAAGTTTAAGATAGCGAGAGGTCTAGAAGGGAAAGTAGGTTAAGAAATAAGTGTATCTGTGTTTAGATTATAAGGTTATGTGGAGGGGTACTTTGCAATATTTTATTTCAGGATTTATTGTAGCTTGGCAATATTTTATTTCAGGATTTATTGTAGCTTGTTTGTTGTTTCGTCGCATAAGGACTCTTTTTGGCACAAGGATGGTGCAATTATAAAGAGATAGTTTAGACGCACATTTTGGTGTGAGGTCGGAGAAATTTGGAAAATGAAAATTAATAATGCTTACCTAGGAAGGCAGATGTATTGTTATCTGCTTATCTGACAATATTTTGGGAGAATAATTTATATTTGTATGGAGTATTGACTTGTGTATGCAGCTTCACTGCACGGAATAAAACGAGGGGTGAGATTTGTTCATATTTGTTGTTAGTTTTGAGTATAAGGGAGTTATTTAAATAAAAAGAAAATGTTAATGAAAAAAGTTGCCAATGGAATGCAGAGCCATACAGAATTTGTGCAACGGTACTCGGCTCCAAATCTGTGGAGCGCCGTTTCAGACTTCGTTGTGACAAAAAGGTTCTGTGAAAGTGAGTGCAGTGGCGCTGATATTTCTGCGGCATTTCAGTAGACAGTCGATTCTGATAAATGTATTGTCTTATTTGGCATTTAATTAATATGCTGCAATTCATAATTTATGTTAGATATAAGTTTCTTTAAATTTAAAACATGCTGCATCAACACCACTACAAATAATTACACTATTGATCTGGCGCTTAGGATATTTATGTTAGTGTATTATCAATTTGTGTCTTGTAAATTTGGGTGCTTCTTCATAACATATATGGCCCGCCATCATGTTATGTGTGAGTTAACGAGCATTGCGCTCTCATTTAAATATATGGCCGAAAGATTCATCCTACATTAATTGTGAAACGAACGCTGTCGTCCAGGGCTGCGGGCCACAAAGGGCGCAGATTCACCACGACATGGGGAAACTCACAGGCGTCTATTGTCTGTTGAGGCCTGAGATATGTAGTGTGCGAGTGAGACTGACGAGAACCTATGTCATAGGTAAACCCAGTAGAAGCCGTTTGTGGCCAAGGAGACGTGGGTGGTGTTATTCTGGTCTTCAGTCTCGAGACTGGTTTGATGCAGCTCTCCATGCTACTCTACCCTGTACAAGCTTCTTCATCTCCCAGTACCTACTGTAACCTATATCCTTCTGAATCTGCTTAGTGTATTCATCTCTTGGTCTCCCTCTACGATTTTTACCCTCCACGCTGCCCTCCGATACTAAATTGGTGATCCCTTGATGCCTCAGAACATGTCCTACCAACCGATCCCTTCTTCTAGTCACGTTGTGCCACAAACTCCTCTTCTCCCCAATTATATTCAATACCTCCTCATTAGTTATGTGATCTACCCATCTAATCTTCAGCATTCTTCTGTAGCACCACATTTCGAAAGCTTCTATTCTCTTCTTGTCCAAACTATTTATCGTCCACGTTTCACTTCCATACATGGCTACACTCCATACAAATGCTTTCAGAAACGACTTCCTGACACTTAAATCTACACTCGATATTAACAAATTTTTCTTCCTCAGAAACGCTTTTTTTGCCACTGCCAGTCTACATTTCATATGCTCTCTACTTTGACCATCATCAGTTATTTTGCTCCCCAAATAGCAAAACTCCTTTAGTACTTTAAGCGTCTCATTTCCTAATCTAATTCCCTCAGCATCACCCGACTTAATTCGACTACATTCCATTATCCTCGTTTTGCTTTTGTTGATGTTCATCTTATATCCTTCTTTTAAGACACTGTCCATTCCGTTCAACTGCTCTTCCAAGTCCTTTGCTGTCTCTGACAGAATTACAATGTCATCGGCGAACCTCAAAGTTTTTATTTCTTCTCCATGGATTTTAATACCTACTCCGAATTTTTCTTTTCTTTCCTTTACTGCTTGCTCACTATAAAGATTGAATAACATCGGGGAGAGGCTACAACCCTGTCTCACTCCCTTCCCTATTACTGCTACCCATTCATGCCCCTCGACTCTTATAACTGCCATCTGGTTTCTGTACAAATTGTAAATAGCCTTTCGCTCCCTGTATTTTACCCCTGCCACCGTTAGAAGTGTAAAGGTGACGTAGCAGTGTGAAATATGGTGGACCTAAGATTGGCCATGAAGGGAAACATTTATGGAAAGTAATTCAGGAAATAAAACCACAGTAATTTTAATCTACCATCCTTCATAAATTTTCATGGTGATCCCAATAAAACTTGAATATTGTTCATATCTATAATAGTTTAGGATTTACTGTCAAAGTGAAATTAACAAGTTTTGTAACAAAGACCTGAATGCAAAAATCCTAACGCTTTAGTCGATCTTAATGATCGACATTTCATATAGAAGCGCATCATTAAAATGACAAATGTTGCAAATATCAACTCTGTAACTTTATTTGTCTAAAATATATAGTAGATTTAAATTACCAGTATTTTCAGTTAAGCATCAGATCATCATTTCCTCCACACAAAACACACTGAACGTTGACAGCATGACACCTTATTCAGTTATTAGGTAATAGAATATTTGTTGTAAAGTTTAGTGCATAGTAGTTGCTTTTGTTCTTCATTTATTTATCAGAAAGCACATTGGCACAAGGTTACTGGCCGTGAAATTCAAAGTTAAGAAGGAAATTGTATTTGTTTTATCTAAAAGAATTTAACGTTTATTACGTAAGGGATATGACATCATAACAGTGAGTTTCTACGTAAAACTGAGGGCATTTACCCAGATTATACTTCTGAGAACACTAAGCGACTTCACCGAGCGAGGTGGCGCAGTGGTTAGACACTGGACTCGCATTCGGAAGGACGACGGTTCAATCCCGCGTCCGGCCATCCTGATTTAGGTTTTCCGTGATTTCCCTAAATCACTCAAGGCAAATGCCGGGGCGGTTCCTCTGAAAGGGCACGGCCGACTTCCTTCCCCATCCTTCCCTAATCCGATGAGACCGATGACCACGCTGTCTGGTCTCCTTCCCCAAACCAACCAATCCAACCAACTGCCCGCAGCTCGTGGTCGTGCGGTAGCGTTCTCGCTTCCCGCGCCCGGGTTCCCGGGTTCGATTGCCGGTGGGGTCAGGGATTTTCTCTGCCTCGTGATGGCTGGGTGTTGTGTGATGTCCTTAGGATAGTTAGGTTTAAGTAGTTCTAAGTTTTAGGGGACTGATGACCATAGATGTTAAGTCCCATAGTGCTCAGAGCCATTTGAACCATTTGAACCAACCAACTAAGTGACTTCCCAACAAAGGTTAAACATAATTTCAAACGTTTTCTAGATATTTAACACATTAACTCAGTTGTAAAGTAATCAGACGTTTGAAGTTGTTTAATACCTGGTGCTTTAAAGATTCTGGGTTTATTGGTATCTCTGTACAGTCCATATGCCTGGAAAAACAATTGCTCCCCCTCCTCCTCCACCCCCTTTCCACTACATCGATTTGTGCGGTGTCGCCGGTTGCCGGGACGAATACCTGTCGGGATGGACTGCGAACCCTACTTACGCCCTATATGAAAATGTTAACAAAACATAAACTGTTCAATCGTTCATTATTACTTTGTTATTTCTTTCAAGCTCTGCAAAATACTCGTTGACTGCAACTATCACTTACTCATTTGAAGCCGGCCGAAGTGGCCGTGCGGTTAAGGGCGCTGCAGTCTGGAACCGCAAGACCGCTACGTCGCAGGTTCGAATCCTGCCTCGGGCATGGATGTTTGTGATGTCCTTAGGTTAGTTAGGTTTAACTAGTTCTAAGTTCTAGGGGACTAATGACCTTAGCAGTTGAGTCCCATAGTGCTCAGAGCCATTTTTACTCATTTGATGAAAATTTCTCCCCAGCAAGCGAACATTTGAAGTTAAGAAACAGGAAGAATTCACTTGAAACTACGTTTAGCGAATAGTGCGGATAAGGAACCAATTCAGAGAGCAGTTCAGTCACTTTTGCTGATTTGTGGGATGGCGCACTCTCCTCGTGAAAGAGGACATTTTTGCGTACAGACGTTGGTCTTGTTTCAGCCAACGCAAGTTTGAGACGATCCAACAATGAATCATTGTAGGGTCCAGTTACGGTTCTGCCTTTCTCCAAGTAGTCTATGAGAATAATTCCTTAGAAATCTTAAAAAAAGTTTGCCATCATCTCACTAGCTGACAAAATTGTCTTTGCTTTCTTCGGTTCACTTTCACCAGCCTTTTTCCATTTTTTCGGCTCTGGTGAGTAAAGATGGATCCAGCTTTCATCAACAGTCTCAGTTCGGCGCAAAAAATGTTGAAGATTGCGACTAAATATCACCAGACATTGTGTTGAAATGTTGTGACGGAAGCGCTGAAGTCTCAGAAATGTTTAGTATTTTTATTCGGGCGTCTTCCATTGCCATATCATGGATTTTATCGACGGTTTCCTTTGTGGTGACCTCAGTTTGGATGGCTGAAGCTTCAGTGCTTGTCCGACCACTTTTAAATTCATCGATCCAAAAGTAAATGGTCATCAGTAATGGTGCAGAACGCTCGTGAACTTCATCCACTTCTGTTTTGATTTGTGCGGCAGTCCAACAAATCAACTGAAAAAATGTAATCCCGTAGATTTGCCCAGCGTGTTATATGATCATGTTCTTCACAGGTGTGCTGCCGGATATAATCGTCTTCAGTACACGATATTTCGGCGATCCATCTGGTTCAAATGGTTCAAATGGCTCTGAGCACTATGGGACTCAACTGCTGTGGTCATTAGTCCCCTAGAACTTAGAACTACTTCAACCTAACTAACCTAAGGACATCACACACATCCATGCCCGAGGCAGGATTCGAACCTGCGACCGTAGCAGTCGCACGGTTCCGGACTGCGCGCCTAGAACCGCGAGACCACCGCGGCCGGCGGCGATCCATCTGGCCGCCATCTTCAGGTGTGATCGCTGAGACACAATCACGCCAGAACTGAATGCCGCCGTTTCTGATGTTCATTCAGTTCTGGCGTGATTGTGTCTCAGCGATCACACCTGAAGATGGCGGCCAGATGGATCGCCGAAATATCGTGTACTGAAGACGATTATATCCGGCAACATACCTGTGAAGAACAAAATCAACTGAAAAAATGTTTGATAACGGCAAGAAACTTCGAGTCCTCCATTGTCAACTGCACTCGACACACCGGCCAGTTCATACGGCTATCAACAGTGCACTGTATGCTGCATATCGTCGAAATTCTATACACGATTTTTGAAATAATCAAGCTTACCAATCATGAAGGCGCAAAAAATGGTCCATCATTTCATGGAATTTTACCATACGTATCAAAGCCCGTATAGATGACAAATAGCTAATGGGAAGTTCAACAGAAAGTCCTCTTATTGTGGCAGCGGTATACCTTCCTTATGCAAGAACTGCCGTGGTGACCTCGATCGCATACAGTGCTTACAGCTTTGTAGGTGACCGATCGAGACGCTAACAAAATCACTCGCAGCAAATTAAATCGCTTCACTCGTACGTTATTCTTCACAAACACACGTCACTGTCGCAGAAGCACAAGCTTGCAACACCTTCTCCCGTCTTCCCTCACGGTGATGAGGCGAAGTGCGTGGCTGCCCGTTAACGAAGAGATACAGAGTCTAGTGTGCACATAACTGTTAAGACAATGGATGTGATAGATCTTTGGAGAATAACATATCCGAGATCGAGATTCTCCAGTGTTTCCTTATATGGAGAGTGGAAATGTAAAAGTGCCAAATGCACAAGTGGTAGGGAGACTCAAAGAAAAATGCATCTCCTTTGTTAATCCGTTATTTGTTCTTCAAAAGACTGACACGGTATTCTCATACCACAGAATTATACTGGTACCCCATCATTGGAAAAAATAATCAGACAAGTAAGAAATAAATAGTTTCTTAATAACGTTCCAAATGCCGTACTAGGCAACTGACTAGTTCTAAGTTGCAATAACAAATATTTGCTTCTACTTCCATTAATACTGAAGCACTATGTTTTATTTGTGATAATGCAGGTACAGGAATACAGCGGTAATGTTTTAGCTAGTGGGACTGTAGACAACAAAAATCGTTTCTTTTATATATTTTAAAATTATTTACAAGGAAATGAAGTTAAATTCAAGGAAGAAAATTTCTCAGTATTGACTTCTGTTTATTGCACAACTCCATTCTAGGGATCAGACGTTGCTAAGTTTACTGTTGAAGTCCCTGTGCTGTCGAATAACTGTCAACTTCGTCAGCAGACTTCCCTGTTTCGCAAGGAATAAACATAGCTTATTTTTCAGATGAAACACTTCATCGACATACACCAGCCATTGAGTACAATGACATTTTTCCATTCTTCTGTTTCAGAGTAAGAATTGTTAATGGCTATATAAGGTAGATGAGTTCAGTTGTATGCTTTGGAATTGCTTGGAATGGGTTCATAGCTTTACCTAACTCAACAGTCTTGTGTAAATTTTTCGGAGTTAAAGGCCTTGCGTGCGTACCCTTGTTCGTTTCCCTGTAGGTGCACAGTCTCTGTCCTGGTGCAACAAGCAATGTCCGCTCACCGAGAACACGTAGCACTGAAAATGGCCCACAGAGCATTTGACATTTCAAAACTGTTAAGGCGTTCGTGGCCACTTGTTGACAAACTGCTTGTTGGCTTCTGTGTCGGGTTCTTCGGCCGACGTTTGTTTGATGATTTCTCTGCACGAGTGGTTGGCACTGTCAAAGCTTCACCCTCCGTTGCAGGTGGTGGAGTGCAGTCAAGCTCGCGGCCGCGGGCTATACAGGGTGTTACAAAAAGGTACGGCGAAACTTTCAGGAAACATTCCTCACACACAAATAAAGAAAATATGTTATGTGGACATGTGTCCGGAAACGCTTAATTTCCATATTAGAGCTCATTTCAGATTCCTCGGTATGTACTGTACTTCCTCGATTCACCGCCAGTTGGCCCAATTGAAGGAAGGTAATGTCGACTTCGGTGCTTGTGTTGACATGCGACTCACTGCTCTACACCACTAGCATCAAGCAAATCAGTACGTAGCGTCAACAGGTTAGTGTTCACCACGAACGTGGTTTTGCAGTCAGTGCAATGTTTACAAATGCGGAGTTGGCAGATGCCCATTTGATGTATGGATTAGCACGGGGCAATAGCCGTGGCGCGGTACGTTTGTATCGAGACAGATTTCCAGAACGAAGGTGTCCCGACAGGAAGACGTTCGAAGCAATTGATCGGCGTCTTAGGGAGCACAGAACATTCCAGCCTATGACTCGCGACTGGGGAAGACCTAGAACGACGAGGACACCTGCAATGGACGAGGCAATTCTTCGTGCAGTTGACGATAACCCTAATGTCAGCGTCAGAGAAGTTGCTGCTGTACAAGGTAACGTTGACCACGCCACTGTATGGAGAGTGCTACGGGAGAACCAGTTGTTTCCGTACCATGTACAGCTTGTGCAGGCACCATCAGCAGCTGATTGGCCTCCACGGGTACACTTCTGCGAATGGTTCATCCAACAATGTGTCAATCCTCATTTCAGTGCAAATGTTCTCTTTAAGGATGAGGCTTCATTCCAACGTGATCAAATTGTAAATTTTCACATTCAGCATGTGTGGCCTGACGAGAATCCGCACGCAATTGTGCAATCACCTCATCAACACAGATTTTCTGTGAACGTTTGGGCAGGCATTGTTGGTGATGTCTTGATTGGGCCCCATGTTCTTCCATCTACGTTCTATGGAGCACGTTATCATGATTTCATACGGGATACTCTACCTGCGCTGCTAGAACATGTGCCTTTACAAGTACGACACAACATGTGGTTCATGCACGATGGAGCTCCTGCACATTTCAGTCGAAGTGTTCGTACGCTGCTCAACAACAGATTCGGTGACCGATCGATTGGTAGAGGCGGACCAATTCCATGGCCTCCACGCTCTCCTGATCTCAACCCTCTTGACTTTCATTTATGGGGGCATTTGAAAGCTCTTGTCTACGCAACCCCGGTACCAAATGTAGAGACTCTTCGTGCTCGTATTGTGGACGCCATTCTCTAGGGCTGCATCAGCGCATCAGGGATTCCATGCGACGGAGGGTGGATGCATGTATCCTCGCTAACGGAGGACATTTTGAGCATTTCCTGTAACAAAGTGTTTGAAGTCACGTTGGTACGTTCTGTTGCTGTGTGTTTCCATTCTATGGTTAATGTGATTTGAAGAGAAGTAATAAAATGAGCTCTAACATGGAAAGTAAGCGTTTCCGGACAGATGTCCATATAACATATTTTCTTTCTTTGTGTGTGAGGAATGTTTCCTGAAAGTTTGGCCGTACCTTTTTGTAACACGCTGTATACGTACCTGGCGTGCCAACGTCCAAGGACGTTTCCGTGCTCATTTCCGGTGCGGTTCTCTCGTTGCTACGTGCAGCGGTCGTTCGGTGCAGCACGGGAATCCATGGTCCGTTCACTTTGAGGCTTTCTTCTTTCTTCTCGAAGCTGTTCTCATGTTTTTGTATTTCTATAGTTTCTCTGAACACGCGGATGTGATAGCTCTCGTCTACACCAAGAACTTCCGTGTTGACGAATTTTACAATGTGGTCGGTCTCTCACAGCGCGTGCTCTGACACTGCCGATTTCTCCACCGCCCCAACCTACAAATGCCGCTTGTGTTCTGTGATCCTCGTGTTGATTGATCGTCCAATCGTTCCAACATAAATTTTTCCGCATGTACATAATATGCGGTATATGACCGACATTGCAAGTGGATCTCTTTTCTCCTGTGCTTATCTGCGACAGGGCGCTTGGCTCTTCTTTGTCGGTTTGCAGATCGTCTTTGCGCCATATACAGCTGATTCTGTCAGTCACTTGAGGAATGTATAGCAGAGAGGGCGTACCCGTCATTTCTTTTTCCGATGGGTCACTTCGCCGAGCGTTTAACTCTGTGACACTTCTTATGTAATTAATGGATTACTCATTGCTCCTCGGAACTCTTTCCAGTCGTTTCATCTCGCGCCTGAGATACTACGGCTCACTTGTTCGCTTTGCTCGCGTTACGAACGTATTAATCACGCCTCCTTTCTGGCTCGGTTGGTGATTTGACAGTTTGTACAGCTATCGGTCCCTGTGTGTCGGTTTGCGATACACGCGGTGTCCCAGGTATTCACCATCCCTTCTGACCAACACACCTAGAAAGGATAGCTGCTTGTTCTTTTCTAGCTCCATGGTAAATTATTTGTTGATTTGGAGGCTATTCAAGTCTCTTAGAAAGTCACTGAGCTGTTCCTCACCAGAGCTCCACACAACGGAGGCATCATCGACGTGTCTCCACCACACTTTAGGTTTACATGGTGCCAAGTTCTTTGCATGTGCTTCGAAATCTTCCATGAAGAAGTTGACTCCCTACTGGACTAAGAGGACTACCCGTGGCGACGCCTTCCAGCTGTTTGTAGAAGTTGCCAGTCCACGTGAAATAGCTCGTGGTGAGACAAGCATGTAAGAACTTGGTGATGTCTTGCGGGAAAATGGAACAGATAATCCCCAGAGAGTCACTGAGTGGAACTTTAGTAAATGAAGAAACGTCAGAGTTGACCAGGATGTCGTTTGATCCAAGTTTTAGTTTCTTCAGCTTCTCAGTGAAATGTCATGAGTCCTTTATGTATGCGTCAGTCTTCCCCACGTGCAGCTGTAGCGGTGAGAGCAACTGTTTCGGCAGTTCATACGCCGGTGAGCCAGGAGCGGTAGTAATCGGTCTCAATAGAACATTATTTAATTTATAGGTTAATCAAGACGTCTTCCCACTCGGCGGAAATACAGGAACGTGCGCAACACAGAAGTCCCACCACCTCGGCTGTTGTATTATCGTAGATCTTGGATTCCCGTGGTGCACCGAACGACCGTTGCAGGTAGCAAGGGGAGAACCGCACCTGAAATGACCGCGGAAAAGCCCTTGGCTGTTGGCGCTCCAGGTACGTACAATCTGTGGTGTCACCGCCAGACACCACACTTGCTAGGTGGTAGCCTTTAAATCGGCCGCGGTCCGTTAGTATACGTCGGACCCGCGTGTCGCCACTGTCAGTGATTGCAGACCGAGCGTCGCCACACGGCAGGTCTAGTCGAGAGAGACTCCCTAGCACTCGCCCCAGTTGTACAGCTGACTTTGCTAGCGATGGTTCACTGTCTACATACGCTCTCATTTGCAGAGACGACAGTTTAGCATAGCATTCAGCTACGTCATTTGCTACGACCTTGCAAGGCGCCATATTCAGTTACTATGTCTTCTGAACAGGACATACATTACAGTATGAGCTCGAGTCCAGTCCACTACCAGCAGTGGAGACTGACTCATATACCGTCAAGAGCGACGTTCATCATTAATGGATTAAAGTTAAGTATGAAACTAATTACATCCGCTTTCTGAATTCTAATTCCTTGTCATGTTCCAGACCTCACGTCAGTATAGTTCTTCCTTCCTCACGCCAGCCTGCTTGAGCTAAGATGCATGCATTTCGGCCTGCAATAGTAACACGGTGTAGGCTCTTCTGCTAACACAACACAATCTGCGGTCGCGAGCTCGAGTCCAGTCCACTACCAGCAGTTGAGAGTGAAGCTTTGACCATGTCAGCCAATCGTGCTGGCGAAACGTCAGAAAAATCACGAAACAAACGTTGGCCGAAGAACCCGACACAGAAGCCAACAGGCAGTTTGTTTGACATTTCCATTCTTAATATGATCAGCTTCTTTTCCATGTACAGGAGGAAAAAAAGTGTTACTTGACTTGGTGGGCATAGCAGTATGTGTTGCTCGGAATATTTTTCCTCATTGTGTGCTCCGTAAGCGGTGATGGCCCTGTAAGACTCCCTTGGGGACTGTTGGGAATAACTGAAAGAATATACGCACGAGGAAAGCGGTGAGAACGCGGAAAATGCACGGCAGCGGCACTAACTAACGCGCTAGGGGCCTATCTGCGCGCTATCAGCAGCACCAGTGTGGCTCAGGGCCAACTGCGGCTGATGTCCTCGCAGGAAGGCAACTGCGGCGGGCACGGGAGTGTTCCTTCCACTGCTGCTACTGCCACACGGGGGCGCCGGTGTACCTGACCTGCCCTGCCCTGCCCTGCCCTGCAGTGCAAGGAGAGCGAGCTGGTTCTTAAAGGCCACAGTACACACACCCCCCTCTCCCATGACTAGCTGAGTGGCTACGGTATTCATTCACCCGCATCACGTTAAACCATCGGTTATAGGCTCGTTTTCTAGTTGCAGGGGCGGAGTTAACAGCGGTTGTACCGTCCTTATCTCCCGGTGTGTGTGTGTGTGTGTGTGTGTGTGTGTGTGTGTGTTTTATAGGGAGGCACTAACTCACCCTTGAATTTTTTCTTCAAATTTTCTTCAGAATCTTTGATTTTAATTGTTGCAAAATACAGAACAAGGAAAAAAGATTACAAGTATGTAAATATTTTCACCTCTGTCATTTTAAAAAATTGTGTGTTTACGTACCCACTTCTTTTAGGAATATCCTTTCGTTATCCCGTAGGCTAAATAGCATTTTCCACCATAGTCATGACAGATCACTATGGTGTTTGCGTTTCCGTACTAGAAAAATGTGCACTCTTTTACTGTATATCAAAAACCCACTGTTACGTCCTACTGAAGCGTATACTTGAAGAAACGGCGCAAAATAACTGGGAAAGTCTGCATCTTCATCCGCAACACAGTTATTTCGTTCATGGTTGTTTCACGCGTTCCATATTTGGAGCACTATGGCAGGGCCCTCCAACCAGCTCGATATTCTGACGACCTAACGCGCCATCTGGATAGAGTTTGGCACGATGTACCTTAGGAGGACTCTAACGACA
This sequence comes from Schistocerca americana, assembly GCF_021461395.2. NCBI lineage: Eukaryota > Metazoa > Arthropoda > Insecta > Orthoptera > Acrididae > Schistocerca > Schistocerca americana. The sequence goes on from NC_060125.1 coordinate 552,917,652, forward strand.
CTCAAAATTAATGATAAGCGTGATAACTGCTTGCATAAGGACCATATGTGGACCAATGCGTTATTGACTTGCTCAATTTGTGAAGCTCTTTCTCTTGAATAAATGTACATCATACCTACCAATTTCCGTCCCGATCAGATATTTACTCGATAAATTGTACAATTCTCGAGGCTGTCAATTCAACTAAGTACCTGGATGTTAAAATTACGAACAACTTCAGTTGGAAAGACCACATAGATAATATTGTGGGGAAGGCGAGCCAAAGGTTGCGTTTCATTGGCAGGACACTTAGAAGATGCAACAAGTCCACTAAAGAGACAGCTTACACTACACTCGTTCTTCCTCTGTTAGAATATTGCTGCGCGGTGTAGGATCCTTACCAGGTGGGATTGACGGAGGACATCGAAAGGGTGCAAAAAAGGGCAGCTCGTTTTGTATTATCACGTAATAGGGGAGAGAGTGTAGCAGATATGATACGCGAGTTGGGATGAAAGTCATTAAAGCAAAGACGTTTTTCGTCGCGGCGAGATCTATTTACGAAATTTCAGTCACCAACTTTCTCTTCCGAATGCGAAAACATTTTGTTGAGCCCAACCTACATAGGCAGGAATGATCATCAAAATAAAATAAGAGAAATCAGAGCTCGAACAGAAAGGTGTAGGTGTTCGTTTTCCCCGCGCGCTGTTCGGGAGTGGAATGGTAGAGAGATTGTATGATTTCGGTTCGATGAACCCTCTGCCAAGCACATAAATGTGAATTGCAGAGTAATCATGTAGATGTATTTCCTACGTGGTGCTTTTTTAAACCATTTTAATCCATAATGGAGAATAGCTCGGGATAGAGATGAGATAGAGCGATATGTTTTGGATTAAAGTTATGGATGGCAAAGAAGGTCAGGCATTGCTACTAACGGTCGTGACCTTGAATGTGATTTTCAAGGTGATTTGGAGGTTAAAGTGATTTTTTAAAATTGGAACCCTAAAATTTGTTTTAAGATTTGAAAAGCGCGGCTATTTTTACGTACAAAATGTTGCATTATTCAAGACCGCGGCAAGGTTCAGTTAAGGTCATATAAACAAATATGTTTTCAATTGTAGTACAGATTAACTCGCAATAGCGTAGCGATACAGCAAAATACAATGTTAGACACAAATTGGCACATCCGAGGAATGAAAGGCTAGTGGACTCACTCAACGACTTGTAAATCAGTGATCTACGTTTTATTCAAGGTTGTTCTATCAAAATAATATTTAAATTGTGATATGTTTATTTTTGCCAGTAAGCACGTTATCTAAAACGTAACGTTGTAAACTCTCTTCGCTCTTTCCATATCCGATATAATAAGAAGTGGTTTCCTCGAAACGGAGATGAGCCTCCGAACGACCTTCGATATTTACCGTTAAGATCATAGTTATTGGTAATGATACGAGACCCCTTATACCCCTCCCAATTTGTAACTAACATTCTGTTTTGCTGTAGCCTTCGTCTATTCCAAGTTAATCCTGAGAAGCTGAAGAAACTAAAAGCATATTTGCTTTTTTGACCTTCATTGAACCTCGCCATGACCTTGAATAATGTATCATTTTATACGTAAAATCTGCTGCTGTTTTCAAATATTTAATCAAATATTAGGACTCCCTTTTTAAAAAATCACATTAATCTCCAAATCACCTTGAAAATCAAGGTCACGGCCATTAGTAGCAGTGCATGACAGTCTTTGCCACGTACAACTTTTATCTACAACATTTTCTGTATCTCATCTCTATCACGAGTTACTCTCCATTATAGATTAAAATGGTCCACCTCTTTGACGGTGTGAAGGTAACAGAGATAAAATACAAGGAGCGAAAGGTATTTACAGCAGAAAGCAGAAACCATAATGCAGTTTGTCTGACAGCATGAAAGGGAGTGAGACAGGGCTCTAGGGCATCCCCCTTGTTACCCAGTTTGCGCACAGAGCTAAATAGAATTTTGGAAAGGGAATTCAAGTTCAGAGAAAAGTATTTCAAACTTTGTATTTTTTGTAATAGATGGGAAAATACGTAGCAGACTGATTGAAAGGACTACTTTGGAACGTGGTGTTACATAGAACTTAAACGTAGACGATACATACAGTGTGACAATTATTGAACTATATAAAACAAAATCGTCATAACTTATGAACAGTTCGCGTTAGGACGATCAAACTGCACGGTTGGTCGCGGGGCATGATGGGAATTAGTATGCGCATGGGTGGTTTGCTTTAGCGACGAAGGCCACTTTCATCTGGACGGGTTGGTCAGGAAGCATAACTGGCCCCAGTTGGGGGGCTGAGAATCCGCATTTCGCGTTTCGTATTATCGCGAAATAGGGGAGATAGTATCACAGACATGATACACGAACTAGAGTGGAAATCATTAAAACAAAGCCGTTTTTCGTTGCGACGGGATCTTGTCATGAAATTTCAGTCACCAGTTTTCTCCTCCGATTGCGAAAACATTCTGTTGGCACCCACCTACATAGGGAGAAGTGATCATCACGATAAAATAAGAGAAATCAGGGCTCGCACAGAAAAATTTAACTGTTCGGTTTTCCCGCGTGCCGTTCGAGAGTGGAACGGTAGAGAGACAGCTTGAAGGTGGTTCATTGAACCCTCTGCCAGGCACTTTATTGTGAAAAGCAGAGTGATCACGAAAATCGAGAAATATCTTTACTCTCAACGGGTGACTGCATGGTGTGCAGTGTCCAGTCACGGAAAAATCGATGCGATATTCCTTAGTGGCATGATGACTACCGAACGGTACGTGAAGGTTTTGGAAGATGATTTCATCCCCATTATCCAAAGTGACTGTGATTTCGACAAGATGTTGTTCATTCAAGACAGAGCTCGACCACATCGAAGCACGAGAGTGTTTGATGTCTTGGAGGATCACTCTGGGGACTGCATTCTTGCTCTCGAGTAGCCAGAGGCCACCGACAAGGATCTCGAGTGGCCGCCATATTCTCCGCATCTGAACACATCCGATTCCTTTTTGTGGGGCTGTATTGAAGACAAGGTGTACAGCAATAACCCCAAAATCACTGCTGAGCTGAAAACAGCCCTTCAGGAGTTCATCGACAACATCGATGTTCCGACACTTCAGCGGGTCATGCAGAATTTCGCCAATGATGGCTGGCATATTGAACATGTCATAACCGAAATCGATGTTCCGACACTTCAGCGGGTCATGCAGAATTTCGCCAATGATGGCTGGCATATTGAACATGTCATAACCGAAATCCGTAGTGACGTTTACATATTAAATTACGTGTGTGCACGCCGTAGTTTGTAACCAATTTACGTTTTTTTTCATATAGTTCAATAACTGTCACGCTGTAGTACAACAAACAAAAGAATAGAAGTTGAATATAAGTAATGCAGGCAAGTGTGACCAGTCACTTTTTTAAATATTTGTAATGAAGGGAAAGGGGGAGGGGGGTGGGAATTGTGTAGTGAGACATAGGCTTGATTGCAGTAAGCGCGTACAAGTGGATTGTAGGTTCGAGTAGACATGCAGACGTGACACAGGGCCGACCAGTGTGGAGAACTGCGTAAAAACCAATCCTTGCGGGCCACGGCTGGGCTCTCCCGACTTTGCTCGCTCCTTCCCGGGAGTACTCAGTACGGCGTGACATTTCATTTAGTACTGCGCTGTCGCATTTTTCCGCAAGCACAACTTTCTTCAGTTCGGCAGAATTATGATGTCAGTGCTGTTTTCCCTTTGCTGCTTGTTCGTGGTATGATGGGCGTTCACAAGGTCAGTGGATGTTTGCACAAAAAGAGGCAATCTGGCGTTTTATCGTCACAGGCCTTTAAACGTGAATGGGAATGACAGAAGAGAGAAATAAGAGACCTCAATATCCCTTATGCAGTCGCATAGGCGACGGGTATTGCAAATTTGCTGTGAAACGATATTACAGTGCCATGTAGAAAAAGTTTGAGGATTTAGTTGATAGTGAAGCAGAAAACTGCAAAGATTGGCAGACGGGATTCATTGTTCAGGACATCAAGAAGCAATTTTCAGGCATGCCGCACGGAAAGAAATCAGTGGTTTGAATAATAAAATTTGTGAAATAACATGCATTATTCCACTGTCATTCGTAACAGGCTTTGATGGAACTGAACGAAGAGTACGGAAACCTTATATATTACTGCAAAGCGCATACCCAGAACGATTTTTCGATTTAAAACTGGCTGCTGCTGAATTAATGATGTAAAAAGGAGTGCAGGAACAAAAAGTAAAACATCCTGAATGGATTACAGATCTTACTTGAGTGCATACTGCCCACAGTAAGAAATTAAAAGGTGAAAAACAACATCTTTCTTAAAAATATCAGCGCACACTCCGCTGCAGAGTGAAAATCTCATTCTGGAAACATCCCCCAGGCTGTGGCTAAGCCATGTCTCCGCAATATCCTTTCTTTCAGGAGTGCTAGTTCTGCAAGGTTCGCAGGAGAGCTTCTGTAAAGTTTCGAAGGTAGGAGACGAGGTACTGGCAGAAGTAAAGCTGTGAGGACGGTGCGTGAGTCGGTGGGTAGCTCAGATGGTAGAGCACTTGCCCGCGAAAGGCAAAAGTCCCGAGATCGAGTCTCGGTCCGGCACAGTTTTAATCTGCCAGGAAGTTTCATATCAGCGCACACTACGCTGCAGAGTGAAATTCTCATTCTTGGAACTTCTTTCTTATTTGATAAGGCTGTATTGAAAAAGAAAATCGCGATATAGCAAGGAGACATTGTGACAAACAGAGCCCAGTTCCCTAAGTTCCCTGCCGTGAAAGAAAACGTGGAAGTTGAAGAATCCATTGTCACCAAGAAAGAATTACAGAAATAGTTTTCTAAAGGTTTTGAAGACAATGTCAGTCATACATATGTTTTTCGAGATTGTTTGCCATTTCAGTTAAAAGCACCCCTGTGCATGTGCGGATGTAACTAATTGGCCTGCAAGGTAATTTCAGTTTTAACGACAAATCTTTCTACATTAAAATTATCCATGGCGTCTACATTGCTTTTCCCAAGTGTAATTGCACATTTTCATAATGAGGTTGCGGAAGTGCTACAATATTTCGATTGACAGATTTGTGTAGAAGACCTTATTTCGATTATGAAACTAAACAAGTCACAATTACGTCGCAGCTTGAGTGTGAAAGTATGTGAAATTGTGTGCATCTGTCCGTATGCCGACAATTTGTACCAGATAAAAATTATATTATGTCTTTAGCACGCCAAAAATAATTAAATAATAGTGAAAATTTGTTTCGTTTGTGATCTATGTTGTTGAGAAATGTTAACTCTAAAACCAAGTTGTATGCAATGCGACTGCATTTCCATTTAAATGCGGCGCGTTAGCAGTTTTACCATCTTCCTCCCGCTCAGACAGCGTGACATGGGGGTGGGGGAAATGTTCAGCGAGGCAAAGCGCTTAAGCACTCGGTCAGGGCACTGCCCTGCTTTGGATGGCAGGTACTGCAGAACGTTGACATAGTGTCGCTAATACCAGTAAAATAGAAGTGAGGAGCTCAGCGAAAATTTTTGTGTGCAATGCCATCGACCCGTAGTTGCTGTACAGATACTTTATTACACTACTGGCCATTAAAATTGCTACACCAAGAAGAAATGCAGATGATAAACGGGTATTCATTGGACAAATATATTATACTAGAACTGACATGTGATTACATTTTCACGCAATTTGGGTGCATAGATCCTGAGAAATCAGTACCCAGAACAACCAGCTGTGGCCGTAATAACGGTCTTGATACGCCTGGGCATTCAGTCAAACAGAGCTTGGATGGCGTGTACAGGTACAGCTGCCCATGTAGCTTCAACACGATACCACAGTTCATCGGGAGTAGTGACTGGCGTATTGTGACGAGCCAGTTGCTCAGCCATCATTGACCAGATGTTTTCAACTGGTGAGAGATCTGGAGAATGTGCTGGCCAGGGCAGCAGTTGAACATTTTCTGTATCCAGAAAGGCCCGTACAGGACCTGCAACATGCGGTCGTGCATTATCCTGCTGAAATGTAGGGTTTCGCAGGGATCGAATGAAGGGTAAAGCCACGGGTCGTAACACATCTGAAATGTAACGTCCACTGTTCAAAAAGCCGTCAATGCGAACAAGAAGTGACCGAGACGTGTAACCGATAGCACCCTATACCATCACGCTGGGCTATACGCCAGTATGGCGATGACGAATACACGCTTCCAATGTGCGTTCACCGCGATGTCGCCAAACACGGATGCGACCATCATGATGCTGTAAACAGAACCTGGATTCATCCGAAAAAATGACGTTTTGCCATTCGTGCACCCAGGTTCGTCGTTGAGTACCCATCGCCGGCGCTCCTGTGTGTGAGATGCAGCATCAAGAGTAACTGAAGCCATGGTCTCCGAGCTGATAGTCCATACTGCTGCAAACGTCGTCGAACTGTTCGCGCAGATGGTTGTTGCCTTGCAAACGTCCCCATCTGTTGACTCAGGGATCGAGACGTGGCTGCACGTTTCGTTACAGCCATGCGGACAAGATGCCTGTCATCCCGACTGCTAGCGATACGAGGCCGTAGGGATCCAGCACGGCGTTCCGTATTACCCTCCTGAACCCACGGATTCCATATTCTGCTAACAGTCATTGGATCTCGACCAACGCGAGCAGCAGTGTCGCGATACGATAAACCGCAATCACGATAGGCTACAATCCGACCTTTATCAAAGTCGGAAACGTGGTGGTACGCATTTCTCCTCCTTACACGAGGCATCACAACAACGTTTCACCAGGCAACGCCGGTCAACTGCTGTTTGTGTATGAAAATCAGCTGGAAACTTTCCTCGTGTCAGCACGTTGTAGGTGTCGCCACCGGCGCCAGCCTTGTGTGAATGCTTTGAAAAGCTAATCATTTGCATCTCACAGCATCATCTTCGTGTCGGTTAAATTTCGCGTCTGTAGCACGTCATCTTCGTGGTGTAGCAATTTTAATGGCCAGCAGTGTATGTTCGATGTGACGTGCTGCCGATGTTACTAGGACATGCTGAAAAGTAATACTTAATAATGTTTTACGTGAAAACTCTTATGGCATTTTAAATAAAACAAACGTGATTAACATTCTACCTCTTTGATCTTCATGTCTACTTATTCCCAGCGCTCTGGCGCTTGAGTGCTCCAAATTGTAGCGTGTAACACGGCGGTATGTAACGTAATTTTGTGGCTGCATGAGAAACAGCGGGGTGTAACAGAGTTTCGAATTCAGAGTGTTCGTCCACACATGCTGCACCCTCTCCTTGAGCAGGACAGTATCAGACCACACACGAGAACTGCTGCACCTGCAACAATGTGACGCCGTGAGCTCGCTGTCATCGATCATCCTCCGTACAGCCTCGACTTGGCCCCGTCTGATTTCCTTCTCTTTTCCAAAACTTAGTACACCGTTAAAGACTTCGCTTTGAAGGTGATGAAGCGGTGCAAACAGAGGTGACGTTATGGTTCCGTCAAGGAAGTGAAACATTCTACAGTGACGGTAACAATAAGATGGTCTCTGGTTGAAAGAAATGTTTTCAGGGTGACTGTTTTGAGAAATAAATATGTAGACGTGAAGAATAAAGATTTAGAACGTTAATATAGTTTGTTTTAGTTCAAAAGTTTTAAGAGTTATCAAATTTTAAAAAAATCCGGAGGTGTTACTTTTCAGAACGCCCTCAAAGTAGCGTTGTATCGCATCAGTCAAATTCTTTCCCCTTTGCTATAGCTATTATGTTTCACCTATCCACATTTTCAGGCAGCCGCCATTCGTGCACCAAAGGGGATTTTAGTTTACGTTTTCCTTCACTTTCGATTGCCCTATGACGATATCTGGATGTAGACAATAGCAATGCCGGTGAACAATTTTTAGTGCTGCTGATGCTATCTGAAAAATTATTTATGTATGCTAAAGTACATTAGTCGTCCTCTTACGTTTCCTTGAGGACACTTCATGATATTTCCGCTTATGAGCCACCTTCCTCGTCCAGTATAATGTATTGCATTCTGTTAATGAGGCATCTAGGCAGTCGCATATAATATTTGAAGATATTCCGTATCGTCGTAACTCAGTTATAAGTCATTGTATGGGACAGTTTAGAAAGTTATCTGACACTCGAGATGACGGAATTTACCTGCTCACTTCTTTGTAAGGTGTCGTTTTTGTAAGGTGTCGTTTTCGAACTAAGGAAGCTATGTCCCAAATGAGATGCTTTTCGTGAATCACGTGGACAAAACTACGCAGCACGTTATGTCGACAGAAAGTCATCGACAAGTGTACAAGTAACTTCAGACGTGCCCCAACGAATTGTGTTGAAATCCGTACTGTTCATGTGCTATATTAACGACGTAGTTGTCAGTACTCCTGATAATCTTGCCGGCCGCTGTGGCCGAGCAGGTCTAGGTCCTTCAGTACCGAACCGCGCTGCTGCTACGATCGCAGGTTCGAATTCTGCGTCGGACATGGATGTGTGTGATGTCCTTAGGTTAGTAAGGTTTAAGTAGTTGTAAGTCTAGGACAAATTTAAGGATGTAGAAGCTTATCTCACGAGGGGTAGGATAGATACTGCCGACAGGAAAATTAAAGAGACCTTTGGAGAAAAGAGAACCACTTGCATGAATATCAAGAGCGCAGATGGAAACCCAGTTCTAAGCAAAGAAGGGAAAGCAGAAAGGTGGATGGAGTATATAGAGCGTCTATACAGGGGCGATGTTCTTGAGGACAATATTATGGAAATAAAAGAGGAGGTAGATGAAGATGAAATGGGAGCTATGATGCTGCGTGAAGAGTTTGACAGAGCACTGAAAGACCAGAGTCGAAACAAGGCCCCGGGAGTAGACAACATTCCAATAGAACTACGGACAACCTTGGGAGAGCCAGTCCTGACAAAACTCTACCATCTGGTGAGCAAGATGTATGAGACAGGCGAAATACCCTCAGACTTCAAGAAGAATATAATAATTCCCATCCAAAAGAAAGCAGGTGTTGACAGATGTGAAAATTACCGAACTATCAGTTTAATAAGTCACAGCCGCAAAATACTAACACGAATTCTTTACAGATGAATGGAAAAACTGATAGAAGCCGACATCGGGGAAGATCAGTTTGGATTCCGTAGAAATTTTGGAACACGTGAGGCAATACTGACCCTACGACTTTTGACTGGAGTACTCTCTTTCAAATTCTGAAGGTGGCAGGGGTAAAATACACGGAGCGAAAGACTATTTACAATTTGTACAGAAACCAGATGGCAGTTATAAAAGTCGAGGGACATGAAAGGGAAGCAGTGGTTGGGAAGGGAGTGAGACAGGGTTGTAGCCTCTCCCCGATGCTATACAATCTGTATATTGAGCAAGCAGTAAAGGAAACAAAAGAAAAGTTCGGAGTAGGTATTAAAATCCATGGAGAAGAAAGAAAAACTTTGAGGTTCGCTGATGACATTGTAATTCTGTCAGAGACAGCAAAGGACTTGGAAGAGCAGTTGAACGGAATGGACAGTGTCTTGAAAGGAGGGTATAAGATGAACATCAACAAAAGCAAAACGAGGATAAGGGAATGCAGTCGAATTAAGTCGGGTGATGCTGAGGGAATTAGATTAGAAAATGAGACACTTAAAGTAGTAAAGGAGTTTTGCTATTTGGGGAGCAAAATAACTGATGATGGTCGAAGTAGAGAGGATATAAAATGTAGACTGGCAATGGCAAAGAAAGCGTTTCTGAAGAAGAGAAATTTGTTAACATCTAGTATAGATGTGTCACATTGTCGTTTCTGAAAGTATTTGTCTGGAGTGTAGCCATGTATGGAAGGGAAACATGGACGATAAATAAGTTAGACAAGAAGAGAATAGAAGCTTTCGAAATGTGGTGCTACAGAAGAATGCTGAAGATTACAGGGGTAGATCACATAACTAATGAGGAGGTATTGAATAGGATTGGGGAGAAGAGGAGTTTGTGGCACAACTTGACTAGAAGAAGGGATCGGTTGGTAGGACATGTTCTGAGGCATCAAGGAATCACCAATTTAGTACTGGAGGGCAGCGTGGAGGGTAAAAATCGTAGAGGGAGACCAAGATATGAATACACTAAGAAGATTCAGAAGGATGTAGGCTGCAATAGGTACTGGGAGATGAAGGAGCTTGCACAGAATAGAGCAGCATGGAGAGCTGCATCAAACCAGTCTCAGGACTGAAGACCACAACAACAAAGTCTATTGGACTGATGACCTCAGATGTTAAGTCCTATAGTGCTTAGAGCCATATGAACCATTGAATAATCTCGGACCTTTAGCAGCTAATTCAGTTAGGCGTATGTATAATGAAGTACTCTCTGAAAGAAACTGCGCAAACATCAGGTCACGTTTTGATAAGGTTCAAGTGGTGCAAATAGGGGTAAATTACTTTAAACGTTCAGAAATATAAAATTGTGCTCTGGACAAAATGTAGAAATGTGGGTTGCTATGAGTACAGTATCAGTGAGTCACAATCGGAATCGGTCAACTGATGCAAATATACTGTGTTAAAAATTTGTGGGGATATGAAACGGTTTGATCACATAGACTCATTCGTAAGTAAAGCAGGTGCAAGTCTTCAGCCCATTCGTAGAATACTAGGGAAATGCAGTCAGTCCACAACAAAGCGTTTTGTTACAAAGTAATTGTGAGACGCGACCTACAATGCCGCTCAAGTGTTTGGGACAGTTAGCAAATAGGATTGATTGTGGGGATATTGAAAATGTAGGTAGAAGGGAGCACAGAGACCACAGGTTCGTTTGACCCATGGGAGAGACTGATGAAAACGCTGGAAAAGTCGGAACTATGCGAAACTTGGGAGGTAGAAGTCAGCTATTCCGCCAAAGTGTACTTACGAAGTGTCAAGAACCAGTACTAAGTGAGGAATCTAGAGGTATTCTTCAACCTCCTATATATCGCTTCCGTATGGACCGCTGAATAAAATTCGAGTGAAAAAATTTTGGAAAAAATATTTTGCCTAAAAGTAAGAAACGAAGTAGATTAAACATTTAACGCGCTGTTGAATAGCCCTCGAAATCATGTACAGCAAATGACTCGTCAAGTGTTGCTGTGATGTATTTGATTACTTTCTCTTAGACAAATCATTTCGCAAAACGTTTGACCTACTTTCAGTTTTTTTTTTTAATTTTTTAGCTATGTCCTTTAGGCGAGAAATACAATTATATAAATATTCACGGGTATTATGTCATTAAGAATATAACATGACGGTATTCTGTTATTATTAAAAATATATACATCACAAACAAGCAGAAAAGTTTGAGTTTATGTTGTAATTTGATATTTGTTTTATTTTTCCAACGTGAAAGGAAGATTTTTTTTTTCACCGTTTCTACAAAAATGTAATTTTTTGACGACTCATTTATGAAACTAGAAACAGCTATTCGTGAAATATTTCAGTTTTCCCTGCCATCACTAGCTAAGTTTTTCTTAATTACACTAATAGCTATCAAGCAATTAAACTTCTTTTTGCATGACTATTTTTCAAGCTGATCGGTATGATACGCCATTTTTCCATTTTGTACCCCTCATTTGACTATGAAAATTTGGACAAAAATCCATTTTGCAATTATCCATCAAATCGCTATTTAAGTTTTTCGAAGTTGGGCTGATTACTTTCAAGTAATTAATGTTTAGTTTTGCGAAACTAGACCTCACGCTGGTCAGTTTCACAACCCATTTGCCCATTCCCCGCTCTTCGTTCGGCTACGAAAATTCGGATAGTAATTTACTGTGTATTTTTCTCTCAAAACGGTAATTAAGTTTTTCTTAATTACACTGATTACCTTGAAGATTTTTTTTCATAAGTAGACCTCACGTTCGCCAATTTTATACTTCATTTGTCTATTTCCAACTGTTTATTTGGCTGTGGAAGTCTCGTTTCCACTCCGCTCAAACATTCGACCATTTACAGCGCGCAGAGAGACGTTAGAGTAACCATTCTTTCTGCGCTCCTTATGCGAATGGAAATGGAAGAAACAATAACAAGCGATGCTCATCTTTCCTCACAACATAAAAACAAAAAACGCCAAAAAAATGCATATGCACACCGTCATGCCGGTCCATACCTCCACGTCACAACTCGCCACACCGCCAGGTGGAAGGCGAAGCGTCCCAGCGCTAGAACTTCCTACTCACGTCAAGGGTCCACCGTCGCCTGTGCAGCGTCAGCGTCAGTGCTAACTAACAAGGGAACCTCCCCATCGCACCCCCTCAGATTTAGTTATAAATTGACACAGTGGATAGGTCTTGAAAAACTGAACACAGATCGATGGAGAAAACAGGAAGAAGTTGTGTGGAACTATGAAAAAATAAGCAAAATATACAAACAGAGTAGTCCATGTGCAAGATAGGCAACATCAAGGACGATATGAGCTGAGGAGCGCCGTGGTTCCGTGGTTAGCGTGAGCAGCTGTGGAACGAGAGGTCCTTGGTTCGAGTCTTCCCTCGAGTGAAAATTTTACTTTCTTTATTTTCGCAAAGTTACGATCTGTCCGTTCATTCATTGACGTCTCTGTTCACTGTAATAAGTTTAGTGTCTGTGTTTTGCGACCGCACCGCAAAACCGTGCGATTAGTAGACGAAAGGACGTGCCTCTCCAATAGGAACCGAAAGCATTTGATCGCAAGGTCATAGGTCAACCGATTCCTCCACAGCAAAACACGTCTGATATATTCTATACGACACTGGTGACGGCATGTGCGTCACATGACAGGAATATGTTGTCGACCCACCTAACTTGCACACCTGGCGAATGGGTAAAAAGATTCTTCTACCTTGCCCGATTTAGGTTTTCTTGTGGATGTGATAGTCACTCCCAAAAAAGTGATGAAAACATAAGAGTTTGTCACATAAACTGCAAGAAATGAATGCAACAGTTTCACAGTCGCACAGTTTTCGCTGTGCTCTGTCAAAACATATGTTTTTTTACATTTTCAAATGTTTCCGTGTGTAGACCGTCAAATCCTGCATATGTCCAAGCAAATCTGAACATGTCCTGGAATTTTGGAGAGCGAAGTTGATTATGTGTGAGTGCCTGAACTTTGATAATTGTCTGAAAATAAAAAATTAAACTTTTCACTCGAGAGAAGACTTGAACCAAGGACCTCTCGTTCCGCAGCTGCTCACGCTAACCACGGGACCACGGCGCTCCTAAGCTCACACCTTCCTTGATGTTGCCTACGTTCTGCATGGACTACTCAGTTTCTATATTTTGCTTATTTTTTTTCATAGTTCCACACAACTTCTTCCTGTTTTCTCGATTGATCTGTGTTCAGTTTTTCAAGGCCTATCCCTGTGCCAACTTATAACTAAATCTGAGGGGGGTGCGATGGGGAGGTTCCCTTGTAAGTACCCTCTGGCGCGCACTTCGCAGTGGTCTGCCGAGTAGGCGATGCCAGCCAGCAGTCGCAGGCGACCGCTTTCCGGACGAGCGGTCACGCCTGGCGCAGTCCGTGGGAAGCGCCGGCGTTACACCGCTCAGGGGGCCGTCGTCCAGCAGAACAACCCGGCGCTCCCTGCTGTACCGCCACTGTTCTGCGGAAATCGGACTAGCGCCGCGCGCGCCCCGAGGAAGCCAAACAAGATGTCTAGCATCAGTATCAGTATATTCTTCTTTCGTGCATCTGTGTTGCGCCCGACAGGTAAATTCCCACTTTCCTCTGTTCTGTGTATCTTCCTGGCTCCGTCGGTCATATTGTCTTTTTCCATTGCTACCCGGCATGCCAATTCTTCTCCACGTCACTCTTTCGTAGTCAATCTTCTCTTCGATGACTGTTTATTGAATGCAGTTTCTTCGCAGTGCACACTGTGTGATAAAAATACTTCGACAGCCGTAGGTAATGCGGAACTAATAAGTAAATGTCATCAGAGGCGGATCTGTCAATATAAAAGGAGGCGTTGTGTTGTAAGTACAGGGTGGCAATTATTCCACTGTACGAAAATAAACGTAAATTAGTTACGAACTACAGTCTGCACACAATTTATTCTACATGTAAACGGCACGCCGGCCGCGGTGGTCATGCGGTTCTAGGCGCTCAGTCCGGAACCGCGCGACTGCTACGGTCGCAGGTTCGAATCCTGCCTCGGGCATGGCTGTGTGTGATGTCCTTAGGTTGGTTAGGTTTAAGTAGTTCTAAGTTCTAGGGGACTGATGACCAGTCCCATAGTCCTCAGAGCCATTTTAACTTTTTTTTTTTTTTTGTAAACGGCACTACAGATATTCGGTTTTAGGTTATAATATCTTCGATATGCCTGCCATCTTTGCCGATGATGTGTCGCAGACGAATAGCGAAATTGTGCATGACCCGCAGACGTGTCGGAGCATCGATGCCGTCCGTGACCTTCTGAATGACTGTTTTCAGCTCAGCAATGGTTTTGGGGTTATTACTGTACACCTTGTCATTAATACGGCCCCACATAAAGGAGTCGCGTGTGTTCAGTTCCAGAGAATATGGCGGCCAATCGAGGCCCATGCCAGTGGGTACCCCCACAATCAATCCCCAAATGGCCCTCCAGGACATAAAAACACTCCTGCGTCGATGGGGTCGAGCTCCGTCTTGCATGAACCACAGATTGTTGAAATCAGGGTCACTATGGATGATGGGGATGCAATCATCTTCCAAACCCTCCACGTGTCGTTCGGCAGTCACTGTGCCATTAAGGAATATCGCACCGATTACTCTGTCACTGGACATTGCACACCACACAGTCTCCCTTTGAGGGTGGAGAGACTTCTCGATCGCGAAATGCGGATTCTGAGTTCCCCAAATGCGGCAATTTTACTTATTCACGAACCCAACCAAGTGAAAGGGGGCTTCGTCGCTAAAGCAAACCCGAGGCCAGTGATCAAACCGTGTATGCGCATGCTAATTCCCATAATGCCCCGCGGCCAACCGTGCAGTTTCAACGTCCTAACACAAACCGTTTAGAAGTTATGAAGATTTTATTTTATTTATAGTACAATAATTGTTACCCTGTAGAAAGATCAGAATTGTCATTCTGCCGGCGGTCCTGTATTGGCAGCGAGTGTGGTCATGGACAATCTCGGGTCCTTCCAAAGCCGACAGGAGCGCTTCAAACACACGTATTAGGGACCTGTTACGCGAACTGTCCATCTTCACACACATAAAGAATCTGAAAATCTCTATGAGAACAAGGCTTCTACGTTGCCCCATGATCTTATTCACGAGTTAGGTACATACCCCAATGTTTGAGATAAGAGACCTCTATCCACACTCAACTGACAGTTTAGGCTGTAATAGATTGGAGACAAAAATCGTACAAGCACACAATCATTCTGGTACATAATAACCACGCTGGAAGTCAACGGGCGTAGCCCTGTGGGTCTCCCAAAGGGGAAAACAAACACACACACACACACACACACACACACACACACACACACACACGGAGTAATCCGAGAAGCGCCAACAGGGGAATGGGTCGGTCGGGCGAACCCTCTGACTATAGTCCGCGACAGCGTTAACAGCCTATAGCCGCCTAGCTCACGAGGCACGTGGCGATGTCAACTCGGCTGAAAGTGCATAGACAGCAACTGTGTTACGCTCCTGCACTTTGGCAACGTCGCAAACCGGCTCGCCTGAATCTGCCCCACGTTTGAAAAACGAGTACACTTTAAATATGCGGTCCCTTGCCTTTGCATCTTCTAGATTATTCAGCCATTACGAGAACATTCACAGGACACCCGCAGTGCCACAGAAATCATTCAGTCGTAGTTTCGCGCGCGTAAAAGGCAATACAGTGCTCGAATGTGACAGAAGTTTACGCAGTACGGTACAAGGAAACATTAAAAGCACTGATTGGCTAGTTCCGCAGCTGTCTACTCCGTACACCTAGCATAGAGGCCACAAACGCTGTCGCGCAGTTTGGTCATTGGAAATCATCTGAGAGCCAAATCCATCAGGGGCAGTTGAACTCCTCCAAAGCTGCCAAAGACGGGTGTTGGTGCAGTGCTTGTGAGTGGAAACGCGAAGGAACAACCACATCTAAATCAAAAATGGTTCAAATGGCTCTGAGCGCTATGGGACTTAACATCTGAGGTCATCAGTCCCCTAGAACTTAGAACGTCTTAAACCTAACTAACCTAAGGACATCACACACTTCCATGCCCGAGGCAGGATTCGAACCTGCGACCGCAGTAGCGGTCACGCGGTTCCAGACTGAAGCGCCTAGAACCGCTCGGCCACTCCGGCAGGCATCTAAATCAGGACCAGCCACACGTCATGTACTGGCAGACAGAGCCCGTCGAGCACTGTCGACGGTGACTGCAAAAAAAATCGGATGAAATTAGCAGAAGGAAACACTCGCGAGTTCTAGAGTTCTTCCAGCAGTCCAGCTAGCACAACGACTGTGCGTATGGAGTTTGAGACAATGGTATACAGTGATCGATCATCTCCTAGCAAGCCACACATTTCTGCAGTCAGCGCTAAGTGACACTTGAGGTGGAGTAAACAGCGACGTCGTTGGACAGTGGGTGACGGAAAAAGAATGATAGGAAGAATAATAAGAGCAAATCAAAATGTCAATCACATGGTGAAAATGACTCGGCATAGTACTAGAAATTAAAAAAAATACAGTTAAACCAATTAATTGAATAAACATAATAATCAGACTCCTTTGATTTGATTTATAAATAAAAGAAAATTTCGCTACATTTGACAGGATTCGAACCTACGACCCTCTACACATCAAGTTTCTACGCTAACTATTGCGCTCGACAACTCTGAAGTAATTAGCTGTATTTATAACTGTAGGAACCACAGTCGCAACGATGAATTGCAACATTCAAAAATTCGGCCTCACGTAATGTCGTGCTAAACTTAGCTAATGTAAGCCGATCTCTGTGATTACGATAACTGTATATGTGACGCTGAATCGCGTCATGTGCGAATGTATCCAGTAGTGTTTGGTTATTGCTGCTGTGTATGTCTTGTTTTTGGTATGGTTGTCATACATGATGAAATACAAAATAAAAGTGCCAGACTCATGATTCGGAATCCAGACACAACAAGAAAATAAGCCGAACAATGAATTGGAAATGAATTGACCAATTGTTGCAGTTCGTCGCTGCTAACGGTTCGGACGTGTAGTTGAGTGCTCTGATTGGAGAAAACCAGTTCCAATCGTGAAGTGTCAACTATCAAGTAATTTTAATCGGACTATAGTTCCAGTATCGAGAAATGGAACGGCCTAGCACCTCGAACAGAACGATAAGTAAAGCATTGCATTGTCCAAACAAATCTTCGTATGGTGTACAACTTTACGTTTATCGAATAGGCATGGCAGCAGACATCGAAGTAAATAAGAGATTGACAACTTTGATCGTTACCAGATAGTCGCAGTCCACACGAAAGTGTCACAGAGGTGTGCAGAGAAGTCAAATGAGAATATTTACGAGATAGACAGCGAATCTTTAAAACGTTGTTGGGTCAATTTAGAAAACCTGTATTCGAAAAAGACTGTGCGAACATTCTGCTAGCACCATCGTATTATCTCGCGTTCGGATTGTGAAGATAAGATAAAGGAGTGTACAGAGACTCACGGACAGCCATTTTCCCCTCGCTTAGTTGGCGTATGAAAGAAGACCGAAAACTGCCATTACTGCTAAAACAAAAATCAACTTAGCTATCACACCCAGAGGAGCCCGCGATGCCGACCGGCCGCCGTGTTCATTCTCTTCCACGTTCAGGCACGCGGAATCGACACAACGCTCTACCGGCCGTTGTCGGCTTTCCAGATAGTGCATCCGTTAATTGTTATTCAAACCTCGACTGTCGTCACGAGGTTGAGTAGACCTCATTCCAGACCTCCCACCAAAGAAAAATCCCTGGCAGTGCCGCCAACTGAACTGAACTGGGTCCTCCGCATGGCAGTAAGGCCCGCTAACCACTCACTGGATGCCGGGCGTATCGTGTATTGGTGAAATCAGTGTTGTTTCGTTTTTTTTCAGAAATATATCAGATGATAGCACGCATAGTAATGGATCTGCAGGGCCTTCATCCGACTACGCAGGATGTCGTCGTCCGGATGACTGCCATCTGTTTATGATGAGCCCAAGTCTAATAATTATTTTTGTTTCGTTTGAGGCATAGGGGTGCTCTGTCGTCGTGATAACTGAGCACGAGCTGTTACTAGGTTGTTGATAGGAGTATCTTTTAATAATGTATGTGGAGGGTGGGCCATATTTTGCAACAATTGAGTCACCTTTTTTTTCAGATAGTCTTTGACGTCAGGTGTCCATTTCAATGACGGAATGAATGTCTTGTATCGGTTCCCAACTGCCTGTAGCTTTGGCACTTGGGTATTCGACAACCTTGGCCCTCATATTGTAGGGCTGGAAGGGGAGTTCCTTTGGATAATGTAATCTTGATTTGTATTTGATGTTCTTCACTGATTAATTTTATCGATGCCATCGCCATACGAAGAGACTGCTGCCAGTTCTCTTTGCAGTGGATGTAGAACAAAAGTGCATAGTCGCGTGTAACCACGAAATGCTTAACTTGTGGGAACCATAGGATCCGGTGACCCTGTATCTGCGTGAGATCCAGCCTTGGTCTTGTCTTCTTAAAATATACCGCTTTGGTTTTATTTGTGTTTTGAGCGAGTTCAGTTTGCACTGGAAAACGATTTGGTTCTTTTGCATTAGACCATAGTGCCGTCCAGTAGTGAAAATCCCTGAGTCTATTGCATACTGGACAAATTTTACATTTGATTTTGTTGAAAGTCTTTGATGTAAACATTATCATGCTAGATCGACGAGAGAATCGACCTTTGCGGTATCCAAATACAGAACCCTATCGCCCTTGAATTTTTTTCATCAGTTGTGTCACGATTGTTCCTTGCACGTAGTTGTCCAAAAAACATCATCAGATATTGAGTCCGCCTTGATGCTAAACACCTTGTTATTTGTTTACTTGTTTATTTCCCCAAACTAGTTTCGGCGACAAATATCACCATCATCACTGAGTTTTTAAACCTAAAACATGCAGAAAATAGCATAGTTATAGAAGCACAGTGACACATTATTACATTTTTTTCTATTCATTTTTTGAAATATAGGCCGGCCGGAGTGGCCGTGCGGTTCTAGGCGCTGCAGTCTGGAACCGAGCGACCGCTACGGACGCAGGTTCGAATCCTACCTCGGGCATGGATGTGTGTGATGTCCTTATGTTAGTTAGCTTTAATTAGTTCTAAGTTCTAGGCAACTAATGACCTCAGAAGTTAAGTCGCATAGTCCTCAGAGCCATTTTTTTAAAAATATAGTTTTCTATGGGTACTCTCATACTGACAGCCTTGGGAGAGCCAGTCCAGACAAAACTCTACCATCTGGTGAGCAAGATGTATGAGACAGGCGAAATACCCTCAGACTTCAAAAAGAATATAATAATTCCCATCCAAACGAAAGCAGGTGTTGACAGATGTGAAAATTACCGAACTATCAGTTTAATAAGTCACAGCTGCAAAATGCTAACACGAATTCTTTACAGATGAATGGAAAAACTGGGAGAAGCCGACATCGGGGAAGATCAGTTTGGATTCCGTAGAAATTTTGGAACACGTGAGGCAATACTGACCCTACGACTTTTGACTGGAGTACTCTCTTTCAAATCCTGAAGGTGGCAGGGGTAAAATACACGGAGGGAAAGGCTATTTACAATTTGTACAGAAACCAGATGGCAGTTATAAGAGTCGAAGGGTATGAAAGGGAAGCAGTGGTTGGGAAGGGAGTGAGACAGGGTTGTAGCATATCCCCGATGTTATTCAATCTGTATATTGAGCAAGCAATAAAGGAAACGAAAGAAAAGTTCGGCGTAAGTATTAGTATCCATGGACAAGAAATAAAAACTTTGAGGTTCGCCGATGACATTGTAATTCTGTCAGAAACAGCAAAGGAGTTGGAAGAGCAGTTGAACGGAATGGACAGTGCCTTGAAAGGAGAATATAAGATGAACATCAACAAAAGCAAAACGAGGATAATGGAATGTAGTCGAATTAAGTCGGGTGATGCTGAGGGAATTAGATTAGGAAATGAGAGACTTAAAGTAGTAAAGGAGTTTTGCTATTTGGGGAGCAAAATAACTGATGATGGGAGAAGTAGAGAGGATATAAAATGTAGACTAGCAATGGCAAGGAAAGCGTTACTGAAGAAGAGAAATTTTTTTAACATGGAGTATAGATTTAAATGTCAGGAAGTCTTTTCTGAAAGTATTTGTATGGAGTGTAGCCATGTATGGAAGGGAAACGTGGACGATAAATAGTTTACACAAGAAGAAAATAGAAGCTTTCGAAATGTGGTGCTACAGAAGAATGCTGAAGATTGGATGGGTAGATCACATAACTAATGAGGAAGTATTGAATAGAATAGGGGAGAAGAGGAGTTTGTGGCACAACTTGACTAGAAGAAGGTATCAGTTGGTAGGACACGTTGTGAGACATCAAGGGATCACCAATTTAGTACTGGAGGGCAGCGTGGCGGGTAAAAATCGTAGCAGGGGACCAAGAGATGAGTACACTAAGCAGATTCAGAAGGATGTAGGCTGTATTAGGTACTGGGAGATGAAGAAGCTTGCACAGGATAGAGGAGCATGGAGAGCTGCATCAAACCAGTCTCAGGACTGAAGACCACAACAACAACAACAACAACAACAACACTCTCATACTACCTTATTTATTGTATGTTACAGCATGTTTTTGAGAATTGTTGCTTTTATTCTGTTGCTGTTTCTTCTCATCGAACAACATTGTCCGTTGGGTGGACTTGCATTTCTGTTAATAGTCACCTTTGAAATCTGAATTGTTGCGTCCTTACTAATCCCATCTTGAAAGAATGTTTGCACGATTTGCTTTAGTGGCTTGCAAAGTATAGATACGCTAGGGAACTAAAATTTTATGACTACTTGCTTAATAGCGTGATAGTGGACCTCTGGAACGCGGCACAGCAGCGGTTCAGCATAGTAGGGATTCAGGCAAGTTCTTGGTAGGTTTCCAGAGGTGTGTGGCACTAGGTGACTAAGCGCAAGTTACGCAACTTCCGTATATTACGGGCCGGTGGTTTATAGCCGCGGAGCTGGCTCCCGATAGAGTCCCATATTTGTTCCATCGGGTTCTTATCGGGCGAATTTGGTGGCCAAGACGTCAACGTGAATTCACTATCATGCTGTGACCACTGTAGCAGAATTCCCCAACTTTAATTCACTGCATAGCACCAGTATAGCTTGTTCCAGCCTTAACAAACACTGAGGTGCGGGTGGGGGAGGGGGTTGAACGACGACAGCCGCCGCAGTGATGTCGAACGGTTGGGAGGGGGCGGGGGGGGGGGTGGAGGGGATAATTTTCGCTCTCTTGCTCAATGTTGACAACACTCGTGCGGTTTTTGGATTTTCCAGATCAACTACTTTGTGTTTTACAGATTCTTTCATGTTAATATGTGGTACTTATTTTTAGCAAATAATATGAAATTAAATATAGACAGTTGTGATAGAAATATTCAGTGAGTAGTTGAGGAACGACGTTTAAAAAAATGGCCCTGAGCACTATGGGACTCAACAGCTGAGGTCATCAGTCCCCTAGAACTTACAACTATCTAAACCTAACTAACCTAAGGACATCACACACATCCATGCCCGAGGCAGGATTCGAACCTGCGACCGTAGCGATCGCGCGGTTCCAGACTGAAGAGCCTAGAACCGCTCGGCCACTGCGGGACGTTTAAAATATTTGTTAAAATTTTATATCAGAAACGATATACCAGCGTACTTTCCGCTGCGGAATGGTAACTTCATGCTGGAAACATCCCCCCAGGCTGTGGCTAAGCCATGTTTTCGTAGTATCCTTTCTTCCTGGAGTGCTAGTTCTGCAAGATCCGTAGGAGAGCATGTGTTAAGTATGGAACGTAAGAAACGAGATACTGCCAGAATTGAAGCTTTGAGGGCTGGTCGTGAATCGTGCTTGGGTAGCTCAGTCGGTTAAGCACTTGCACGCGAAAGGCTGAAGTCCCGAGTTCGAGTCTCGGTCCGGCACACTGTTTTAATCTGCCAGGAAGTTTCAACATAACCAGTTGTGCAATAGATTAATAAACTGAACATGAAGGATAGTAAATTAGAGACAAAAGACTGGCTTCAGTTGCGAAGCAGCTCGAAAACTTTAATGACCGACAAGACCCGATCAAAATATCGCCGACGTCAAAGAAAATCATGTCGGGCCAAGGCAGCGACTGCTAATGAAGGGAGGGAGGATTTAGGAGGACAAAATCCAACTTTCCTGTGTCCTGCGTGCGTTCAGAAAGAAATATGAACAGCGGTAAATTCATTTCCTTTAACATTACACAAGTGCCACTTTTTATCAGTCAGTTTTCTCAGTATAATTTTACTTTAAAGTGTCGTAAGAGAATAATTTTACTTCATTTCACTGTGTGTTTTGTTCACTTCTACGCAGCACCTGAAATGTTGTTGCGTACCACCAGTGGTACAATGTAGCGTTCAAATGTGTGTGAATTCCTAAAAAATGGACCAAACTGCTGAGATCATCGGTCCCTAGGCTTACACACTACTTAAAGTAACTTATGCTAAGAACACCACACACACACACACACACACACACACACACACACACACACACACACACACACACGCCCGAAGGAGAACTCGACAATGTAGCGTACCGTAACTGGGATTTTTTTTTCTCTTTCTCTCATGATTTATAGGAAGATGAACCTAACAGAGTTAAACAACATGTGGTACAGAATCAATGTTGAACTCAGTAATTCTTTAAATTTTCATTTCTTAACAGTTCTTTTATTTATCACTTATCTTGTTTCGGGCACCTCCTTGGCAGGATGTTTTATGGAGACGCTCTGTCTTTTTTGTGAAGATAAAAAGTGTAAATTTGTATTGAAAAATATTCAGTACAATGTTTATTACAAGTTTGGAGTGGTGCTTTGTTTAGTAGCGGGAAAAACCTACGTCTCTTAAGGTTCACAATACGAAAATTTTATGTCACGAATACAGTGCCTTATCGAAGCGGCATGATCAGAAGAAATGCAGTTATCTAGTTAGTGGAAGGCCGCAGAAGAAGATGCCGGAGCTGCTATTACTAAGAAGAAACAATGTAAAGTGGTAACTTGCGCGGACGGTAGTTTGAAAGATATTGATGAGAAATAGTAGTGTTACAGGTGAACGTAACAATAGCAGCTGTTCGGTCTGCAATCCTGCCCACGGATCTTCAAAGAGTGACCATTGTTTAAACAAATTAAAAAAAAAAACTAAATCATGTCGCCACCGCTTCAACACAGACCACCGTCTTGGACTCCCTGCACCAGATCGCGATTCTGGTGGCCTTGTGACGTGAACATCCATCCTGGTGGGACATACTATCGCCGTCGGGGATGACTGCAAGTATTGAAAGTATGCAGACGGTTCGCAGTATTATTCATCCAGTCCTCAGCTGTCATGGTGCTTTCGAACACTGCCACGGGTCCCACGGAAACCCAGACGAATTTCGCCCATAGCATAATACTGCTTCCCCCGACCTGCCTCCCCCATGCATGTTTCGGACAGCCGTTTGTCTGGGTAACGGCGTGTGTTTCGACACGACCTTCGATCCGGTGTAACGAGAAACACGACTCATCCAAACGGGCGACATGTTTCCATATTCCCCAACCTTGTCTCGGTGGTACCGCATCCACTGCAGTCGTAATTAGCCGCTCGACGGTGCTCGGCGAACTGCGTTCGGTCTGCCTGACGGCGCTGCGCCGAGTGCTCGACGAACAGCGCACGAGCTCACAGTTGGCAAAGTGTGTTTAGGGTTTCGCGCTAGCCGCAGCAATTCACTTGGTATTTTCACATTCGTTTTGACGGTAGGTTATTAACAGTATCGACTGAGACGAACAAATGTGCTGAACAGTTTTAAAATTCGTCTGTGCGTCCACTGAAACAACGATCGCATGTGCACAGATGGGTACCATCCAGCAATTGATATTTCTGTTGTTTTTTCACAGTGTTATTCCTACAGGGTACAGTTCAGAAATCCCATTTTGAAATGTATTACTCTAGGAAAGAAATCCTTGAAACATCGATTGTACGAAGAGTATTGTGTATGCGTTTGCTCCCCCAGTAAAAAACCTTCATGAGACTGTCAAAATGAAGCAGCTGTAACGTATTCGCCAAAAGCTTTCATTGTTGACTTCTTGCGATCGCAACCGTCAGCTGATTTGAGAAAAGTACACCGAAACCTCCTAGGATGTCAAATCAAACACCTAACAGCCGTCTCATTTCCAAACTTATTTTATTTGGCTACCAGTTTCGGCGTTTTACTACACGATCTTCAGGCCCCTGGCCGACGTGTAGGAAGACTCCACCTCGGTTTTTTGAGTGGTTTGGTTTGAATGTTCTCTAACAGTCGGCAGATGACGGTTGCAGTGACCGCTGTAGCGAGCAGAAATCTTCAGATACCGGTATTTGCATGTGGCCCCTGTTCAGAACCGCGGTGGAATCTTCCTACACGTCGGTCAGGGTTCTGAAGATGGCACAGTAAATGGCCGAAACTCTTAGCCAAATAAAATAATTACTTTTTAATGCATTACGGGAACAGCAGTGATCAATGTCTTGTAAATAATTACTATTAAAAACAGTCTTGACCACGATTTATTTAACAAGGTGACCGGTTTCGACCACTACTGTGGTCATCTTCAGACCATTGAGTAGGAACCCCTTTCTGTTGGAGAATCACAACTCCAACAGAAAGGGGTTCTTACTCAATGGTCTGAAGATGACCACAGTAGTGGTCGAAACCGGTCACCTTGTTAAATAAATCGTGCTCAAGACTGTTTTTAATAGTAATCAAATAAAATAAGTTTGGAAATTAGACGGCTGGAAGGTGTTTGATTTGACATCCTGTAGCTATCAGCCGAGTCCCGCAACCATCTTTGAAAAGACGGCCATCCATAAACGTCTTAGGACTACGGTGCACTGCAAGAAAGGGTTTATCACGTGGATGGAAACAGCTAGTGGCGCTAGGAACATCCCGGTAACGGGTAGAGGTTTCCTGCTGCGGAGTCCCATATCCAACAGTGTACGCTCAGCGGTGTGCCCAGAAATGCTTGTGCCTGCTCCAGAGTTGTCCTTTCCGTAAGATCTACCACAGGCCGCCACCTAGAGTCCTTTCCGGAGCGGACAAGCTTCCGATCTCCACGTTCTGTGACGAGGCGTTGACGCCCAACATCTTGAGGCCTGTTCGTCGTTCCAGCGTCCTTCAACCACTTTCTGTGGATCCTCACCACAGTAGCACGCGAACAATCTGACGAGCTTCACCAATTGCAAGATGTTCTATACCAGGTGCTGTACCATAAAACCTGCTCTTTGTCAAAATCGCTTACGTTGCTCGGTAACCCCATTTGCGGCCCGTACCGTCGACAGAACGATTCCCCATTGGTCTCGGGTCCGCTTATGTGCTTTCCATACCGCGTCACGTACCCGCTACGCCAGCAGGCCGCGTCAAACCTCGCTGTGGATAGTGGTCATAATACAGGGTGATTAAAAAAGAATACCACAACTTTAGGAATTTAAAACTCTGCAACGACAAAAGGCAGAGCTAAGCACTATCTGTCGGCGAATTAAGGGAGCTATAAAGTTTCATTTAGTTCTACATTTGTTCGCTTGAGGCGCTGTTGACTAGGCGTCAGCGTCAGTTGATGCTAAGATGGCGACCGCTCAACAGAAAGCTTTTTGTGTTATTGAGTACGGCAGAAGTGAATCGACGACAGTTGTTCAGCGTGCATTTCGAACGAAGTATGGTGTTAAACCTCCTGATAGGTGGTGTATTAAACGTTGGTATAAACAGTTTACAGAGAATGGGTGTTTGTGCAAAGGGAAAAGTTCTGGACGGCCGAGAACGAGTGATGAAAATGTAGCACGCATCCAGCAAGCATTTGTTCGCAGCCCAGGAAAATCGACTCGCAGAGCTAGCAGAGAGCTGTAAATTCCACAATCAATTGTATGGAGAGTCCTACGAAAAAGGTCCGTAACTACCTGAGCGTCAACTGCCCGAGGCGATGGATCGGCCGCCAGGCAGCCCGTGACAGAGCACTTCATCACTGGCCTCCAAGAAGCCCTGGTCTTACCCCCTGCGATTTTTTCTTATGGGGGTATGTTAAGGATATGGTGTTTCGGCCACCTCTCCCAGCCACCATTGATGATTTGAAACGAGAAAACAGCAGCTATCCAAACTGTTACGCCTGATATGCTATAGAGAGTGTGGAACGAGTTGGAGTATCGGGTTGATATTGCTCGAGTGTCTGGAGGGGGCCATATTGAACATCTCTGAACTTGTTTTTGAGTGAAAAAAAACCTTTTTAAATACTCTTTGTAATGATGTATAACACAAGGTTATATTATGTTTCTTTCATTAAATACACATTTTTAAAGTTGTGGTATTCTTTTTGAATCATCCTGTACACTGCAGAGGTTATGAAACTGGTACACCTGCATAATATCGTTTAGGGCCACCCACGAGCACGGAGAAGTGTCGCAGCACGACGTGGCGTGGACTCAACTAATGCCTGAAGTAGTGCTGGAGGGAACTGACACCTCGAATCCTGCATAGCTGTCCGTGAATCCGTAAGAGTACGAGGAAGTGGAGATCTCTTCTTAAGAGCACGTTGCAAGACATCCCAGATATGCTCAATAATGTTCATGTTTGGAGAGTTTGGTGGCCAGCAGAAGTGTTTAAACGGAGAAGAGTGTTCCTGGAGCCACTATGTAGTGATTCTGCCCGTGGGAGGTGTCGCATTGTCCTGCTTGAGTTGCCCATGTCCGTTGGAATGCCCAGTGGACATGAATGGATGCAGGTGCTCAGAAAGGATGCTCACTTACGTGTCATTTGTCAGAGTGGTATCTAGACGTATCAGGCGTCCCATGTAACTGCAACTGCACGCGCCCCACACCGTTACAGAGCCTCCACCAGCTTGAACAGTCCCCTGCTGAAATGCAGGGTCCATGGATTCATGAGTTTGTCTCCACATCCGTACACGTCCATCCTCTCTATACAGTTTGAAACTAGACTCGTCCGACGAGGCAACACGTTTGCAGTCGTTAACTGTCCAGTGGCGGTGTTGACGAATCCAGGCTAGGTGTAAAGCTTTGTGTCGTGCAG
This sequence comes from Schistocerca americana, assembly GCF_021461395.2. Lineage (NCBI taxonomy): Eukaryota > Metazoa > Arthropoda > Insecta > Orthoptera > Acrididae > Schistocerca > Schistocerca americana. The sequence goes on from NC_060125.1 coordinate 552,944,872, forward strand.
TCATCAAGGGTAGACGAGATGTTTCGTTGAATGGTTCGAGCGGTGAGACTTGTTGATGACTCAGCATTGAAATGTCGAGCAATTCGCGGAAGGGTTGCACTTCTGTCACGTTGAACAAATCTCTTCAGTCGTCGTTCGTCCCGTTTTTGCAGGATCTTTTGCCAGCCGCAGCGATCTCTGAGACTTGATATTTTACCGAATTCCTGATATTCACGGTACAGTCGTGAAATTGTCGTACGGGGAAGTCCCCACTTTATCGCTACCTCGGAGATGCTGCGTCCCATCACTAGTGTGCCAACTATAACACCACGTTGAAACTCACGTAAATTTTGATAACCTGCCATTGCAGCTGCAGTAACCGATCTTACAACTGTACCAGACACTTGTTATCTTACATAGGCGTTGCCGTCCGCAGCGCCGTATTCTACCTGTTTACGTGTCTGTGGTTATTTAAGGAGATGTGACCTGGATAAACTGACTAAACCAGACGTTGTACAGAGTTTCAGGGAGAGCATAAGGGAACAATTGACAAGAATGGGGGAAATAAATACAGTAGAAGAAGAATGGGTAGCTTTGATGGATGAAGTAGTGAAGGCAGCAGAGGATCAAGTGGATATAAAGACGAGGGCTAGTAGAAATCCTTGGGTAACAGAAGAAATATTGAATTTAATTGATGAAAGGAGAAAATTTAAAAATACAGTACATGAAGCAGGCAAAAAGGAATACAAACGTCTCAAAAATGATATCGACAAGAAGTGCAAAATGGCTAAGCAGGGATGGCTAGAGGACAAATGTAAGGATGTAGAGGCTTATCTCACTAGGGGTAAGATAGATACTACCTACAGGAAAATTAAAGAGACCTTTGGAGAAAAGAGAACCACTTGTATGAATATCAATAGCTCAGATGGAAACCCAGTTCTAAGCAAACAAGGGAAAGCAAAAAGGTGAAAGGAGTATATAGAGTGAAACTTCCTGGCAGATTAAAACTGTGTGCCCGACCGAGACTCGAACTCGGGACCTTTGCCTTTCGCGCACACTCCGCTGCAGAGTGAAAAATCTCATTCTGGAAACATCTCCCAGGCTGTGGCTAAGCCATGTCTCCGCAATATCCTTTCTTTCAGGAGTGCTAGTTCTGCAAGGTTCGCAGGAGAGCTTCTGTAAAGTTTGGAAGGTAGGAGACGAGGTACTGGCAGAAGTAAAGCTGTGAGTACCGGGGGTGAGTCGTGCTTCGGTAGCTCAGTTGGTAGAGCACTTGCCCGCGAAAGGCAAAGGTCCCGAGTTCGAGTCTCGGTCGGGCACACAGTTTTAATCTGCCAGGAAGTTTCATATCAGCGCACACTCCGCTGCAGAGTGAAAAATCTCGTTCTGGAAACATCCCCCAGGCTGTGGCTAAGCCATGTCTCCGCAATATCCTTTCTTTCAGGAGTGCTAGTTCTGCAAGGTTCGCAGGAGAGCTTCTGTAAAGTTTGGAAGGTAGGAGACGAGGTACTGGCAGAAGTAAAGCTGTGAGTACCGGGCGTGAGTCGTGCTTCGGTGGCTCAGTTGGTAGAGCACTTGCCCGCGAAAGGCAAAGGTCCCGAGTTCGAGTCTCGGTCGGGCACACAGTTTTAATCTGCCAGGAAGTTTCATATCAGCGCACACTCCGCTGCAGAGTGAAAAATCTCGTTCTGGAAACATCCCCCAGGCTGTGGCTAAGCCATGTCTCCGCAATATCCTTTCTTTCAGGAGTGCTAGTTCTGCAAGGTTCGCAGGAGAGCTTCTGTAAAGTTTGGAAGGTAGGAGAGGAGGTACTGGCAGAAGTAAAGCTGTGAGTACCGGGCGTGAGTCGTGCTTCGGTAGCTCAGTTGGTAGAGCACTAGCCCGCGAAAGGCAAAGGTCCCGAGTTCGAGTCTCGGTCGGGCACACAGTTTTAATCTGCCAGGAAGTTTAATATCAGCGCACACTCCGCTGCAGAGTGAAAAATCTCATTCGGGAGTATATAGAGTGTATATACAAGGGTGATGTACTTGAGGGCAATACTATGGAAATGGAAGAGGATGTAGATGAAGATGCAATGGGAGATATGACACTGCGTGAAGAGTTTGACAGAGCACTGAAACAAGGCCCCGGGAGTAGACAACATTCCATTAGAACTACTGACAGTCTTGGGAGAGCCAGTCCTGACAAAACTCTACCATCTGGTGAGCAAGATGTATGAGACAGGCGAAATACCCTCAGACTTCAAGAAGAATATAATAATTCCAATCCCAAAGAAAGCAGGTGTTGACAGATGTGAAAATTACCGAACTATCAGTTTAATAAGTCACGGCTGCAAAATACTAACGCGAATTCTTTACAGACGAATTGAAAAACTATTAGAAGCCAACCTCGGGGAAGATCAGTTTGGATATATATCGGAACACGTGAGGCAATACTGACCCTACGACTTATCTTAGAAGCTAGATTAAGGAAAGGCAAACCTACGTTTCTAGCATTTGTAGACTTAGAGAAAGCTTTTGACAATGTCGACTGGACTACTCTCTTTCAAATTCTAAGGGTGGCAGTGGTAAAATACAGGGAGCGAAAGGCTATTTACAATTTGTACAGAAACCAGATGGCAGTTATAAGAGTCGAGGGTCATGAAAGGGAAGCAGTGGTTGGGAAGGGAGTGAGACAAGGGTTGTTGCCTCTCCACGACGTTATTCAATCTCTATATTGAGCAAGCAGTGAAGGAAACAAAAGAAAAGTTCGGAGTAGGTATTAAAATCCATGGAGAAGAAATAAAAACTTTGAGGTTCGCCGATGACATTGTAATTCTGTCATAGACAGCAAAGGACTTGGAAGAGCAGTTGAACGGAATGGGCAGTGTCTTGAAAGGAGGATATAAGATGAACATCAACAAAAGCAAAACGAGGATAATGGAATGTAGTCGAATTAAGTCGGGTGATGCTGCGGGAATTAGATTAGGAAATGAGTCACTTAAAGTAGTAAAGGAGTTTTGCTATTTTGGGAGAAAAATAACTGATGATGGTCGAAGTAGAGAGGATATAAAATGTAGACTGGCAATAGCAAGGAAAGCATTTCTGAAGAAGAGAAATTTGCTAACATCGAGTATAGTGTCAGGAATTCGTTTCTGAAAGTATTTGTGTGGATTGTAGCCATGTATGGAAGTGAAACATGGACAATAAATAGTTTGGACAAGAAGAGAATAGAAGGTTTCGAAATGTGGTGCTACAGAAAAATGCTGAAGATTAGATGGGTAGATCACATAACTAATGAAGTATTGAATAGGATTGTGGAGAAGTTTGTGGCACAACTTGACTAGAAGAAGGGCTCGGTTCGTAGGACATGTTGTGAGGCATCAAGGGATCACCAATTTAGTATTGGGGGGCAGCGTGGAGGGTAAAAATCGTAGAGGGATACCAAAAGATGAGTACACCGAGCAGTTTCCGAAGGATGTAGGTTGCAATAGGTACTGGGAGATGAAGAAGCTTGCGCAGGATAGAGTAGCATGGAGAGCTGCATCAAACCAGTCTCAGGACTGAAGACCACAACAAACGTGTCCGTATTCGAATACGCATGTCTATACCAGTTTGCTTGGTGCTTCGGTGTATTTTGGCTCATGAATGTATCGTGTGTGGGTGTGGATGTAGAGTAAACGGGGTAGCCTGTTGAGTTGATGCTCACTTGGCGCTGGCCTGGCTCGAGGTGCACCGGCATCGTGCCGTGTCCAGCCAGCCGGCGAGCAGTCGGAAGCCCGCGTCCGGTGTCCGCGCCGCCCAGCGCCCGAGCCCAAAGCGGGTGACCCCGAGCGGCGGCCGGCGGGCCTCCGGCGCTGCAGTGCGGCAACGCCGCGCCAGGTCGCTGACCACGGCTGCTGCGGGCAACTGGCAACCTGCGCCTCGCCTCGCCTCGCCTCGCCGGCTAGTCTAGCTGCCGCTGCAGCGCCGGCCGGACACCGGCGCGCCTTTGTCTGCCCGTGCAGCGCGCGTGCGCGTGTGTGTGCGTGTGTGAGGGCGTCGTCATGTGAGGAGGCGAGGGGATGTGAAGAGCAGCGTCTGCCATGAGAGTGTTCGGCTGTCGCTGGCCCTTCTGGAACCTGCACAGCGTGGCCCCAGGTAAGCCATGCCACAGGGTTCAGCGCGGAGTCGGTCGCATCTGCGTCCGTACTGTCAAGTGCACAGCACAGGATACTTGCCGATGCAGCATTAACCACTGCGTCTTCCCGTTTCAGTAGCGGACGCAATGCGAGAACAACAACCGTTTACATGCATCACTGGGTGCCGTAGTAAGCTTATTCTTTGACTCCACGGACCTTACAGGAGCGATACGTAGCGGAATTTAGCTTATTTCTACATTCTCCACAAAAAACCGTCTCTCAGAACTTTGCAAGTAGGCTTTCCTAGGCTTCAGTTTTTTTCGCTCTCCTGTGGGGCAAACAAACTGTGCCCATTCGTGTTGCCTTCTTTAATACGTCCAATATCCCCTGTTAGTCTTATTTGTATAGGTCCATACTCTTGAGCAATATTCTAAGATGTGATTGTAATTTTTCCTCCTATCTATATATTTATGTAGTTATGTAGTTCTTAATTCGTTCGAGCAATCAATCATTCATAATAGGAAACACAGTCATAACTCAGTCACTCAAAATGATTCAGAAATTTTACCTGCTAGAATGAAATCAGGCGATGATTCTTCTTCTCTGCAGGCTCGTGCTTTGCGGCAGTCTGCTAATCTGTACAGATAAAATGCCTCGTATTTTTGGGAGCGTTGTATAATCAGTCTGGAAACCTCAGATCAAGCGGATATTTGTCTTTGATGAAGTTTAACCCTCCGAAGAAGTAATGGAGCTCTTGGATTTTTAAATGCAGGTTCGTATCCAGTCTTTCGGAAGTTACCTTCTGATTAACAAGTACGCAATATATCGATGAATATCATTAATTCTCAAATGTCAAATAATGTAAATTGTTGCACACCTTTTGTATGAAGGAGCAATATATATATATATATATATATATATATATATATATATATATATATATATATATATCCCTTTTAATCGTACATTTTCGTATCAGTTACCTTTTGTCATTAATCTCTATATTCAGATTACAATTCTTCAAACAATGCTCAGGCTAATCGGCACGAAGACAATCCCGGATGCTTTTTTCTAACAACCACCAGAGAGAGTACTACAAAGAATAATTATGCGCTCATGGCATAACTATTGTATGAAACTACTTTGCGCATGGATTCTGCGAGTATGAAGATAGAAAATTAGTAAACGTCATTCAAGGGTAGAATTGTATCAGAATAATTCATCGAATATAAAGAGATATTACATGATGGTACTAGTGATCTGTAAATAAGCTTTTTTCTTGACAAACTGCGAAATCCAGTATCCTACCAATGACCTGAACTCTGCCACCTGTCTTTTCTACGACTGAGCCGATGTGGTTATCCGTACACGTTGCTGTACCCAGGTAGCGGATGAGTTGACTGATTCTCATTGTGAATCATTCGTTTTGTAACAATGGGAATCTCCTTGCGTTGCGTCAAGTCGATAATTTTACCTTTCTCTACATTAAAAGTAAGTCGGTAATCTTTGCACGACTTTGAAATCTTGTTAGTGAATAACGCAACGAGCCACAAGTAGTTTTAAAATGATTTGGTTCAGTACCGTAACAGGTTTCGGGCAACCGTGCCTATCTTCAGATGGGTAACATTTGCAATTACATTGACGTTTTGGTCGGCAGCACCTGCATAAAGTTCCAGTGGATAGCGACTTGTTTTGCAGTGCTCCTTAGGGCTTTCCAGACGGGAGTGCAAGCTGTTGCACTGCAAACAGCACACACGTCATGAACAAAATACAGTAGCGTAATTCATAATATTCGTAATATCAGTTTCAATATCACACAAGTGCTTCACACTCGATGTTTTTCTTTTTATCAAAATATGATTGAAAATTTAGTAGTTTTTCCCACAGTATTTCATTGTAGAAAACCGTATCATCTGCGAAAACTGTGAAATATTTGTGAGGTGATTAACATGCAACATGAAGAACAAGGGCCCCACGACAATTGCTTGAGGAACGCCAAAATTAGTTCCACATCTGTCGACGACTCGCCGCTCAAGATATACGTCCTGGTATCTTATGTTCAATAGCAACCGTTGTGTGGCAGTGAGTCAAACGTTCTTCGGAAGTCAAGACTGCCTTTATCCGATACGGGGGGTGCTTTTTATTGTACTATACAGTGCGTCTTGTATAAGCGGCATTCACGAACGAAGCAGGTAGGAAGGAAGGCTGAAACATTAATATTTAACGTCCCGTCGACGACGGGGTCATTAGTGACCGAGTGTAAACTCGTACTGAGGAAGCTTGGTGAAGGAACCCGACAACGCATATTTCAAATGAATCATTCCATGATTTGCAATCAGCGATTTTAAGGATGAACGAGTCGCCGAATAATGCGTGTTCAGTTGCTTCGTGGAACCGTGCAATTTTGTTATCAGAGGTCACAGTTAATGACTTTCTCGTAATTACTTTAGACTTCTAGTGTCTAGCTGTATCAGTCTTTACCCATATGTCGAAGACGAGCACGGTTCAGCGCCCTATGTTGACAGACATGCTCCCATTCCTATAGAGCTTACACAGAAGAGGAAACAACAGTTGGTATTACGTGAGCGAGATGTGCACACCACAGCTTTCACACATTTATACGCTTTTAAATTTTTTATTTTGCAGTACTTGTTGCATTTTTGTCTCTTCTTTTTATTAAAGTTTTTTATGGTGACAACTTACAGATATGACTGGTCCGTTCTCTCATTATATGTAGCGCGATGCACATTTGAAATTAGTTAGTTAGTTTATTACTTACTCAGTTAACTACTTATTTGTGTGTTCCTTGGGATATCTGAGACGTTTGTTGTGATGGGAAACGGTTCAATTATTTATGATTTTAATACATTTCCGCAGTTAAAACTACCTCTGGCAGCATGCTGACCACTTACATGAACCTCACCTACTTTTTTTACATTGATGTATACGGAACTATGTTGGTCTAACGTTTCTGTGTGTGAATACCCCACACTTTTCTGTGTCAGACTGAGAATGATTGATGCATAGTGCAGCTCACTTCTGTTTTATTATTGTATCTGTGAATGCCAGCCGGCCTGGATGGCCGAGCGGTTCTAGGCGCTACAGTCTGGAACCGTGCGACCGCTACGGTCACAGGTTCGAATCCTGCCTTGGGCATGGCTGGGTGTGATGTCCGTAGGTTAGTTAGGTTTAAGTAGTTCTACGATCTAGGGGACTGATGACCTCAGCAGTTAAGTCCCATAGTGCTCAGAGCCATTCGAACCATTTTTGTGAATGCCACTGTCGTTTTAGAATTGCGATTTATTGTTGACAACGTGCAAACTGACTGAGAAACTGATGCAAGTATGCCCAACATTGCCCTTCATTGGTACAAACAGATGCAAGTCGGGGAAGGTACGAGATCCGGGCTACAGGGTGGATGAGGAAGAGCTGTCCAAAGCTCTGGGGTGAGCAGATTTGTGTAAGGCATTGCGTTGTCACGGAGAAGGAGAAGTTCGTTTGCATTTTTGTGGCGACGAACACGCTGAAGTCTCTTCTTCAATTGCCGGCCGCGGTGACCGAGCGGTTCTAGGCGCGTCAGTCCGGAACCGCGCGACCGCTACGGTCGCAGGTTCGAATCCTGCCTCGGGCATGGATGTGTGTGATGTCCTTAGGTTAGTTAGATTTAAGTAGTTCTAAGTTCTAGGGGACTGATGACCTCAGATGTTAAGTCCCATAGTGCTCAGAGCCATTTGAACCATCTTCTTCAATTTCCTGACGGTAGCACAGCGAGACAATACTGACCTAACGACTTATCTTAGAAGAAAGATTAAGGAAAGGCAAACCTACGTTTCTAGCATTTGTAGACTTAGAGAAAGCTTTTGACAATGTTGACTGGAATACTCTCTTTCAAATTCTAAAGGTGGCAGGGGTAAAATACAGGGAGCGAAAGGCTATTTACAATTTGTACAGAAACCAGATGGCAGTTATAAGAGTCGAGGGACAAGAAAGGGAAGCAGTGGTTGGGAAGGGAGTAAGACAGGGTTGTAGCCTCTCCCCGATGTTATTCAATCTGTATATTGAGCAAGCAGTAAAGGAAACAAACGAAAAATTCGGAGTAGGTATTAAAATCCATGGAGAAGAAATAAAAACTTTGAGGTTCGCCGATGACATTGTAATTCTGTCAGAGACAGCAAAGGACTTGGATGAGCAGTTGAACGGAATGGACAGTGTCTTGAAAGGGGGGTATAAGATGAACATCAACAAAACCAAAACGAGGATAATGGAATGTAGTCGAATTAAGTCGGGTGATGTTGAGGGTGTTAGATTAGGAAATGAGACACTTAAAGTAGTAAAGGAGTTTTGCTATTTGGGGAGCAAAATAACTGATGATGGTCGAAGTAGAGAGGATATCAAATATAGACTGGCAATGGCAAGGAAAGCGTTTCTGAAGAAGAAAAATTTGTTAACATCGAGTATAGATTTAAGTGTCAGGAAGTCATTTCTGAAAGTATTTGTATGGAGCGTAGCCGTGTATGGAAGTGAAACATGGACGGTAAATAGTTTGGACAAGAAGAGAATAGAAGCTTTCGAAATGTGGTGCTACAGAAGAATGCTGAAGATTAGATGGGTAGATCACATAACTAATGAGGAAGTATTGAATAGGATTGGGGAGAAGAGAAGTTTGTGGCACAACTTGACCAGAAGAAGGGATCGGTTGGTAGGACATGTTCTGAGGCATCAAGGGATCACCAATTTAGTATTGGAGGGCAGCGTGGAGGGTAAAAATCGTAGGGGGAGACCAAGAGATGAATACACTAAGCAGATTCAGAAGGATGTAGGTTGCAGTAGGTACTGGGAGATGAAGAAGCTTGCACAGGATAGAGTAGCATGGAGAGCTGCATCAAACCAGTCTCAGGACTGAAGACAACAACAACAACAACAGCACAGTATACTTGAGAGTTGATCGTTGCAGCATGACATAGGACGTCAAACAGAATGACTGACACCTCCAGCGGGAAGCGGGAATGTTCCACAACAAATCCTACATTTTTTAATAATCCAAATCGGCCGAAAAAAATGTGTTGCATTACTTGTTGATCGCCGCTCGTAGATGTAATAAGAAAAAGACCAGAGCCATTATCGATCCCTGTGGCACACCTGTCTTCAGCACTTGGGAGATGCCGATTCGTTGCATAGAGTCCTTGAGTTGGTTAAAATAACACTATTGAGAATCCATGGAACAATAATTGCTTATGTGTCTGTGTGCGCTTCCTTTTTAAGTTTTCGTCTGTAGACTGCGATTCGCTGTCAAGTGTCTGGAAGAAGGTACTTTTTAATATACATTGTATTGAGATATCTTTCCTTTACTTGCACAAATGGAAGGGATGCTTGGACGCCTCTTTGCGTATTGTTACTTGCTCGATTTTATCTCCGTCATCTCTACTACGTAAGTGCATAAGGAGCTGAAGAACATTCCTAATTCCCGACCGGAAAAACGGTTCTTGCCAGTAAGCTATTGAAGCGTAACGATGCACCGGAAACGCTTCTTTTAGAGGTTATACCGGGTGATCAAAAAGTCAGTATAAATTTGAAAACTTAATAAACCACGGAATAATGTAGATAGGGAGGTAAAAATTGACACACATGCTTGGAATGACATAGGGTTTTGTTAGTGAATGGTACATTGTGATACGTTTTTGAATAGGTCTTTAGGAGAGGAAATGAATTACCGAATAAAAAATACTGGGTGCCATTTAAAATTCATACCGCTGTTCATATCATTGTAAAAAACAAAGCTACTACGCCGGCAGTCATGCTGATTGATGTCCCCCCTGACGGCTCAAGAACATTTGCTTGAAACATTTTGTAATTTGCATCTGGACAAACAGTTGTTTAGGGTGGTCAAGATAAACAGGACACCCTGTATAACGGCCATGGCCAGCGTGAGATGTTGGGTGATCACTGTGAGAGACAAGGAGTTACCATCCATGTTCATGTCACAGTATTATCAGCACCCGACAGTTTGAAATACGCCTCATTGCAGGTTTCCGTTTGGCCGACTAGTCGAATCGTGCTGTACTCAGATTTGTGGAGTATTCTGGTGTGATAGTGGCCCGATGTTAGACAGTAAGGGAATATGAAGGCAGCCATGATTATCGTCAAGGTCCCAGTCGGCCGCGGCAAGACGCCGTAACAGGAGTGCCTCCGTGTTGTGCAGGAAGCACGCCGCGACGCCCTCACATCTGCGTCTGCCAGGCGGTAACACGCGAGGGGCGTTTGGAAAGCCTGTGCAAAAATAAAAACTACTCACGTGTTTGGGGTAAACCTTTTTTATTTTTCGACACAGTCTCCTTTAAGACTTATACACTTCGTCCAACGCTGTTCTAATTTGTTGATCCCTTCCGAATGATAGCAGTTGTCCAAGTCTGCAAAATAGCTATTAGTTGCTGCAATCACCTCCCCGTTTGAATAAAATCTTTGTCCCGCCAGCCATTTCTTCAAATTGGGGAACAAATAGTAGTCCGAGGGAGTCAAGTTTGGAGAATAGGGGGTATGTGAAACGAGTTTGAATCCTATTTCCATTAATTTTGCGACCACAACTGCTGAGGTGTGTGCTGGTGCATTGTCGTGATGGAAAAAAAACTTTTTTGCGGTCCAATCGCTAACGTTTTTCTTGCAGCTCGGTTTTCAAACGGTCCAATAACGATGAATAATATGCACCTGTAATAGTTTTACCCTTTTCCAGATAGTCGATGAGAATTATCTCTTGCGAATGTAAAATACAGTCGCCATAACCTTTCCGGCCGAAAGAATGGTCTTCGCCTTTTTTGGTGCAGATTCTCTCTTGGTAACCCATTGTTTAGATTGTTGTTTGGTCTCAGGAGTATACTAATGTATCCATGTTTCATCCACAGTGACGAAACGACGCTTAAAGTCCTGCGGATTCTTCCTGAACAGCTGCAAACTATCCTTGCAACACTTCACACGATTCCGTTTTTGGTCAAGCATGAGCAATCGTGGAACCCATCTTGCGGATAGCTTTCTCATGTCCAAATGTTTATGCAAAATATTATGTACCCGTTCATTCGATATGCCCACAGCACTAGCAATCTCATGCACCTTAACCCTTCTGTCATCCATCACCATATCATGGATTTTATCAATGATGTCTGGAGTCGTAACCTCCACAGGGCGTCCAGAACGTTCAGCATCACTTGTGCCCATATGGCCACTCCGATAATTTTGAAACCGCTTATAAACTGTTCTAATCGAAGGTGCATAGTCATCACAATGTTTATCATGCTTCTCTTTAGTCTCCTGGGAGACTAAAGAAATGGACCAATATGGTTGAAACTTGGTGTGCGTTCTTTCCAAAGGTGCTACTAACTAAACATGACCTCGATAAGCGCCGGTCGTGCCATCTCTCGGACTTTGCACGGACTTTTCAAATGGCCCTCGTATAGTGAGCTGCCTGCTACATTCGACGTTTGCGCACCGTCAGTTGGAGGCTAGCAGCAACAGCACTTCGTATTGCGTTTTCCGTGTGTACTAGGAAGCAGTGCTGCCTTGAAACACGCACGGGTTTGCTACGCTAATTCCCTTTCTAAACTCGTGTTCAATTCAAGGCGCGCGTCCTCCAGTCGTGTATGGGTTTGCAACGCAAACTGTTCTTCCAAACACGTGATGAAGGCGATGCATGAAACATAGCCATCCAGTTCCTGCGCTTGTTTTGCGCCGCTCACGTTTCGTCCGGCAGTCACATTTGTTTTGCATTGTGGGGCGTTTGAGATTTTCAAGTAAATACTAAAAATTATGGAACTATTGATAAAAAATTGTTATTGTTCATATTGTAAACGATTAAAGCTTTTTCTTTTGATAGTGATAAAATTAGAAATCAAAGTGTGGTTATTAGTCGAAAAATTTCGAAGCCAACTCACAAATATTGGATTGTGATGAGACGTTATTCGCAGGTACGATATGATTTTGGAAAAGTATCTGATTGTCATATTTCGGAGCGAGAAAAAACTAAAGATAAAAGGAAAGGTGCGACTAGAAACTTTAATTGTAAAACAGATATACTAATCAAGTTTAAAAAGTAAGTAAGAGTAAGTTAAAAAATTAAGATTACCTATAATCATTCCTACCGAATCAGTGTCGCTGTGAAGTCGGAAAAGTCGTCTGTATGGGCCAGTGCCGAGTTTGGGGAGCGTTAAGCATTCAGCGTGCTGCTCTGTTCTGACTCGATAAAGCAATTTGAATCGTTTTTTGAAGGTAGCATAGTAGTTACAGCAGCGAAATCTTATCATGAAATGGCTGTCATTGATGAATGTGAGAAAAACCGCGTACATTACTTTGTCTAATGCGGAAAAAAATCCACCTGACCGTGGACAATGGCGTCGTCGAATCAGCAGCGAAGTCTTATCATGAAATTGCTGTCATTGAGGAATGTGAGAAAAAACGCTTACATCATATTCTCTTATCCTGAAAAAAATCCACTGGACCGTCAACAAATGGCATCGTCGAATCGACGTGACGCGGACATCAATGATGTGATCGAAGTTTTAAAGCGAAATAAGATTGAATATATGTATTTGCCAAGAAGAACCACCTGTGTACGTTAAAATAATGCCTATTATGCAAGGCTGTGTATGGGTGGTTAGTACCCGTTTGTACACTATGGAACACAAACTTCGCCTTGTGTGCTATGAGAGCACAAAATCCCTTTCTGGTACACGGAATACAAAAGCAGTAGCAGCCCGTCACAGTTCCTCGTGAAACAGGTAGTATCATTCTGGTTATTGGCAATGAAACTGTCTGAAGAAGAATAACGTATGCAGCTTCATACATTTAGGCACGAATCGCGTGTGGCACAGAAACGTGAAATGTGTGTATAGCAGTTTCGCTCCGTTATAAATCAAAGTCAACAAGGCAGTCTTCAGCCGAAGACGGTTTTGATGCACCTTTCCACGCTAGAGGATCCTGTGCTACCCTCTCCATTTCCAGTCGCGCAGTTCCAGACTGTAGCGCCTAGGACCGCTCGGCCACCATTCGTAGCGGGAGCATTGTTTTCTACTACAACATCGCCCATAAGAGTCCTACAAGGCTGAGCAATCGGATCTTCCGTTACTTTCTCAACAAGAAAAATCATGGAGGTTTGGTGCACTGAAGTAGCAGAAAACCTCCAAGATGTGGGGATAACACTGGAGAATATCCATCAAGCGCATTCAGCTCAAGAAGATACTCCAGGAGCACTTTTGTTTCCGCAAGGAAAGGGCAACTCACAGTTCAAGTAGCGTGAACCGGCGGTGACCAATACGAAAAGAATATCAACAGAGAATATCAACATGTATATCAACGTTACCTGCTCGACAAGCAAATTAATATTACAAATATAATCACAAACTATGCTCTTGTGACTTAAAGGCAATCTAGGTACCAGGTACCTTTTATAGTTGGTAGCATTTTTGTGTTGTCGATGATCGAGAAACACATTTTTTCCAGTAGTTGTCATTGTTACTTGTATGAAATAATGCTTGTTCCTACACCTCACCCCTTGCTTTCCTCAAAATTAATGTGAGTCCCCCCTCTAGTGGTGCGTATTCTCTTTGGTATGACGATGGCGTACTGTACGAAGCAGCCTTCAGTCGGATGTTAGTGGCAAATCTGGCAGAACTCATTTTGTGAGCTGGTCTTCCACATTGTGTTCTTAATGAGCAACGATGATTTCACAACAGCTCATTCTAAGAGATTTTTCAGGATTTACATCGAGGCTCCTGCATCTTTCACTGTGTACGTCGTGAATTATTGATATATTCTGCTCTCGTGTAAATTATAAAATGTTATGACTCGACTTTTTTTATCGTATATTCGCGTATATTATCTGTCGGGTAGTTACGACACCTGTATGCTCTCACATGCGTTTCTGCATGCGGCACAGCGTCGAACTTTGCTCCCTGAATGACTGTACGCTGCGTGGCGCGATGTATCACGGCTGTCAACAGCTCGCCACAGTAAGGCTGACACAGATTAGGGGTATCCATGAAGTAAAAATTGATATGCCCAGGACAGGGCTTTTAACGTTGGTGTACGAGAGGAATTTAGAAAATAAGATACAAATTATTGTGTCAGGCCAAGTATGTTTTATTGAATGCTACACTACACTTGAAAGAGGCTCGTATACATGACAGTTTATCAACATAGTCACCAAGCTTGTGTAAATAAAGGTCGGAACGTTCTACGATCTGCTCAATTCATCGACGATAATAATTCGGGAAACGCTGTGTCAAGGTCTTCATCGTTGCAAAAATCTCTCTCCCCGCCCACACCTACCCGTCCCAGATATTCTTTCAGCTAATCAAAACCACGGAAGTCGCACGGTGCAAGTTCTCCACTTCCAAATCAGCATCACCAACGTCTACTAGGCCTCGGTAAAGTTGTTGGCACCATTTCAGTACTTCTGGAGGCGACGTTGGATTTGGTCCGTATGTCGCCAGAGTTTTGCGATGTGTCAGTTTGTGTGCGGTTTAGACGTTTTGCCCCCAAGGTCCGTACTGTCCCACGAATCTCAGCTGCGGAGTAAGTTCCCAGTCGCCCTGACAGGACTGATGATGATGATGATAATGATAATGATGATGTTTGAGTTGTGGGGCGCACAACTGCGCGGTCATCAGAGCCCGTACAAAGTCCCAAATTTGACACAGTCCAGTTTGTTCACAATCCATTATAGCTACTGTCACTAATGATGATGATATGATGATGACAACACAAACACCCAGCCCCGGGGAGAGAAAATCCCCATCCCGGCCGGGAATCGAACCCGGGTCCCCGTGATCCAGAGGCAGCAACACTAGCCACTAGACCACGAGCTACGGTCTCCAGCAGAACTGCTTATGCAGGAAACCCGGAACATGTACTTTCTTCTAACAGTGCGTCAATCTTGATGCGCAATGGTCTTAAGCGTGAGACGCCCTGTGTAAATGTACATTCTGAAGTCGCTACATAAATTGCTTCCAAAATTACGTCACTCTGTGTTGCTTACAAGGGAACCTCCCCATCGCACCCCCCTCAGATTTGGTTAGAACTTGGCACAGTGGATAGGCCTTGAAAAACTGAACACAGATCAATCGAGAAAACAGGAAGTAGTTGTGTGGAACTATGAAAAAAAATAAGCAAAACATACAAACTGAGTAGTCCATGCGCAAGATAGGCAACATCAAGGTTCCTGTGAGCTCAGGAGCGCCGTGGCCCCTTGTTTAGCGTGAGCAGCTTCGGAACAAGATGTCCTTGGTTCAAGTCTTCCCTCGAGTGAAAAGTTTAATTTTTTATTTTCAGACAATTATTATCTGTCCGTCCGTCTGTCCGATGCGATGTAACTGCGCCGTAGTATGGGGTCATTGTATGAAAACGTTAAAAACATATGTTTTGACAGAGCACAGGGAAAACTGTGCGACTGTGAAACTGTTGCATTCATTTGTTGCAGTTTATATGACACTCTCTGATGTTTTCATCACTTTTTTGGAAGTGATTATCACATCAACAAGAAAACCTAAATCGGGCAATGTAGAAGAATCTTTTTACCCATTCGCCAAGTGTACAAGTTAGGCGGGTCGACAACATATTCCTGTCATGTGACGCACATGCAGTTCAAATGGCTCAAATGGTTCAAATGGCTCTGAGCACTATGGGACTTAACATCTATGGTCATCAGTGCCCTAGAACTTAGAACTACTTAAACCTAACTAACCTAAGGACAGCACACAACACCCAGCCATCACGAGGCAGAGAAAATGCACATGCCGTCACCAGTGTCGTATAGAATATATCAGACGTGTTTTCCTGTGGAGGAATCAGTTGACCTATGACCTTGCGATCAAATGTTTTCGGTTCCCATTGGAGAGGAACGTCCTTTCGCGTACTGATCGCACGGTTTTGCGGTGCGGTCGCAAAACACAGGCACTAAACTTATTACAGTGAACAGAGACGTCAATGAACGAACGGGCAGATCATAGCTTTGCGAAAATAAAGAAAGTATACTTTTCACTCGAGGGAAGACTTGAACCAAGGATTTCTTGCTCCGCAGCTGCTCACGCTAACCACGGGACCACGGCGCTCCTGAGCTTACACTGTCCTTGATGTTGCCTGTCTTGCGCATGGACTACTCAGTTTGTTGTTGTTGTTGTTGTTGTTGTTGTGGTCTTCAGTCCTGAGACTGGTTTGATGCAGCTCTATATTTTGCTTATTTTTTTCATAGTTCCACACAACTTCGTGCTGTTTTCTCGATTGATCTGTGTTCAGTTTTTCAAGGCCTATCCACTGTGTCAACTTATAACTAAATCTGAGGGGGGTGCGATGTGAAGGTTCCCTTGTTAGCTATGAAAAGTAGCTCTCTCTCCTTTTTTTGTTTTTTTTTTCTTTTTTTTTGTGTACACGTAGCAGCAGCAACACCAATTGCTCACCACTGTTCTTACGTAAAGACACGAGAAATACGTGTAGTATTAAAGTTTCGGCGTTAGTGCCGAAATGTAAACAGACGGCATTATCAAAAAGTCAAGTGAAAATTCGGTTTCTTGCTGGCAACAAGTGCAGTACATTATATTCACTCCACCTATATTTCTTCTTTGTGCTCAGGAATTCGGCCGCTACTTCGAAAACTTGTCGTTCGCTTCAGTATTTGGCTATCGTTGAAACCTGATTGTCTAACAATGTGACGCCGATAAAAAGCACCGCTGGTTACCAGAGCTCGTCCACATAGACGCCATTACGTTTTCTGCTGTTTTATCCCATCTAGCAACTTTTACGCCAAGAAATTCGTAAGAATACAAAGTATTTTCAATGCGCATCAAATGCTAGTGCCTTGTCGTATACGGATCCAAAAATTTTGGCGCCACACACCGCCTTATAGCAATTCGCTGTCTTACTCAGCGACGTATGTGACCAGCCTGTGGCCATGTCCCCGGCTTTGCAGTGGAGTGTGCCCCTTCTTGAAACTTGGTGTCAGACTGAAACCGCCATGCTTGGATAGGTCATCAGCCGGTAGAGCACTTGGCACTGAAAGGCAAATGTTCCAGTTTCGAGTGTCGACCGGTGCAAAGAACTAATCCGGCAGGAAGTCCCTGTGGACACGTGCTTGACTGGCCGGCACCGGGAGGCAGGCAGTCGGGTGTTTACCACTACCTAGCACTGGTTTGTTCCCGCATGTCTGGTGGCATTTTATCCGTTAAACAAGTGCTCTAGGCCGCTCGTCGAATGCAAAGTCGGTCTCATTGTAGACTACGAGAACTGGCACAAGTTTGGAGGAAGCGCTCTAGTCCGTACAGTTATGGAAATCTAAGGCAGTTTTGAACCGGTGATGTGACAGAAATACGCAAGCATAATAAAGCGGGTGGTGGTCTTTTGTGTGTGATTTCTTGCGTCGCTCGCTTCAACATGGAGTCACTCCTGGGGATCTGTTCTCTGACCACAGAGCAGCAATATGTATGGAAGCAGTATAGCGTACTTCCAGTGTCGCCAACATGTAATTGGAATTGCCACATGATTCTCGGAATAACGCTGTTGTTTACATTTTGCGCTAAAAGAGGAACTTTTATGTTACACAGATTTTTCCTGTTTTATACGCTTGTTTTTTGGTACCAGAAAAGGTGAGTAATAGTTGCTGTTACGAATGCAAATCGAAATACGGTAAAGGAGGTAGTTGCTGCTCGTAGGTAAGTACCACAAGGGGAAGTGACGTGGGAGGCAATGTGTTGTGGCGGCATAAAATCCAGTTCTGCGCCTCTGAATTATCACAGACGATGTATGGTAATGGTGCCAGCGAGAGACTGGTAATGGAACAGGGCATTAGGCTGTTTTGGACGCTCCGCGCACACGCAACAGGCTAGTGTGTCCCTCTGCTACTGTAGCACTGGGCGGCTGGACAGGGGCGTCTAACAGCGCATCATCAGAATGGGTGTTCTCCCAGCAGAAGTAACGGTCACTACGTCTCTGGCTCTACCAGGCGAACTCTCATGTCCAGTGTGCTGTGGCCCGATAATGTCGTCGCCTTACATGATCTTTCATGTCAACACGTAAAAAAATATCTACTACGAAACACCAAAAATCTACTTTAGTAGGCAAGCGCTTCAGCAAAAGTTTTCCCAAGTGACAAGTTAGAATCAGTGAAATGCATACAGCTGGCCATTGCAGTTGCTACACATGGATGTGGCATGCAGCAAACATCAAATTGACGTGGAGTGTAGTTGGCTGGTTGATTTATAATTTTTTTGGGTGGGGGGGGGGGGGGCGCAAATAGCGAGGTAATAGGCCCCATCGGATTAGGGAAGTATGGGGAAGGAAATCGGCCGTGCCCTTTCGAAGGAACCAACCTGGCATTTGTGTTAACCGATTTAGCGAAATCATGGAAAGCGTAAATCAGGATGGCCGGACGCGGGTTTGAACCGTCGTCCTCCCGAATGCGAGTCCAGTGTGATAACACCTTCGCCACTTCACTCGGTATGAACTGAGGAACATGCTTGGACATGCAAACAATTTGCATTTTTGCGCAACTGTGCAAAGTGAGTACCATTGACGCCATCTGTCGTTCTGTATATAAGGCAAGATTATGCAACATTTAATAACGACATTTGAATATTATTTGTTTGAGAGAAATTCGTGAATGCCTTGTATTAGAAGGCGCAACATCTACCACCACAAATCGGAATCCAAATGCGGGACTGCGGTGTACCGTTCCATGTTATTGCTACTTGCGTTTTTCGGGATCCCACGACTACCATAGATTTATAGACTCGGTGGTTTCGGGACTGCCTTAGTCAAGGCTATTCAGAATATCACCATTCCTATGCGACTAGCGCCCGAGAGGACTTGGCATATCTTACAGTCGGTCGCGCAGGATCGTATAGCCATGACATATATAAATATGTGGAAGTAACGACGTCTCGATCGCCACTATTTGCACGGCGTCCGCCGTTCTGGGGAATTTCGTGAGACAGCAGAGAGGGGTCTGCCAGCAACGGTGCACCCAGCGACACGACGACGGCGAGTTTCGGTTCTGCGTTCAGTGTCATACTGGAAGTATCCTCGTACAGAGAACGAATGTTGTCAGATTGCATTTGTCATCGTCGTACGTGGTGGTAAATAGCGCCATTGGGTACTTAACACGATCACCTCTGCTTCGTATAGCCGGTAATTTGTACAGCAGTCGATATGTTTCTCACTGCCTAATAACTGTGGCTGTCGCTCGCCTTAGAAGTCTTCTTGACGTTATCTTTCAACAAGACGATGCAAGACTGCGTGTTGCCCGTGCTCGCGAAGATCTATAGCCCAGTTTTGGTTGACTCACGGGAGAGTGTCTGAGAGTATATAACGAACGAGTATTACGGTGAGTGAAGCATATAATATACCACAATCCCATACATATCGTTCCCGTGGAGACCACGAAGACTGACTAATTAGAGTGCGCACAGAGAGATTTAGGCAGTCATGAGAAAAAAACCCTAATATCTGGTACAATCTTGACTGCTTGGTGTCTCTAAGCCTTAAGATATTTATTAAAATACACCATATATACACCATGAGAGCTGCACTATAAACGTGTATTTGACAAAGACAGTTTTGTGGTTACATGTAGCCCATTATCAGTGGTATCTGATACAGAGGAACAAACTACTGTATGTTCATCGATTTCTACAAAATGACAACTGTGTCTATATATTAGCAGAAATATAAGTTTAGTTACATTTTGCACATCTGTAGCAGTGACATGCATGTCAATTAATACCATACGTGATGAAATCAGTCCTATCACGTGGTATACAGATCACTCCCCTAGTATAAACAGGAAACTGACAGGTGAAAGAGTCTACATTACCTGTCTTTTGTTGTCTATAACATCATATTTGTATACATTTGTGACATGTCTTCATTTAGAGGTTGATTTAGCTGCCTCTACCGATCGATTTTATGCAACCCACAACGCCTTCAAAAACCACGTGCAAGATTTTCGTATTTTCTCGCTCGCTACGCGCAAACTATTAGTCTTAAAAAAAAAAAGAACTGGATCTTTTTGTAGGAAATTTAATGTAGTTAAATTTTGTACTGGCATGTGTTTTCGCTAGGGTCCACGGTTTTCGGGTTATTCAAGAAGAAGGCGTTTGAAGGTCACCTTTTGTCTTGAATGACTGAGAAATTACGGCCTGTACCGAAACCATATCCCACTGCTAAATTGAACTACATTACGTTTCCTACAAAAAGGTCGTGTTCATTTTTTCCATAGTACTAATAGTTTGTGCGTAGCAATCGAGTGTGTGTGAAAATATTTCGTGTGATATTTGAACGCGTTCCGGGTTGCATAAAGCCCATGGGTAGGGGCATCTGAACCAACCTGTATGTAAATTGTAATCTTTCTACGATCATTATATGCAGGTAGATTATATAGAAGGGATAAAATCGCAAAATACTCTAACATCACGTCAAATTAAACAAATTTACACACAGGACTTGCACTCAAAAGCAAAATTATTTGTTTAAAACGCTGTTGAAATTTTCTATATACGTCTTATTCCGTAACTCTGTTGATTAACTACGTTGTGAAAACCAGTTTTGGCAAATAAACATTCCAAGTGCAGGTCACGGTGTTTAATAAACCTAGAACAATGTTTAACGCTTTGAAGTTCTGCCACTTAGAAGAATTTCAGGCTTAAAAAGAAACCAGTCAGTGATGTCATTATTTAAAGTGTTAGTGGCACATCTGTGTTTGATATATCTTAAAGGGTAAAATATACTAAGAAAGACCAAGCTTCAAGGCTTATTTTTCATATTTACTGTAGTTCTGTAATAGATTACAAATTTTGAAATAATGATGACGGAAAGTATAATTCACTTAATTAAAAAAAAAACCCTCGATTAGGGTTATTCAGCAATTTCGTATGTATTTTGCACGGTGAAGTCTGAAGTATTCTGACACAGAGAGGCATGTTGTAATCAGGGCAGTACTAGTTTGATTTTTTCTGCTTCTTTTACCAGTAAACTGCCTCGTCTTCTCCAAGGAAATCTCAAAAACCGGTTCTGGGGGCTGCTTCGTCATGAGGTTCGTCTGGAAAAAAATACAAAAAAAAAAAAAAAAAACAGATTAGATCAACACAAATGAAAGCGAAGAAAATTGTAATTAGAACAGACTGCAGTTCATCTTCTTCAGATTGTTCGGACTCAGATATTTCTCCCTCTGTCCAGAATCACTGAACTCTTCCCCTTGAGCTTCCAAAATTTCTTGCTCGCCCAACAAATGTGACGTAGTAGTAACAGAATTTCAGCGAACTGCGAAACCCAACGAGTACATGCACGAAACTCACTATAACGCGAGCCTACTTTGACCCAGTCAGTTGCGACAGCAGCTGTTTATAATATTTCACTGCTGTTTCTTGCGAAATAATTCTGCAAACTGATGACAGAAGGTAACACCTTTCAAGGGACACGTAACGACACGACCGTGCAGTGTCCTCCTACGAAATGAGTCCAGTTGTTGGCCGACAGGCAGCTCGCACGTCGTGAATATCGCGGCCCGAGCTGTACTCGGGCGCAGTGTCCTGAACACAGTGCTGTGGCCCGAGTTACGTTCGGCCTAGGTCGCCAGAGTGGAAAGTACTCCCTGCCGCGCACGTCAGTGGATTGCATGCTGTGTATGTGTGTGTGTTTTCCTGTTGAAGCCTGTTCCGGTAAGACTGGATGTGCCCTGGCCATCCTGCAGGTGATGCCGCGTGCCTGCAGTTTGCTGTGCAGCAGATCAGAATGCGCTACACGCGTGCGCAGTACGTCCCGCCGACTCGCTTCCGGCCGGGCCGCGACCTCCGCTCCGCTACACACACACACACACACACACACACACACACACACACACACAGCAGCTGGAGGTCGTGAGCCGCGTTGTAAATCCGCGCCGCCTGACACCTCTCTGCCTCTACCTCACTCGCCACGGGCAAGCGCGGCGCAGTACTTATCAGTACAAAAAGGAGATTCAGGAAGCGCTGGCAGGCCTATCGTGATCCGATCGATCGACGAATAATGTACAGCCTAGCTGAAGAGCTCAGTCAAACTAGCGGAGTACAGAAGTATCTGCTGGGAAAACATCCTAAGAGACACAAAAGACAACCACTCCACGGAGAAAATGGCCTAGTTTACGACACACAAGACAAGGCGGAGGCCATGGCAAACTCACTGGAACTTCAGTTCGGCGGACAACCAAGAAGACATAGTCGAGAGAGAGGTCCCAAGAATCCTGCGGAGAGTGCCGACGACGTCTTTCGCACCTGTCACTTGCCAAACAGTCTGCTCAGCCATAAAAGCGCTCGGCAGTACTATATCACCCGGTCCTGACGGCGTAAAGCCCCTCCAGCTCAAAAACTTACCTCCCCTAGCTCTCCTCTACCTCACAACGATATACAACTCCTGTCTGAAACTGATGTACTTCCCATCCTCCTGGAAAACAGCTAAGGTAATCACCATTCCTAAACGAAACAAAGTCCCCTCTTTCCTCAAAACTATCGCCCTATCTCACTCCTAAGTTTCCAAGCCAAAATTCTTGAACGCTTAATCCTACAAACACTCCAATCCTTCCTCAACGACAAAAACATTACCATTACAGAGCAATTCGGTTTTCGTGCTGGGCATGGCACAATATCCCAAGCCACCTGAGTAATCGAGCAGGTCTGCAAGGCAAGGGCAGACGGAGACAGCATGGGAGCAGTGTTTCTTGATATTGAAAAAGCCTTTGACCGAGTCTGGCATAACGGGCTCACCTATAAGCTCCACCAATACGAATGCCCACTTTACATTATTAAAATCATAGCTTCTTTCCTATTAGACAGAAAATTCTTTGTAAGCTTAGTAAAATGTAAAAGTAGGCGTCCCCAAGGCTCAGTGTTGGGACCAATCCTTTATAGTATATATACAAATGATATCGCCAAGCGTCGCAACACACAACTAGCGTTATTTGCAGACGACACTGTCGTCTACTCGATTCACCCAAACCTCAATTACATAACGATGAACCTAAATAGGCACCCAGAGGTGATAACTCAATGGTGCAACGTTTGGAAAATCAAAGTCAACGCGGACAAATGTAACGCAATCATGTTTACAACCAGGAGGAGACCACCAAACCGTCAAGTCTCCATAGATGGGAGAAACCTTCCCTGGTGTAACGATGTAAAATACCTCGGCCTAAAATTTGATTCAAAACTACTGTGGAACGCCCACGTAACAGACGTGTGTAATCGAGGTTCGGGTAGTATTTATAATTTAGACCCATTGCTAAAGGGTAATGGATTGACCACCAAAGCTAAATTACTTATATGGAAGATGGTGGTTCTTCCTTCATTACTGTATGGTTGTGAGGTCTGGGGTATGGCAGCACACACACACTTAAAAAAGATTCAGATCCTGCAGAACAAGGCTCTAAGGATTATCACCGCCGCTCCATGGTTCGCCTCAAACAGAGTCATCCACCATAACACAAACGTGCCCACCATAACACGACTCATACAGCAAAAAACTCAATCATTCTACGCATCTTCCGAAGCTTCGCCCCACCTACTCATCTCTACCCTGGGCTCTGACCCACTACGTGTAAATTACAAACATCCCAAGAACACTCTAACTCGCCATTTCAGAGTATAACCACATGCACATAACACCAAATACACATCACACATAACACAAGGACTACCAACATCACTTCAAAACACCCTAGCTCAGACAGAAGGCATAATGGAAAAGTCCAATGACCCTTCAAAAATTACATGGGCGATTGCCCACCATGTTAACGGCAACGGCAACCTCTCTACCTCTACCTCACTCGCCACGGGCAAGCGCGGCGCAGTTTCCGAAACTATGATCGCCGTCGCGTTTATATACGTTGGTGTCCAAAATTAAAGCAAGAAACTGCTATTTCCTCGTCCTGTGTCTACTTCGCGACATTATCATATAAACTGTCAACAAATGTCGTTACGATCGTGTTCTGTACGGAATATGGGATTCCGATCAACAGACAACCACGCCAGCAATAGCGTGAAGGCACCTATCAAGCGGGGTGGTGTTTGCAGGGCAGTCCCACATCCATAATAGCTGTGTACACAGTCACAGAATGTGCAGTATGACATAGAGGTGACGCCTATAGGCACTATGATGTGGAGGGCCATAGGAAGAATGGAAACAAAAGAATAGCAAACTGAGGTGGCCCGATGGCTTAATGTGAATCGTTTTGTTGTTTCTCGGATGAGGCGACAGTTTATAGAGTCCGAAACTGTATCTCGGAGACCAGGACAGGGCCGACGACGTGTGTCATCTTAGAGAGTGGGCCGTTATTTGGCGGTAAGAACACGACAGTACCGCCTCAGTACTGCACGGCAGTTGGCATCTGACCTCGCTGCATCCCCTGGACGTGTTGTATCGAGGCAAACGGTGTACAGAAAGCTTCGGCAGAGTGGCCTTTATTGCTGGAGGCTTGCTGTCTGTTCACATCTGGTTTGTCTCCACAAAAGAAAACGTCTAGAGTGGAGCCGGCACCTGGACCGTCGAACGATGGGTCAATCTTCTTTTCACAAATGAGTGCCGATTGGCTTTGGACAGTGATTCTCGACGGATTCGCATCTGGAGGGGACGTGGAACACGATGTCGGGACCCAAACATTGTAGAAAGAGAATGTGTTGGGGAGGATCCCTAATGGTGTGGGCAGGGATTATGTTGATCACTTGAACACCTCTTCATGAAATCATGTGGGTGAATCAGCAAGAGTTAACTCCTGCTAGGTATCGTGAGGAGATCTTGAGATCTCATGCGCGATTGTTGCGAGATGCTATGGGCCCAGACTTCGTATTGATGGACGATAATGCTCGACCTCATAGAGCACGGTTGGTTGATGTTTTCTTTTGGAAACTGAAGATATTGCACGCATGGCGTGGCCTGCTCGCTCTCCCAATTTGAATCCCATAGAGCATATCTGAGATGCATAAGGGAGACGGGTTGCCCTCCAAGACTTGCGAACAGCTCTGCAGGAACAGCGGGCGTCGTTGCCTCAACACGAGACTGATGACGTCATTCATAGCATGTCCCGTCGTTGTTGTCAGGTCTGTACTGGCACTATACGTACTGAGCACGTTAACCTTTGACAGAATGTGTGTGCAAATCCGTTAAGTTGGAAAACAACGATAAACATTTGCATCTGCCGTTATGCATGTTGCAGTTGATTACGTTCTGTATTCCTTACATTGTTTTTACTTCACTGTCACCTGTTTATACTGTTTTGTGGCAAAATAAACGCAACCTTGCAAAATTTCCGTTTGTTGCTATTTTGATCACCAGAGTATAAGGCCTTGAACACATTTGACTAGCACCATCAAATATTATTTATTTTTTGCAAGGATCAGGTGCTGTACACACTGCGGTCCAATTAACCTTTCACTGTTACCGTACGATTTTGTAACGTACCAGTGGACTGCGTTGTCGTCAGACTCCAGAAGTTTATTATTGAATTATTCAGATAATTGTTTTAACTTAATAGTTGTTTATTTAACTCAAGTTGCGCGCGTTTTCAAATACATGAAAGCAAAATGACACACAAAGTATTAGTAATCAAGAAGAAAATTCAGAAAATTCTCAAGTGATATTCCAGAAAAGTGGACTTTCCTACGTTTCTTAAAATTCTAGAAGTTAGATATCTAATTTTTTATTCTTTGCTACGCCAGTCTTCTATGAAGACCCAAGAATCAGAAACAGAAACAAACCTGTTGCAAAATTTCAATGATAAATTCACATCTTGATGTTAAATTTCCAATTCCTTTTTAGAGGCCGCAATGTAGGTGTCATGTAATTACATGGTCGTGCTGACTGTCCTAGACATAATCTTTAACGCATACTTTGCCGGTTTTCTTGGCATGTGCGTCCGAAATCTACACAGCACAAGCATTTCATCAGTGCACATAGAACAGGCTGGAAAGTAACGCTGCTGACAGTTCCCAATACGTAGAACTGTTGTTATGGACAAAAGCCTTTTCATATAGCACTGTGAAAAGTATTTTGTCTGGTTGCAATCACTGAGAAAACATTATCTATGGATTCATTGCCAGATTTGCAGATTGTTATGAACACAAGTAAGCCTTTAAAACCTCTCAGTTCAACAACATTATTATCAGCTTCTTTTGAGAGTACTTTGATTTTACAGATTTTATTGCTCGACCGAGGCAAAAGCTCATCTAAAATGTCTTGAGTAAGAAGTTGACCCCATTCTTGTTCAACGTTTGGATTCGTACCCAAGGCATTGGTCCTAAGTCGTAGACCAGGAGTCTCGAACACAATGTTATGTTGTGTTGTTCTGCTATTAGTTTTTGTATGTGCTTTTCTCCACTTGAAGCAGTTTCCCCAACAGTTAAAGTTGGAGTAACTATTTTATACTTCGATCGTGTTCACGTGTTTGTGTGTCCTTCGTTTCATCATCATTATCACCAACACCACCTGTTTTGAATTCGCATCGTGATCACTTTCTATCTAGTAAACTGGACCAATATCAGTCTCGCCAGAAACTACAGAAATCATTTCTTACAGATGGATCTCCAACTTTGGTTCATTTACTTTCAGAAGTTGTGTAGAATAACCAGACTGTTCAGGCTCTTTTGTAGGCGAGATGACCATGGTACAGGCTCTATGTTGTTAAACATAATTACGAGGCATTATCAGTAATAACCATAATAATCATCGCCGTAAACAAACACGTCTGATGAATAGTAATAATAACGCAACTGGTGTCATACGTCTGCGATATGTCAGGGCGACTCGACTGAGTATTATTGGAAATCAAAACTCGTAGTGGGAACGGCGCCACACCTGCACTCCAGCTGAAAGGTACGCGGAGGGAAAAGGCGAAATTACCCCAGAAGGGGAGGCGGTCTCCACTCGTAAACTCGACAGCCATCTCACAGACATATGAAACCAGTTAAAGGTTAAAATTGCAACGCCAGGGAGGAAAGCAGATCACGAAATTTTACCTGTTGTGCGTATACAGTACGCTATGAAGAACTGATAATTAATTTCGAAGATGATTTGGGAGTATATATGGGGTGAAGTTCAGTGCATATCACTGCCACCTGTGGCAATAACAGTGGCTCTCATCTAGAGAGCCTGTATAGAAAGTGGCCAATCGTAACAAGACATCGATTTATCGATTTGACAAGCGCCACAGGAGCACTTCTTGCTCGTTATTCGCTAACAAAACTACTGGCTCGCTGCAGTTTTTCTTCACGAGACCTGGTTGACCGGCTGAACTTGACAATTTCCGCTTCATACTTTTAAAATTTAGAAGTGAACAGGTTGTTGTCAACCATTTTTACAAGTGCCGCCTTCTCATAGCCACCTCCACCCTGAAGCAGTCGAGGTTTCTTACTTGCACAGTAATTTTATACAAATAACGAGTCATGTACATACCAAACTTGGTTGAAATTGCTCCACGCGTTCTTGAGTTTTGCTTTTACAGGATGTGCAACAAAGGAGTCCCTCTTTTTAAAATTAAATTATATGAAAACCCAAAGATCGATACAAGACGAGAGGAAACTATGTGCTCATTGTGTTAGTGTTAAGAATTTCATACGGAAGTTTCGCAATAGTAGTTAGAAAAATCGCTGACTTAATGACTTTGGATTTTTAATGGAAAAATGTACTGTTTCTCAGTACTGAATGAATGTGCGCTGGGAGGCTTCAAACCAAACTCTGCTGTAATTTTTCGGTAGAATTTATTCCGATGGTGCTGAGTAAGTCCAGAAATTGTAGCGAAATTTTCAGGACTAACTACAGTTCACCTGTGGCTGACATTCCCCTCTAGATCATGTCGCGCAGTTTTTCTGTAAGGATTTAATCAAGATTGGTTTTCGCATCGGATCCTTTTGGAAACATTGCTATAATACTGTGTTCTAGCCCGTGACGTTCCAGTACCTGAAAAACAGGTTGTTCAATAGAATACACGATTTCATGCTCTTCCTTCGGTAAACTAACGTCCTTTCACGCCGCAGTGGTGGAACTGATCGCTCTGGTCATCGGAGTATTTATAGACAATACGTTGCGCGCTTACAGCACCATCTGTGAGAAGTTTTTGTAACGACTACTTGGAAACTACAGTAAAAACTCGATTAACCGTCACTCTTTAAACCGTTAGTTTCTGTTAACCGTCACTGCTGTAACAGCATAATATTACTGTAATAACAGAATGCTCTAAGGTGCAGTGACGCGTTCGCTTTGTTTATTTACTCTATTTTAGTGAGAAGTGAATGTACCCGCCCGCCGTAGAATGGTACATAAAATATGACCTTCAGTTGACGTGCTAACACATCTCCCCCTTTTCTTGTCTTTGTCTCACTTGTGAGTCAACAGTCACCACTGGATCGGTTTCCAGTTGTGGCAAGAAGACTGTAATTGTCGCAGTGTATCTAGCGGGCTGTGCCGTGTTACGTGTTTTCCACTTGAACAAGCTTTATTGACTAACATTTTACACTACCGTATTTGGTGCAGGTGTGTGCGATACAGTGACTTGATAAAATGTCTGAAAAACGTAAACGTGTTGTTTTAGGACTTAATCATAAACTTGAAATTATAAAACGCTTAAGAAAGGGCGGAAATGTGACATGTGTAGCGCTGATTTATGGTATTGGAAGAACAACAGTTAACGATATAAAACGTGATGCTGATAAAATACAGTGTTTCTGTTATCCGTCTATTCGCTCAACCGTCACGACCACGGTCCCGAAGATGACGGTTAATCGAGTTTCCACTGTACTGTGTAAAAGTCTTACAGCTTTCGGGATAATCGTAGAGTATGTTGCATTCTTTTATCGACCTTTGTTTCAATGTTGTTTGATTTTAAAATTAGGGAGTGCTTTGGTGCACACCCTGTATGTCAAATCTTATAACTCTCGACGTTAGCCACAGGGCTACTTGGGGTGCCTTGACTGCCGCAGTGATTTTTCCCATGTAGCAAGTGATAAGTGTGCCAAGGACAGTGGAAACTGCTTGAGGCTGGTAAGTCACACTTCCTGTCCACTCCTCCTCCTGCCCTACCCCACCATTCCAGGAGTGGAACGCCGACAGCCCTACCACCACTGACGAAAACTATGGATTCGATACTAATATTGGTCGTTATCGAATATTTTTACAAGTCATGGTTACTACCTCCAACCCTTGTGGATTCGAAGGGGTGTGTTTGTATTATTTCGGAAACCTTCGCGGGCGTGCACACAACTGACTGAAGCTTCTTCGTAATTGTATGAATGGTACATAAACGCATAGAAAAAAAACAAATCAGACAAATATTCATTTTATATACTACGTAAGTCATAAAAAACTGACTGGTTGCTAACTATTCGCAATACTTTTATCCTTCTACTTTGACTCCGAAGCAAATAGCAGCATTTCGGACTTCGTACCAGTAGTTCTGTGTGTGTTCTCGTCCTTTCTCCCAGTATGCAGCAGGAGCCTACTGTGATGTGCCTGCGGTAGTTTAGGCGTCTATCATGTCGTGTTGTTTGCGGGGCCTAATGACTTTAAAACTGTCGACTACATTCGGAGATCGGAGAATAACTGTGTCCGCGCACGCGCACACACACACACACACACACACACACACACACACACACACACACAGACAGAGAGAGAGAGAGAGAGAGAGAGAGAGAGAATGAGTGGGAGCGGGGGATAGGATTGTATAGAATGTTACAGTTTTATCTCCAGCCGCTTAATTACAGTTCTAGTTTGAAAAGGATGGGACAGGCCGTGGCGTTATAGTGGGAACTATCCAGCATTTGCATTTTAGGGAAACCATGGAAAACCTAAATCAGAATGACCAACTGTTGATTAGAGCCTCCATTCTTCTGAATACCAGCCTGAATAAATAGCGCTACCTCACTAGTTCTATCCCCAGTGTATAATGCTGTTTCCTTAATAAATTCTTGTGTATGAGTTAGGTCATAATGTAAAAAACTAGTGTTGAAAAGATCGTTTATTTCTCAGCACCATTCACTGCAACCACTGTCAGCCAACATCAAGATAATGACAATGATGATTGGTTTCCATTTTGTGCGCAGCAACTTCCCATTAGCTTGCCTGAAAAACTGAGTCACATTCCTCCACAACGAGCGAGATGATGAGATCAGGTAGAGGATAAGTTGTTAGTATTTTCCATTGCAGAACTTTGGTATGAGATTTTCCGGGAAAGAAAAATAGATTTGATAGTGCGAAAGTGTGGTGAGAAATGAAAGAACTCTTTATTATTATTATTATTATTATTTACTTTTGTTAATTTTCTCAATAAAGCCCTACTCTTTGTTATGTAAGTAGCCCTTCACTGTGCAAAATGTATTGCTTAACAGGTACACTTCAGTTCTTTTTTAACTAAGTTTGTTGTAGCAATCTCGTTAGGCAGTTTGTTGAACAATGTTACTACATGGTAAAAATGGTGTTTTCAATTCACTGTTTGTTGTTTATTGACATTGTAACATTAGTTTGCATCGTGTTTCATACTCACGAAATAAGCTGTTTAAGCAATAATCGTCTAACATTTTTTAAGACCAGACCTGGCTTGGCTCTGAGCACTATGCGACTTAACTTCTGAGGTCATCAGTCGCCTAGAACTTAGAACTAATTAAACCTAAGTAACCTAAGGACATCACACACATACATGCCCGAGGCAGGATTCGAACCTGCGACCGTTATGTTTTTGTAGCGCCTAGAACCGCACGGCCACTCCGGCCGGCAGACCAGACCTGACGGGTAAATGTACGCTCATGTTGGAATTATGAACTCAGTTCCTACGCTTGCAGAAAATAATAATGAATTAAGTACGGGTCTGCCTTTTTGCAAGTACACAGTTTACCTGAGAACCCGCGGCCCACCGAATGTTGGCTGGGGTGAGGAAGCACGCTTCTGACGTTTGAGCTAAGTACAGCTGTTGACATGGTACACACGTTGGGAAATTACCCACTTACTATATCCAAAAAATTATCTAATGAGTAGAAGGAGTTGCCATTAAGAAATTCTTTTAATTTCCTTTTAAATGCTATATGGCTATCTCTCAGACTTTTGATGCTATTAGGTAAGTGATCAAAGACTTTTGTGGCAGCATAATTTATCCCCTTCTGAGCCAAAATTATATTTAACCATGAGTAGTGAAGATCATCCTTTCTCCTAGTGTTATAGCCATGTACACTGCTATTACTTTTGAATTCGTTCGGATTGTTAATAACAAATTTCATAAGTGAATATATATATTGTGAGGCTACAGTGAAGATTTCTAGCTCTTTAATTAGTGTCTGCAGGATGATCGTGGATGAGCTCCAGCAATTATTCTGATTACACGCTTTTGTGCACTAAACACTCTTTTACTCAATGATGAGTTACCCCAGAATATGATGCCATAGGAAAGCAGAGAATGAAAATAGGCGTGGTAAGCTAATTTACTCAGATGTATATCGCCAAAATTTGCAATGACCCTAATAGCATAAGTAGCTGAACTCAAACGTTTCAGCAGATCCTGAGTGTGTTTTTTCCAGTTCAACCCCTCATCAATGCATACACCTAGAAATTTTGAATATTCTACCTTAACTACCGATTTCTGATCGCAGTCTATATTTATTAATGGGGTCATTCCATTTACTGTGTGGAACTGTATATACTGTGTTTTGTCAAAGTTTAATGAGAGCCCATTTGCAAAGAACCACTTAATGATTTTCTGAAAAATATCGTTTACAATTTCACCAATTAATTCTTGTCTGTCGGGGGTGATAGCTATACGAGGTGTGGCTAGAAAAAAACCGGACTAGTACTGGTGAAACAATAAAACGAATGCAATAAGGCTGAAAGTCGCGTGGCCTGTCTGCCTACTGCTCGAGTTTCATCTGCCTCCTGCACTCAGTCTGCCCGTGGCGTCTGTTTTAAGTAGTTGACGTTTTGTCTGTGCGTCGGAAAATGTTGAGTGTACAGAAAGAATAGCGTGTTAACATCAAATTTTGTTTCAAACTAGGAAAATCTGTAAGTGAAACGTTTGTAATGTTACAACAAGTGTACGGCGATGATTGTTTATCGCGAACACAAGTGTTTGAGTGGTTTAAACGATTTAAAGATGGCCGCGAAGACACCAGTGATGACACTCGCACTGGCAGACCATTGTCAGCAAAAACTGATGCAAACATTGAAAAAATCGGTAAACTTGTTCGACAAGATCGCCGTTTAACAATCAGAGCAGTGTCTGAGTTAACAGGAGTTGACAAGGAAAGTGTTAGGCAGATTCTTCATGAAAGTTTCAACATGAACAAAGTGTGTTCAAAAATGGTTCCAAAGTGTCTCACAATTGAACAGAAGGAACGCCGAAGAATGATTTGTTCTGACATCCTGGAAAACATTGAAAGTGATCCCACCTTCTTACAAAATCGATGCATTGGAAAACTCCTGGTTCTCCACGACAAAAAAAAGCACGAATGTCAAAATCGAAATTCAAGGCAATGATGATTGTTTTTTTTGACATCAAAGGGATTGTGCACATTGATTGGGTACCAGAGGGACAAACAGTGAATCAGCATTACTACATTAGCGTCCTGGCTACCCTACGTGAGCGAGTACGGAGAAAACGGAACGATTTGTGGAGAAAAAAGTCATGGATCCTTCACCAAGACAATGCCCCAGCTCACAGTGCGTTGACAGTGAAGACGTTTTTGACAAAACACAACATTGGCCCCCTGTGACTTTTTTCTTTTCCCTAAAGTCAAGTCAGCTTTGAAAGGAACTAGATTTGAGACTGTTGAAGCAGTAAAAGAAAAAGCGACGGAAGTAATGTATGGACTTACCGAAAATGATGTGCAGCATTGCTATGAACAGTGGAAAATTCGTATGGAGCGATGTAGAGACCGAGGAGGAGAGTACATTGAAGGAGATAACATGAAATTGTAAATAAATGTTTTTTCCGGCATCAGTCCGGTTTTTTTCTAGCCGCACCTCGTACTTGTATCATCGGCAAAAAGTACCAGCTTTGAATCTTTGTGAATATAGAATGGTTAGTCATTAATACATATTAAGAACAGCAGAGGACCCAAGACCGAACCTTGCGGCACCCCATTCTTGATTGTTCCCCAGTTCGAGAAATCACCAGTTTTTTGCATATTATGTGAGCTGTTTATTTCAACTTTCTGCGCCTCTTCCAGTTAGGTATGACTTAAACCATTTGAGCACTGTCTCATTCATACCACAGTACTTGAGCTTATCTAGAAGTATTCCATGATTTGCACAATCAAAAGCCTTTGGTAGATGACAAAAAATCCCAACGGGTGACTTCCGGTTACTCAGAGCATTTAATATTTCATTAGTGAAATTGAGGGCCAGGCCTCTGGGTATCCCAGAGCCAGAATGCGGTCGACAAAATGCTTCTGTAGGACATCAAACAGTCTCCTGCTTACATGAGGTCGAGCTCCGTCTTGCTTGAATCACATCTTGACGAGATCAGGGTCACTTTCGATAATGGGAATGAAATCATCTTCCAAAACCTACAAGTACCGTTCGGTAGTCACCATGCTATTAGGGGATATTGCACCGATTATTCCGTGGCGGAACATTGCACACCATAAAGTCAATCGTTGAGGGTGAAGAGACTTCACGATCGGAAAATGCGGATTCTCAGTACCTCAAATGCGCCAGTTTTGCTTATTGACGAACGCATCCAAATGAAAGTGGGCTTCATCGTTAAACCAAACCATGCATGCGCATATTAATTCCCATCGTGCCCCGCGACCAACCGTGCAGTTTGAGCGTCCTAACGCAAACCGTTCAGAAGTTATGACGTTTTTATTTCACATAGTTCAGTAATTGTCACCCTGTATTTTGTGCGCTCGATGGCGGAAAGAGAATTGCGTGCCTCTAGTTCTCGTCACAGTCATTTGGCGACAGGTAATACGTCGCCGGACTCGCCCCACAACGTACGCTCTCGGGATTCCAGCAGCTGACCAACCTCTCCGTGATGCGCAACGCCTCCCAAGGGCGCCCGCCGCCGCAGCCTGTAACGTAACACTACTGAGCGGTCCCGTGACGAAACACTGCGCTCGCCTTTGAGTCTTCGCCACCTCTCCTGACGCTCTGACCTGAAAAAAGTGTCGGACTGACTGTCAAGGTTCCCTTGAACGAGTGTTTTACAAGCCACACTTTTCATCGCTGAATTACATACCCTTAATGTTCTCCCATTTAACCTCGGCCTTGCACGAACTTTTCTTACAACGAGGTTCTTTTTTTGTGGTCAGTCCACTCTGAATCGCTCCGGCTGGCGACTGATACGTATTTTACGGCTTTTACTGGTTCCACTGATTTGTCGCCAATAGTATGATCGAAAAAGTAGTGGATTCCCGCGCCTATCAGTGCACAATAGGCTGCAGTTGTTCACGCCGTGTGTCGGCTGTTAGTCCCTACAACAAGCGTCGACCCTTTGCAGGTCCCCCTCCCTGCATTTCGCTGGCGTTGCAACATGCCTTTAGGAGCCAGACGAAGGCACCTTCCGTGAATAGCCTAGTGGAGCACACAGCGTTATCCACGAGACCATTCCATAATTAGAGAGACAAATTGATGTAGAAGAAAACACTGTATTTTTACAAAATGTGACTTTTACTACTCCGTAGCAGCTTTTTTTCTCCAAGTATGCCTTGTCTTGTTGTGTGAACCACTTTCCCACAAATTCCTTGGCCTCGTCATTGTTGCGTAATCTTGTTTCTTAATGGTGAACCAGAATCTCATCAAACGTTAAAATCTTCCGTAGAAAAGGCTCACCTTCCCTTTCACAGCGTTTTAATTCCTTGTGTTATTACGCTAACTCTTTCGCGAACCATCATGCACGTGTTTTGCTGTAGCGTTATGAACTGTTCCATCACATGCTGTTTTCGCAATACGTTCAACAACAATACGCTCCTCTTTACTAATAATGTCGTCAGTGCGGGTTTCGAGCAAATGAGTTGACACTTCAACTGGCCGGTCAGGGCACTGATCGTCAGCCAGTGAGCTCCGACCGTTTTTGAACTCTTCAAGCTGCTTACATGAATTTCTGCGGTTCGTACAACTTTCAGTATACTGTAAAGTCATTCGACGAAAGATTTTAGTCGGTTTTCCGCCTTCAGAAAGCAAAAAAACGGATCGCTGAAAGTTGCTCAACTAACGTGGAAACTTAAGCGGACACGCAATCGTTAAATCCAATATTGTGGTTATAAACAAAACAATTTTTATCTGTCAGCTGTTCTCAGCTTATCTCAGTAATGCCAACCTAAGATCATAAAAGTACAAATCTCTTCCCACAAACTGTTTCTTTTTTACATCAATATGTCTGTAATTATTGAATGTTCCTGGTATAAACTGTTAATACTACTTGCGCTATAACACTTTCTTGGAATGCTCCCGAAGTTTTCTTTACATCTGTCGATTTTACCCAGTTCTAGGCGACTTACAGATTTCTGTCCGCTAGGAAGTCCTCAATACAGTTGTAAATCTCTTTCGATCCTCGGTACGCTCGTATTTTGCTCACTAAACGTCAATGCGAAACTGTACCGAATGCCTCCCGGAAACCGAGCAATACGGCATCAACCTGGCCGCCGTTCTCTGTGTAGCGAACTGAGTTTCGCAGATTTCCGTTTGCGACACCGATGTTGATTTTCACGGAGGAGATTTTTAGTTCTCTCAAAACATTCCAAGACACGTGAGAATAATAACTGATGCTCTGTAGTTCTACTACAACAGACTGGTGTCAGCAGTGTAGAGCTATAACTACGAGGGTCTTTCCAAAAGTTCTTCACTCTGTCATACAGAACTGAAGAAAATACTTTCCTTTATGAAATACCTGTACAGGCCTTTAACATAACCTCCGTTCTTGCTTATGACAGCTTCCCGACTTCTGTGTTCAGGCTAGGGCACCTTCTTTGTTCACCTCTCTGATTACTCGGGTCATCTTAATGGAGGTTTCATCAGCTGTATGAAAGCGTTGTTTCTTGAGTTTGGGGAAAAAAAATCATGGTCTGGTGGGCGCAATTCCGGATTGTTTAGTGGGTGGGGAAGTATTTCCCATCTACACCTACATCCATACTCCGCAAGCCAGCTGACGGTTTGTGACGGAGGGTACTTTGAGTACCTTTATCGGTTCTCCCTTCTATTCCAGTCTCGTATTGTTCGTGGAAAGAA
The DNA here is from genome assembly GCF_021461395.2 of Schistocerca americana. Lineage (NCBI taxonomy): Eukaryota > Metazoa > Arthropoda > Insecta > Orthoptera > Acrididae > Schistocerca > Schistocerca americana. Next base: position 552,981,149 of record NC_060125.1, read on the forward strand.
GGATTGTCTGTATGACTCTGTGTGGGCTCTAATCTCTCTGATTTTATCCTTACGGTCTCTTCGCGAGATATACGTAGGAGGGAGCAACATTCTGCTTGACTCCTCGGTGAAGGTATGTTTTCGAAACTTCAACAAAAGCCCGTACCGAGCTACTGAGCGTCTCTCCTGCAGAGTCTTCCACTGGAGTTTATGTATCATCTCCGTAACGCTTTCGCGATTACTAAATGATCCTGTAACGAAACGCGCTGCTCTCCGTTGGATCTTCTCTATCTCTTCTATCAACCCTATCTGGTACGGATCCCACACTGCTGAGCAGTATTCAAGCAGTGGGCGAATAAGCGTACCGTAGCCTACTTCCTTTCTTTTCGGATTGCATTTCCTTAGGATTCTTCGAATGAATCTCAGTCTGGCATCTTCCTTGCAAACGATCAACTTTATATGATCATTCCATTTTAAATCACTCCTAATGCGTACTCCCAGATAATTTATGGAATTAACTGCTTCCAGTTGCTGACTTGCTATATTGTAGCTAAATGATAAGGGATCTTTCTTTCTGTGTATTCGTAGCACATTACACTTGTCTACATTGAGATTCAATTGCCATTCCCTGCACCATGCGTCAATTCGTTGCAGATCCTCCTGCATTTCAGTACAATTTTCCATTGTTACAACTTCTCGATATACCACAGCATCATCCGCAAAAAGGCTCAGTGAACTTCCGATGTCATCCACAAGGTCAATTATGTATATTGTGAATTGCAACGGTCCTACGACACTCCCCTGCGGCAAACCTGAAATCACTCTTACTTCGGAAGACTTCTCTCCATTGAGAATGACATGCTGCGTTCTGTTATCTAGGAACTCTTCAATCCAATCTCACAATTGGTCTGATAGTCCAAATGCTCTTACTTTGTTCATTAAAAGACTGTGGGGAACTGTATCGAACGCCTTGCAGAAGTCAAGAAACACGGCATCTACCTGGGAACCCGTGTCAATGGCCCTCTCGAGTCTCGTGGACGAATAACGCGAGCTGGGTTTCACACGATAGCCTTTTTCGAAAACCATGCTGATTCCTACAGAGTAGATTTCTAGTCTCCAGAAAAGTCATTATACTCGAACATAATACGTGTTCCAAAATTCTACAACTGATCGACGTTAGAGATATAGTTCTATAGTTCTGCACATCTGTTCGACGTCCCTTCTTGAAAACGGGGATGACCTATGCCCTTTTCCAATCCTTTGGAACGCTACGCTCTTCTAGAGACCTACGGTACACCGCTGCAAGAAGGGGGGCAAGTTCCTTCGCGTACTCTGTGTATAATCGAACTGGTATCCCATGTCCATCGGCCTTTCCTCTTTTGAGCGATTTTAATTGTTTCTCTATCCCTCTGTCGTCTATCTCGATATCTACCATTTTGTCATCTGTGCGACAATCTAGAGAAGGAACTACAGTGCAGTCTTCCTCTGTGAAACAGCTTTGGAAAAAGACATTTAGTCTGTCATCCTCTGTTTCAGTACCATTTTGGTCACAGAGTATCTGGACATTTCGTTTTGATCCACCTACCGCTTTGACATAAGACCAAAATGTCTAAGGATTTTCTACCAAGTCAGTACATAGAACTTACATCAGTATTTGTCGAGCATTTCTCACACTGGTACGCATATATGCAGTCTTGCATTATCGTGCACGGTGACGACACCAGGTACAAGCGTGTCAGGCACTCTTTGACCAATATCCTGACACAAAACATTTTGCAGGAACAGCTTGTAGTACGCGGCTATTACAGACGTCATATGGGGCACTGTTTGTAGCTGTGACTCCATTCATATCATACGGAAGGATTTTGACGGTGGAATTTTTTCGGGCGTGTAGAATCGGAACTTTTCCACTGGGCGACTGAGACTATATTTCTGGCTCAAAATCTCGTATTCAAGTTTCAAGTGCAACAATCCTTTTCAGAAACAGTTCTCTTTCTGTTCGATAACGTTAAAGCAATTCTTCTGTGATTATTTTGCGACCTGCTTGCTGCTCTTCACACAGATCACGAGGAACCCATCTGGCATCAACTTTTCTCATCCTTAACTTTCCGGTTATGATCCCGTAAACGGAGATAACGAACGGTTTGGCCTCGTATTCAATTTCCTCACATGTTTTTCGTCGATCCTTTCTCAAAATGTTGTTAATAGTAACCTGAGAGGTGTAGTCTGTTGCAGTTGATGGCCTTCCACGTCTTGGGTTGTCCTCAGTGCTTATCCGACCTTCACGGAAACGAGGAGACCACCGTGACACTGTGCTACGATCTACTACACTATTTCCACTCACCTCTCTCAAGGCGCTGCAAATTTCCGTTGGGTTATTTCCACGTAGGAACTCGATTTTACTATTGGAACTCTGGCCCCTGATTGCCTTTTAGCTTCATTTTAAACTAAATTACGACACAACCATGCGAACCTGCAAGCACATATACGAGGTTTGTCCGGAAAATACGTATAAAAGTTGAATAATAACTTTATTTTACAATTATTCAGGTATTACAATATGGTCTCCTTCAAAGTACTCGCCCTGAGACGCGATACACTTCCGCCAACGCCGTTTCCACTGTTGATAACATTGCTGAAAGCCTTCAGTTGTGATGTTGTTCAGTTGCCGTGTCGTTTCCGCCTTGATGGCTTCCACATCTCCCAAGTGCCGTCCCCGAACCACCATTTTGCATTTAGGGAACGTGAAGAAGTCACACGGGGCTAAATCGGGTGAATAAGGCGGGTGGTCTGTCACGGTGATTGAGCTTCGGGCCAAAAACTCGCGCACAACAAGCGACGTGTGAGCGGGCGCATTGTCGTGATGAAGGATCCACCTGCCCCCTTTTGCCAGCTCCGTTCGAACTCGGGCCACACGAGCTCTGAGACGTGTCAGAACTTCAACGTAAAAATTTCCGTTCACTCTCTGGCCGGGACAGACAAATTCCTTGTGAACAATGCCTCTAGAATCAAAGAAAACAATCAACATTGTCTTCACATTGGACCTTGATTTTCGCGACTTTTTTGTTCTCGGTTCTCCTGCTAGTTTCCATTCCTTGCTTTGAGATTTGAGCTCCAAATTGAATTCGTAAAACCAGGACTCGTCTCCATTAGTGACTCGGTGGAGAAAGTCCCCTCCCTCCTCTGCTTCCAACCAATCCTCACAGCACTCAACCCTCCTTGCTTTCTGTTCTGGCGTCAAGAGCTTCGGTACGATTTTCGCACACAATTTCTTCATTTCAAGTTTTTGTGTCAGGATTTCGTGACCGATTGTTTTGGGGATTGACAGCTCGTCAGCAATCATTCTGACTGTCAATCTACGGTCTTTAAGAACACAAGCCCGAATTCGTTCAACATTTGCATCGGACTTCGATGTCGACGGGCGTCCTGGCCGAGGGTCATCGTTCACTTCTTCTCGGCCATCCCGGAACCTTTTTAACCTCTTGTTCTCGGTTGGTTCCTTCAGAGAATTGTCTCCGTAAACCTGTTGCAAACACTCAAAAATCTCACCGCCATTCTTGTCTAGCTTTGCAAGAAACTTGATGTTGACGCGCTGTTCCTCAATCAGAGAGACCTCCATGCCGACGGCAGGTGAAAAACGGTAACTGTCAACAAGCTCCCGCACACTCTCACCTTCACGCAGACTGCTCTGACTCGAACTGAGCGTTGATGGGATTGATTACAGCAGTAGTCCCACCTGGCGGTGACTGCAACTTGTAACATAAAGACATTATTCAACTTTTATACGTATTTTCCGGACAAACCTCGTACGACCGACACGCCTAAAGTCTCTCTCACAGCTAACATTAATTTCAACTTGATCACGCCACCGTAACCTTCGCGCATGCGCAGTACTGTTGAAATAACCCTCGTATATACGTCTGTACAACGACGCTTCCTGGAAGTGCCCTGCTGTTTTTTTCTAACCGCTCGGTTCCGTCTGTCCGCTGTGGACTGCTCCCCAGATGGGCAGCAGCTTGTTCGGCATCATCTATGGTCGCCCAGTTACGGGCGGCCGCCCCATTTGCCGGGAGTCGAACCCGGTCCCGTTAGCTGTGGGGTCGCGCCGCGAGCCGGTTGGGCACCCACTGCAGAACTGACCGCGAAGTACAGCGGCTGCGGCTTAGTCCGTTGTATAGTGTCAAAGTTCTGTGATAGATCTTTTATGAAAGCTAGGACGACGATTTAACATTTGTAAAAGAGAAGACAAAAATACCCCAGAGCAGCGTACAAGATCTAAGGAAACGTCTTTTGTAAAAGATGTTTTACGGTGTATGTAATACGGCCCTGACAGCAGGTAGCATGGAGCGGAGCGGGTAACCGGTCCGGCGTGTGAGGCCGAGGAGAGCCGAGTGCAGCCGACTGTGCGCATCCTTGCGTCCGAGGCTGACCCGCGCCTTCCCATGCTGGTCCGCAGCACTCTTGTGTGTATTCCACACTGCGCTTGCGTGCCAACACAGTTTGCGGCGAATTAATACCAATTTCAGAAACCAGTTTCCTTTCTCGTATTTACAAGGTGCAAAACGCTAACACGAATCATTTTCAGAAGAACGGAAAAACTGGTAAAGGCCGACCACTAGTAACAGCAGTTTTGGTTCCTGAGAAACGTAGGAACACGCGAGGCAATATTGGCCCTAAGTTTGAACTTAGAAGATAGGTTAAAGGAAGTCAAACCCACGTTTATAGGATATGTAGATTTAGAGAAAGTTTTTCACAGTGGTGACTGGAATTCACTAGAATTCTAAAAGTAGAAATGCTGAACTCCGTTTTCAAATACAAAGGAAAATACAGGAATATTGTCCCAGTTTAATTCTAGCACCACTGCAAAGACGAGTTGGTGGTTGTTTTGGGGAAGGAGACCAGACAGCGAGGTCATCGGTCTCATCGAATTAGGGAAGGACGGGGAAGGAAGTCGGCCGTGCCCTTTTAAAGGAACCATCCCGGCATTTTCCTGGAGCGATTTAGGGAAATCACGGAAAACCTGAATCAGTATGGCCGGACGGGGTTGAACCGTCGTCCTCCCGAATGCGAGTCCAGTGTCTAACCACTGCGCCACCTCGCTCTGTTGCAAAGACGAGTGGTACAGATATTAGCGTCAGTGGTGTTGTTGAGGAAAAGCTTAAGTCCCTAAATGTGAACAGAGCTCTAGACCCCGATGATAGGTTCCGAAAATATCGATCGTGTGAATTTCAGCTCGCACCTTTTCCACTTGAAATCAACGCAGTCAGTTAGGTGTAATATTTCTTGATTTCTGTAAAACATTTGACTCAGTACCAAACGTACGCTTATTATCGAAAGTACGAATGCATGTAGAATCGAGTGAAGTTTTTGACCAGATTGGAAGTTTAATAGGGCAGAGGACGCTGAGTGTTATCGTGGATGGAGAGTTATCGACAGTTGTTGAAGCAACTTCAGGGGTGCCCATCGAAGTATATTGGAATTCTTGCTGTTCATGTGGTATATTAACGGCTTTGCAGACAGTATTAGTAGTTACCTCAAACTTATCGCAGATGATGCAGTTATCTACAGTGAGGCTGCACAATTGGGCAGTCGGACCGTTGTAAGATTTGAGAGTGGCGCAAACACAGGCAGCCGGCCGTTCTGGCCGAGCGGTTCTATGCGCTTCAGTCCGGAACCGCGCTGCTGCTACGGTCGCAGGTTCGAATCCTGCCTCGGGCATGGATGTGTGTGACGTCCTTAGGTTAATTAGGTTTAAATAGTTCTAAGTCTAGGGGACCGATGACCTCAGATCTTAAGTCCCATAGTGCTCAGAACCATTTGAACCATTTTTGAACCAAACACAGGCAATTTGCTTTAAATGGTTATACATTTAAAATTTAGCAGTTCAAAAAATATATGACTGCAGTATCAATGAGTTCCAATGAGTGACATGAGGAATATTTTAGAATATTCTGAAGCGTCTGTGTGCCATAGTGATGTATTTGGAATATGTGTGCTGTTTGGACTGCAACAGGTTGTACATTGTCTTGGAAAAGCATGGAGACTATAGCTAGATATAGCGCCCTCAAATGGAATGTATGGAAGTGTATATAGCTGTTTCGCCTTCCGCCTAAATAAATGCAGTCGCACCATAACGTCTTTACTGTCTAAACAACATATAAGTAGCGCTGAATGTTCGAATATTCTTGTGCAGTGCAGAAGCACTGGCAGTGGAGGGGAGACGCGGAAGACAGGGAGGCCGTCGTCGTAATGCAGAAACTGGGCGACGTACCTCACGGTCCAGGAGGTTGTGATCAGTGGCTTTCGAGCCGAGGCTGGAAGAGTTCCCGAAACGACCACGTTCGCAAACTGTTCACTAACCGTTCGATTTTACACAGAGTACGCGAAGTAACTTGCCCCCCTTCTTGCAGCGGTGTACCGTAGGTCTCTAGAAGAGCGTAGCGTTCCAAAGGATTGGAAAAGGGCACAGGTCATCCCCGTTTTCAAGAAGGGACGTCGAACAGATGTGCAGAACTATAGAACTATATCTCTAACGTCGATCAGTTGTAGAATTTTGGAACACGTATTATGTTCGAGTATAATGACTTTTCTGGAGACTAGAAATCTACTCTGTAGGAATCGGCGTGGTTTTCGAAAAAGGCTATCGTGTGAAACCCAGCTCGCGTTATTCGTCCACGAGACTCAGAGGGCCATAGACACGGGTTCCCAGGTAGATGCCGTGTTTCTTGACTTCCGCAAGGCGTTCGATACAGTTCCCCACAGTCGTTTAATGAACAAAGTAAGAGCATTTGGCCTATCAGACCAAATGTGTGATTGGATTGAAGAGTTCCTAGATAACAGAACGCAGCATGTCATTCTCAATGGAGAGAAGTCTTCCGAAGTAATAGTGATTTCAGGTGTGCCGCTGGGGAGTGTCGTAGGACCTTTGCTATTCACAATATATACATAAATGACCTTGTGGATGACATCGGAAGTTCACTGAGGCATTTTGCGGATGATGCTGTGGTATATCGAGAGGTTGTAACAATGGAAAATTGTACTGAAATGCAGGAGGATCTGCAGCGAATTGACGTATGGTGCAGGGAATGGCAATTGAATCTCAATGTAGACAAGTGTAATGTGCTGCGAATACATAGAAAGAAAAATTATCTGGGAGTACGCATTAGGAGTGATTTAAAATGGAATGATCATATAAAGTTGATCGTCGGTAAATCAGATGCCAGACTGAGATTCATTGAAATAATCCTAAGGAAATGCAATCCGAAAACAAAGGAAGTAGGTTACAGTACGCTTGTTCGCCCACTGCTTGAATACTGCTCAGCAGTGTGGGATCCGTACCAGATAGGGTTGATAAAAGAAATAGAGAAGATCCAACGGAGAGCAGCGCGCTTCGTTACAGGATCATTTAGTAATCGCGAAAGCGTTACGGAGATGATAGATAAACTCCAGTGGAAGACTCTGCAGGAGAGATGCTCAGTAGCTCGGTACGGGCTTTTGTTGAAGTTTCGAGAACATACCTCCACCGAGGAGTCAAGAAGTATATTGCTGCCTCCTACGTATATCTCGAGAAGAGACCGTAAGGATAAAATCAGAGAGATTAGAGCCCACACAGAAGCATACCGACAATCCTTCTTTCCACGAACAATACGAGACTGGAATAGAAGGGAGAATCGATAGAGGTACTCAAGGTACCCTCCGCCACACACCGTCAGGTGGCTTGCGTGGTATGGATGTAGCTGTAGATGAACCGCCGTGGTTAAAGTGTACCGGTGGCAAAATGGCGCTATCCAAAACCGGCGCTGAGGCAGCTGCGGTGCGCCGCGGTCCACAGATGACAGACAGGCGTGGACGGCGGCTGGGGAGAAGCAGACGCGCTACAGTCGAGCTGTTGACCTCCCAGACGAACCGAGCGGCCGGCTGCTCGACGCCGACCGATCAGCGGACGTCGCTCCGCAGTAGCGCCCGGTTCGTGCTGAGCCGTGCGGACTGCTGCTCACCGGCGGTGGAGGACGGAGTTCGCAGCCAGTACCGCAACTAGGCGTCCAACTCAGTGGCGAAAGGTGGCCTTCTCAGACAAATCACGTTTTATGTCCCATCATACAGATGGACGTCGGCGTGTACGGTGTGAAACCGAGAGGCAGCGTCATGCTCTGGGGAATGTTTTCGTCCTGTTCGCTGGGTGACCTCGTCATTGTGGGAGGGACAGCACAAGTATGCGTCAATCCTCGGTAACAATGTCCGCCCCTACCTGAAGATCGTTTTTCCTCACAAGGGAACCTCCCCATCGCACCCCCCTCAGATTTAGTTATAAGTTGGCACAGTGGATAGGCCTGGAAAAACTGAACACAGATCAATTGAGAAAACAGGAAGAAGTTGTGTGGAACTGTGAGAAAATAAGCAAAATATAGAAACTGAATAGTTCATGGGAAGATAGGCAATATCAAGGATATTCGGAACGCAGGAGCGCCGTGGTCTCGTGGTAACGTGAGCAGCTGCGAAACGAAGGGTCCTTGGTTCAAATCTTCCATCGAGTGAAAAGTTTATTTTTTTATTTTCAGTTTATGTGACAAACTCTTATATTTTCATCACTCTTTTGGGAGTGATTATCACATCCAAAAGGAAACCTAAATCGGGCAAGGTAGAAGAATCTTTTTACCCATTCGCCAAGTGTACAAGTTAGGTGGGTCGACAACATATTCCTGTCATGTGACGCACATGCCGTCACCAGTGTCGTATAGAATATATCAGATGTGTTTTCCTGTGGAGGAATCGGTTGACGTATGACCTTCCGATCAAATGTTTTCGGTTCCCATTGGAGACGCACGTCCTTTCGTCTACTAATCGCACGGTTTTTCGATGCGGTCGCAAAACACAGACACTAAACTTATTACAGTGAACAGAGACGTCATTGAACGAACGGACAGATAATAACTATGCAAAAATAAAGAAAGTAAAATTTTCACTCGAGGGAAGACTTGAACCAAGGACCTCTCGTTCCGCAGCAGCTCACGCTACCAAGGGACCACGCCGCTCCTCTGCTCAGATCGTCCATTATGTTGCATATGTAGCCCATGGACTACCCAGTTTGTATATTTTGCTAAATTTTTTCACAGTTCCACACAACTTCTTCCTGTTTTCTCAATTGATCTGTGTTCAGTTTATCAAGGCCTATCCACTGTGCCAACTTATAACTAAATCTGAGGGGGGTGCGATGGGGAGGTCCCTTGTCAGTAAGATGGCATCTGCCAACAGGACAATGCTACGTGTTACACGAGTCGCACTGTTCTTGCTTAGTTCGAAGAGCACCAGGACGAGTTAACCGCACTGCCCTGGCCGCCAGATAGATTTCCCGGATTTAAACCCAGTCGAGAAACTGCGGGACCAGCTCGCGCAACGGATCTAGCTAGCGCAGCTGGCCACGGGCTGGAGTCTGCACGGCTCCACATCCCTCTCGGGATCTTTCAGAACTTCACCGCCTCTCTGCCTGCACGTCTCGCAGTGGTCCGCGCCGCAAAACGGTGGCTGGTCAGGCTTTTGGCAGATGTTGTTGTTGTGGTCTTCAGTCCTGAGACTGGTTTGATGCAACTATCCATGCTACTCTATCCTCTGCAAGCTTCTTGATCTACCACTACCTACTGCAGCCTGCATCCTTCTGAATCTGCTTGGTGTATTCATCTCTTGGTCTCCCTCTACGATTTTTACCCTCCACGCTGTCCTCCAATACTAAATTGGTGATCCCTCGATGTCTCAGAAGATGTCCTACCAACCGATCCCTTCTTCTAGTCTTGTGCCACAAGCTCCTCTTCTCCCCAATTCTATTCAATACCTCCTCATTAGTTATGTGATCTACCCATCTAATCTTCAGCATTCTTCTGTAGCACCACATTTCGAAAGCTTCTATTCTCTTCTTGTCTAAGCTATTTATCGTCCACGTTTCACTTCCATACATAGCTACACTCCATACAAATACTTTGAGAAACGACTTCCTGACACTTAAATCTATACTCGATGCTAACAAATTTTTCTTCTTCAGAAACGCTTTCCTTGCCATTGCCAGTCTACATTTTATATCCTCTCTGCTTCGACCATAATCAGTTATTTTTTTCCCTAAATAGCAAAACTCCTTTACTACTTAAGTGTCTAATTTCCTAATCTAATTCCCTCAGCATCACCCGACTTAATTCGACTACATTCCATTATCCTCGTTTTGCTTTTGTTGATGTTCATCTTATACCCTCCTTTCAAGACACTGTCCATTCCGTTCAGCTGCTCTTCCAAGTCCTTTGCTGTCTCTGACAGAATTACAATGTCATCGGCGAACCTCAAAGTTTTTATTTCTTGTCCATGGATTTTAATACCTACTCCGAACTTTTCTTTTGTTTCCTTTATTACTTGCTCAATATACAGATTGAATAACTTCGGGGATAGGCTACAACTCTGACAGATGCCACATTAATGTGACTGGAGAGTTTAAATACAAGTACAACACATATTGTGTGTAGGGGATAAATAAAAAATCTGTGAGATGTAATCTTATGTGAACTGCTGTTCAGTGTATTTAATTTAAAAGCAACCACCGTAATGATACCAAAATACAACAATCTCGACCAAAGGAGAGTTATGTATTCAAAGTTTACATTAAGTGAGCTTGATAGATGCTTTATTGCAGAAAGACACTACTGTATCTTTTCAGGAATGGAAGTCTGCACTGTACTGGAAATTTATATGCTACATTGAATGTGCGTGCATTACTACTCATTTGCTGCTGTCACCTTGATGTAAGATTGTATGGTCCTCAGCATGTGAAGATGCACTACATGGCAATCTTTTCGTCCCAAATATTCTTAAACTTAACGATTTATCTGTTCCTAACACTAATCTCGGTTACCATATTACACTCACTATACGACACACTCGAGTACACTTTCGAGCGATTACGGAGATTCAGGTTGACGTAACTCGTCCAGTGGGCTTCAGTAAGAGAACTGAACGGGCTTGAACTTGGCTGTGTTCTTGTGGCGACCAGTGATACACCTAGTAGATAGTGTCGGAAATTCCATGCGGCTTTTCGCGGATGATGCTGTAGTATACAGAGAAGTTGCAGCATTAGAAAATTGTAGCGAAATGCAGGAAGATCTGCAGCAGATAGGCACTTGGTGCAGGGAGTGGCAACTGACCCTTAACATAGACAAATGTAATGTATTGCGAATACATAGAAAGAAGGATCCTTTATTGTATGATTATATGATAGCGGAACAGACACTGGTAGCAGTTACTTCTGTAAAATATCTGGGAGTATGCGTGCGGAACGATTTGAAGTGGAATAATCATATAAAATTAATTGTTGGTAAGGCGGGTACCAGGTTGAGATTCATTGGGAGAGTGCTTAGAAAATGTAGTCCATCAACAAAGGAGGTGGCTTACAAAACACTCGTTCGACCTATACTTGAGTATTGCTCATCAGTGTGGGATCCGTACCAGATCGGTTTGACGGAGGAGATAGAGAAGATCCAAAGAAGAGCGGCGCGTTTCGTCACAGGGTTATTTGGTAACCGTAATAGCGTTACGGAGATGTTTAATAAACTCAAGTGGCAGACACTGCAAGAGAGGCGCTCTGCATCGCGGTGTAGCTTGCTCGCCAGGTTTCGAGAGGGTGCGTTTCTGGTTGAGGTATCGAATATATTGCTTCCCCCTACTTATACCTCCCGAGGAGATCACGAATGTAAAATTAGAGAGATTAGAGCGCGCACGGAGGCTTTCAGACAGTCGTTCTTCCCGCGAACCATACGCGACTGGAACAGGAAAGGGAGGTAATGACAGTGGCACGTAAAGTGCCCTCCGCCACACGCCGTTGGGTGGCTTGCGGAGTATAAGTGTAGATGTAGATGTAGATGGTTGCTCATGACGGGCCGCGAGTGATGCTAATGGGGAAGGAGAGGATTCTCTCAACATTTTACAATAAATGAACCTGGCGCGAATGATGTCCGACACTGTAAGTCGGCATTCCCCGTGTGACAACTAGCAAACCAAATTATACCTAATTCCGAATTAATGAAGTTCGAACTAGTGACTGATTACTGTATCCTCTTTCAGATTAAAATGCTTTATAGAGACGAAATCGGACGAGCCCATCGCTAGCTATCGGATCCAGCACATAGTCGCAAAGTGTGAAGAGTGAACAGTAGCTACGGCAGTTCGCCATATGGCGCAAATGGTAGCGTGTGGAACGCCACGCTGCTGCCAGAGTGGCCTGGCAGGCCTGTGTTAACGGTGGCAGCAGGCAGCGGGCGCACACCCGGAACATTGCCCGGCGAAAGGATTTGTTGAGTTGAAGGCTGAGGGTGCACCCAATACAACGCCTCGTAAACAAAAAAATATATTTATTATTACTTGTTACAGCTTTCAATGCCGAAAACGGACTAAAATATCGGACCGTTCGGTAAAATAAAAAAAAAAAAAAAAAAAAAAAACGATAAACTGGCAACGAAAGCCCCCACCCTAGCGGGAGCAAAACGGCCGCTGATGTGTTCGAGGCCGTCCCACGCTACACGGCTCCCTGAACGCTAATGTTTGGTACCAGAAAAGGAGCCAATCGCTTCTGAGAGCTGCCAAAAGGTCAGAGGTGGCGTAACTGCGGGAACAGCACCCTTACAACATGTACAGTTCTCAATATGCAGTTTCTCTTCTCCACGTCTTTTCTGTCAATACACACTTCGCACATTTTTCACTGTCAACCTGTGTTGCCGCGCGATCGGTTTTCCGCCGAACTGTTCGGTATTTTAGCCCCGTATTCGGTGTTCGGTATCGAAGTATGAGTGGTTCGGTAACTTTTAGAATTTCATACATATCACCAGTTTATTTATTGATTTAGAAAATTACACAAGGATAAGTACCTGTGTGGAAAGAGACGTACGGTCTGGTGCTACAAACAAATTGACTGTCGATGTAGTAAAACCAGAATTATGCATTCGTTGTAGTTTGAAGTTTGCAACACGCGACAACTTTTACCAAAAAATGGAAGCTAACAAAAATTAGTTGAAAGCTGTAACAATCAATAATAGATAAAATTTTCATGTTTGCTAAGTGTTTTACTGTGTTCACTGTCAGCCCTCAGCTAATGTTCGGTAACTGTGTCAATTTAACGTGGCAACCGTGCTGTTAACAGGAAGCGATTCCCGTCTTAGCGGCTGCTGTTGAGGGCAGGGCAGGGCAAGCATTTTTGTTCCAACGTGCCATTTGCAACCCGTACTGCGTCCACGTGACGGCGATTGATATGAGTATTTACCTTCTCATAGGTAAGCACACGTAATCTCGACTGCGAAAGACCCAAGTCGGTTTTCACACCGTCCTTTGTAAACAAGGGAGGCACTTTGCAATGCTGTTGTTAGGAGCTTAGTAAAGAGCTGATAAGTGCAAGACAATGGCTATCACACAGTGAAACAACCAGATTGTATCTGATTACAGGATTAGTGACGAAAGTCTAGAGCACGTCACATCGTTTTAAGTCCTTTTTTTCGTGCTAAGAATTGATATGAAATGGGACGATCAAGTAAAGTCAGTTTTGGATAAGATAAACTGGTTCAAATGGCTCTGAGCACTATGGGACTTGGCATCTGTGGTCATCAGTCCCCTAGAACTTAGAACTACTTAAACCTAACTAACCTAAGGACATCACACACATCCATGCCCGAGACAGGATTCGAACCTGCGACCGTAGTGGTCACGCGGTTCCAGACTGAAGGGCCTAAAACCGCACGGCCATGGCCGCCAGCTAAGATAAACTGGTAGACGGCCTTGGAATAGTTCTCAGAAAGTACAGTCTGTAAAGTAAGCGTGACAATAGTCAGCTAACGAACCGTGAGACGAGCTGCTGGCATCGTAATAGATCGGTAGGTCCCATAGGAAAACGTAACAGGGATATTTGGGGCACTTAAAAGGGGATCCACGGATGAGACACGTAGTAATTTTCGCTTAACCTTGTTCTGTAAATTTGGAGAACATGTATTATGCTGCAGCCAACGTATTTATCACATAGAGATGCTGAGAAAAAGATAAGATCGGTTATGGGATTACAGAGGCGTATAGAGAATCATCCTCCCCATGAACCACGGACTTTGCTGTTGGAGGGGAGGCTTGTGTGCCTCAGCGATACAGATGGCCGTACCGTAGGTGCAACCACAACGGAGGGGTATCTGTTGAGAGGCCAGACAAACGTGTGGTTCCTGAAGAGGGGCAGCAGCCTTTTCAGTAGTTGCAGGGGCAACAGTCAGGATGATTGACTGATCTGGCCTTGTAACACTAACCAAAACGGCCTTGCTGTGCTGGTACTGCGAACGGCTGAAAGCAAGGGGAAACTACAGCCGTAATTTTTCCCGAGGGCATGCAGCTTTACTGTATGGGCATGGAGAGCTGCATCAAGCCAGTCTCAGGACTGAAGACAACAACAACATAAAGAATCATTTGTCCCTGCACAGTACGCGAGTGGAATAAGGAAGAAAGTCGAAAATACTGGTACAATGTACACTCCGTCGTGCGCTGCAGAATGTCTTGCGGAGTTCGTGTACCGCGTAAACGTAGGCGCCATCGAAAAGTGTCTGGACGTCCGAACTGTCAGTGGTATACAGCAGCAACCAGCCAATTTGTTGATGGCTGTTGCTGTGCTGCCGTAGAAATGGACAATTTGTATCACATAAAAGTCACGGTCTCCATTCATCTCTTAATTTGACAAAATTGCATATCCGGCGGTTGTTCGTGGGTATTTTCCGAGCATTTTGGTACAGCGACCCGTTGTCTCCGGCCACTCGGTACTCGCATACAGAAGCGTACAAACTACTCTGACGTGACACGAGTCATGGAGTACCTCCCAGTACTGTGTCGGACCTCCTTTTTGTGCGGCGCAGTGCAGGAACTCGACGTGGCACGGGCTGAACAAGTCGTTCGAAGTCCGTTGCAGAAATATTGATCCACGCTGTTGCCATAGCAGTCCATAATTGCGAAAGTGTTGTCGGTGCAGGATTTTGTACACGAACTGACACCTGGACTGTGTCCCATAAATGTTTGATGGGACTCAAGTCGGGCGGTCTGGTTGGCCAGGTCATTCGCTCGAATTGACCAGAATGTTCTCCAAACCAATTGCTTACAATTGCAGCCCGGTGACGTGGCACATTGTCATTCATAAAAAGTCTTTCGTTGTTTGCTGCAAATGGTCTCCAAGTAGCCGAACGTAACAATTTCCAGTCAGTAATCAGTTTATTTGGACCAGAGGGACCAGTCCATTCCATGTGAACGCAGCCCACACCATTACGGAACCACCGCCAGGTTGCACAGTGACCTGTTGACAACTTGGATCCATGGCTACATGGGGTCTCCAACCCTACCATCAGTTCTTACCAACTAAAATAGGGACTCTTGTGACCAAGCCACGGTTTTCCAGTCGTCTAGTGTCCAACAGATTGATCACCAGTCAGGGAGAGGCGCTGCAGGCGATGCGCTGTTAGCAAAGACACTCGCGTCGGTCGTCTGCTGCCATAGTCCATTAACTCTAAATTTCGCTGCACTGTCCTATCGGATATGTTCATCGTACATTGATTTCTGCGGTTGTTTCACGCAGTCTTGCTTGTCTGTTAGCACTGACAACTCTACGCAAGCGCTGCTGCTTTCGGTCGTTAAGCGAAGGCCGTCGGCCACTGCATTGTCCGTGGCGATACGTAATGCCTAAAATTTGCTGTAGTCATCGCGCTCTTGATACTGTGGGTCTCGGTGTATTATATTCTCAAACGTTTTCCGAAATGGAATGTCCAACTACCATTCCAGGGTGAAAGTCTGTTATGTTCGTATCGCTATCCCATGACTTTTGTCACCTCGGTGTTTAGGCAGTCATTCCTTCCTTGGTCCATATGCGAACGAAATTGGACAGAAGAACTACAATAACATACTCTGTAAAATACTGTGAAGTGCACAACAAACGGTACTTCCTGATGTAAACTTTATTAGAGCTTCTACCCATTTCATTGCCGTAAAGAGATCGGATACAAAAATTTCTTAAACACCTATCTGCTTGTCATAATTAGCCTGTCGTTGTCATCGCTTTCCGTACGAGAGAAATTCGTAGGTTCTTGTAGGATATTCGCTTGAAACTAATTCTTGAGTAGTCTTTCGCGAGATAACTGTTTTTCAATGTCTGCCATCCAGTTGATCGCATGTTTTGAACATTTTCTTCATGCTCTCATCTGAGTCGGTAAAGCCTGTGAGTGTTCGTGTTGCTCTTCTGTATGTACGTTTAATATCCCCTGTTAGCTCTGTTTGGTTCTGGTCCCACACACTTCAGCGATAATGCTGTGACAGAACCGACAAGTGTTTTGTAAACAATCTCTTTTGTAGCATATTTCTTCAGTATCCGAAGTCTGCCACCCGCTTTATCTTCGACTAAGCCGATGCGATCATTGTAATCGTTAATATAGACAAGAATTATCCTTCGACCCTTCGCCACGCACTTTACAGACGCTTCACAATTATGTGTAGATGTTGATGACGCAGACTGAACAGTGGAGTCGGCCCTTCGTGGCTAGCCACAAAATTTACGTAAAGACTATTTTGTATTGCGCGAACTACTTGACAGTGCCGTATGTTAATCAGCTCCTCTTCTTGTTGCAGGTAAGCGTGCGAGTGTAGTCGTTGGCTGCGCATTCCTATTCTGGTAAGCACATGAGCCCCATTCTATAATTTTTCGCTACGAGCAAAATCATCTTTAGCTCTTTTCAGTTGTTACCTGATATTCATTATATGTAGATATAGTTCTTGTTCTTCTTCTTCGCCTTCGCCTCTTCCCGTTTCTCAAAGGGGCCAGCTTATGTACAGGGTGAAGAAAAAATGCCGCATTCGGAGGTCAGCATGCGATTCCTCATCCAGATTCAAGACAGAAGAGAGTCTAGCGAAATCAGATAGGTTGCATTTTGAAAAATGTATGAAAGCGAGAAGCTGACAACGCTGTCGCATCGTGCTGCTCATCGGAGTGTACAGATGAACGTATATCACCGCCCCACTACCGTACCAGACGTCGCAACTCACTGATTAGACTGCTGGGATATCAGATCCACATCCACCATGGAGCCATAGTTCGAGTCCTCCTCACGTTCCTTTTTTATTTTTTTAGAATTTCGTTCCTTTGCTCTCGACGTTTATAAGCAGGAAATCATTTCGTCATATGACACTAGCCTATCATATGACAGTGGGATCGATTAAACTGCATTTAAGTGTCTATTAACCGTGCAGTGCACAACCATAACGGGGCCTCTCGAGTTCATGGAGGGCGGCTTCCCCATGAATACGTCGATATGCTTTTCATGCCGGACGCATCCGATAACCGAGCTGCTGCTGCTCGTGTTTATGCTCAGAGGCGCCATCCTGATAAGAATGTTTTTCGTCGCCGGGAACATCACCTTCGATAAGCTAGTAATCTGTGTCCACAAGTAATAGGCAGAGATCGTCCAAGAACTAGGACAACTCCACAGACAGAGGACACGATTCTTGAAACCCTTCACCATCCACCTCGGCGAAATGCCCGTGATACTGCAAGGCAGTTCCAGATTTATCAATGACTGGTTGCTGAAATGTCGTCCGATGACGAACTACATCCAAACAATTAGATGTTACCTCAACATCTGCGGCCAGAAGCCCGTGTTCGACTAGTACAGTGTTCTGAATGGATTTTACACCAAGTGGAAAATAACAAACATTTTATAAATAACGTGATATGGTCTGACTAATCTAGCTTCACCCGTGAAGGTAGTTGCAATCTCCACAACAGCCATTATTGGTCGAAGCACAACGTACATATCGTCCGTGAACGTGACTTTCAGGCACGCTCTGCCCATTAACATGTGGGCTGGAATCGTCGGTAGGAGTGCTTTTGCGCCGTTACCTGTTGACGGACAATTTGAATGCGCTCCTCTATCGTACGTTTCTTTGCAATACTTTGCCTGACGCGTCAGAAAACTTTCCATTTGGTATTGGGCGACAGCTACGGTTTCAGCAGGATGGAGCACCGCCACACTTTGAAATGAATGTACGGACCTATTTAAATGAAGAATTTACAGGGAAATTGATTGGTCGTGAAGGTAATGATCTGGCCTCCACGTTCCTCGGACCTTAATCCACTAGATTTTCATTTGTGGGGGCACTTGAAAGAATAAGTTTGTAGCACTCCACCCATGGATGTACAAGACCTAATAGTTCGCGTGCTTGCCGCTTCGGCAATGGTGTGGATGCAGGTGTGTTGCATAGGATCCAGCAAAGTGTGATTCAACGAGTGGCGAAGTGTTTGCAAATGCGAGGTGGTCGCTTTGGACATCATCTCTAAAGTGAATGTTGGTCGTACGTGTACTACCATGTCTGTGAAGATAATCCTGGACGTCAAACATACAGGATGCAATTATTGTGAGTAGCATAAAGCGCACTCTAGTGCAGTCTGCCAATCGTGTTGTTTGTTCCTCATTGGATGCAGACGATGTTACTGTATACACTGGTGTTTTCTATTTGCTTTATTTGTGACCTGGACGTCTATTTGCTTTATTTGTATCGTAGACGAAACAAAGTGGTCATTTACGTCTGTAAGGAGTTCATATTATCTCTTTAATGTTTAAATAAAGGTAACAGCAACAGTAGGAATACGCAAGACACTGCATTGTGGAGGTGCAAATTGGATACTGTTCGATGATCCGACTGAAAAAAAAAGTAAGTTTGGTGCCAGCGCGACACGGACATTGCCTCGTCTCACCGGGTTAATGGGACAGCTCTGTCACGGCGCAGAATTCGTACTACCTGTTCCTGGCCACGCTGCACGCGTTACAGCGTTGCATAAGCCCCGATTTTTAATCGCATTTCTGTTAAAGTTACTCGCGGGACTATGTTTCGTTCATCCACTTTTGTCTTGAATTGGGATGAGGAATCGCATACTGACCGCCAAGTGGCGCGTTGTTTCTTTACCCTATATATGTATATTTCCAATGTTTGTGAGAGGTGGCCCCCCTTCCGCCAACACTCGCCTTCGATCGGAATTTGTGTACCCCGCCTGCCAGCGATTATTCGTGAATCTCATGTTCAAGTGTGTTAACGTTTTCTAAATGTTTGCGTAACATATATCGGAGGCGAGACGTCGGTGCAAGTCTTCTATTTACGTAGCTGTATGGGGAAACCCGCTTAAAAACCACATCCGAACTGGCTGGCTCATCATCCCTCGTCGTTAAACCGCGAGGTGGATTCCATCTGGGGTTGGCTCGCCTTGCCGACTCCCGGAAGCGAAGCATTGAAGGGTTCCGCTATTCGGGGGGCTTATACGCAGAGGTTACAAAATTCGTGGGACATCTCCTAAGACCGTGTCAGACCTGTTACCCGCAGCAGATCGACGTAGCACGGACTCAACAAGTCGCTGGAAGTCCTCTGCAGAAATACTGAGCCATGGCGCCCCTGTAGCCGTCCATAATTGCGAAAGTGTTGCCGGTGCAGGATTTTGTGCACGAACTGACCTGTCAGTTACGTCCCATAAATGTTCGATGGGAATCGTGTCGGGCGATCTGGGTGGCCAAATAATTTGCTCGAATTGTTCAGAATGTTCTTCAGATCAATATCGAACAACTGTGGCCCGGTGACATGTTTGAGAACTTGAATTCCATTATTGGCTTGAAATAGCGTCAAGTAGCCGATCATGATCATTTCCAGCGAGTGATCTGTTCAGTTGGGGCAGAGTATATTCCACGTAAACACAGCCACACCTTTATGGAGCGATCACCAGCCTGCAGAGTTTCTTGTTGATAACCTGGGTCCATGGCTTCGTGGGGTTTGCGCCGCACTAGAACCCTGTCATCAGCTCTTACCAACTGAAATAAGGAGCCTTCTGACCAGGCCACAGTTTTCCAGTCGTCTAGTATCCAACCAATGTTGTCCCGAGCCCAGGAGAGGCGCTGCAGACGATGTCGTGCTGTTAGGAAAGGCATTCTAAATTTCGCCGCACTGTCGTAATGTATACGTTCGTCGTACGTCCCATATTGATTTCTGCGGTTATTTCGCGCACTGTCGCTTGTCTCTCAGCACTGGTAACTCTACGCAGACGCCGCTGGACTCGGTCGGCAAGTGAAGGCCATCGGCCACTGCGTCGTCCGTGGTGAGAGGCAATGCCTGAAATTTGGCGTTCCCGGCACGTTCTTGAAACTGTGGATCTCGGTATTTTGAATTCCCTAACGATTTCCGAATTGGAATGTTGCACCCTTCTAGCTCCAACTACCATTCCGCGTTCAAAGTCTGTTAATTCCCGTCGGAAACCTTTAACATGTACTCATCTGAGTACAAAAAACAGCTCCGGCAGTGCACTCGCATTTTGTCTACTTTGTCGACGCGATACTACCGCCATCTATACAGGGTGAAAAGTATTTAAACCGACAAACTCTGTGAGGTTGTAGGCAACATCAAAACAAATATTTTTCCCTAATGTCATTTTTTCCTATGAGGATTATTTAAACCGGTGGAGGCCGTATTACGCTCTTCAGTTGTAGGCAATTGCTGTCCACCAGTGTAGCAGTGCATTGTCTCTGTTTACTAATGGAGCGATACACCTGGAGTGAGTACACTGACATGGTTGGTGCGAACTACGTAGCTCACCACAACGGACGAGATGTACATCGGGTTTATCAACAACAATATCCTAATCGCCGTATCCCGCATCATACGACCTCTGCTGCTGTGTACCAACGTCTGCATGAGACCGGATCATTTAGCAGATTACCTGGACAGTTTGAGGAAGCTGTCTTGCAGCATGTGGAGCGGGATCTTTCAATCAGCACCTAACGTGGGGACGAATCAGACGAATGTAAGAACAGTTCTTCGAGAGCAATTGCTACATCCATTTCACTTACAGCGTGTCCACAACCTGGAACCAGTTGATTATCCACTCACAGCACAGTTTTGGCCGTGGTACCTGGAACAGTGTGAAATACATCCTGCATTTCCATCCTCTGCGTTGTTTACCGATGAAGCAACGTTCGGGCGGTATGGAGTCTTCAACATGCATAATTCGCATGTTTGGAGTGAGGATAATGTGTGGGTCGGTGTTGTTGGGGACTGTTTAATTGGGCCATATCAACTACGTAGACCAATAAATGGCAGGCACTATTACAATTTTCTCGCCAGAGCATTGCCAGAATTTCTGGAAGACGTCCCACTCCCTACAAGACAATGCATGTGGTTCCAACATGACGGGGCGCCAGCACACTTCAGTGGTCGTGTGCGTCGATTCGTGGACCGACGGTTCCCAGAAATGTGGATTGGCAGAGGTGGTCTTGTACCACGGCCTGCTCGATCCCCAGATATGTCCCCTCTGGACTTTTTTGTGTGGGGAGAGATGCACAACCTTGTTTACGCAACTCCTGTTGCACCAGAAGAGGATCTGGTTGCCCGGATAGTAGCAGCAGCAGGAACAATTCAGGATACTCCTGGGGTTTTTGCCCGTGTCACCCAGAACATGATCCGACGTTGTAACTTTTGTTTACGTGTCAATGGAGGCATTTTTGAAAATTTACTGTAAATGAAATTGTGTTGAGTTAATGTGTTGTCTCTTGGTCACAAAAAAGGGGAAAGTGTTTGTTGGTTTAATTAATTTTCCGCCAGAGAAATCTTCCTCTACCGGTTTAAATACTCCTCATAGGAAAAAATACCATTAGGGAAAAATATTTGTTTTGATGTCCCCTACAACCTCCCGGAGTTTGTCGGTTTAAATACTTTTCACCCTGTATATGTAGACATCGCTATTCCATGACTTTCGTTATGTCACTATCAATCGGTGACGAGACGTCGGTATAAGCCCGCTATTCGCCTAACTGGATGTGGAAAACAGCTTGGAAGGCACGTCCAGGGCGGCCTGCCAGCGAGCCCTAGCCGCTAAACCGCGAGGTGGATTACATCTGGGATCGGCTCTCCTCGCCAAATACCGGAAGCGGCGCGTTAAGTCCGCTCCGCTATTCGAGCTGCTTATGTGTACGTTTGATTGTTCTCGGTATTTTAGCGAAAGCTCGAATCGAACGTCGGTAGTCTGTGCAAAAGGAGCTACACGCTGCTCTCAGCAAAACAGTTAGCGCGGAGACCATCTGTGCAGTTAGGTGCCGTCGCGCCGGGGCCGTAATAAGGCGAGTGTTCCTGTACGACTGGGCCGTTGTAATGTGCGCCTGTTGTTGGCACTCGGCGTGCTTTACTGCCGCGCCGGTCATAACACTCCGCGATATGACGCGTGTGCGCCCTCGTCGAGTTCTTTACGCCGGCGCAGCAGCCGCGCGGCGCGGCGCGAAATTCGCGGAATGACATCAGTCGCGGCCTTTAATTGCCGCTCGGCTGCGAGGAGGCCGCGAAAGGCGCGCCTAGCCCTGGAGACGGCCGCCGTTAACGAGGTGGCGGCGGGCGCTGAGACCTGCGGCAGGAGAGGGCCAGCCGGCGCTGCGCTGCGGCTGTGAGGGTCCTGCGGAGTGCCGGCCTCGTGCTGTCCTCCTTTCGGTTAATCAACTACCGGCTTTGCTCGTTGTCGAGTAACATTTGCTGCTGCCACACACGATTCTCTCTATATATACTAAGATGGTATCTGTTCTTTCGGACATGTCCGAAAGAACAGATACCCGTGCCAAGTTCAACGTGCTGCTGAACGCTCTGGAACGATGCGACTTGTGCTTACGGTACGTGGGCCCCAACGTGGTATACGCGATCGCAACGCACTCCAGCGGCAGTTGAGGGATGTTTCTAGTTCGTAAATCACATTGTTTACTCAACGGGCGGGCGTAAAATTCCCACATTAGCTCTATTAAAACGCACATTTCCTCCATCGTCCACGAAAAGGAAAGTACCATGTCTAATCAGCAAGGACACAGGCTTATAAAAGTTCCATTACAAACAGTGCGGTACAAATTTGGAATACTTCTCCGCATAAGATAAACATTATTTCATCATTCCCACATTTTAGTAAAACCCCAAGGTCAGTCTTACTTGATCAGTGTTCCTACCCATTAGCAGAATCTTTGCAACATATGAATTACGAAGCGTAAAAGAAAAAGGAGCAAAATATCTTTATACAAGTAGCACAAGCTGTCCTGTAGATTAAGGCAATCGAACAAAGTCACCCCTCAAAATAAGGTGAACTTATATTTACATAACATCAAATATTATAGCATATACTTATATAAAACTAATAATAAAGTATCAGAACCCAATAAAAACGTGAATGTCAGGAAAAAAAATTGGAAGTGGCAAGATGCGAGCCTCCCCTGCATCAATAATCTCTACATTAGACAGTGACGCTAGTCATTACGCTACATCAATAACAGACTCCTAGTTATTTGTCATAGTATCTTGCATCCTGCAGAAAACCATAATCGTAGATATGTTACTAATTGAAATTTAATTGTAACAGATTGTCCCAAGCACAATGCGTTTTGGGTGGATCTTAGTGTGTCGCTGGCTTCAAATAGCCTATTCTCATAATACGCAAGTTACAATAATTCCTTTGCCACGAATATGATGTTTCTCATTATTTTATTGGAACGAATCACACAGTTAACAACGGGTTTTCCAGTGATTCTCAATTTGCTAGTGCTCAGAAACGGCATATATACATATAGGCTTGAAATGAACACCAATATGGCGCCGCACAACTCTGTGCTGAAGGGAGACGGCGTGCGTGTGACGTAGGTGGCGTTGTGCCATCTCGTTGATCAACGCTCAGACGCACGCTCAGAATATCTGACATACCAGATATTGCTCTGCACGTTCGGAAAGACTCCCGAACGTGCTATTCCACGCTATGACGTGAGAAACTCGGCACGCTCAACCCTCAACGTTCGGATGTACGGTCCGTGTGCCGACGGCTTTAGGCTCACCGGCCACTTGACCATCTTCTTCTTCTGTGCGAATGCACAAACAGTGCCCGAACTCTTACGGGAATCGGCAACGCGCCGCGAGTAATGAGGATAATGGGTGGGGGCACTACGAATGTAGTGCGGAGCAATACGTTGAGAATGTGGGTTTCGCCGGAGGCGTGCCAGAGATAAATCCCTGCAGTCGCGCTATCCTCTGTGTCCTCGGTGGCTCAGATAGATAGAGCGTCTGCCATGTAAGCAGGAGATCCCGGGTTCGAGTCCCGGTCGGGGCACACATTTTCATCTGTCCCCGTTGACGTTTGTCAACGCCTGTAAGCTCCTAAGGGTGTTCATTTCATTGTACGATTCTCTCTCATTCATTTCGGGAAATTGGTCCCACTGTCGAGTGCGTTATCGTTTATTACGACTTTCCGCGTGATGCTTTTCGATACTTACATTTTACAATAAGAGCGTCACAATAATTCAATAGCTCACACGCCGCAAAAACCACACATAAACGCATAATACACGAAAAACGCTCTTGGAATAGAGAATTATTTCGCGAACCACTTCGTGCGGGAAATAAATAAAAAAAATATCGTGACCGACAGCAGGAAAAGAAAGTTACTTCATAACAAACAAAATAATAATTTTTACAGCCGCAAGCACTCAAAAACCATTTGTACTGTATAACATTGAATTATATCTGTGTTGTTGTTGTCGGCGTAAGTCCAAAGACTGGTTTGGTGCCGGTGTCCATGCTACTCTATCCTGTCCAAGCCTCTTCATCTCCGAGTAACTACTGCAACGTATATCCTTTTCAATCTGCTTACTGTATTCATTTCTTGGTCCCCCCTCTACGATTTTTACTCCACACGCTTCCCTCCAGTACTAAATTGGTGATCCCTCGTTGCTTCAGAATGTGTTCTGCCAACCGATCCCTTCTTCTAGTCAGGATGTATCACAAATTTTTCTTCTCCTTAATTCTATTCAGTACCTCCGCGTTAGTTACTTGATCTACCCATCTAATCTTCAGCATTCTTCTGTAGTACCACATTTCTAAAACTTCTACTCTCTTCTTGTCCAAACTATTTATCGTCCATGTTTCACTTCCATACATGGCTACGCTCCATACAAACACTCTCAGAAAAGACATTCCTAGCACTTAAATCTATACTCGATGTTAACAGATTTCTGTTGTTCAGGAACGCTTTTCTTGCCATAGCCAGTCTGCATTTTATATCCCATCTGCTTCGGCCATCATCAGTTATTTTGCTTCCCAAATAGCAAAACTCACTCATTACTTTAAGTGTCTCATTTTCTAATCTAATTCCCTCAGCGTCACCTGATTTGATTTGACTACATTCCCTTATCCTTGTTTTGCTTCTGTTGATGTTCATATGATATCCTCGTTTCAAGATGCTGTCTATTCCATTCAACTCGTCTTCAAAGTACTTCGCTGTCTCTGACAGAATTACAGTGCCATCGTCAAACCTGAAAGTTTTTATTTCTTCTCCCTGGACTGTAACTCGTACTCCATTTTTTCTTTTGTTTCCTTTATTGCTTGTTCAATTACATATTGAGTAACATCGGGCATAGGCTGCAACCCTGTCTCACTCCCTTCTCAAACATTGCTTCCCTCCTTTAGAATTTGAAAGGGAGTATTCCAGTCAACATTGTCAAAAATTGAGCTTTCTCTAAGTCTACAAATGCTATAAACGTTGGTTTGCCTTTCCTTAACCTATCTTCTATGAGAAATCGTAGGGTCAGTATTGCGTCGCCCGTTCCTACGTCTCTCTGGAATCCAAAATGATTTTCCCTGAGGTCCGCTTCAACCCAGTAAACGATTCGTGTCAGTACTTTGCAGCCGTTACTTATTAAACTGATTGTACAGTAATTTTCTCGCCTGTCAGCACCTGATTTTTTTTTGGAATTGGAATTATTATATTATTCTTGAAGAATGAGAATATTTCGCCTGTATCATACATCCTGCTCGTCAGTTGGAACAGTTTTCTTTATGACTGGCTCTCCCAAGGCTACCAGCCGCTCTAACGAAATGTTGTCTACTGCCAGGGTCTTGTTTCGACTTAAATCTTTTCAGTGCTTTGTCGACTTTCCACAATTACAGCCCATTACTTTGGCATCTAAAACGCGTCATGAATCGTACTTATCATTACAATACATTCGTGTCCGGGCTGACTCTGAACTCTCGTGACAGAATTTCGGAGGTTTCTCTGGGCTAATTTCACGATATTTTCAGATTTCATTATCATGGTCCTGAATTTACAATCGTTTAACAATAGATAACCGAAAGCAGAAATCCAGATTAGAAAACTTTAAAATTAGTTGTAAAGTGTTGTACCGGACGAAACGACTCTCATCGGTACAACAGTGGGTTCTTCGGTTTGCTCCAGGAGGCGGCCGAGTTGATACTACGAGTATAACACATATTATAATAGTTCACTTTATTAGAGAATATATAAGATGGACTACTTAATTTTGTTCGGTCCATGTGGTGTTCTGAGAAACCACACAAGAAGATACGGCAAGTTGAAAAAGAGATTGTGAGGGAGAAGTGGTAAATACGTGTGTACTATAAACCTCTTCCCTCAAAAACATCTCTCTTCTTCATACCTCCTCTTTGCTACCACAGATGACGTGTCACTGATCTTATTTGTTCTAAGACTGAAGTATATGCGAGGTGCCTATTTGCTTCCAAAAAAAAAAAATGGTTCAAATGGCTCTGAGCCCTATGGGACTCAACTGCTGAGGTCATTAGTCCCCTAGAACTTAGAACTAGTTAAACCTAACTAACCTAAGGACATCACAAACATCCATGCCCGGGGCAGGATTCGAACCTGCGACCGTAGCGGTCTTGCGGTTCCAGACTGCAGCGCCTTTAACCGCACGGCCACTTCGGCCGGCTTATTTGCTTCCAATAAATGTTCACCAACCTGCAGTCTTCTATAGTTGTCGTCTCCTGTGCAGAAAACAGCTCGTAGGTCGTGAATCCGTAATCTTGAGGCTGTAAGAAAGTCTTAACGAGGAACTGTTATTTTAGAAATAATTAAATTTCCAATCAGTTTGTTTATACGGAATGCCACTCACTTTTTATTAGCAGAACACGACAAACTGCACAATTATATTCCACTTTAGAGTCACAAATGATTTCTATTTTTCAACAAATTAATGAACTGCACATTTCCGTAATTAGTATCACACTATTCTCAAGTATCTATCCAAAGAAACATACATTGCGAATAAAATCTTAACTAACACCAACCGCCGCAGACAACCTGTATGTCCTCCGGCACTGCCGAACCAGCTGTGATCTTACAGCCGAACTTCGTCTGCCTTTTCGTTTCGCAGTTGTTTATTATTCTGCTGGTTACTAATACTTGTGAAATAATGGAATGATAACACACTATTGAGATATGCTTTAAATGTGAAATGTAAGTATATGCGCTGTGTAGTTTGTCTGATATTAATAACAGGAGATTGTCACTTTGGTGCGCAACTTCCGAATGCAGCAGCCAGTTGCGGAGAAGAACCACAATTTAGGCGGTCTGTCTTACGATACCCGTACGTAACAAACCATCTGTCATCGGTACCTCACACCGCACCACATTACATCATCGTGCCGCTGCTGCCTTCTCAACTGCTCTAAGAAGAGCTTCTTGTACCTGAAAATGATGCCTACAGAGCCAAAGATATTACAGAGAGTTTACGGCAGCTAGTTGCAGAAGTACCGCGAATGTCCGTTCGCAGCAGGAACATCGCTGCGCGCAAAGCAGTCATCGCTGCCCGCGAGAATCACGCCCCCTAAAGCGGCAGCGCCAACAGGAAGAGAGACGCGGCGGCGCGCTTAAGTAACACTGCACGAACTAGAAGTCGTCAGTTGCAAGTTGTAAGTCAGTCCGAGTGTCGCTAGGGAGTTCCAGTAGAACGTTCGTCGTGTCTTCCAAGTTTTCGAGTCAGTGGCCTATAGACAGACATTGGTTAGTCTTCAGTAGAAATAGAACATTCAATAGAATTATGTGTGGACAGAGACCTCACGCCTAGAGAGTTACCTGAGTACTGTTAGTTTGGAACTGTTCTTCGAATAGTGTATCAAGACACAAGATTAGTTTTCTTCCGACTTTAGTTCAGATTCTTGTGTTCGTGAAACTGTAGTCAACACAGGACAGGTAGGTTAAACCTGCACTCTACAATTGCTGTAACCAACTTTACCAAAGTTGAGTAACATATTTTACTATCCACTGTTCTGTGCTACTTTCATTGTGTGTGTGTGTGTGTGTGTGTTTGTGTGTGTGTGTGTGTGTGTGTGTGTGTGTGTGTGCGTGTGTGCTGCTCTAGAACCCACAAAGCCGTCCTACCAGGACACCTTATTTAGTATTTTTCAAAGTAGACGCCCGCAGCTCACAATAGTCCATTTCGATAGAAATGTCTTCAGTATTTACAACTGTCTCTGGACATTAACGTCTCACTTGATACAGACAAAAGTGTCTCACTCGAGAGTACATTTAACAATAACTTGCACGTAGGCCTCTGCCTGGTGCACTGATGAAGCAGCTGGCCTTCTACAAGGCGATGCTGTCGTCTTACAAGGGGAGGACCACGACGCTAGGATCACAGATTTACTTCTGACGTTGTACACCTTTAGTAGGCCATTAAAACAACATAACTGGCAAGTAGTAAGGTGCCCTACTCGGGCAATTCCGAGAAAATCGCAAGAGAAGTTTTGCGCTTATATTATGTACGTTATGTGTCTGGGCATAGGTGCCGGACGTTAGAGTACATGGTGATCAAATGATTAGCGTTCGAGCTTTCTAAGACGAACGTGTATGGTGCGACAGTTCGACTCCAGCCCAAACTTAATTTTTAATCAATTTTTTCATCACTGGTGATATTGATTTTCAAAATGTCAACAAGATGCTTTCCCTTATAAACTCTGAACATTCTGTGTAATTGCGGGAAAACTGCATTCCTTCGGTGTAGCAGATGCCGTTTCAATTTAGGTTTTGCACGTTTGTAGGACACCATCCTGCAACGTGTGTGGAACCGCGTGACCGCTACGGTCGCTGGTTCGAATCCTGCCTCGGGCATGGATGTGTGTGATGTCCTTGGGTTAGTTAGGTTTAAGTAGTTCTAAGTTCTAGGGGACTGATGACCACAGATGTTAAGTCCCATAGTGCTCAGAGCCATTTGAACCATTTGCAACGTGTGATGTCGAGAGCACATCCGACAATTAATTTGTACATTACTCGTGTGATCTGGCACATTGTGACTTACAATACCACTGATTGCGAATAACGTCATTACCATCATTGTTTATCGAGGTTTGAGTTGGGCTTTCCAAGCCTGTCCTGAAAATTTAATTACAAATAGCAAATAGTCATGTAACTTACGAAATTCACTATAACTTGTTGAAAATGCACATGGGATTTCCTTTTTCATTATATTACCTCTCAGGTGTCATGTAAATTAAATAATGCAACCAGTGATGGAAAAAAATATAGATTCGAACCGTCGTCTCGTTCACGACCCTCTTTCAAAGCTCGAACGCACTGTGCAACTTCAATCTTTTACTTTGAGAAAAAATGTTAAATTTCTATGGCTACATTCAGGTATTTACGGTAAATATTTCATCTCCCTGGATTCTTTTCCTAGGTTGCTGCTACAAACAGCTTTATCTGAAGCTACACGTTTCGATTTTCCACCATCATTACGCTTCTTATAGTCAGTACATTTGTTGTTCTATACACCTTGACATTTCTCCAAAGTCTTTTTTCTTTTTTTTCGAATAGGACCTTTTGTCCTGTTTGGCGTTTTTATTAGGAACAAGCGTCTTTCAATCGTGATATAGCACTTCACTTCTTATTGAAAGGCACAGTGATTAATCCATAAGACACCAATATTGTAAATGTAAAAGTAACTCTGTCTGCCTGTCACCTTTTCATGACACAACCACTGAATCGTATTTGATGATGTTCGCTATGGGGATAGTTTCAACCGGAAGTAAGAAAATAGGCTACTTAACCAAATTAAATTGGTAGGCAGAGGTGATAATAGTGAATCAAGACAGAAAAATCTTTGTTGGCAATAAGAGCTACGTCAAAATTGTACAAAACTGTAGATCTCAAAAAGATCTACACAAAAATCCATGAGAGCATATGCTTACCTTCTACGGTTCATCCATAATAATTTTTGTCTTTTGATTGGAACTGTATAATCCCCCCCCCCCCCTCCTTCCTATTTCTATCTATTATCCATATTAAACAATGTCCAGTTCAAGTAATTAATAAGCAAAGTTTTTATGAAGATTTGAGAGGAGTGAACATTTTAGTATATCATATTTTGATTTTTCACATTAACAAAGCTGAAGTTACATTCTTCGCACCCATTATACAAAAATACGTCCGATCACATCAGAGGCAAGCTTACGACTCTCACACTCTGTGGAAATAACAATATTCTAAAGGGTTTACAATTTTTCTTAGCAAATGAATCCCTACGAGATCTCGTTACATTATTAATTTCGATTATTATCTCATAAATGAATCCAGAAATAAACATAGTAAACAGTACAGAATTGCTTAATTAATAATATAAATTTTAAGTGTGCAAATAATTCGTAATTTCAAATGTTTCGATTATAACATCGAAAGTAAAATATTCTAAAAAGTAATTCCTTTTCTTAAAATTTAGTTTGAAATACAACATACTGTGTATAAAATTATATGAAAGTGTTCAGAAAGGCAACTGTGATAATATGGACCTGTCCAAAATTCGAAAAATAATACTGGTATCGACAACTACTGATGAGGAACGGTACATGTACATCTACATATATACTCCGCTGGCCACCAAGCGGTGTGTGGTGGAGGGCACAATTCGCGCCAAGTCAAACCCCCCTTTCCCCCACCCCTCTGTTCCACTCGCGAATCCGCGAGGGAAAAAAACCAACTGAACGCCTCAGTACGAGCTCTAATTTCCCTTATCTTTGAATGGTGATCATTGCGCGATTTGAAAGTTGGTGGTAATAATATATGCTCTACGTCCTCGGCGAAGATCGGATTTCGGAATTAAGTGAGCAGTTTCTGTTTAACGCGTGGCCTATCTGCAAGTGTATCCCACTTCAAACTTTCTATGAGATTTGTAACGCCCTCGCGACGGCTAAATGCACCAGTCACTAATCTTGCCGCTCTTCTTTGGACCTTCTCAATCTCTTGAATCAAACCCAGCTGGTAAGGGTACCATACAGACGAACAGTACTCTTAAGACTGGACGAACTAACGTATTGCAAGCAATTTCCTTTGTTGAAAGACTGCATCGTTCAGGATTCTCCCAATAAACCGCAATCTAGAGTTGCCCCTTACTTGTGTAATCTGATCGTTCCATTTGAGATTATTTCGAATAGTCACACCCAGATACTTGGCGGATGTTACCGCTTCCAAAGACTCGGCATTTATTTTGTACTCGTACATTAATGGGGATTTTCGCCTAGTTATACGCAGTATGTTACACTTACTAATATTGAGAGATAACTGCCAGTCATTACACCACGCATTTATTTTCTGCAAATCCTCGTTGATTTGTTCACAACTTTCGTGTGATACTACTTTCCTGTAGACTACAGCATCATCGGCAAACAGTCTAATGCCGCTGTCAATACCATCAACCAGATCGTTTATGTAAATCGTAAAAAGCAGCGGACCTATTACGCTGCCCTGGGACACACCTGAAGTTACTCTTGTTTCTGTCGGAGTCTCCCCATTCAGGACGACATACTGCTCTCTGTCTGTTAGAAAAGTTTCTATCCAACTGCATATGTCACCGGATAGACCGTAAGCGCGCACTTTTTGGAGCAAGCGACAGTGCGGAACTGAGTCGAACGCCTTTCGAAAGTCGAGAAATATGGGATCAACCTGGGAGCCGGTATCTAGAGCCTGTTGTATATAATGCACAAAGAGGGCCAGCTGTGTCTCGCATGACCGCTGTTTCCTAAAACCGTTCTGGTTCCTGCAGATGAGCTCACAGTCTAGAAAGGTCATTATGTCTGAACACAAAATATGTTCCATGATTCTGCAACAAATCGATGTCAGCGAAATTGGCCGGTAATTATGTGCATCCGAATTTCTACCCTTTTTATAGATTGCTATGACGTGGGCCTTCTTCCAGTCCCGTGGAACTTTCCACTGTTCCAATGATCTCTGGTAGATGAGGGATAAGAATGTTTTTGGAAGCTAGGTTTAGAATTTCAGCCTTCTGTTTGTCATCATCCGTTACATTACCCGTACTGCCAGCAAGAGAAGGTATTGAATTATTTGTAGCGTTCATAGATGCGGTAATGCTAGAGGAGGATGTCTCGTTACAACTGGTGCAGTGAATCCGAAAGACATCGCAAACATGATGACTGTAGGTGAACCATAAAAGAAACATACGTCCTCGCGGAATTTTTTGTAGAGATTTTTGAGAGATATATTACAATATGACATCAAATTATGTACCACATATTGATTAGGCAGTCTGTTGCTGCAGGCAAACTCGTTACTTTATATACTAATTTACAATTGACTACAATGACCTCTAATGGCCGGCACCATCGCACAGGTACCTCAGTTAGATAATAGACGCGTAAAACTTGTCTAGAGATTTTCTTGGAATTGTCAGAGTAGTGGACCTTAGTACGTGCAATTGCTTTGTTTTATGGCCCACTAAAGATGAACAAAGTTTGAAGTAAATCCGTGATGCCAGTGTTAAGGCCGGACTGGGCTGGGCCGTCCCGTGCTCTGCGATAAGAAGAGAGCGGCGCGGCGTAGCGAAACGTTTCTGGGCGTGGCTGCACCGGTCTCTCTGATTGGTCGATGCGGCCTGCAGCGACTGTCTTTTCTTGTGGTTGCGTTGCGGGGTACCAACCTTGCAGTGGCACTTCACTCTTCGGACGGCACCACATAAAGAATTTTCAGAAAACACCAAAAACATCTTCTGAACGCTGTGGTAAGCAAAGAGGAATACAAAAATAGCGATTACGTAGTAACAAGAAGAATGAAAAAGTTTATTTAAATGAACTAAGGGTCAAATGTTTCGTGAAATGGTTTGTCTAAAAGTAAGAAATGAAATGGATTAGAGAAACATTTGACGTGTCTTTGAATGATTCGCGAAATCATGTACGGAGAATGACGTACCAAGTGAGAAATTTGGAGTTCGGTGTTTAACTTGGAATTTGAAAGATTACTTGATATGTCCGCGGTCGATTATTTAGGCGGTTAACTGTGCTGTTTTGTGGCCTTGAGATGGTAGTGCTGTGCATGATTTTGAGCACGATTCAAACGCGCTCCAGGTGTTTGTTTAAAAATAAGGAATGAAACACATTAAGCAAACTGTTTCACAAAACATTCTGACGTATTTCTTTCAAAATTTGTTTTGGTGTTTTGTGCAGAAGCCATGAAATATCAGACCAACTTAACTTTTTATGCACAAAATAGCTAGGCCTTGAAGGAATGAACTCACTTCATTTACACAAGCTGTTTCTGAAATTTTCAATTTTTTCTCAAATGACTTCATAAATATTCTTAATGACTCTGACCATTTGAGTCTTTTTTTGGGAGGTAAACCTCACGCTGGTCAGTTTGATTCCACGTCTGTCCATTTGCCACTCTTTGTTTGGCTGTGAAAATAAACTGCAGAATGTTCCTAAATAATAAGAAACACACCAGCATTTTTCTAATTGTTGATGGAATGTTCTTGTCCCACCAAAAAGATGTGAAATTAAGACATTATAATACAGTTATAAAACCACAAGTCCCCTAGGATTCGGAAACACTACTTATATTTGGATTCGAAAGACATTAGAAGGTTTGGGATCTAAATAAAAAGTATTATTACAGAATTAATTAATACAAAGATCAATTAATAACAACATTTTGCTGTATTTCTGTTATCTTCTGCCAACGCCTCTATTCAGGTTATCCTCCTTGCGTACGCTCCGGTGCTCCGTTATTTCGCTAATGTGGTTATTCCAGGAACGTCGCGATCTGCTACATTTACATCTTCCAGATGATTTTCATTCAAAACTTTTCTTTAAGCACTGATGATGAGCTGCGATTCTCAACAAATATCAATGTCAAATTTAATGGTTTCCTGTCAGTTCTATCACTGTTTCATTTTCCTTCATTCTGACTCCTCCTTGTTCATTAGTTTCTTCTCGATTCTTGATATTCTGGCTCTGTTTCGTAAATCACACATTTACACAGCTATTAGTCTTCTTTCGTTGTCAGAATTGAAAATCCCTGGTTCTGAGCCATCACATGGGACAGATTCAACAGTTAGCCTACCCGCTCTTTTCTTTTCGTCAGAAATGTTCTTATCCCACCAAAAAGAATTCATAGACCATGTTACTCTTCATCTTTGTTTAAGAAAGAAGAGACTTGGGAAAAATATTACGTCCGATCAAGAACAAATGTATAGACTGGATTATGAGATCAGATAAGGAAATGTACGCCTTCTGCCTTAAAATAACAGATGAGATCAGGAAAAGACATGTTACACTCTATGGAGATCTAGAGGGAATAAAAGAAAACAGATTAACAAAGAAGATACACACATTCTTTCACATCAGGATAACAGACATGAAAATGGGGAGGAAGGGGAGGCAAGGTAGAAAAAGACTTAGAATAATGCAGATTGAACAGGAGAATTTATTCAGCAGAGACGAATTCAGTCTAGAAGTCAAGAAATTAAAAGGATTTGAGAAAGACAAAACAGAAAAACGACCAGAGTCAAATGGTCAGATAAGAGGGAAAGAACTCATTCTGACAAACTGAAAAACTTTGGAGAAGGATGAAGTGAAAGAGAAATAAATAGTTACCCTGAGGTGTCCTCGGCAACGGCCTTGCCGCAGTGGTTACACCAGTTCCCGTGAGAGCACCGAAGTTAAGCGCTGTCGGGCGTCGTCGGCACTTGGATGGGTGATCATCCAGGCCACCATGCGCTGTTGCCATTTATCGGGGTGCACTCAGCCTCGTGATGCCAGTTGAGGAGCTACCCGACCGATTAGTAGCGACTTCGGTCAAGAATACCATCATAACGACCGGGAGAGTGGTGTGTTGACCCCACGCCCCTCCTATCCCCATCCTCCTCGGAGGATGACACGGCGGTCGGATGGTCCCGGTAGGCCACGCGCGGCCTGAAGACGGAGTGTCTGAGGTGTCCTTGGTTGCACTGAAACAAAATAATATACACGTGTCTAATGACTGAACGTTTGCGTCCCTCACATATGTCCCGACTTTTTAAGTTCCCTTACCGATACCCGAGTCCCGATTTCCTGCAAACAGGACGTGGCTACAACGTGCGGGCCCCTAGCGGCTGCAGCTTACACAGCCAGCATGTAAACACGGCCCTGCCCTCATACGTTATGTACAGATTTCAGAGGATTTGAAACATCGTGCACTCCTTTTATAGCGATGAACGCGTTCTGAAAGATCTCCGGTTTTCCTTCACGTTGAGCTCGCGCAACTGGAGCAGCGACCTGGACCGCGCACGGGAATACGGCGTACCCCTCCCCTACTCGGCGGCCTCCCAGCTGTTTCTCGGAGTGTGGACTGCCTTGGCGCAGCCGTACACCTCCAGGAGAGCCAGTTAGCCTCACTTGACGCACCGCTTTCCGCAACGTTATTTATCACTGCTGCTAGCTACCAGAGCTCGAAGTGAATTTATTAATAGCCGGCAGGAGTGGCCGAGCGGTTCTAGTCGCTACAGTCCGGAACCGCGCGACTGCTACAGTCGCAGGTTCGAATCCTGCCTCGGGCATGGATGTGTGTGATGTCCTTAGGTTAGTTAGGTTTAAGTAGTTCGAAGTTCTAGGGGACTCATGACCTCAGGAGTTGAGTCCCGTAGTGCTCAGAGCCATTTGAACCATTTTTGAATTTATTAATAATAAAAAAAACCGGGTGTATACGTGGATAAGGAAAAAAAATTCCCGGATTTCCCGGTTAAAAATACGCTTTCTCCCGGGTGACAATACACATTTTCCGTGTTAAGTGGCAGTATACTTTTCCTCGGAACTGTAAAACTTATCAATTCATAGAGCTAACGCGCTTTTGTAAACCAGTCGTAGTTCATGTCACGTGATCTCACCAGCCGATACAGCTGATATTCAAACCAAAGGACACGTCATGTCGTCAGTCAATAGCATTATCACTGTTAAGTAGCGCGTACACTCAAACAGGAAAAGTTAATGGTTTAAATTAATATACATACTGTTGCTACAAGAAAAGCAAAGCTTTCACATACAATATTGGTATCAACGATTAATAAGCTGCAAGAGAAGCTTAACTTTCACGTATAACGTTGATCTTCTTTGCACGTGTTACACTTTAAGGTACATCACACAAATGTGCAAGTAAAATTTTTAATAACGACACAAATGTATGATCTTCTGGGCTCGAAATTTTTCTAAATGGTCATCCTCAAAGAGTTGATTTTTAAATGAGAGTCAAACGCTCTGTGATTAAAGAAATTCATCGCACATAGTTCATCTTGGGTAAAAGGAAATTTACTTTGAAAGTAAAGCTTTTCAGTCAATCATTCACAATATTTTCCCACGACCTGTTAGAAAGAGGTTCGTTTCAGCAGTTGCCAAAGAGCGCCAGGTAACAGGCGTCACACCGCTTGCGCAGCTACGATGACGCAAGAAGCCCGTATGTTAGTACGTGTAAAATATTAAAAGATATTACGTTACGTCATAAAAGAAACAAGACATCAGAGGATATTCCAAGAGCATCGGAATTCCGTGAACCATCATAATGTGCATAATTCGGTTTGAAGTGCACATTCGCACGTCCAGATTCGGTTGTAAATTTTCTTGGAATACCAGTACTGTATTATTTCATTTTTGGTTCTTTATTATGGCATAATGCCATACTTGCAAGAAGACGAAAACATGCTCTTTTGAAATGCAGAGAATAGTGTAGAATTAAGCATTTCGTTACAAATAAATTGACAGCCTCCGCGGGAAAGTTTAATAAAAACCACATTTCTTTTGCAAACAGGCAAAAATAACTTCATTGTTCTGCAAGGCGATTAATGCTTGACTGAAATTGCCGCCCGGGGCAGATACCCCGATTCGCTCCTAGTGAATATGGCAGCTTGCGCGCGACAGTAAAATTTTCCCGAATAGCGTTTTGCTGCTACTGCTTATATAGCTAACAGACACACTTTAGAAGCCAGAAGCG
Source organism: Schistocerca americana (assembly GCF_021461395.2). Lineage (NCBI taxonomy): Eukaryota > Metazoa > Arthropoda > Insecta > Orthoptera > Acrididae > Schistocerca > Schistocerca americana. Next base: position 553,018,248 of record NC_060125.1, read on the forward strand.
GGAGAAGGCACACACACGCGATGCACCTGCGCATGCGCATGGGCCCGCACGCAACTGCTCACACGAATCTAATGTAAACAGTTGCGACGTCACGCTCATCGGAGGCAATTTGTTGTTATGAAGCATTGCATAGTGTTCCCAAAGCCTCTGACACATTTTGCTGCTGGCAGATGCTTGTACGAGCACTGTGTTTTGTTGCTGTACATGGCACATTTCCTTTGCAACTTAAGTTTTATTTTAGTTTTTTTTCTCTCGTTCATGTTTTATTGCTGAAGTATTATTCTGCAGTAGCGGGATACAGTAATATCCTTTGTTTGAATATTTCTTACCAGTCAAAATGACAAATTTAACGGAAAACTAAAACAAAAAAAAATCCCGTAATTCTAAAAAATTCCCTGGTTTTTCCCGGTTTTCTCCCGGATGAAAAAATTCCCGGGTTTTTCCTGGGTCTCCCGGTTGTCCCGGGTCGTATACACCCTGAAAAAGCACCACCCAACCCAACGAACATACGTCTCGCAGTAACGTATTGATTTTAAAAAATCCATGCCCCTTCTTGGAAAACTGCTGCAGTGTATTAAGAAAAGTTATTAAAAAGTCAGAAGTGCGTGCATTACGTCTGAGATTAGCACATCTCATTATAAAATTAAAACAGTTTCGAATATTGTTAAAAGGGAAACAGGGCAACGGGGAGCACGGGAAGACTGTATTTCTATCAAACTCAATAAAAAGTTTGTTAACAACAAGTCAGAAGTAGAAAACATTTTTAATAATCATTTTTAAGTGTTGTAGAGAAACTAGGATCCAGCTACTCATTAGAAAAGGCAAAAAAGAAGTATATGGAAGAGGCAGTACCTATGCAGTTTTATAAAATTGAAATTCAATCCACCTCTCCTACTGAAATTAGAAAAATAATAAATTCACTCGAAAGTAAAAGCTCGCGTGGAATTGATGGCATTAAAAGCTTGTTCCCAACAGATAAGTGGAATCCTCAATCAAATATGTAGTAGCTCACTGAAATAGGGCATCTTTCCAAGAGACGGAAATACGCTACAGTTAAACCACTGCATAAAAAAGGGCACAGGCTTGATGCTAACAACTACCACCCAATCTCACTTCTGATACCTTTATCCAAAAATCGTGAAAAAGTAATGTAGTCAAGAGTGGCATCACATATTTTTAAAAACGAAGTACTAACAAAATGTCAGTTTCGTTTCCAGAAAGGCTTTTCAACAGAAAATGCTATACTCGCTTTCACTGATCAAATATTAAATGCATTGAATAACCGAAGATCACCCATTGGGATATTTTGTGATGTCTCAAAGGCTTTTGATTGTGTGAATCATGAAATTCTTGTAGATAAGCTTAAGTATTGTAGTATGAGAGGGACAGTGCACAAATGGTTTAATTAATACTGTACTAGTAGAATGCAATTGGTTAAAATTAACAGTACAGAGTTGCAAAACTCGGCAGAGTCCTCTGTGTATGGAGGTATCAAGAATAGTGTCCCACAGGGTTCAGTCTTGGGTCCCCTACTGTTCTTGATATATATTAGTGACTTGCCACTCTACATTCATGAAGATGGAAGCTAGTTCTTTTTTGCTGATGATACAAGTGTGGTAATCGCATCCAACAAACAAGAATCGGCTGAGGAAATTATACACTCCTGGAAATGGAAAAAAGAACACATTGACACCGGTGTGTCAGACCCACCATACTTGCTCCGGACACTGCGAGAGGGCTGTACAAGCAATGATCACACGCACGGCACAGCGGACACACCAGGAACCGTGGTGTTGGCCGTCGAATGGCGCTAGCTGCGCACCATTTGTGCACCGCCGCCGTCAGTGTCAGCCAGTTTGCCGTGGCATACGGAGCTCCATCGCAGTCTTTAACACTGGTAGCATGCCGCGACAGCGTGGACGTGAACCGTATTTGCAGTTGACAGACTTTGAGCGAGGGCGTATAGTGGGCATGCGGGAGGCCGGGTGGACGTACCGCCGAATTGCTCAACACGTGGGGCGTGAGGTCTCCACAGTACATCGATGTTGTCGCCAGTGGTCGGCGGAAGGTGCACGTCCCCGTCGACCTGGGACCGGACCGCAGCGACGCACGGATGCACGCCAAGACCGTAGGATCCTACGCAGTGCCGTAGGGGACCGCACCGCCACTTCCCAGCAAATTAGGGACACTGTTGCTCCTGGGGTATCGGCGAGGACCATTCGCAACCGTCTCCATGAAGCTGGGCTACGGTCCCGCACACCGTTAGGCCGTCTTCCGCTCACGCCCCAACATCGTGCAGCCCGCCTCCAGTGGTGTCGCGACAGGCGTGAATGGAGGGACGAATGGATACGTGTCGTCTTCAGCGATGAGAGTCGCTTCTGCCTTGGTGCCAATGATGGTCGTATGCGTGTTTGGCGCTGTGCAGGTGAGCGCCACAATCAGGACTGCATACGACCGAGGCACACAGGGCCAACACCCGGCATCATGGTGTGGGGAGCGATCTCCTACACTGGCCGTACACCACTGGTGATCGTCGAGGGGACACTGAATAGTGCACGGTACATCCAAACCGTCATCGAACCCATCGTTCTACCATTCCTAGACCGGCAAGGGAACTTGCTGTTCCAACAGGACAATGCACGTCCGCATGTATCCCGTGCCACCCAACGTGCTCTAGAAGGTGTAAGTCAACTACCCTGGCCAGCAAGATCTCCGGATCTGTCCCCCATTGAGCATGTTTGGGACTGGATGAAGCGTCGTCTCACGCGGTCTGCACGTCCAGCACGAACGCTGGTCCAACTGAGGCGCCAGGTGGAAATGGCATGGCAAGCCGTTCCACAGGACTACATCCAGCATCTCTACGATCGTCTCCATGGGAGAATAGCAGCCTGCATTGCTGCGAAAGGTGGATATACACTGTACTAGTGCCGACATTGTGCATGCTCTGTTGCCTGTGTCTATGTGCCTGTGGTTCTGTCAGTGTGATCATGTGATGTATCTGACCCCAGGAATGTGTCAATAAAGTTTCCCCTTCCTGGGACAATGAATTCACGGTGTTCTTATTTCAATTTCCAGGAGTGTAAATACTGTCTTTCAGAAAATTATGTGGTTCTCTGCAAATGGACTCACTAAATTTTGAGAAAATATGCTGCATACAATTCTGTACAATAAATGACATAACACTATTGATAAATGTAAACTATGAACAGAAGTCTGTTGCTAAGGCAGAATATTCAGAATTTCTGTGTGTGTGTGTGTGTGTGTGTGTGTGTGTGTGTGTGTGTGTGTGTGCGCGCGCGCGCATTGATGAGAAATTGAATTGGAAGAAACACATCAATGATCCGCTGAAACAGTTTGGTTCAGCTTGTGACGGTACAAACCCCCGTTACTAGATGGATATTTCTAGTATGCAAGGATTGCTTTGTGGAGAGCGAGCGCGCGACACGGCGCGCCTTTCGCTGAAGCGCGTGGCGCGCCCGCGCGGTATTTGCCACTTGTCGGCGGGATGGTCTCCGCTGCCGGGCGGCCACGTGGCCCGCAGCTTGCGGCATTGTTTGGTTTTTCGCGCATTACGCGAAAACTATGTAACTTACGGTGAAGAGCGATGCGGCAGTGGATTATGGTCAGCAATATACACCTTCTGAAAGACCGATCTTTATTTTAAGTCACGAGACGCAAAAATTATAGTAACTTGAAAAATGTTTAATATCACGAATACTGAAAGATTAATAAAAATAGTAAATAACAACTTACATGGGTGAGCGAGCGCTCATTAAAAACGTCTCGTCATAGCAGATTGAGTGCCGTAGTCATATGTTAAGATTCATAAATAATTAAGCTCGTAAAGAGCAATAAACAGAGTTTCATGGGAAATTGTTTATAAAATTAAATAGAAAATTCATGACATAAAGAACGGCACTATATAATATTTTGGGTGGCATCACACGTATTTTAAACTAGTTAAGTTATACTGTACACTTAACTAGCAATAGTTTTCATTGTTCGCAAATTATTATTAACATTTATCGCCCATAGTTAATTAATTAATATAGATATGAAGATTTTGAACAGGGCAATGTGTAGATCGCTATAGGTTACGTCTAAAAACAGTGCTATATTCAGTCCTATGTTAAAACTTTGCAGCACAGATGTAAACAAACAAATTTGCGCTAAGTGGCGAAATTTTGCAAAATAACTAAAACTTTATTTACGGGCGATAGAATAATCCTAGAAATTAATGTATGATAGGAGATGAGATGTACTTTTTAGCGCCGTTCCGATGGTGTACTTATTTCTGTTGAGGGAAGTATGTGTCAAAATTTGTAATCTTAACTGGTGAGATTGGTACTTGCATAGTCAATGGGGGGGGGGGGGGGGGTGTAAGACATCCGAGCCTATATAAGCGAGCGGCCATCTTGGCCAGGGGTGAGTCGTTGGGCAGTCGTTGGTTAGTCGTTGGCGGAGTTGGCCGGTGGGTGGCGACCGAGCCCCACTTGTGGGTGGCCAATGTGGTCGTTTCAGTAAGAATTTTTCGCGCCGATCTATTTCGACAAAGAGTATTGTTTAATAGTGCAAGTGTGCCAGCATATATTTGGTGAACTGGAAGTGCTACGATTATTTATGTGACTACGAATTACGAGGCATACATCGGCGTAAGTGAACATGTGGCGATCTGTGATTTCGCGCCAAAACTGTTAGAACAAAGAGAACAGTGGGACTTGTGGTTCTGTTCGAACTGAGTAATTTTGTATTATAGCAGCCTACATTACTGCTATTGGGGGCTCGGAGTCAAATTATTATTAAAGTAAAACTGTAAACCGTCTCACCAGTGCTAATTTCATTGTGGGAAAGAAAAGAACGACGCCAATAAATAGTGATGATAAAAAACTTAATTGAACTGTGTCGTGAAAAATAATTTTGCTATAATAATCGCCTAATTTTGTTCCTTAGCATAAACTGTATTCATGTCATAGTGAATATTACGGTAATTCAAAATTAATGCGCGGGTGTTGAACAGTGTACTAATGCACCATGTGTGGAAATCATTCCCTGAGACTTATGTGAGAGGCAAAATTTGCACTAACATTTTTAACGAACATTTGTATATGCACATTCGTGTGAACACTTCAACCGCACATATTTTCCGCCCCGTTGCAAGCTACTTGTGGCATTAGGGTTATTGCAAGTTTTGGTGATCAAGATATCAGTAAATTAGTCTACTATGCCTATTTTCATTCACTGCATTCATATGGCATTATGTTTTGGGGTAATTCATCATTAAGAGAAAAAGTATTCAATGCACAAAAAGAGTATAATCAGAATAATAGACGGAGCACTCTCAAGATCATCTTGCAGTAATTTACTTAAGGAACTCGGGATATTCACAGTACCTTCGCAATACATATATTCACTTATGAAATTTGAAATTAATAACCCGTCCCAATTCAAAAATAACAGCGAAGTGCATAGCTACAACACTAGAAGAAAGGGTGATCTTCACTATTCTGGATTAATTCTCTTTGGCACAGAAAGGGGTAAAGTACGCTGTCACAAAAATCTTCGGTCATTTGCCAAATAGCATTAAAAGTCTGACAGATAGCCAGTCAAAATTTAAAAACAAATTAAAAAAATTTCTGAATGACAACTCCTTCTACTCAATAGATGAATTTTTAGATATGAAGTGGTAACTATAAATAAATAAATTTAATTATTTTGTGTAAAGGAAACTTATGCCAAAGTGACACGTTTCACATCATTACGAAATGTATTCATAATCTATATAATATGCACACTGGACTCGCATACGGGAGGATGGCGGTTCAATCCCGCGTCCGGCCATCCTGATTTAGGTTTTCCGTGATTTCCTTAGATCACTTTAGGCAAATGCCGGGATGGTTCCTCCGAAAGGGCACGGCCGATTTCCTTCCCCATCCTTCCCTAATCCGAGCTTGTGCTCCGTCTCTAATGACCTCGTTGTCGACGGGACGTTAAACACTAATCTCCTCCTCCTCCTATATAACATGTATTAATGTGTGTATGTATCTATAGCACCTACCACATACTAAAAGGCAAGTATATATGGTGTTTCACAATTCATGTTACACACTTCTATAGTTAGCTGAGGGAACTTAGTAGACCAAGTTTTACATAGGAACCCATGTTCGGAAACGTCATCCAGCGGTGCTACAGACCGTCAAAGTTATAGGCGCTGGCGCCTCTAAATGTATGCATATGCAGGGTGATTACGTGATGATGCTACAAACTTTATAGGATGATGGAGAACGATAATTGTATCAGTTTGAGGTAAGAGTCCCTGTACCGAAAACGAACTAGTCGAAAGTTATAAGCGAAAACCCTTCTGATATCCCTGATAGTGGAATGCATGTACCAGTACTGCTGTTGCTAATATGCAGAGGTGGTAGTATGGATCAAAACAAGGCAAAGGTGTCCAGATGACACGGCCTCTAAAATGCATAAAAAATGGCTCTGAGCACTATGGGACATCACACACATCCATGGTCGGCCGGGGTGGCCCAACGGTTCTAGGCACTACAGTCCGGAACAGCGCGACCGCTAAGGTCGCAGGTTCGAATCCTGCCTCGGGCATGGATGTGTGTGATGTTCTTAGGTTAGTTAGATTTAAGTAGTTCTAAGTTTTAGGGGACTGATGACCTTAGAAGTTAAGTTTCGTAGTGCTCAGAGCCAGTTGGTGCGTCCATGCCCTAGGCAGGATTCGAACCTGCGACCGTAGCGGTCGCGCGGTTCCAGACTGAAGCGCCTAGAACCGCTCGGCCATACCGGCCGGCTCTAAAATGCATACCTGAGGAGCTATGAACACCTGCTCATCTTCGCTACTGTGAAACATATCTCCTCTGTTGAACAAGTGCCTATACATCTTGGGGTATCCATTTTAGAGAACTTATTTGCTGGAGATTTTCTTTCGTTGTGGTCGGTACCACCACCTCTGAAAGTTGCCTATCCTACAATTTTAGTATGAACAGTACCGGTACATGTATTTGCTGTCGGAGACATCAGAAATGTTTTCGCTTATAACTTTCGACTCGTTTTATTTCTAGTACAGGGATACTTTAACTCAAATTGATACCGTTATCCTTATCCATCATCCTAGAAAGTCTGTAACATCATCACGGAATCACCCTGTCTATACATTTACAGGCGCTGGCACCTATAACTTTCACACTCTATAGCGTCGTTGGATGACGCTTCCGAATATGGGTTCCTGTGTAAAATTTTACATACTAAGTTCCCTCTACAACTTCTAGAAGTTTGTAACATGAATCGTGAAACACGCTGTGTATCTCCGTCCTAGTTGCCGTGAAACTATACCTTAAATACGGTGCTCGTGTAGTGGGACGCAGTTACTTGCAAACTGTGAATACAGCGACCACTGCACTGCACTTGGCACGGAAAGCTTCTCTCGGTTGTTATAATTAGCGCTCTAGTACAGTTTGAAACACAATCGCGCATCGGAGATATGATTACTAGTTTTTGTAGTCGTCCTCGTCGTTTTCACTCGGAAAACTTGTTTGACGGTGAATTTTATTTGCGCTTCGCTCGTTTCAGTTCTGACGGCGTTCGGCGTTCAAATGTTTCAAATGGCTCTGAGCACTATGTGACTTAACATCTGAGGTCATCAGTCCCCTAGAACTTAGAACTACTTAAACCTAACTAACCTAAAGACATCACACACATCCATACCCGAGGCAGGATTCGAACCTGCGACCATAGCGGTCGCGTGGTTCCAGACTGTAGCGCCTAGATGGCGTTCGGCGTGTACGGAAAATTTGTAAGTCTTTCTTAATTTTCATGTTCATTCTCAAAAAACACAAATATGATCGATTATGCTCAATGAAGAAAGCGCACCACATTGTGAGTTTCTGGTTGTATAAGGGGGCATTGATGGAGTTCGTGAGTCTCTTAGATGAAACTTTCCTCGTCGGTCATCCATAGCAAATGTAAGAAGCCTTCTCTGTACGTAAATTTAGTTAACAGTTCAACAGACTGTCATTCACTTTTCATAAACACTTTCACTTAACAGTTGCATAGAAAGCAAAGTGGCTAAAGAAAACACCTGGTCTCCAAACGGAACCATAAAGAAAGAAAATTTAAGGAGTGATTTCTGCTGCGCAGGAACAAGTCATCAGAACTAACGCCACCAAAGCCAGTAAATGGTTCAAATGGCTCTGAGCACTATGGGACTCAACTGCTGAGGTCATCAGTCCCCTAGAACTTAGAACTAGTTAAACCTAACTAACCTAAGGACATCACAAACATTCACGCCCGAGGCAGGATTCGAACCTGCGACCGTAGCGGTCTGGCGGTTCCAGACTGCAGCGCCTTTAACCGCACGGCCACTTCGGCCGGCCAAAAGCCAGTATCGAGAAATCGGAGGAAGACACGAAATGCATACTTTGCAAAGAAACTGAGGAAACAATAAATTGACAATCTCTTGAGATATTGCAGAAAGATCACTCTGAATGATTATAAGCAAAGGCGTAAGTGATGTGTCACGAATGAGCCCCTGGAAGTAATGCATAAAATACCATGTGCTGGTGGCAAGAAACCGGTGGGATCACAAGCAGATGACAGTTCTGAGAAATGAACGTCGGGTGTCGGACTTCAGACAGGTCGAATTCTGAAACACAAAACGTCAAACATCACAACTGTGAGGAGAAAGAATGCATGGATCATCGACTTCGTCACCTCAGGTGGTGGCAGAACCGACGAGAATGGGCCCAGTGGTACGCGGCACACTGAGAGCAGCGCCAAAACGTCTTACCGGGCACCTGAAAACTTTGGTGTAGGTAAAATACCTTTATCTATGTCTACATACATACTAAGGAAGCCACCGTAAGGTGCGTGGCGGAGGTTACCCGCTCCCACTGCTGGTCATATCTTTCTCTGCTTCACTCGCAAATTCGACAGCGAGGGAGAAACGACTGTCTGTATGCCTCAGTACGAGCTCTAGTCCTTAACGCAAAATGTACGTTGCCTGCATTAGTCCCACAGTCTGTCTCAAATGCCTGTTCTCTAAATGTTCTCAGTAGTGATCCTCGAAAAGAACGTCCCCTTCCCTCCATTGATTCCCATTTGAATTCCCCGAGCAGCTCCGAATTCCCCTAGTATCTCCGTTATATTTGCGTGTTGTTCCAACCTACCGGCAACAAACCCAGCAGCCCGCATCTGAATTGCTTCGATATCTTCCTTTAATCCGACCTGGTGCGGTTCCGAGCTCTCGAACAGTACTCAATACTGGGTCGAACTTCTGTCCTATATGCGGTCTCCTTTACAGATGAACCACGCTTTCGTAAAATTCTCCTAATAAACTGAAGTCGACCATTCGCCTTCCCTACTACAATCCTTACACGCTCATACCGTCTCATATTGTTTTGCAACTTTACGCCTTGACTGTTTCAAGCAGTGCACTACTAATGCTGTATCCGAACATTACGAGTTCGTTTTTCCTGCTCATCTGCAGTAAGTTAACATTTTGGTACATTCAGTGCTAGCTTCCATTCATCACACCGACTGGAAATTCATTTTGTATCCTCCTATAGTCGCCGAACGACGATACCGTCGCGTACACCGCAGCATTGTCAAATAGCCGCACAGTGTTGCCTACCGTGGCCGCCAGATCGTGTATGTTCATAGAAAATAACAGCGGTGCTATCACACCACCCGTGTCTCTGGTGAACACTAGCCGTCGAGGACAACATACTGTTTTCTGTTGCTTAAGGAGTCTTCGAGCCACCTTGGGACCTGTTCCATATGCTTTTACCTTCTTTTTAACAGTCGGCGGTGTGGCACTGTGTCAAATGCTTACGGAAATCTAGGAATATCGAATGCGCCAGTTACCCTTCATCCATGGTTTGCAGGCTCTCATGTCAGAAAATGGCAAGCTGTTATTATATTCGAACTGAGAATATGAGAATGATTTTGGCATATACCGATGTTAAAGGTATTGCTATGTAATTTTGCGCGTCCGTTCTTTTACCCTTCTTATTTACAGGAGTCGCCTGCGCTTTTCTCCAGTCATTTGGGACTCTGCACTGGGCGAGGGATTAGCGATAAATGCAATCTCAGTAAGAGCCCAGTGTTGTAGTGTACCATGCGTAGGAACGAATTGGGATTCCATCAGGACCTGGAGACTTACTCGTTTTCAACTCTTTCAGTTGTTTCTTTACACCAGCGATGCTGATTGCTATGTCCTCCGTATGGGAGTTTTGGTCAAACAACGTTACGTTTGTACAACTCTCCTCCGTGAATGATTTCTTAAATGCGGGATTTGAAACTTCGGCTTTACTTTTGCTGTTGTCTACTTCCAGACCAGAGTGGTCAGTGAATGATATCCATCTGCCAACTACAAATACTGATCGTACTGGAAGCTGCACGAAATATCCGCCGACACATTTCGCAGTGCTAGACGCTTAAGAAATGTCAGACTAGTGTTGTTGTTGTGGTCTTCAGTCCTGAGACTGGTTTGGTGCAGCTCTCCATGCTACTCTATCCTGTGCAAGCTTCTTCATCTCCCAGTACCTACTGCAGCCTACATCCTTCTGAATCTGCTTAGTGTATTCATCTCTTGGTCTCCCTCTACGATTTTTACCCTCCACGTTGCCCTCCAATACTAAATTGGTGATCCCTTGATGCCTCAGAACATGTCCTACCAACCGATCCCTTCTTCTGGTCAAGTTGCGCCACAAACTTCTCTTCTCCCCAATCCTATTCAATACTTCCTCATTAGTTATGTGATCTACCCATCTAATCTTCAGCATTCTTCTGTAGCACCACATTTCGAAAGCTTCTAGTCTCTTCTTGTCCAAACTATTTATCGTCCATGTTTCACTTCCATACATGGCTACACTCCATACAAATACTTTCAGAAATGACTTCCTGACACTTAAATCAATACTGGATGTTAACAAATTTCTCTTCTTCAGAAACGCTTTCCTTGCCATTGCCAGCCTACATTTTATATCCTCTCTACTTCGACCATCATCAGTTATTTTGCTCCCCAAATAGCAAAACTCCTTTACTACTTTAAGTGCCTCATTTCCTAATCTAATTCCCTCAGCATCACCCGACTTAATTAGACTACATTCCATTATCCTTGTTTTGCTTTTGTTGATGTTCATCTTATATCTTCCTTTCAAGACACTGTCCATTCCATTCAACTGCTCTTCCAACTCCTTTGCTGTCTCTGACAGAATTACAATGTCATCGGCGAACCTCAAAGTTTTTATTTCTTCTCCATGGATTTTAATACCTACTCCGAATTTTTCTTTTGTTTCCTTTACTGCTTGCTCAATATACAGATTGAATAACATCGGGGAGAGGCTACAACTCTGTCTCACTCCCTTCCCAACCACTGCTTCCCTTTCATGCCCTCGACTCTTATAACTGCCATCTGGTTTCTGTACAAATTGTAGATAGCCTTTCGCTCCCTGTATTTTACCCTTGCCACCTTTAGAATTTGAAAGAGAGTATTCCAGTCAACATTGTCAAAAGCTTTCTCTAAGTCTACAAATGCTAGAAACGTAGGTTTGCTTTTCTTTAATCTTTCTTGTAAGATAAGTCGTAAGGTCAGTATTGCCTCACGTGTGACTAGTGACACAATACGAAATGGTGCGTGGTGAACACACCTGCTGAGTTCATTGTTAACAGTAATAAACAGCACCATCAGCGAACGGTCCGAGAGTCCCGCTGATCCTGCCTGATAAATCGTGTGACATTTGAGGTCCCACTCTCGCCGCAACGCTGAGCAAGTAGGCACATAAATAAGAGCCGCCCTCGCGGAGCTGACGGGAGACCCCGCCGCTCCCACCAAGGCGACGCGCGCTCTCTGTTCTGTCCTGTCCTGTTCCGCTCTGCTCTGCTCTGCTCCACCTCCACCTGTCTGTACTCGCCTTGAGGCGGCCGCCCTCGCCGGCCTTAATGACCCACACGTCGTCGCGACCCCCGGCAGGTCGGAAGTGGACCGTGCAGCTGCAGCTGGCGCGTCCTCGCTCGGGCTGCTGCGAGCCTCAGATGGACAGGTGCACCGTGCTTCAGGCTACTCTTAAGTCTCAAATAAGCAAGGCTATGGTAAGCTTTCTAATGAGTCGCCTATCTTCAGCAGTGCCTTCGCATGTCCATCGTGTTCTCGATTAGGGATATTTTTTACCCGTAGTACGTCGTCGTCAGTCTCAACACTCTTTTCGTCCTGGTTAATTCCAACGCATTTGGGATTCTTTGTTTATATGAAAAGAAAACTCAATTATATGGCAATCTGCTAAATCTAAGCGGGTTTTGGTACATTACTTATGCAGACAGTTGTTGTTTGAACTGTGAGCTTAGAACAGTGTTCACACTGCTTCAAAAATGGTTCAAATGACTCTGAGCGCTATGGGACTTAACATCTGAGGTCATCAGTCCCCTAGAACTTAGAACTACGTAAACCTAACTAACCTAAGGACATCACACACATCCATGCCCGAGGCAGGATTCGAACCTGCGATCGTAGCAGTCGCGCGGTTCCGGACTGCAGCGCCTTGAACCGCGTGGCCACCGCGGTCGGCCACACTGCTTCCTTTATGCAGGGTGTTTAAAACGAAATGTCACATACTCCCTAATCATGCACAAACCACAGTCGTCGTCTTTCTTCAAGGGTGACCCCCAAAACTGATGGTAATTCATCACACAGAAGTTGGCGATACGCAACACCTGCTAGTGTGTTTGGTAATAGTGTATGCCTGTATGCATCTGTCATTGACAGTTCCTGCCGACACTGAAGCGATCTTCATGCTCCACCTGCATGATTGCTCAAGGATTTGTACCTGCCCACATGTGGGTATTGTAGTCATTTACTATGCCATCTCTTTTGGATCCTGACTCACCTGTAAATAAAGTGCAGGCTGCGAAGTGCAGGTATCCAGCAGCCAATATCGCAACACGTGTCAGTTTCTGGACATCTTATTATAGGAATTTTTCTTCCAGTTTTGACCAATACTACTACCTTTTGGAATAAATGACACTTTTTTTAAATGCCCTGTATGTACGGAAGTATAGTTAATGATTTAATGGAAATGGTAAATCTGTCAATAAAATACAGTTTATAGTCCATCAGATTCTGTCAGTCAAACTGCCTCAAGATTCTAACAAGGGATAGGATGTAACCTTGAGAGAGAGGTGAGTGATGAACTTGAGAAGGGAAATGCGCAATCGGACTCCTTGAGGGGAAGGGGGGAGGGGCTACCTGCAGGGCTGAGGGGCGACCTCGAACTGTACTAGAAACCATCTTCATCAATTACTTTTATCGACATTCGTTCCTTGCACACGTCATTTGCATATGGGCCAGAGCCGTGGGGAAATCATAGTGGCACTGGCAGTAGCCTCTGCCCCATTTTCTTGGTGGCTTGCAAAGTACAGAGGGTCCCAGGAGGAATGGTCAGTATCCAGAGATATGAAAGGAACACTCATTTGAAGCAAAAACCTTCCTACAGTCATCTGCGCTATTCTGAATGGTTTCCATGATAGAGCACATTTAACGTAGATGGATTTTTGGGTTTGTAGTGTGCAAATATGTGTTTTATCCACCCCTACTCTCTAATGTTTCATTCTAGCCCAACCTACTCGTTTCTTTCAACGTCTTTGCTCGAGATGTCTTTCTTCCATAGGCAGACGAGGGGAACGAAAATTTAGCCCTGTCGAATTTCCTTTTTGATTTGTTCGAAGTCACTAAAATTTTCTGCCTTTTTAACGTCGTTTAATTATTCAGCACAACTTTTTCCATTCTCTTTGTTAAGTACAATTCAAACCAGTTTTGTTGTTCTGTAAATAACAGTGTAAATTAAATGTGTTCTATGTGGGGAACCATTCGGAATACAGCATATGTCCGTCTGAAGTTTCTGCTTCAAATGAACGTCCCAGTGATATTCCTGAATATTGACATTCCTCCTGGGACGCCCTGTATAGTTGTGGATGTAACATGGCATTTTATTCTTCTGCAGGTAGTTTTGCTGACGCTGAGAACCACTAAACTGTACTAAAGAACAGCACATGACAAAGCTTGTGTTTAACTTCCGTTCTATTCTGGTGCTGGCAAGTTATGCTTGTAAGGTTGCAGATACTGATAACAATATGATGTATTTAATCTTAGCCTTACCCATGTCTGATAGAAGCAAAATCACAGGCGACAGGGGAATGTCCCGTCAATTAGGAAGTGGGGTGTAGAAAACGTGCACAGGCGGGCAACCTGCGAGGTCGGCTTATACAGTTACTTACATACAGTTACTTACGAGTCTGTGACTTGAGTAGGCATGAAGCAACTATTCTCATTTAATATTGTGTGATATGAAACAGTACTTTGTTTTTACGGTGACCGAGTGTCAAATGTGAATAGTGAACATGCGTATGTAAGCTGACTGGACTTTAGATCATCATAGGGAACTTTCTTATGATCTGACAATAGAAAGAGCCTAGTGTTATTCATGAACTGTTTAATTTAAAAATCGCATTTCGTCATAGCATGTTTGCGTCAGCTATAGTGAAGACTGGAAACAGTAGACTGAAAGGATATGTATCACTTAGGCCACACGTTTATGGAAGTTGTTGCATTGATGTTGTTGTTGTTGTTGTTGTTGTGGTCTTCAGTCCTGAGACTGGTTTGATGCGGCTCTCCATGGTACTCTATCCTGTGCAAGCTTCTTCATCTCCCAGTACCTACTGCAGCCTACATCCTTCTGAATCTGCTTAGTGTATTCATCTCTTGGTCTCCCTCTACGATTTTTACCCTCCACGCTGCTCTCCAATACTAAATTGGTGATCTCTGGATGTCTCAGAACATGTCCTACCAACCGATCCCTTCTTCTAGTCAAGTTGTGCCATAAGCTCTTCTTCTCCCCAATTCTATTCAATACCTCCTCATTAGTTATGTGATCTACCCATCTAATCTTCAGCATTCTTCTGTAGCACCACATTTCGAAAGCTTCTATTCTCTTCTTGTCTAAGCTATTTATCGTCCACGTTTCACTTCCATACATGGCTACACCCCATACAAATACTTTCAGTAACGACTTCGTGACATTTAAATCTATACTCGACATTAACAAATTTCTCTTCTTCAGAAACGCTTTCCTTCCCATTGCCAGTCTACATTTTATATCCTCTCTACTTCGACCATCATCAGTTATTTTGCTCCCCAAATAGTAAAACTCCTTTACTACCTTAAGTGTCTCATTTCCTAATCTAATTCCCTCAGCATCACCCGACTTAATTCGACTACATTCCATTATCCTCGTTTTGCTTTTGTTGATGTTCATCTTATACCTTCCTTTCAAGACACTGTCCATTCCGTTCAACTGCTCTTTCAAGTCCTTTGCTGTCTCTGACAGAATTACAATGTCATAGGTGAACCTCAAAGTTTTTATTTCTTCTCCATGGATATTAACACCTACTCCGAACTTTTCTTTTGTTTCCTTTATTGCTTGCTCAATGAATAACATCGGGGATAGGCTACAACCCTGTCTCACTCCCTTCCCAACCACTGCTTCCCTTTCATACCCCTCGACTATTATAACTTGTAAATAGCCTTTCGCTCTCTGTATTTTACCCCTGCCACCTTCAGAATTTGAAAGAGAGTATTCCAATCAACATTGTCAAAAGCTTTCTCTAAGTCTACAAATGCTAGAAACGTAGGTTTGCCTTTCCTTAATCTTTCTTCTAAGATAAGTTGCAGTGATATGTGCAGTGAATACATCTGTCGTTAAGTTCTCCGACGCCGAATTCATACGAGAGCATGCAGCAGGTCGAGCCAATGAACAGTCCACGAAAGCAGCTGTAACGACCGAGCAATTTACAAGCCTAAGGAGAAAAAGAGAGAAATTTATGTAGAGAAGATAAGCAGTCGCGGTAATGAGCCTCAGTATTCCCCTATAAACCGGAATCGCACTGTGTAAGAAAGGAGGTATTCCCTGGGCAAGAAGCATGTGACTGAATGATAACGACGAGCAATGCACTAACTAGACCCGTAACGTCTCACAGTCGTGTACGCGGTTTCATAGTGAGCAATGTGCAGTTTCTTGATCAACTTTAACACGAAATACAGGTCAGTGTAAAGTCTCGGAGACGCGGTGTTAGTGACAGGAAATGGGCGGTGTGTTTTTATATATTTCATTGCTCAGCCATCTAAGGACCACTGTACGCCACTACCATCGTACACTTATACAAATTTATTGAATGAGCCCATTAGGACTACGCAAAGTACGTAGTGGCGTGCATTTGCCTTTCTTTGTGCCCATACTTCTATCATTCTTTTGCTGTGGGCTTCATTTCTTTCTTGAGACCACGTTGTTCCACTCTTCTTCTTCGGTTTCTCCTCTTGGTTAACTTGCCTCTTGTGAATTTTGGATCTGAGGAATCCCCCCTCTCTGGTGTGTTTCCTGCTAGTTTCAGATCTGTTTTGATTTCGCCAATCCATTTCATTGGGTCTGTTTTAGATTTACTCCTGTTTTCATGGAATTCAACTATTTGCTTTGTAAGTCTGTCCGGATTCATTCTTTTGAATCTTAAACTGCGTTTTCTAATGTCTCTGTGAATATTAGAGTATTGCTTGATTTCCTGTTTGCCTCTGAGTCGATACTGTTCATCTACAAGTTTTGGGCCTAAAATTTTTCTTAAGATCTTCCGTTCCTTTTTCTAAATGTTTTCTGTCTATTAGCCCGTTTAAAATTTGTGTCTGATCCATATAGGCATTCTGGTTTTGTGACGGTATTGTAATGCCGTGGTTTCGTGTGCTTGGAGGCACATTTTTTACTGTAGATATTTGAGTGGGTCGATAAGCAGTGTCCATCTTCTGGCATCTGACTCCGTTGGTTTTCGTTTCTGTTCCATTTTCCTGAATCGTTTCACCGAGATATTTAAATTGTGGGACTCGTTTGATTTTGCCATATTTTGGCTCTACATCTACATTTATACTCCGCAAGCCACTCAACGGTGTGCGGCGGAGGGCACTTTACGTGCCACTGTCATTACCTCCCTTTCCTGTTCCAGTCGCGTATGGTTCGCGGGAAGAACGACTGTCTGAAGGCCTCCGTGCGCGCTCTAATCTCTCTAATTTTACATTCGTGATCTCCTCGGGAGGTATAAGTAGGAGGAAGCAATATATTCGATACCTCATCCAGAAACGCACCCTCTCGAAACCTGGCGAGCAATCTACACCGCGATGTAGAGCGCCTCTCTTGCAGTCTCCATGAATTTTGGTGCTTGTTTGTCGCAAGTCATATATTCTGTCTTTTCAAAAGATACTTGCAGGGCGACTTTTTCCGCGGTTTCTTTCAGGAGTTCAGTAAACCCTGTTCTTTTAATATTTGGAATAGTGATTGACGATCAACTGAATCGTAGGCTTTTTTCAAGTCAACAAATGTGCAAACTACATCTTTGCCACTTATTCTCTGATGTCTTAAGATTAGTTTTAAGTTCAGAATTTGCTCTTGACATGAACGGCCTGGTCTGAATCCTGCCTGATATTCTCCAATTTTTGGTTCTGGTTGTTGTTGTGCTCTATCGAGAAGACGGATAGAATTTTGTAAGCTACTGACATCAATGAGATTCCCTTGTAGTTGTTTACATCCGATCTATCTCCTTTCTTGTGTAGAGGATGAATTAATGCATTTTTTCAGTCGTCCGGGATTCGATCTGTTTGCCAAATGTCTTTTATTATTTCGGTGATTTCTTTTATAGTATTTGGTTCTGCTGATTTGAGGATTTCCGCTACGATTCCATCTTCACCTGCAGCTTTATTGTTTTTAAGACGTTTGTTCTGTTTGGTGATTTCCTATACATCCGGTGATAAAGAGTTTGGGTTTGTGGATTCAGGTTCGTGAAGCGGAAATTTTTGTGTTGGTTCTGGGCAGTTCAGCAGCTTTTCAAAATATCTAGCAAATTCTTCCCAATTTCCTTGATTTTTCAGTTTTAATTGCCCATTTTCTTTCCTGAAGCAAAGATTTTGCGGCTGATATCCTGTGAGTTTTGTTTTGAAATTCTTGTAAAAATTTCGCTTGTTGTTTCTTTCAAATTATTTTTCGATTAAAGTAGCTGGTTCTTTTCGAATTTCCTTTTGGTCTTTCTGATTAATTGGGCTGTCTCTTTCCTCACTGCCAAGAATGTTTTGTAATTCTTCTCAGTCTTTCTGCTGTCCCAATTAGTGTATGCTTTCTGTCGAGATTGGATTGCTTGTTCACATTCTTCGTTCCACCAAGAGTGTTTCTTTCTTTTTTGTAGAGATATCAGTGTTTGTGCGGTCTCGATTAGTTTGCTTCTGAGTTGCTTCCAATTGTTGGAGGACTTTTTCTCTAATTCTTCTGTGAAAGATGGTTGGATCCGCATAGTGTCAAATTTTGCAGGACTTTTTCTCTAATTCTTCTGTGAAAGATGGTTGGATCCGCATAGTGTCAAATTTTGAGATTAGTGGCTTCCTTTTTGTGAACCTCTGAGGTTTTAACTGTAGTTTGATTCTCGTTATGTAATGGTCTGAGTCTACATTTGCATCCTTTCCTACTTGGATATTCATGATTTCTCTGTGGTTTGGATAGGAAATTGCTACGTGGTCAATTTGGAATTCACCAGTGAGTGAGCTGGGTGATCTCCATGTCATTTGTTTTGATGGTTTCTTCTTGAAATACGTTGACATGATTTTTTAAGGTTGATTATCCTGCAGAAATCGACCAATCTACGTCCATTTTGATTAGTCCATTCATGTGCTGGTAAGTTTCCTATTGTTTTCCTGTATTTTCTTTCTTTGCCTAGCTGCGCGTTGACATCACCTAGTAAGACTCCGACGTGGTTTTGTGGAATTTTGGATACTGTTTCTTCTAGAGTTTCCCACGATTTGTCTACTTTTGCGCGATCTGTTTTATTGTTTATTGATAGGCATGTGTGCGTTGATCAGTGTGTATATTTTGTTTGCACATTTTATTATTTACAGGCTTCACATGAGTTACTGAGTTGAGTATGCTCTTTTTGACTGCAAAATCAACTCCTAAATGTGGTGTATTTTTGAGAATCCGTTTGTCTGTTTTGCTTTTGAAAAGTCTATAGTTCCAGAAATCCATTGCGTTTTCGTCGGTCAGTCTAGTTTCTTGACATGCCAGCATTTCCAATTTTTGTTCGTTAAGCATTTTCTGTACTTTATAGAACTTCCCTACCTACAATAGAGAATTTATATTTAATGTTCCGAAAAATGTTTTTGTCTTTGGGCGAAGTTGGCAAGAGGTCTCCGACTCCCTCTGTATGCGTGTCAAGCCAGACGCCCCAGAATCCGATAGTCTAGTTGTGCTGTTGATGACAGCAATGGATTGGTTACCACCTGGGGTACAAATTTGTTTCCTGTAACGCCTCATAGTACTTGATCATCACAGGTTTTGGACCGTAGTCCAGTGTCATAGGACTGGAGTGGGTGGTTCCAGAACATACACTTCCAGCCGCACTTCTGGTGATCAGACGCTGACCACTTTGCCGCTTGTTGCAAGTCAGACGCAGAATGGATTTAAGTCAGTACATCCGCCCCCTGTGCCATTGGGCTTTCCCCTCTTCTGCCTTCGAGACCGTTGACCGTTTTCCTCATTCCCTCAGTTGGTCCGCGGGTGCTTATTTGGCTATGCCTTCTTCACACCTGTCCTGCATATTTACAGGGATTCCCCTATCAGCCATTGGGACGCGTCATGTCGGGGTTGAGGGCCTCCATCCAAATGCGCCTAGCCCTTACTCAGTTCAGAGCTAGACCCCACGTAAGCTGACCGGGCACGGACTTGTACAAATTTATTATTATTATTAATATTATTATTATTACTACTTCGTTGGGCCATCTAACACCAAGTCCTGTCTTGTTGCATTTGGCAATGAACTCTGCTTTCCTCTAAACCCAGATTTTCTTGATCCTTTGTGGGTGGTCTTGCTTACGCTCCTCCGTCCAAGGTTGTCCATCTCGGTGCAGCCGTATCGTCACTGTCTTTTTTACGGAAGAGATACCTGTCACAGGCGTCTCCAGGTTTGATTTGTTGGAATTGAAGGCCTTCTTTGGTATTTCTGATCCAGAACATTGTGGTTTTGCGGTTTGAATAAAAAAAATTAAAAAAGTGGAAGCTCTTCTCGGTCGCCCAGTTCCCGTCCATTTGTTTGAGGTGAGACTAAAATCGAACACGTCTTTTGCAGACTGAATCTATAATTATGTATATTTTCAAATTGATGTCCTTGATGGTTTTTTTTTAATGGATGCCATTCGTGTAATTAGATCTCATGATTTCCTTAATGTTCCTGCGCTCTTTTTTCTCCAGTTTTCGAGGAGGTTGTTGTGTGCATTTAGGGACGGTATTTCGAGCTATGGGCTTCAGAACAGTTTCATAGTGATGTATCTTCGAGTTATGTGAAACGCAGTTTTTTTGTTGTACGTCGAATTCGACCTTAGATAGGCTGTTCCAGGTTTTCGCATTTGTTGCTTAAGTGCTTCCTTGTTCAGTCCCTTTTTCATAAGGACGTCACCCAGGGGGGCATCTTTGATGCTAGTCATTATTTCTGTTTTTTTTTTTCTTCAGATGATATATACAGACCAGTTTGTTCGGCAGTTTCCTTGAAGAGTTCGCTTTGAATCCTACCAGTTTCTACTTCGTGTAACAGAATGACAATATCATTGGTAAAAGCTAAACCGTCTACCATGATTCTCTTAGATATAGTTCCACTTCTCATCGGGCTTTAGTCGGTTTCCATCAGTCTCGTTCGCCATTTCCCAATGGCTTTTTCAAGAGTAATGTTGAAAAACATTGGAGACAGCCCATCCGCTTTGTCTGATCCACTTTTGATCTCAAAGGAACCTGAGATGCCTCCTACGACCTTCATTTGGAGTCTATATCTGTCAGGGTGACTCTAGTTAATGTCATCAGTTTAAGATTAACCGTAACTGTAGGAAGCATGTACAAATTTAGTAGTATTATTCTTTTTCGCCTAAAAAGAATGTTTTTCAGCAGTTAAGTGTATCCAGCGGGGCATTCATGTAATTTTCTACCAGCTGTCCGTTACTTAACTTACTTACGAGAGTCACTATAGCTATTCTAAATATGTTCCACTTTTGTGTGTCTTCTGGTTGCGAGGCCATTTCCTCTGAGGCTCTGTTTTTTTCGTCCATGTGGCAGGGTATTCTTTTTTCCGGTTTCAAGTCAAACAAGTTGACTGTACAATCGGACTTTGCATTTGCGCATTGCGCCCCTATTTTTTTTCTTTTTTACAATAAAGAGAAATGTGATAACATCGAGTATAGATTTAAGTGTCAGGAAGTCGTTTCTGAAAGTATTTGTATGGAGTGTAGCCATGTATGGAAGTGAAACATGGACAACAAATAGTTTGGACAAGAAGAGAATAGAAGCTTTCGAAATGTGGTGCTACAGAAGAATGCTGAAGATTAAATGGGTAGATTACATAACTAATGAGGAGGTATTGAATAGTATTGGGGAGAAGAGGAGTTTGTGGCACAACTTGACTAGAAGAAGGGATCGGTTGGTAGGACATGTTCTGAGGCATCAAAGGATCACCGACTTAGTATTGGAGGGCGGCGTGAAGGGTAAAAATAGTTGGTCCGCAGCTCGTGGTCGTGCGGTAGCGTTCTCACTTCCCATGCCCGGGTTCCCGGGTTCGATTCCCGGCGGGGTCAGGGATTTTCTCTGCCTCGTGATGACTGGGTGTTGTGTGATGTCCTTAGGTTAGTTAGGTTTAAGTAGTTCTAAGTTCTAGGGGACTGATGACCATACATGTTAAGTGCCATACTGCTCAGAGCCATTTGAACCATTTTTTGAAAAATCGTAGAGGGAGACCAAGAGATGAATACACTAAGCAGATTCAGAAGGATGTCGGTTGCAGTAGGTACTGGGAGATGATGAAGCTTGCACAGGATAGAGTAGCATGGAGAGCTGCATCAAACCAGTCTCAGGACTGAAGATCACAACAACAGCAATAATAATTTCTTGTGTAGATGTATTACGTAGACCCGGTTTTATAAGATGGATGTAATAGATAGAGTAACATCGTTCTACCTGTTCTTTCTAATTCCTGTCGTAAACATCTGTCAGGGTAATATTCTCGGATTCACATAGACACTGACTTTATGAAAGATTTAGCGATGAATTTTGTTGTTTATGGAAAAAGACTTTTGGGCGTCAAGGTTTCGTATGGCTTCGAACGCACTTCCATATCAAAAACAGTCTTCCTTGTAGGTAAGCGATTTTCGTACAACGAACAGGCAACTGCAGCTGCAGACGAGTATTTTGCAGCATATTCAGAGGAATACAACAGAGATGGAATAATGCCACTGGATGATTTACATTAATGTCAAAAAGCACACATTCTCAGTTCCACTATCAGACTGACTACTTCTCAGACCACGCTAGTACATATTTCGTGGAACGCTCTCCGATATGCCGGTGCTTTAGATTCCTCGTATGAATACGAAAAATATTTCATTGCAGATTACAAGATGTCTAAATCACTCCAGCCGTGGGTGTATTAATGGAAAGGCTGCAATACAGTAAAATTTTGTATTAGTTAATAGCAGAGAAACGTGGCGTTGCCCAGGTATTTATACAGAGTGGTCCATTGTTAGTGACCGTGCCAAATGTCTCACGAAATAAGCATCAAACGAAAAAACTACAAAGAACGAAACTCGTCTAGCTTGAAACGGGAAACGAGATGGCGCTATGGTTGGCCCGCTAAATGGCGCTGCCATAAGTCAAACGCATATCAACTGCGTTTTTTTATATAGGAACCCCCATTTTTTATTACATATTCCTGTAGTACGTAAAGAAATATAAATGTTTTAGTTGGACCACTTTCTTCGCTTTGTGATAGATGGCACTGTAATAGTCACAGACGTATAAGTACGTGGTATCACGTAACATTCCGCCAGTGCGGACGGTAGATGCTTAGTGATACATTACCCGTGTTAAAATGGACCGTTTGCCAATTGCGAGAAGGTCGATATCGTGTAGATGTATGGCTATTGTGATCAAAATGCCCAACGGGCGTGTGCTGTGTATGCTGCTCAGTATCCTGAACGACATCAACCAAGTGTCCGGACCGTTCGCTGGATAGTTACGTTATTTAAGGAAACAGGAAGTGTTCAGCCACATGTGAAACGTCAACCACGACCTGCAACAAATGATGATGCCCAAGTAGGTGTTTTAGCTGCTGTTGAGAATGCTACATTAATATCGATTGCACCCGTACCATATTTCTATGCACCAGGAATTGCATGGCGACGACTTTGAACGTCGTGTACAGTTCTGCCATTGGGCACAAGAGAAATTACGGGACGATGACAGATTTTTTTGCATGCGTTCTATTTAGCGACGAAGCGTCATTCACCAACAGCGGTAACGTAAACCGGCATAATATGCGCTATTGGCCAACGGAAAATCTACGATGGCTGCGGCAAGTGGAACATCAGCGACCTTGGCGGGTTAATGTATGGTGCAGCATTATGGGAGGAAGGATAATTGGCCCCCATTTTATCGATGGCAATCTAAATAGTCCAATGTATGCTGATTTCCTACGTAATGTTCTACCGATGTTACTACAAGATGTTTCACTGCATGAGAGAATGGCGATGTACTTCCAACATGATGGATGTCCGGCACATAGCTCGCGTGCGGTTGAAGCGGTATTGAATAGCATATTTCATGACAAGTGGATTGGTCGTCGAAGCACCATACCATGGCCTGCACGTTCACCAGATCTGACGTCCCCGGATTTCTTTCTGTGGGAAAAGTTGAAGGATATTTGCTATCGTGATCCACCGACAACGCCTGACAACATGCGTCAGCGCATTGTCAATGCATGTGCGAACATTACGGAAGGCGAACTACTCGCTGTTGAGAGGAATGTCGTTACATGTATTGCTAAGTGCATTGAGGTTGACGAACATCATTTTGAGCATTTATTGGATTAATGTGGTATTTACAGGTAATCACGCTGTAACAGCATGCGTTCTCAAAAATGATAAGTTCACAAAGGTGCATATATCACATTGGAACAACCGAAACAAAATGTTCAAACGTACCTACGTTCTGTATTTTAATTTAAAAAACCTACCTGTTACCAACTGTTCGTCTAAAATTGTGAGCCATATGTTTGTGACTATTACAGCGCCATCTATCACAAAGCGAAAAGAGTGGTCCAACTCAAACATTCATATTTCTTTTCGTAGTACACGAGTATGTAATAAATAATGGGGGTTCATACTTTAAAAAACGCAGTTGATATCCGTTTGGTCTATGGCAGCGCCATTTAGCGGGCCAACCATAGCGCCACCTGGTTTCCCCCTTCATGCTAGACAAGTTTCATTCTTTGTAGTTTTTTCGTTTGACGCTTATTTGGTGAGATATTTGGCCCGGTCACGATCAATGGACCACCCTGTATATAGCTGTGCGTCCAAGTCCGTACATCGCAGCGTCTGCCCTCGTGCTTGATACTTATGACGTCATATCTCCTGAACTACGTGTCGTACAGTGATGTAAGTTTGTAGCTACATTCAGCGGCACGTGTAGGTTCTGTGCAAAATGTGTTTCGAATGGAGTTGGTAAAACGAAGTAATAAATTCAAACGTCGTGCACCGTGTGGCAGTTTTTCACTCATCTCATTGTTTATGACGTCATGCCTCGTGAACGTTTTGTACAGTGATATTACGAGGCCTGTTCAGAAAGTAAGCTCCGATTGATCGCCAAATTGAAACCACAGTGAACATCAGAAATGTTTTACTTGTAACAATTAGCTACACCTTTCAGCTACTTCTCTACGTAGTCGCCGTTCTGACTTAGACTTTTGTCATAGCGTTGTACCAACTTTTCAATAGCCTCATCATAGAAGGCAGCCGCCAGTGCTTTCCGCCAATTCTCCACGCTGGCCTACACCTCGTTGTCTGTGTCAAAATGTTGTCTTCAAAGACAGCGGTTCATGTGACCAGAGATGAAACTCAGGGGGAGACAATTGCGGACTGTATTGTGGGTAATCTAACATTTCCATTTGAAAACGATGCAGGAGCATCTTCATTGCCCCTGCAGAATGCGGCTGAGAATTGTCGTGAAGACGAAACAGCACGACAGTTATGTAATGTTAGATGCATAGCTTCAGGCGAAATTTCTCATCAGGCCCTCGTACTTGGCGGCAGACACTATTTTCTAGACATCTTTACGCACTCACTGCGAGCTCAGAAATGAGAAGAGCGACGTGATGCTAACTGGGGTTATACTAGAGACACTACCCAACACATCTGTGCAAAGCTTTATCGGATTTTCATAGTCGTTTCCATTTCGCGACCGATCGGAGCTTACTTTCTGAACGCCCCCCGTATTTTGCAGTTACATTCAGCGTTATATGTGCATACTGTCTGTAAAATGTGTTGCGAATACAGTTAGTAGTAAAGAAGTAAGAAATTGTAATGTCATGCCTCATGTGACATTTTTACCATGTGAATAGTGGAAAAGTGTTAGCGATAAACTGATTTTTTTTTTTTTTTTCATCCTTTTGTAGAGTTGCCAGCGAGAAAAAATTTCGTAAAGATTTGAAATTATGTGTGAAGTTTGTTGCAAGTCGCTAAGTATCCTCAAATACTGGATGAATAAGTCTAGGAATTCACGCTTCGTGGGGCACGCTTCTTTCTCATCCCTGCCCTCAGTGCCACGCCACTGGTAGGTGGGTGATTCTCAGCCCCACAGCGACTGCTCGTGACAGTGAGGTATACGTGTACCAAGTTTGGTTGAAGTCGGTCCACTGGTTTAGGAGCAGATGTGGAACACACATACATTTTTATAATATACACGGATTCTTCCGTCCGTGCTTGGTACATAAACTGTTTAAAAAATGTGTCCACGTCTTATTCTGAAGGCCGTGTGTGCCTCTGGCTGGATACGCGTAGTTGTAGGCGAAACCGTTTGGCAGAAATAGCGGCACGCTACGAGGAAATACAGCATCCTGTTGGAACAGAGACGTGGAGTCAGAGGAAATAGATGTATCATATTAGGCATAAATAGGCGGTAAGACACTGTTTAATTTGAATATAAACGAGAAATCGATGAAAACAGTAACAGCCGTACAGTAGCAGTGAATAATTACGTCGGGAGCGACTTAACGGTAGGGTCACCACGTGAAGCAATGCACAGGGCAAGCGGATGTCGTGTTGAGGTTTATAGGAAGAATCGAAGGAAGGATTAATAGGAGGTCCAAAGAAGAGCGGCGCTTGTCGTCAGTGGTTCGTTTAGTAGGCTGCGGAACACTGTGCAGATGCTCAACGAAGTTCAGCGGGCCACGCTGCAAGAGACGCGTCGTGAATCACGGAGAGGTTTACTGCTGGCTTTCCGAGAGCGTGCGTTCCAAGAAGAGCAGGTCGACATACGCCTCGCGAAGTGAGCACAGCGAGAAAATTAGAGCTCATGTGGTCAGATTTACGTAGCCGTTCATCCCACGTACAGCAAGTAGGGAAACGGTAGGCGCGGCAGCGGAGTGTCTTGCGCCATGAAGCACTCTGCTGCAGTGACGTTTGGCGACTGTGTACTGATGACACTCGACCGTTCATTCATTTTACAAACGCCAAGCTGCGCGTTTCGATCTTTTAACCAACGTCGTGTACCGTACTTAATTTTCATGTTTCCATTGTTGCTGTTTAGTTTAGCTGATATTTCGTCATTATTGTTTAATTTCACGCAACTGAGTGAACGTGAGTGCCACATTCTTGTGGAATTCAAAAGAAATGCAGTTCCACAGTTTAAAATGGGAAAAATCCTATTTGCTGACGGGACATTTAATGAGATAAATAAAAATGAAGACGTACTGTATTTCTTCGGTTTTGCAAATAAATTAATTTAGACTAAAATTTACCCAACTATGTAGCGCCACTCAAGTAACAATTCGTAGGCTTTCGTTGAATGATTAACATTTTTCTGACATGAAACTGCATCGAACAATGAATCAAATTATAACGGGTCCATGTTATTTTTAGTGCATAACTGCCTTGAAAAAAGAAAGTAGGGAGTTCGTGAAAAAAGATTCCAATGAGAAGGAGATTATGATAAAAGACTTATGGAATCTACTTCTTGTCGCACTCAGTGCTCTTCGTGATAGCAGAATAAGCACTACTTACGGATTTTATTAGCTTCGTGCTACAGCATCAGGTCGCAGTTTCTGTTGCCTGTTGTCTATGAAACAGAACGAACTCTTCTGAAAGACTTCTGACAGTGCTTTACAGGCGAGATTCTGGTTACGACCGAATGTGCACGCAAGCACGCACACCAGTGTATTTCTTAGCGTGATAGGCGTTGTATTTGACAGCTTGTGTGCTTAGAAAATAAACTGCCATACTGAATTCAGTATTGAAACACCGCATTTGTATTTTTATTGGAGGTGGGGGGCACTCCCTTCCCCACCTCCCACCCTACAAATTACCTTTTGGGCGCTCTTGTATTGGGAAGAGTGTAGTTCACTCTTTTCTGTGAAATAGAGGGCCTTAAGCAAACTAAAAAAGCACAGTATTTTTTACTCGTTAATTAGCTGAGGCTACGGGCTGTTTTGTATAGGCTAGATAAATAGCTGAAGCATGGGGTCGAAATGAACGGGGGCTGGGGGGTGGGGGACGACGACTTAGGCAGCTCACGGTACAGCCAGTCTACAGTGGTTCTTCAAGCAGCCGTCAGAGGCGGAACTGTGGCGTAACCTGTCAGTGCAGCAGCCGGTAAGGACTTGAAGTATGGTCACGTGATGTCTGTTTCCGGTTGTTGGACGTCAAAGCAGCCAAGTACGTACTGCCGCAAGACTCTCGCGTGTGACGAAAAGTACCGTCCACCACACAACGTGGAGTGGCAGCTGAGCGAACTGCGAACGCGTCTTCGTACTGGGAATCGCCTGTCCGCAGCCGCTTGTCCTGAATTTGGGTCCCTCGTACCTCAGCGCCACTGGGAACTGGAAGTTACGCAATGGGATCTACGCTATGTCACGGCCGCTGTTCATCCACTGTGGTGTAACTGCGGGCGCCGCTAGCCTTGAACGATGTTCTCCAAGTGGTGGAAAGTCTGCTGCAGGCGGGTAGCGCCAAAGCGCCTCGCCTGCCACTTTGGGACAGCCATCACAGTAATGTGTTGTCAACCTGTAGCAGCTGCTGCTGCTTGGACCAGTCCCGACCTCTTGTGTGTCGTCGTCGTCGTCGTCGTCGTTGTCGTCGTCGTCGTCAGTTATTCATTACGCTATGCTGGACACAGGCTTCTTCCAGACTTCTCCAGATATGACGACCTTTAACTTTTCGCGTCCAAGTTGGCCCTGCTTATAGCGTCATGTTTCAGTCCCTCTCCCATCTACATATGCATCGCTACTCTGCAAATCGTACTTTAGTCCCTGGCAGAGGGTTCATGGAACTATCGACACACTAATGCTCTATTATTCCACTTTCTAACAGTGCGCGGAAAAAAACAAACACTTATATCTCTCGGTGCGAGCTCTAATTTCCCTTATTTTATTATGATGATCGTTTCGCCCTGTGTAGGTCAGCGTAAACAAAATATTTTCGAATTCGGAGGAGAAAATAGATCAAACAACGAGAAACGTCTTTGTTTTAATGATGCCCACGACATTGTCTCGCCTATTTGTCGATAGTACGAAACATGCTGCCCTTCCCTGAACCTTCTCGATGTCTTACGTTAATCCTATCTGGTAAGGGTTACACAGCGCGCAGCAGTACACCAAAAGAGGGCAGCGAAGCCTAGAATAGACAGTCTCTTTGTTAGATTTATTGCATCTTCTAAGTGTTCTGCCAACGAAACGCAGTCTTGGCCTCCCTACAATATTTTCTGTGCGTTCTTTCCAAATTAAGTTGTTCGCAATTGCAAAACCTTGGTATTAAATTGAATTGAGGGGCTTTCGATTTGATTCACTTTCGTGTAAACGAAGTTTAACGAATTCCTTTTAGCTTTCATATGGATGACTTCACTTTTCTTTATTTAAGATCAATTGCCAGTTTTCGCACTACACAAATATCCTTTCTAAATCGTTTAGCAATTGGTTTTGATCTTCTGATGACTTAACTAGACGATAAAGGACAGCACCATCTGCAAACAGGCTAAGATTGCTACTCAGATTGTCTCCTAAATCGTTTATATGGATAGGAACAGCAGAGGGGCTACAACACTACCTTGGTGAACGCCACAAATCTCTTTTGTCTTTTGTTTCACTCGATGACTTTCCGCCAGTTACTACGAACTGCGACCACTCTTATAGGAAATCGCGAGTCTAGTCACATAACTGAGACGATATTCCATAAGCACGCAGTTTGATTTCAAGCCGTTTGTGAGATACGGTGTCAGAAGCCTTCTGGAAATCTAGGAATATGGAATCAATTTGAAATCCATCGTCGATAACACTCAAATGGTTCAAATGGCTCTGAGCACTATGGGACTCAACTGCTGGGGTCATCAGTCCCCTAGAACTTAGAACTACTTAAACCTAACTAACCTAAGGACATCACACACATCCATGCCCGAGGCAGGATTCGAACCTGCGACCGTAGCGGTCTCGCGGTTCCAGACTGCAGAGCCAGAACCGCGCGGCCACTTCGGCCGGCTGATGACACTCAACTCTTGGTGTGAGTAAAGAGTTACTTGTGTTTCATAAGAACACGTGTTGACTATGCCTCGGTAGAACATTCTCTTCTAGGTAATACATGTTCCAAAATCTTGCTGCATGTTGACGTTAATGATACGGGCCAGTAATTTTGTGGATTACTCCTATTGCCTTTCTTGAATATTAGTGTGACCCTTACAACTTTCCAGTCTTCGGATACGAATCTTTCGTCGAGCGAGCGGGTGTATATGATTGTTAAGTATTGGCTTGGTTCAAATGGCTCTGAGCACTATGGGACTTAACATCTGTGGTCATCAGTCCCCTAGAACTTAGAACTACTTAAACCTAAGGACAACACACACATCCATGCCCGAGGCAGGTTCGAACCTGCGACCGTAGCAGTCCCGCGGTTCCGGACTGAGCGCCTAGAACCGCTAGACCACCGCGGCCGGCTGTTAAGTATTGAGATATTGCATCAGCATACTCTGAAAGGAACGTAATTGGTATACGGGGTGGACAGGAAGACTTATTTTGTCAAGTGATTTAAGTTGCTTCATTACTCCGAGGATATCTACTTCTAAGCTACTTATGTTGGCAGCTGCTCTTGATTCGAATTCTGGAATATTCACTTCGTGTTCTTCGGTGAGGGATTTTCGGAAGGCTGTGTTTAGTAACTCTGCTTTAGCAGCACTCTCACCGATAGCATTTCCATACTGCCGCGCAAAGAAGGCGCCTTCGTCTGTTCTCATTACGGTGAACACAACACACAGCCTCCACCTGCCATCGTTTCGTCTGGATACACGGCGAGTCCGTCACCATTTCGTAGCACAGCCAGTGGCGCGCCTTCAACTTCTCTTTGTTCCTATCGTCTGGTTCAAATGGCTCTGAGCACTATGGGACTTAACTTCTGAGGTCATCATCAGTCCCCTAGAACTTAGAACTACTTAAACCTAACTAACCTAAGGACATCACACACATCCATGCCCGAGGCAGGATTCGAACCTGCGACCGTAGCGGTCGCACGGTTCCAGACTGAAGCGCCTAGAACCGCTCGGCCACCCTGGCCTGCTTTCCTATCGCCTGGATTGTTATTCTGGCTCAATATGTGTTCATCACCTGACAGAGTTAGCTCATTTAGCAGATAGCGCTAGTATTACGATGTCTGTACCCCTATTACTAAACGGATAACCCTGTTCATGGTTGATGGTGCAGGTCTCAGTTTGCAGGTTGCCTATCTAATGACTTCCAGGGGAAACAAAAATTTGATTCTCGATATTTCTTGCGGCTTGTTGACCTCTGCGAGTATTCGCAGTATATCCAGATCAGTCACCGATATGTACTGTGATAATGGATAAATGCGCTGCAGTCACGGACTGTGCGGCTGGTCCCGGCGGAGGTTCGAGTCCTCCCTCGGGCATGAGTGTGTGTGTTTGTCCTTAGGATAATTTAGGTTAAGTAGTGTGTAAGCTTAGGGACTGATGACTTTAGCAGTTAAATCCCATAAGATTTCACACACATTTGAACATTTTTTGAATGGATAAATAAATAAATGCAAGTATTTAATAATAAAAGGTATTACATTTTGAATAGTAGTTACGGTCTGAAAAGTCGATTTCATTATATACTGTATGATTAACTGTGAAACACACAAAAAGCAAATATTGTCTTTGTCAGATTAATTTTGTTTTTAAGACGTCTTTATTTTACAAAACTTCTTGGAAAACAATTTTAGCAGTTATAATATGATCGATTACTTTTTGGCTGTTTATAAGAACTAACATAAATATCACTGAGAGTGCAAACTCGTGAAAAAGCCACGCCACACATATCTATCTATGCGAGAAGACAGGTTCTGATAAATGCAACGCTGTCCTGTGAAGAGGCTGGCCTTGTGCTTCATTAATGATCACAGCGAAGCCAACTTTTGTTGGACACTGTTTTCTTGCCATTTTCGCGCAGTACACAACGCATGTTCAAAGAAAGTAAATAACTCTGTGCATGCTAGTAAAATAGATGGCGGGTTCTAAATGACGTGTACGACAGAAATCACGTGATAGATTACGCTTGCGTAAAGAATCTAGACAGCTGCAACAGCTGTCGTGTATGTTGCTTAAATAGAATGTGGTAACTTCTACAGTGAATCTTTATAGAAAGGTTTTCAAAATAGAATTTTTTGGCGAGAACAATAACCATAAACTATTTTTGTATTTTCCGTCATTAGCGGGGTGCGAAACTTGAAAATTATGTCTCAGTCATAAATTTTTGTTAGATAACTAGCGAACACAGCAGTTCTTCATAGTTGCTAGGTGTGTATGGGATCTGCATGTTTATCCTAAATTCCTTGTTCCCTCTCTCTTTCCCTACATCTTCTGCTCCCCCCCCCCCACCTCTCTGTGCATTACCTCCTCCCCCTCCCTCTGTGCATAACCTCCTCCTCCTCTCCCTATGTCCATTTCTGTCTGAATATTCAGTAGAGAATGGTGTAAAAATTTGAAGTAAATCTGTTAAATCTTTTTGACATTTTTGGTAACAACGTTTCCCTTTATATACGATGTGTGATTGGAAAGTTTTAAGAATGGATCCGCTACTACTTACTGGTTTGGCGGGCAGTACATGGAGGGTGGGGAGTGAGACATTCCTTGTCCGTGAATGCCCTCTTGACAGGAAATTGCGTTTCCTTTATTCAGTTCATTGTGGCAGCTGGTTGAGTGCGGGTCTGTTAGGGCTTGGGCTTGTTGCTGGATTCTCTATGCGTGGAAATGGACGTAAAAACGGCGCAACTAGTTTGAGTGAAATTTTGTGTTAAAACCGGGAAATCAGCTTCTGAGACTTACAAACTGTTAACAAATCTTTTGGAGGTAACGAACTATTAAAAACATCTTTTGGAGATAATTATATGAGTCAGCCAAATGTTTTTGTCTGGTTCAACAGCTTTAAAAATGGCAGCGAACGATTTGAAGGTGAACCACGGTCCGGCCGTCCTTCCACCTCAAAAACGAATGAAAATGTTGTAAGGGTCTACGGGTTGCATGCAGCCGTACGGTACGTTAACACGCGCTCGCCAGCCGGCCTATCTGGGATGCTGACAATTTGCTCGGTCAGTACACGTGCGTCCTGCCGCACTGCAACGGAGACTACGTGACTGGCCGCCGTCTGCAGCGGGCAGTATTAACTAGCGCGGCCTCGGGCGCGAATATGTGTCTCTTCTTAGCTCACCACGGAGCCTTCCCATACGACTGTAATTAGGCCATGTTTGGATATCACACACAGTGATGATGGGTACGTGTTGCGTGCGTGTATTATGATCAGCTTTTTGTTAATAAAACTGTTTAAACTTACTTCTCGGTGTTCGCGTACTGCCGTACCTCTAGGACCCACCGCTTACAAATCCTAACAAATATTTCGTATAATTATCGTCCAGGGCAACAACACAAACTACCCCCTTATAATGTTGTGAAAG
Source organism: Schistocerca americana (assembly GCF_021461395.2). Lineage (NCBI taxonomy): Eukaryota > Metazoa > Arthropoda > Insecta > Orthoptera > Acrididae > Schistocerca > Schistocerca americana. The sequence goes on from NC_060125.1 coordinate 553,051,345, forward strand.
TTCGTGACTTAGTGCGCTCTGATCGTAGACTTACAATTAAGGAGATGGCTGATGAACTTAATTTGGTTTCTGTGCAGTTCAGTCAATTTTAACTGAAGATCTGAACATGCGTCGAGTGTCCGCAAAATTCATTCCAAAAGTGTTGTCAAGTGGCCAGAGACAATACCGACTTGAAGTGTGCCAAGAGCTGATTAATCGAACTAAAATGACCCAGATTTTTTAAACAGTGTAATTACAGGTGACTAATCTTGGGTATATGGACATGATACTGAAACCGAAGTGCAGTCTTCGCAGTGGAAGACTCCGGGTTCATCACGAGCGAAAAAAGCACGGCAGAGTCGGTCGAATGTGAAGACAGTGTTGATGATTTTTTTGTAGATTCTACCGGTATTGTGCATCATGAATTTACCCCTGGAGGACATACAATTAACCAGGACTATTACAAATGTGTCCTTCAGCGTTTGCGCGAAAAGGTGCGGAAGAAAAGGCCTGCATTATGGAAAGACACGAGCTGGGTGCTACACCATGATAATGCTCCCGCTCATCGTGCCTTCTTCACCGTTGAATTTTTGAGCAAATTCAGAATTCTTGTGCTTCCACAACAGCCATATTCCCCTGATTTGGCGCCTGCGGACTTCTACCTGTTTCCTAAACTGAAATTTTCACTGAAAGGGAAGCGATTTGACTCGATTGAATACATCCAGGCAAATACGGGGAGCGACCTTAATACACTTAAGGAAAAAAAAAATCCTGGGATGTTTCCAAAATAGGAAACAACGTTGGAGTCGGTGTGTTCAGTCAGAAGGAGATGCATCACAGTAGCATGTAAGTATCACCAATGTACAATTAGAAGCCCATTCTTAAAACTTTCCAATCATACCACGTATGTGTGTAATATTTTTATGTATGTAATATATCACAAAAATATATAGCTTATGTCAGTCCGCATGTTCATTAGAGCATCGTTTACAAATTCGAAATAAATGGATCTAGAACTTTTCGACATTTTCGGTAACAACGTGTTCGCTTTATATACGTATTTTGATGTTACATATACAACTGTCAAACTGTTTTTTTTGTTTGTTTGTTATAAAAATGTGACAGTAGAACTGTCAAGTGAACGCAATTTTTTGAAATTTTCTTTTTCAGACCAAAAGTACCATTACCATCCACAATTACGATCAGACAAAAAAAAAAAAAAAAATCAACCAACTTTCTCCTCCGAAAGCGAAAGTAATTTTCTGACGCCGACCTGCGTAGGGAGCAACGATCATCATAATAAAATAATGGAATTCACAGCTCGCACGGAAAGATATAGGTGTTCGTTTTTTTCCGCGCGCTTTTCGAGAATCGGGTGATAAAGATTTAGTGTGGAAGTGGTTGGATGAAGCATGTGCGAGGAAGCCGTTCTCAAGTGATGATCTTTTATACTGATTTTAATTTCCGACCTTTCCGGTGGATTTTTCAAAAATTTTCTTTCATACAAATCTTGCCCTGACAATTACCAATACAACAAAGACCAAATCTGTCGAGCTTTTCTTAATTGATGATATTTCATACATGCGCATTTAATGTTAATTTCCTACCTTTACATTGGATTTTCCAAAATTTTCTTTCATGCAAATCTTGTCCTGACAATAACAAAAAATCAAGCCATACTCAGGTAATGATCTTTCGTACATGCCCAATTGATTTTTATTTATATAGATTTGGGAGAAGTGGCAAATGTTCAAATGTGTGTGAATTCCTAAGGGACCAAACTGCATACATAGGTCATCGGTCCCTAGACTTACACACTACTTAAACTAACTTACGCTAAGAACAACACAGACACCCATGCCCGAGGGCGGACTCGAACCTCCGGCGGGACATGCCGCGTAGCCCGTGACAGGACGCCTCAAACCGTGCGGCCACTCCGCACGGCGGAGAAGTGGCGTACCGACAAAAACATCGGTGAGATGTAATACATGTGATGATTGTTCATCGAACTTAACTGAAAATGCTCTCATATTCTATTCATAAAAAGGTGAAATTTTATCTAATGGGTTTAACACACTAACAGGGGAAGTGTCACGGCTCGAACAGGAATTCGGTGTTACACTTGTGTTTAGAAGCTGTACGTACCACCGTGATTAGGATGGTGAAAGCATTCCATTCTGTAACTCTTAGTTTGCCCACTATCGTACTTGAAAAAATTTACATGAGGCTCCTCAAAAAAATGCGTGAAACAGTATGCAGAACCATAATCAGCACATTTGGCAAAAGCAATATCTGGACAATTCTAAGAAATTCCACGTCAGTCACATTCTTGACTTCAGCAACATGTGCGGGAGTGTTGTATCCAGCCACTTGCCGGGTGTACGGAGGCGTATGCGGATACAGTGGAGCAGACAGCTGGTTATGAATAATAGAATACATTTTCATTACGAAAATTCTATTCCTAGTTCAGTTGCGAAATAACTGCAGAGAGTCCTTGTAGAGTCTGTTATCGTTCTTGCATGTATCTTAACGTGAATGCCACACTATTTAAAACCTTCGAAACAATAGTATTCTCTTGCATTTTCGCTGTATATGCATGAAACACTGAAACATGTATACTAAACATAGCAGCTACGCTGAGGTAACTGGCGTGTTAACCCCCCACCCCTCCTCCAAGATTGCAAGCGCTGTTATGTGCAAACCAAGATCAACACACCGTCGCAGGCGTGGTTAGAAATGTGAGAGAGCTGTGTGTACAAATGTTTAAATCCAAATTCTTGTTCGAACCGAGAGCCGTCTCTTGTAAGGCGAGTACTACAGTTACAAGCTCTATACATGTCTTGAAGCACTGTTAACTCACAGCGCGCACAAATTACCCAGACTTCATTCATCCAGTCTTTGAGAATGAGAGCACATAGCGACTTGCAACACGAGGTTTCAGTTTGTTACTTCTTTACTGCTAACTTTATTCGCAACACATTTTTGCAGGCAGTATATACATATAGCACAGAAAGTACTTGCAAAATTATGCCATTGTATGACCCACAGTTCGGGAGATTTGCCGTCATAGATATATAGATGCGTGATAAACTATCTTTCTTAAAAGGTAGTTAGATTCATTGAGGAATCGAGAGTGGGGCGGGTACTGATTGGTAAGGACTCAACTCTGCGTATTAACCCTTTCGTGGGCAAAATTATTGAGCAGTTTTTTTTTTTTTTTAATGAATGGAGAGCAGATAGTAGTTAACAGATAGGTATATTTATGATACAGAATATCAAATTTGCTCCAACTGTGAAAGTGAGGTCACACAACAAGGTGGGAAGGATTCTTCCCACTGCCCTTCCTTGGAGTTAAATGACAAAAACAACTTTTTCAATATATGTCATATTTATTTCATAAATTTACTTCTCTTGTTACAATGATTGTTCGCAATTACTTGCCATGAAATTTTCTGAAACATGGGTTTATGCAAATTGGTATTTGACAATATGTACAAACGCAGCTTTGGTACAACAATGACGGCACGTCCAGTATGTTTCTCCTAAAATGGGTTGATACTCCCCTACAGCCACAGGCCGAAAATCTTCAGGTTCTTCACCCCTTTCTGCCAGAAAGACAGGTTTTTGTCCACGCCTTTTTTGGGATGCCAGCGATCAATTATCTGGCTAGATGGATCCTGTATGTGAGCTGATCGTGCTGTCCACTTTCTCTTTTACTTATTTTCCACAGGATAAATCTGTTCACTGCAGAAACGTCCACCAGGAAATAAAATATTCTCTGCCACTATTTTACAGAACGTCTGCCAATAGCATACATTTCTCGTAATTGATCGAACTTATCGACACCACCCATTATTTTGTTGTATTCTGCCACAACTTCAGGACAAGAAACCTCTGTACTAGTACCATCCTTGTTTTTCCTTTTCACTGTGGCTGTTTCTCATGGGCCATGAACTGAGGACAGGAAAGTGACTGGACGGTTATCGATCCATTTTACTGCAGAAATGGCTCCTTTTGTTTCAAACTGGAATTCTCCTCGTTCCAATTTTACGTTTTCCTAAATTTGGGTAAATCAAAAGTATTTACCGTATACTATAGCTTTGAGGAAAAAATCACAAAATGTCACGCAAACAGCACTTAAAGGCTCCTCTACAGAGCAACACTGAGCTATATAATGCCTCTGCGTGAAGGTACAGCAAAAACGGCGGGAACTTCCGACTGGAAGTAGTACCATATACTGTTCACTAGGTGGTAGCACCGTACAGAGGTGGGAACTGTGGATCCCACGGGACTAGGAGTGAGTTCATTGTAGTGGGAAGCGTGTTTCCCACGGCTCACGAAAGGGTTAAACGCTACTGCAATGCAGTGTATGTAGGAATTCCTATCAGATTGTAGATGATTAATCATTCTGCATTATTTCCTTCGACTTGCACATGAGATGACAAAATACAGTACTTTGTTAGGAACTCGCTTTTGGTGGTAAGGTGCGGAAAAGTTATTCCATCACGCTTCTCTCATTAAGTCACAGGCGCGCTTTTTACGCAACACCACATCCTACGGATGCACCACTTCCTGCCAACGAACGCTGTTTTACCGCTTCTCGAAACAAAGCTGCCGTGAAAGTTCTTTTTTTTTTCTTTCAGACGCACTGTAGGAGCGGCCTGCTCAGTTAATTGTGGTCCTTCTTCAGTTGTAACTGCTGGACACCACAACAGTTAAGTATCGGAGTGGACCAAATCTTGGCATACCTTCCTCTTCTGCGTCTTGCAGTCTACGCAGTATTGTCGCAGTGTACACGTTAATAAGTAAACTCGCTTAAGAGAAACCGATTAAAATCACCTAGCAGAATGCACAGTTGTATTGCTCCTATCTTTGGGAGACGAGGAGCAAGAAATAAGACTCAAAATTAGGAAACACATCTTGTGTAGTATTTCCGGGAATAAAAACACGCAAGTTCTTTTCCGAGCGTCTCACTGTCGTGGTTGAATTTACGTATCTTCACCGCAAGCCACAGCAGTTCTCAACGATACCGACGAGTTACTATCCTACTCCTTGTGTGTATTGAGTTAGGGAAAAATAACTCTGTATACTGATTTCGACCAGTGTGTTCAGAGACTGGTTCATCCTGGCGTATAAACGACATCAGCGCAGTAACTACGGCGGCGGCAGCTTGAACTACGAGTTACGTAGTGGACGCACGGCCGTACTGTGTCAACGTTGTGTCAAAAATCACAATGGAGCAATATCTGTAAATCAAGCATTCAGCCCATTATCTAGAAGTTTTTGAAGAAGAGAGAATTGCGTGCAAACTTAGTTCGCACACATTGACTCCCGAACGAAAATGACTTGGGGAAATCTCCCGCGTCGTGATTGAAATGCTAAACACGGACGGTTATTTTCTTGAAAAAAAAAAATCGTCACGGATTATGAGTCTTGGTTTTATCAGTACCAACCTACCACAAACCGACCAAGAGCAGAAATTCGCGGCGTAACAGACATTGAAACCAATGTCACGCACGAGTTTAACAACATCGCAAAGAATGGTTTTTCTGACGGTTTCACTTGGTTGAATGAACAGCTTCCGCGTTGTACTTAATTAGGGGAAGACTGTATAGGAACTTGCAGCATTAAAACCACAATTTTCACTTTTCTTTATTTGTAACACGTTTTCATGAGGCCACTGTTTTGTCTGTGTGATCGGTACAGATGTTACAGTCGATATGAAAGTAACTTCCCGATGAACATGACTTTAAACTTTCAGCATAGCTCACAGTAAGTGACAGTGCTATATTAACACGCTTTCGTGGCTGATGAGTGGCAGGGGGTACTTTATTTCTCCTTCTGTTCGGTACAAATTTTGAAATTGATTTCAAACTAACTTCTCAATGAACTAGATATTTGCAGCTTTCAGCATAGCTCAGATCTGGATGACAATGCAATATTAATTCGCCTTATTCTCTGATGTGTGGCGGAGAGAAAATAATGAAATGATCATATAGAATTGCTGGCCGGGAGGCCGCTGAGTCTTTTTCAGTAGACGCCACATTTGGCTACTCGCGTGCCGGTGATGAGGAAGAAATGATGATCAGGACAACGCAACAGCCAGTCCACGAGCGGAGAAAATCTTCTAGCCGGCCGGGAATCGAACCCGGACCCGCTGCATGCGAGGCAAGCACGTTACCATCCTCTTTTTTTTTTTTTTTGTAAAATCTCATTTTGTTCGATTTTGTTCGTTGTATCTGCTCGGGGCGGACGTCGTAAGACATCCGATGAAGTTCGTTGATGATCGATTAACTCAGTTTTTTTATTACAGAGAGTACGTAACCCTCTGACCGAACACGCTGAGATACCGTGCCGGCTAATCCGGCTAAGCAGGCGGACCGGCGGAGAGAAATGTGTGTAGCACTGCTATTTCCTCCTCCTCCTCTTCCAATGAGGAATGTTTCGAAGTAAAAACGGTTGCTGGTAAGCCTCCGCCGGCCGGTGTGGCCGAGCGGTTCTAGGCGTTTCAGTCTGGAACCGTGCGACCTCTACGGTCGCAGGTTCGAATCCTACCTCAGGGATGGATGTGTGTGATGTCCTTAGGTTAGCTAGGTTTAAGTATTTCTAAGTTCTAGGGGACTGATGACCTCAGATGTTAAGTCACATAGTGCTCAGAGCCATTTGAACCATTTTTGGTAAGCCTCCGTGTGAGCTTGATTCTCTTATTTTTCCCTTCGCAATATATATAGGAGGAAGGAATATTCTGTTTAACTTCTGTGGAGATATACAGTAATGAACCTGAAATTTACCATATGATAATGTTGTAATATCAACAAAATGTTCGAAATCGATTAAAAAGTTTCACAGACACAAGACTAAAAAACGGAATAGTTCTAATAAGCGGGTCTCGGGCTATAAAAACTCTCTCGCATGCGGCACTCCCCGTCAGAATCTCCTATTCTATGATGTTACGTTGGAGAGAAGTAACTTTATGCCTCTGTGAGTAAGGATCAAGATAATGCATGACGTTCGTTATCAGAGTTACATCGCGCCTGACTTTCGGAAGTAGTTATAGCCTGATGTTCTCGAGCCGCATCAAGTCACAGTTCACGATATTCATTGGGTCCTTGAGACCACATGGTTCACAGTCTTTTAGGCGTTCTTGTGTATTTAGGAAGACACACAGTTTTCTGGACATTATTATTTGTAAGCAAAACGAAATAAAAATGTAAAGAGTAGGCGTCCAAGTAACAAAGTAGACTTAAATTCGTTTTCTGTAGCAAACAGTGTGAATAAAACCTATCTAAAGGCAAAGCAATTTCATTAGTACACAAAGTGAAATGCGTACATCCTAGCCAAGTAAATCCAATGTTAGTTTGTATTCCTAAAGACAAGTCTGCGGCACGTAATGCTGTCGCTGACGCAAACTTCACAAAAAAACATCTGTCACCTTGTTTAAAAAGCTAACAGCTCGATCTATTGCTCCCTGGGTTTCTAAGTAACTAAATGGTTCAAATGGCTCTGAGCACTATGGGACTTAACATCTTAGGTCATCAGTCCCCTAGAACTTAGAACTACTTAAACCTAACTAACCTAAGGACATCACACACATCCATGCCCGAGGCAGGATTCGAACCTGCGACCGTAGCAGTCCCGCGGTTCCGGACTGAAGCGCCCAGAACCGCACGGCCACCGCGGCCGGCTCTAAGTAACTAACAGCGCCATTATAGGTTCTTTGTACTTCTCAGTGGTGATTATGCATCCGAACTAATAAGCTGAGCAAACTATTTTAGATCAAATTTTAAGTTACGGTATCTTCTTTGTGTGTTCCGGTTTTGACGAAATGAAGCCTAAATTTTGCCCCAAGCAACGCGGAGTGTCCGCGTGGTTTGAGGAATCATGTTACGGACTGCGCGGCCCCTCCCGCCGGAGGTTCGAGTCCTCCCTCGGGCGTGTGTGTGTGTGTGTGTGTGTGTGTGTGTGTGTGTGTGTGTGTGTGTTGTTGTTAGCGTAAGTTGGCTTAAGTTACTTTAAGTAGTGTATAAGTCTAGGGGCCGATGACGTGAGCAGTTTGGTCCCTTGGGTATTCACACACATTGGAATAAAATTCGTCCAGTAGTTTTGGAGATTAGCTTGATCAGACAGACACGTCGGTTTTATTTTATTTTTTTTTTTTGTATAGATTGTTTTAGTTATTATTATTTATGTCGTACGCATGGAGATCGCAACGGGTCATACGTGACGTGATGAGGAAGGGGGGAGGGGTGCGCGGAGGTAGACACTAATAATTTATATTACCACCTCCCCTTTGAAATCTGAAAACATGGCCTCGTGAACTGGCCAGGAAGGAAAACGATCAAGGGCTAGACGCATGGGGATTTAGCGCAGTCCATTCGTTACTACAACGTACAAATTTATTTTGCACAGACTGAATTACATGAAACCCAATTAAGAAATTAATTAAACAACGACTATTATGAATACTGAACAATAATCAGTGGTGGCAGAAAAGACAGTCATAAATCGGACGCAATCACTGTTGGCCAGACGATAACATTAAAGACACAATAAAAACCTTAAGCCAAATTTAAACAGTCATAAAAATTACAACTTGCTGAGCAGAAGAACCAAAAATAAATTTAATAAAACCGAACTGGCCACGTAATAGACCACAGCTACAAAATTCTTATACTGAAATACAACGTCATCAAAGAAGCGCAATATTCAAATAATTAAAATTTATGTTATATAAGAATGACTGTTGAGGTCTCAACCACTAGCAATGTGTTTAAAAACTTAAAGAAGCAAGAAGGTTATAAAACGGGAACCTTTTCTAACTAACAAATAGAATGACTCAAAATTGCTCTAAAATGTCAGCTTAACTCTGAATAGCAGCACTAGAGGCCACAGCTGCGCTTGGAAGAGAGAACACTGCAAAAGACGGGCAGCACTAGCTTTCGCTGCCCGGGGCTGGTGCACAGGATCGGATCAACAGGCGGCTGTGTGGGCCGACTGCGTCCCGGGTGAGTGGGCCTCACGAGGATCGGTAAACAGCCCCGACGCCAGAGTACAAGCAGTCATAACAAAATCTCCTGCAGCACAAATAAATTGCAAAAAGTGCAAGTTCAAGTCGCGGCGAAGATTATGCTAGTGATTACGCTCCCAATAGTTAATGCAATTTCTTACGGAGCGATACTCGAGATTAAGAAGTGTTCTAAGAAGTTAGCAGAAAATTTAAGACACCACTTGGGTTAAGGAAATTTCAGAATTAAATAGTTAAAGTAATTAAGCAAACCTCGAGCCAATTGCCTTAAATTCTACGGCTTCTGGGCACGTACAGAGTCCAAGCTATGGTCAGAACGGGCAGTGTGTCTTAAAACAAATTAAAATTTCTCCATAAGCCACTTAAATAAAATAAACACGCGATACATATGATCTGAAGCAGGATAAGCAGGACTCCAGCCTCGATGAGTGAGACACAGTGGAGCCAACTCCAGAAAGACGGTTGATATTCCTCCAGACGACAGCTACAAATTTAACACAGCATTTGTCAAACTGTTCAAATTAAAATTAAGTCACACGGTTCTTAACAGTAACTCTGATAAGAACACTGTAGTCCACTTTCACACCAGGAATAGACAATCTGTTATATTAAACATTGATTAATACCGCGCCAAAACTAATGTCACCTAATAGTTATTTGCCTCAAGGAAGGCGGGAATTAGTAACAGGCAACAGAATCATTTAAATACACATAAATACTAGACTGCTAACGAACTTCACAACAAGCTTCCTTGTAGAAGCGAATACTGACATTAATCCAAATTAAAGCGCTACGGACACTTAAAATTCGCAGATCAAACTTCCAATGAGATGCTACAGTATGTGATCAAAAGTATCCGGACACCCCCAAACACATACGTTTTTCGTATTAGGTGCATTGTGCTGCCACCTACTGGCAGGTACTCCAGAGCGAACTCAGTATGGCTTTCAGCACTATGGGACTTAACTTCTGAGTTCATCAGTTCCCTAGAACTTAGAACTACTTAAACCTAACTAACCTAAGGACATCACACACATCCATGCCCGAGGCAGGATTCGAACCTGCGGCCGTAGCGGTCGCGCGGTTCCAGACTGAATCACCTAGAACCGCTCGGCCACTCCGGCCGGCGCGACCTCAGTAGTTATTAGACATCGTGAGAGAGCAGAATGAGGCGCTCCACGGAACTCCAGGATTTCGAACGTGGTCAGGTGATTGGTTGTCACTTGTGACATACGTCTGTACGCGAGATTTCCACACTCCTAAACATCCCTACGTCCACTGTTTGTGATGCGATAGTGACGTGGAAACGTGAAGGGACACGTACAGCACAAAAGCGTACAGGCCGACCTCGTCTGCTGACTGACAGAGACCGCCGACAGTTCAAAAAATGTTCAAATGTGTGAGAATCCCTAAGGGACCAAACTTTTGAAGTAATCGGTCCCTAGACTTATACACTACTTAAACTAAAACACACACACACACACACACACACACACACACACACACACACACACAACGGAGGACTCGAACCTCCGGCGGAAGCTGCCGCGCGATTCGTGACTTGGCGTCTCTAACCACGCGGTCGCCGACAGTTGAAGGGGATCGTAATGTGTAATAGGCAGACATCTATCCAGACCATCACACAAGAAGTCCAAACTGTTTCAGGATCCACTGCTAAAAAAAAAGTACTATGACAGGTAGGCTGGAGGTGAGAAAACTTGGATTTCATGGTCGAGCGGCTGCTCATACGCCATACATCACGCCAGTAAATGCCAAACGACGCCTCGCTTGGTGTAAGGAGCGTAAACATGGGACGATTGAACAGCGGAAAAACGTTGTGTGGAGTGACAAATCAAAGTACACAATGTAGCGATCCGTTGGCAGGGTGTGAATATGGTGAATGCCTGGTGAAAGTCATCTACCAATTTGTGTAGTGTCAACAGTGAAATTCGGAGGCGGGTGGTGTTATGGTGTGGTCGTGTTCTTCATGGAGGGGGCTTGCACCCCTTGTTGTTTTGCGTGGCACTATCACAGCACAGGCCTACATTGATGTTTTAAGCACCTTCTTGCTTCCCACTGTTAAAGAGCAATTCGGGGATGGCGATTGCATCTTTCAGCACGATCGAGCACCTGTTCATAATGCACGGCCTGTCACGGAGTGGTTACATGGCAATAACAGCCCTGTAATGGACTGGCTTGCACAGAGTCCTGACCTGATTCCTATAGAAAACCTTTGGGATGTTTTGGAACGCCGACTTCGTGTCAGGCCTCACCGTCCAACATCGATACCTCTCCTCAGTGCAGCACTCCGTGAAGAACGGGCTTCCATGCCCCAGGAAACCTTCCAGCACCTGATTGAACGTATACCTGCGGGAGTGGAAGATGTCATCAAGCTAAGGATGGGCCAACACCATATTGAATTCCATCATTACCGATGGAGGGCGCCACGAATTTGTAAGTCATTTTCAGCCAGGTGTCCGGATGCTTTTGATCAGGTAGTGTATATACAAATATCTAATTAAAATATTTGACGGGCCCTTTTAACACACATATTCTTGCTCATACAATTCAGTCTGCAAATTCTATGGGGGCGCGGACTTCAGTATCAGTAAATAGAACCGGAGCATCCAGAAATTCCGGTAAACACTCCTCTGACAGCTCGGCGGGTTTTCAGCAATCCACTCCTGGGGTTCCTCGGCACTGGAAGCCAAACTTATGCCAACATGACCCCTGCGTATCCTTCCCAGCTTACGCCAACACAGACATGTGGGTGGCGGAAAAAGGACTCCTTTCCGCTTGGTTGCTCCACTGAGACTCTCAGCATCATACTAACTCTCATGTTGCTCTTGCGGGACCAGCAAGCCGGCCCACCAGGCCAAGCCAGAGGGAGCTAAGTGCGCCGGGCAGTGCAGGGCCTGTGGGCGGCATAAGCGTCTTCTTGTTTGCAGATACAGTTTCGATGTTTTACGTCAGTGGACACTTACATATTTCTGCGTAATTTCCACACTTTTCTGCGTAAATGAGGCCTTGCGTAGCTATATTTTTCAAATATAGTAACCGTAGAATTTTTAAAAAACAATATATAGCGTTGTATGTACAAGAAGACGATGTATACCAAACATTAGTTTGGATCATCTACATATAAGGCAAATTTAGGGAAGAAACATAAAAACCAAAATTGTCTGACGCCGGAACTTCAACCAACATACACTCCCAATCATCGTCTCCATCCTCACATATACCTATCCTACCAACCATAGCCTAAAACGCTCCCTACCAGCTATATCCTAGTGTATCGCCATAGACATCCCGTGTCATTATGACAAGACAGTTTGCTGGCACCGCCTGTCAGCGGCACAGTACACACCCGTAGAGGGCACGTGTCTCTGTGGACGACCCGTGTGTTGAGGTACTCCTCTGTTCGGCAAGATGGCTCGATCTGTCTCCAGCGGAGCACCTATGGGATCTGCTGTCGAAATCCAGGATATCAGTGGCCATTTACAACAGTTTGGGTCAGCGAGCTTCGTGAGGGAATACGACGGCGGTGTGGAACACTGCTCGACCACATCAGTGAATGCATTTAGGTCTGGTGGGACGCCATATCCTACTGTCAGAGGACCATCTGTGCTCGTACTACCAGTTGGTTTATATAACTTTCTTTTATAATCACTGAAATAAAAATACGTTAACTATGAAGGCGTGCAGTTTCGTTTCACTTCTTCCCGTTCTCGGCTCGTAGTGAGCATATTCTGAAACAGCTGTGTGCAGGAGCGTCCAGAGGAAATGCTTGGGCAGTTTGAAGGATCTACATCAACTCGTAAACGAGTTACTACTGTTTTTGCATTACTTTCGGTACAGCATTCGTATTGACAGATGTGCCTTTGAAAGCTTCAGCACTTAATGTGTAGACATATTAAGTTCAGAAGTCCTGTGTAGTAGGATGGAAAGGTACGAGGGGAGACTGTTGCAATAAGAAGCACTCTTTGTCCTTCCGGGAAACTCGTCGAGCACAGCCGTAGAGCTCGTGCCAGCTTAATGGCTGCCATTGAAGAGACTGCAGAGCGAAAGTTGCGTGCATAACGAGCGCGCAGTCAAAGCCAGCCCACTGGCGCCACCCACGCTGGGCAAAGCGCCGTTAATGAGTGGCGCCAGTTCAACACAGCATTACTGGCGCCAGCCGTGACTTGGCCGTTGCTCGCTGCGGCAGTCCTGCCAGCGAACAGCGGATGCGCCAACTCGGCGACGAAATCCCAGGCTGGACCGTGGCAACATTCACGAGTGTGTCCGTTCCATTGCCTATTCAGAGCCTCCCCTCGAAACTGTTTACCATACCCATCTTTTTTATATTGATGGGCAAATGAAGGGTGACTTAATCAGTAACGTTGATTACACTCGACTAGAAGCCAATCAAAACAACACATTTCATCAGTAGTGTAACTGTCGTCATGATCGTACTGGTGACGGTGTGCCCTTGTAAGTCTACACTCCGCTGCCACCTGACGTTATGTGGCGGAGGCTATTTCTGGTACCACCATTTGTTCCTCCCTTCCGAATTCCATTCGTGAATGGCGCGTGAGAAAAATGATTGTCGGTAAGCCTCCGTACTATAATTTCTCGTCGTGATATTTGCAAGACATATGTGGGAAGAAGTATTATGTTGGCTGACTGTTCCTGGATCGTATTCTGCCCGAATTTCAATGGTGTGCTTCTCTCATCTTTGAAGGTTATGGGCAGTGGGGATTTTCTGACTCACAGATGCGCGCATTATGCGTGTTCACATTTGCTTCATCATTGAAGAGGATACGATCCATAAATTATCATCGTCATGCAGCAATGTTTAGTTTTCAAACTTTGCACATGAACCGTAGGTTTAGAGCTTGTAACAACTGAAAACAATAAGGATGTAGTTGTTAACGTCTCGGACTGATTTCTTCGAGCTACTCATGAAAAATTCTTTCACTTGTTCAGCACGTACTTTCTAAGGGAAGCCACAGGAAAACGGTGTATCCGCATGCGCACAGGTGTACAGTTAAACTGTTGGCGTTGGACTTCATTTTATTTATTTATACTTACAATCGTAAGTTGAATGTAATAAATACTAGAAAGCCTTAAAACTTCGATGTTCATTACTAACGTAGCTCACACTATAGTTACACTACTGGCCATTAAAATTGCTACACCAAGAAGGAATTCAGATGATAAACGGATATTCATTGGACAAATATATTATACTAGAACTTATGTGATTACATTTTCACGGAATTTGGGTGTATAGATCCTGAGAAATCAGTACCCAGAACAACGACCTCTGGCCGTAATAACGGCCTTGATACGCCTGGGCATTCAGTCAAACAGAGCTTGGATGGCGTGTACAGGTACAGCTGCCCATGCAGCTTCAACACGATACCACAGTTCATCAAGAGTAGTAACTGGCGTATTGTGACGAACCAGCTGCTCGGCCACCATTGACCAGACGTTTTCAATTGGTGAGTGATGTGGAGAATGTGCTGGCCAGGGCAGCGTCGAACATTTTCTGTGTCCAGGAAGGCCCGTATAGGACCTGCAACATGCGGTCGTGCATTATCGTGCTGAAATGTAGGGTTTCACAGGGATCGAATGAAGCGTAGAGCCACGGGTCGTAACACATCTGAAATGTAACGTCCACTGTTCAAAGTGCTGTCAGTGCGAACAACAGGTGACCGAGACGTGTAACCAATGGCACTCCGTACCATCACACCGGGTGATGCGTCAGTATGGCGATGACGAATAGATGCTTCCAATGTGCGTTCACCGCGATGTCGCCAAACACGGATGCGACCATCATGATGCTGTAAATAGAATCTGGATTCATCCGAAAAAATGACGTTTTGCTATTCGTGCACCCAGGTTCGTCGTTAAGTACACCGTCGCGGGCGCTCCTGTCTGTGATGCAGCGTCAAGAGTAACCGCAGCCATGGTCTCCGAGCTGATAGTCCATGCTGCTGCAAACGTCGTCCAACTGTTCGTGGAGATGGTTGTTGTCTTGCAAATGTACCATCTGTTGACTCAGGGATCGAAACGTGGCTGCACGATCCGTTACAGCCATGCGGATATGACGCCTGTCATCTCGACTGCTAGTGATAGGAGGCCGTTGGGATCCAGGACGGCGTGCCGTATTACCCTCCTGAACCCTCCGATTCCATATTCTGCTAACAGTCATTGGATCTCGACGAGCAGCAATGTCGCGATACGATAAACCGCAATCGCGATAGGCTACAATCCGACCATTATCAAAGTCGGAAACGTGATGGTACGCATTTCTCCTCCTTACACGAGGCATCACAACAACGTTTCAGCAGGCAACGCCGGTCAACTGCTGTTTGTGTACGAGAAATCGGTCGGAAACGTTCCTCATGTCAGCACGTTGTAGGTGTCGCCACCGGCGCCAACGTTGTGTGAATGCTCTGAAAAGCTAATCATTAGCACATCACAGCATCTTCTTCCTGTCGGTTAAATTTCGCGTCTGTCGCACGTGATCTTCGTGTTGTAGCAATTTTAATGGCCAGTAGTGTGTTTGGAGGTAACAGTACTTGGAAATATAAAGTGGAATGACCTCACAGATTTAATTGTAGGTGTAGCAAATGCCACTCTACGTGTCGTAGATACGTTACTGCCAAAATGCAGTTTGCACACAAAAAGATTACATACGATTACAAAACACTTTTGTGGACCGTAGTTGAATAGTGCTCACGAGTATTCGCCCCATTGCTGGTCGGAATAAAATGGACTATCGTGCGTACTTGGTGACTGCTACATGAGCCAGTGTAGACGGGAAAAATGTGTACTGTAGGGGTACCCGACTTTATAGGAACGACGATCAGGCGGTGCGCTGCACGACTCGCGTTGTCAGTGGTGTCGGTGAGTTGCCGATACAGGTGCGGCGACGTGGGGTTCAAACACAAGCGTCAGTATGCATTGCATCACAGCTGCAGTCAGTCGACACGGGTGTGGACGAGGTGAGCAGGGCTCTAGTCGAAACACAAGCAACAGTGCTGCTGCTCTTCGCCATTATCGACGCATTAAAGGAGTTAGGAGAGGTCCTCTTTCCTCACGGGGGTTGAAGAACACGATTCGTAACTGGCCACTTGCGAATGGTGGAAGAGGCTGACGACCAATTGCGCCACAAAGTGTTGAAGTTATTGTTGCCATGGCTTAGAAAGCTGGACTCAGTGTGCTATCTTCAAGCACTGCATGAGCTGTGCCACGACAGCTGAACATTGCATGGTCCACGGTTCAAAAATGCTGCGAACAGTTGTAAGATGGTATCTCTGGTGCGTTTTCAGGCTGTCGTGGGTGCAGATGCAGATGGTTGTCACATTGAGCAACGCTTCTAATGAGGAACGTAAACATGGTACGTAACTAATAAGATCTTACCCTATAATCGAGAAATGAACATGTGTTTCTCTCAACGGTTTATTCGTTATTTCTGCCCTTACAAATGTTTTTACAGAGTTTCATTGTCCTACGATCACTCGTTTTGCAAGGGGACCCTCTCAAGTAGCGGAAGTTTAATTGTAACCAACCAGCCATCGTTTATACAGAAAGGGGTGGCGCGGACGACATCAGGCTTGTTGACTGGCGTAAAGAAATGTTAAAAAAACCTTAACCGGCAGATACTCGATAACAGAAGTCGCACATCTCGCTACAGTGTGCGTAGGAAACTTGAAGGAACGTCTGTTTCTGAACAAGGAAAATACTTCAGCCGCCTACGTGCCTGTCCTGTAGATAAAAATAGGCTAACAGCAGCTCGCTCAGATGCGTACAAGCGGAAATTCTTCACGATGCATTCCGTGAAAGCAACGAGAAGAAATCTTTGCACATTGTGTAATAAAAAATACCCTCCGCCACGCAGTTGACAACGTCCCGCAGCGCATCTGCCGTGTCTCCACTCTACTCCCGAGTGCGCGGCCTTCGCGGGTCACGTGTAGTGTACCAGCAGGTACGAGTAATTACTGTTCGTGCCTTCCTAGCCACTAGTCACGTGCCTACATTCCCGCCGCAGTTGTGTGTGTGTGTGTGTGTGTGTGTGTGTGTGTGTGTGTTGAGGTGATACGGCCTCTGTGGTGTTTAATTCCAGATGCTAGCGTCGGTATTCCACGCACGTTAGCTTGTAAATACACATCTGGGCTCATCGCATTGCATCTCTAAGGAAGCAACTATGCTATGGAGCTATAGCTATGGAGTGAGCATAGCGCATCGCGCATGTCATCAAATCAGAATTGTCCTGTGACTTCAGTTCAACAGTGGTTGTTTACATTTTGCGATAAACTTTAATAGTATTTTGAGCGGAGCGTAACAAGACTCTTCTAGAAATTACACAATGGATTCTTGTCCGAATTTTCGTAGCCAAACGAAGAGTGGGAAATACAGAAACGGGTTATGAAATTGACGGTATGGAAGTTTGGATCGGTTCTGGAGGCGTGATGGGATAGCCGCAGTGGTTAAACCGAGCGCTTGCGATAATCGGGAAATCCGGGTTCAAGTCCCGGTCCAGCACAAATTTTCATTTGTCTCAAAACAGCTGACACCGATGGGTATTTGCAGTGTGCGAATCCCATAGTAATATTTACAACAGTTGGAATCTTCAAAAGATACTAATGTAAGGTACAGACACTGTATAAACACACACTGTATTGTGTAAATAGTTCCGCGTAGTCAGCGCATACACAACTTTCCCAATAGAGCGCGCCCCGCTAAGCACAACAGCACAGGCGCAGCGCTCGTCCGTCTCCGCACTACGAGATGGCGCTCTTTTAGAGACGGACCAGATTCTGCTTCCGCCGATCCGCGTATTAATATGTAATGCAGCCAATGAGATTGCTGCTAACGTAGAACCTTTTCTCCTCGCGGATACACTCGCGCAGTGATACCTGAACGCTCGAGGTATTATAACGAGTGTACAGACCTCCGATTAGTCAGTCTGCATTTGTCTGCACCAGTCTGTACCAGTCTGCATTAGTCTGTACCAGTCTATAGTCAAGTTTCAGTCTGCGCCTAATAAGATTATCATATTCCTGTACATAGCCATGAAGAGAAATGTATAGACACTTTGTCAAGTGTCAGAGATATGTGAGAATAAGATTAACATACCAAGATCAAAGGAACTTCAGATTGTCAATTGTAAACAGTATCCAGAATCAAGTTACGTAATATCTATGCTTTTTATTATTTTAATAAATGTGTGTGAAAATTAATCAAGTTCTGTTTAAAGTTGGTCACTGTCAATCTGCTACTCTAAGCGTGCAAGTGGCATTTCTATCGTCTGACCTAACGGCAAAAGATAAACATGCCACAATAAGACCACGAGACATATTGCTGACACTCGCCTACTTCGTTAGAGCGACAAGTCAAATAATCTGATGGTGTGTGTACCGAAGGTCTTACAGTACGCACACCACACACTGTAATAATCAATGATCATGCGTATTGCACACCGGGTGGAAAAGTTTTGTCATGACTGGCTCTCCCAAGAATGTCAGTAGTTTCGATGGAATGTCGTCTACTCCAGGGACCTTGTTTAGACGTGGGTGTCTCAGTGCTCTGTCAAATTCTTCTCGCGCTATCGTGTTTCCCATCTCACCATCATGTCCTTCCGTTGCCATTTTACAAAACTGTCTGCAAATTAGTTTCCGTTGTAGAGCCCTTATATATTTTTCATTCAATTTTCAGCCTTCCCTTCTACGCCTAACACTTGTTTACGGTGTGTGCCATAAATATTGAGATAGGAGGTCCTCTTTTCTGCGAACAAGCGAGGTAGCGCAGTGGGATAGTACACTGGACTCTAATTTGGGGACACCCCGGTTCAAATTCGCTTCCGACCATCCTGATTTAGGGTTTCCGTGATTTCCCTAAATCGCTTCACGCAAATACCAGAATGGTTCTCTTAAAAGAGCACGCCCGGTTTCCTTCCCCGTACTCGAAACAGTGAGAGCTTGTGCTCCGTTTCTAATGACCTCGATGTTGACTGGGCGCCAAGCTCTAATCTTCCTTCCTTCTTTTCCCCGAAAGTTTGCTTAAGTTTACTATAGGTGGCATCTACATTTCTCTCGTTCACGCATTGTTCTACAGCCTTACATTTGTTCTGTAACCATTCCTGCCTTTTAGGTTCAGTGTCGCCTACATTTGTGCAGAACCTAAATTCCTTACAATCTTCCAAAGACAATATTTTCTTTTACGTAACAGCATCGTCAGCGAGCAGTCTTACAACGCTGCTGATCCTGCCAGATAAAGCATTTATCAGTATTAAGAACATGAGATGTGCTGTTACTCTTCATTAGGACACTGGCGACGTCACGGTAATGCAGGAAAGTGTAAGCTACGTGTTTACCTGCATTTAATGTTGGCGAGATATCATGCATGAATAATGCATGTCTTGTCTCACTCGAGAGAATTTTTTCCTGTAGCCGTACTGTGAGAACCTTATTTTCCCCAGGAACGCCACAGTGCTTGAGTTCAGAGTATGCTGTAGGATTCTGCGACGAGTGGACGTCGGCGACATTCAGCGAGGACATCTGTTACTGACCACGAAGAGCGAGACTAGAAATCAACTCTTGTGCTTACAGCGACGCATCGCGCTTACCGTGTGGACATACGTAAGTGTGACGTAGCTTGAGACAGTTCGGTATCGCCGTGCCAGTATACTTGAGGAGGTACAAAAAATGGGACATCGCGCTATAGGCGACGCTTACGTTGCCTTGAAGCCGGCCGTGTTAAGGCCCAAAATATTAGCGGACTGCTTTTCGTTCTTAATTTGTGTCGTGTGTGTGCAACGAGCGCGTTAAATAGAAAGTTTTACAGTGCTTTCGTGAATAACAGAGCGTAAGGAAGGCATTTTCAGAAGATTTTCTGGTATTAAATGCATATTCGATCCAGTAATGCGACGCATTTGTCTCTTTAATGTAGCTTCGTTGTTGGTTATAAGTTTCGAAAGATCGAGAACGGGAGTATCTGATACGAAAAGGCTGGTTTCGTAATCCAACATCTTCCTTAATTCAGTCTGTGTTCACTTCCCGAAAATGCCGAGGACGTATTTCGCTGTGTTTAGCCTGTTTCCAAATTTCTCTTCTCACAGTGTTCACCCCAGAGAGCTTTTCGAGTTGCATTAAAAGGAAACCTAAAGTCAAATGGCAGTAAAAACCTGTGTAACTTCGTGTCAGAGTACGACTTAAACTAATGTATACTCTCCATTGTCAAAACAAACTGTACATTCTCAATACTGACATGACTGAATGGGCACGTACAGAAAAAAATTTTAAAAAAAATCTTGGTGAAGACGCAAATCGGATGCCACAGACCGATCTCCACTGCCGTGTTTACGTGTTAAGACGGAATCGATTTTGTTAGCCCAATCATATACCGGTTTCCTGGACCTCAGGCTGTCAGTACCGCAGCTTTTGTAGAGTCACATACCTCGGTCGGTAGAAGCAGAACCCTTGTAGGACCGACCACTTTGTTGTCCGGCTGTGTATCCGACTGTGGAGAACTCTTCTTCCCAGGTGACTGGCTGTTTGCGTTGTCCTCATCATTTCACCATCATTCATGAAAGAGGCGACTTTGGACCGAGCAAAGGTCGGCAATTTATACGGGCGCTGACAACCACGCAGTTGAGCTCCCCACAAACCAAACATCGTCATCATCATCATCATCTTCTTCTTCTTCTTCCTCTCAGGAACGAATAGATTTATGAATTTGGTATTTATGTCACATACTAAGATCTATGCTCCCTTGCCGACGTAAAAAATTAAAGCTCCTATGTCAGTGCAGTTAGAAGATATGGCCTTTTGTGTCATGTATTTTGATACACGCAGACTTACTCATTACAACCCATGTGTGCTTCCTGTTGCCGTAGAGTCATGAAATTTCGCAAGAAGCAAGGTTTCACAGTTAAAATAAGTGAAAAAAAATCCGAAAATTAATTATTTATTATTATATAACACTGATATATAACATGAAAAAATATTTCTTGTCAGTTGTTATCCGTCCTTCTGTTCAGATCCCTTTTTCTTAGGAACTGGTGGACGTATCAACTTACAATTTATATCACCTGCTGAAGTCAACGGGCTCATGGCAGTATAAAAAATTTAAGCTTCTACGTCAATGGAATGGCAAGATAGGGCAATTTGTAATATTTTAATAAACATTTTTGGAAACAGTGATCAATAGAGTATTATATTTTAACTAAAGTTCAGTCTTGATCACAACACTTATGTCTCAATAACATAGGTGAACGGTTTCGGTTATATTTATATAACTATCTTCAGACTCATGGCTGATGAAGTTGACTTCGTAGCAGCTGAGGAGAGCTCCGCCTACCATTCTCCAAGGAAGCCATGGGTCTGAAGATTGTTATATAAATATAACCGAAACCGTTCACCTATGTTATTGAGACATAAGTGTTGTGATCAAGACTGAACTTTAGTTAAAATATAATTTGTAATATATTTTGATATCTTGCCTGTATCGATACCTTGCAAAAATCGGCGAAATTCTCAATTCCCAGGACGGATGAAGTAGCTATACACATAATAAAGTTTGCAGAGAACCCTCGGTGCGGAAGTCCTACTCCCCTACTTCTCCTTCTTCTTCTTCTTCGTCTTCTTCTTCGTCTTCTTCTTTTCTCTTTTTTTTTAAGATGTCATCTAAGTCTGGAGGAAGAGAAATTTGTTCAATAAAATATCTTTAAAACTCTTTTCCATACCAATTAATTTGCGCCAAAATGTCTAATTTCATACGCTTAGTTAAGACTGTTGAGGAAAAAATGTACGAAGTTATCGCTGGTAGAAATTGTTGAACTCCAGTATTTTGGAGAATTAGGATGCGTGGAAAACTTGCGTTCGGCTATAGGCACGTTGCTAATCGCGTGCGCGTGATTAGCGAACGTTTTATTAGCAGCCATCGAATGCACACGAGAGCCTTTGCCACTAAAGGAAGAGTGGGATCGCAGCTTATTGATTATCCAGCTATGCAACGTTGTTGTAAAGTACTTCGGCGTGGTTAATGCAGCCATCCGGCGTCTGATAAAGATAAAACGAGTTTCTCTTCAGTTAAGTAAAGGTAATGGAAGAATTTGAGCTCTCAGTCTTTCTCAACGTGATCGATTAAAGCTCTCTTTCAGATTTTCAAGCCTAGATGTGCATTGCATTTTATCCGTAAACTATATTCAGGAACCCGGAAGCACGTCATTAATGAAACGAGGAACTTTCTGATCATTCGACGAAAGGTGCTCTACGTTTGATCCGTACAAAACCACATCGTGCACTTTAAGTAACGTCTTTAAAAGCGAGTACCGAGCTAATCCGATTCAGATGCGGTGGAGCGCTCACATAGAGCGATAATCGACTGCTCCACCTGAAATCTGGCAGCGTTTTCATGAGCGGTATTGGATTGCTTGCGTGGCCAACTAAAATTATTATTAGTAAATTTATTTACGATGTACCGGATAAGGAACCCCAGTAAACAACTTTAAGGTAGTCTGGGTCATGGCCCGCAATTTCACTTTCTAGAAATGGGGATAAGAGTCAAATCATGATCTACTATTGTTTTGAGCGCTCGCAATGTGCCCGTCCTCCCCGTGTGGCATTTTCCTATGGTTCTTGCAGAAGTTTATCGGAAGATGAGGGGTGGAAAACGTCGCAACAATGGTTAAAATGGGGGAGAGTTAAATTTAAGGACATCTAAGAGACGCTTCAGATTTCCTCTCCAGTTGTGTCCAGAATACTGCACCATTGTCTTGGAGTCACGAATGTTTGAACGCCCGTATGTTAGTCACTATTTAACAGACGAACATAAGGCCATTTGCGTCTAGTGACGCACAAAAAGTGATATAACAAACTGATGTACAGTTTTCGCGGAGGGAACTGTAGCCACAGTTCCGATGTTGTTGTTGTTGCTGCTGTCGTACTTGTGGTCTTCAAACCGAACAGACACCAAATAAAAATGTTTTAACGCTTAGATGTATATTACATGTTTTATTTCTTCATTACTTTGGCCTCCATCAATCACATTGTTCCCAAACAGCAACAATCGCGTTCCACTTTTGGTGCCACATTTCCTAATATGATTCCTACAGAAGTGCCTGTTTAATTCGATAATATTCCATTACCCTTGTTTTACATTCGTCGAATAACCTCTTCTTAAGACACTATCCATTCCGTTCAGCTGATCTTCGAAGTTGTTTGCCTTCTCTGATACTTGCATTAGATCTTATTTTATTTTTCTTACTTTAATTCTGTTTCCATTATCATCCTTCGTTTCCTTCACAGCTTGCCCGGTGTACGGATTGAATAACATGGCTACGGGGAACGACGGAGCCCTAGGGAGGGGGGGGGGGGGGGCAGTGTGCTGTCTGTACAAATTGCAGTTAACCGTTAAGATTTCCATAGACAGTAGTGCAACCAGCACTGTGTAACGTTTGCGTTTTATTCAGCTCAAAAGGTTTGCAGTGACTCCATTACCACTCCGTGGGACGGCGTCGCAATTACAGTCTTGCAATTCCCCCAGCGTTATGTCTCTGATGTTTGTTTCTGCAGATTCATGAGAAAAAATTAATTCCTACTGAACCATTACTCTCACTGAGGAATGAGGAAACACTGTCGTTAAGGAAATTTGCCCTCGCTTTTGAACAACAGCCTTCCTGTGTGGTCTGCCTTGAACGTTATCAAGACGCAGTGCTCGGTAGCTGGTATGCGATGCGGACAAGTTGTAGCAAAAGTACAGTCCAGTCTGTGGTGATGTGTGGGAAGCCCTGCATATGGTCGCCGGGGACCGCCATTTGACGATTGGCGTAAATAAATGTAGCGTATTGCGCGAAAACATTCGAAAACGTTCGATTGCACTATTGGCAATAAGTCGCTGGAAACAGTAATTACCGTAAAATATCTGCGAGTAAACGTCCGCAGGAACCTAAAATGGAATGACCACATAAAACTACACTACTGGCCATTAAAATTGCTACACCAAGAAGAAATGCAGGTGATAAACGGGTATTCATTGGACAAATGTATTATACTAGAACTGACATGTGACTCCATTTTCACGCAATTTGGTGCATAGATCCTGAGAAATCAGTACACAGAACAACCACCTCTGGCCGTAATAACGGCCTTGATACCCCTGGACATTGAGTCAAACAGACCTTGGATGGCGTGTACAGGTACAGCTGCCCATGCAGCTTCAACACGATACCACAGTTCATCAAGAGTAGTGACTGACGTATTGTGACGAGCCAGTTGCTCGGCCACCATTGACCAGACGTTTTCAGTTGGTGAGAGATCTGGAGAATGTGCTGGCCAGGGCAGCAGTCGAACATTTTCTGTATCCAGAAAGGGCCGTATAGGACCTGCAACATGCGGTCGTGCAGTATACTGCAGAAATGTAGGGATTCTCAGGGATCGAATTAAGGGTAGATCCACGGGTCGTAACACATCTGGAATGTATCGTCCACTGTTCAAAGTGCCGTCAATGCGAACAAGAGGTGACAGAGACATGTAACCGATGACACCCCATACCATCACGCCGGGTGATACGCCAGTATGGCGATGACGAATACACGCTTCCAATGTGCGTTCACCGCGATGTCACCAAACACGGATGCGACCGCCATGATGCTGTAAACAGAACCTGGATTCATCCGAAAAAATGACGTTTTACTATTCGTACACCCAGGTTCGTCGTTGATTACACCACCGCATGTGCTCCTGTCTATGATGCAGCGTCAAGGGTAACCGCAGCCATGGTCTCCGAGCTGATAGTTCATGCTTCTGCAAATGTCGTAGAACTATTCGTGCAGATGGTTGTTGTCTTGCAAACGTCCCCATCTGTCGACTCAGGGATCGAGCCCTGGCTGCACGATCCGTTACAGCCATGCGGATAAGACGCCTGTCATCTCGATTGCTAGTGATACGAGGCTGTTGGGATCGGGCACGGCGTTCCGTATTACCCTCCTGAACCCACCGATTCCATATTCTGCTAACAGTCATTGGATCTCGACCAACGCGAGCAGCAATGCCGCGATACGATAGACCGCAATCGCAATAGGCTACAATCCGACCATTATCAAAGACGGAAACGTTTCAGCAGGCAACGCCGGTCAACTGCTGTTTGTGTATGAGAAATCGATTGGAAACTTTCCTCATGTCAGCACGTTGTAGGTGTCGCCACCGGCGCCAACGTTGTGTGAATGCTCTGAAAAGCTAATCATTTGCCTATCACAGCATCTTGTTCCTGTCGGTTAAATTTCGCGTCTGTAGCACGTCATCTTCGTGGTGTAGCAATTTTAATGGCCAGTAGTGTAATTGTAACAATAGCGCATCCCGAGCTGTAATTGGCAGAATCTGAGGAGTATGTATTTCATCGACAAATGAAGTGCCTTAGAAAACAACCCCGTTCGACCGGTTGTTGACTGCTGTTGGTCAGTGTTGGGCCCCTACAGGGTTGCAGTAATAGATTAGACACAGATGATTCAATGAATAGCGGCACGTTTGGTCTCGGAATCGTGTAGTAAACGCAAGAGCGTTACGGAGATGCTCAACAAATTCCAGTAGCAGATTCTGCAAGAGAGGCGTCGTGTACTACGGTCGAGAAAGATTCTGGCATAACATTACTTGCTCTCACATTATGTCCGTCGTAATGGCGACGACGAGAAAACTAGAGGAAACACAACTGACTTCATTTGGGAACCTCAGTATTTGTATTCAAATCTTTCAGTTTTTCATATGCATATGATAGAGTTCTAAAAAAGAGACGTCAGTTCATTATAACGTACTTAAGAGATGCCTTCGATGTCTGACTCAGTGGGGATCCCAAATACTAGAGCACTAGTCAAGAATGGATCGCAGTCGCGCAAGTGCTGCTCCTTTATAGGTCAGCTGCACTTTCTTAGAATTCTCCCAATAAACCGATGTCGACCATTTGCCTGCTCTACAACCGACCTTGTGTGCTAGACGTAACTATGTCAAGCGACATACCACGGATACTACGTTCATTCATCAGAGGATTGTTTTTCCTGCTCATATGCATTTACGTGCGAGGGTTCGACCTAAATAGTGGCAACTGTTTATCCACAACCGATAGAAAAGAGTTACATGTTTGCAAATGTTAGGACTTAAGTCATATTACTGTTCGTTTTTGGAGCGTCACCTGCGACCATCTCTGCGAAAGAAGCGGCGACACTTTCTGCGCAACTCACCCATCATTTTGTACGATATTGCGCGGGCGCATACAGCGCAAGCTGTGGCTGCTCTGTTCGGTCGATGGGACTGGGAAGTACTGTACCATCCACCACAGCCCCCGGACTTAAGTTCTTGTGACTTTGATTTGATTCCGAAGATGAACGAACCACTTAGTGGCATTCGCTTTAGAACTGTTCCAGACAGGCAGTAGACCGCTCCATTCGCACCTTCAACAGAACAGGCTCTACTAACGGTATACTACGCCTTCCACATCGCTGGCAACGGGCTCTACACAACGCTTGTGACTACTTTGAATGACAGTAACATTTGCAAACATGTAACTCTTTTGTATCGGTTGTGAATAAATAATTGCAACTACTTAGGTTCCAACCCTCGCATATTTTTCTACGTTCACAGCAAGCTGTCAGTCATGCTGTGTCCTGCGACACTCACTCACCCACCGACGACACTTACACATCGTCAGCGAAGTTTCAGACTGCTCCTGACCACATCGCTCAGATCGTTGACTTATAAAGAGGCCAAGAGTGGTCCTTTCGCACTTCCCTGGGGCACTCCTGACTGGAGCTGTTGATATTTTTAAGAATTTCGGGAATCCGATATATCGATATTTAAAAAATTTAACTATCGGTCCCCGAAATGTTGAAGAAAGCATCGATATAGGGACGAAATAAGTACCGTTATACCGGCCTATAAAAATATCAGCTGCATATTGTAAATATACGGCCGGTTTTAGAGCCGTATCTTAAGTGTTGTTTATTATTAGACATTCTGTACGTCAACAAGCTAGCAGCCTGTTTATCCCCCTTAGAGCAAGAATTGAAAGGAAAACGATGCACGTTCATCCTTGACGATAACCACTTTGCTAACTATGGGTACCGCTTGTATGTGGCACATTAAAAGGTGTCCGATGGTTCCGTCATTACGTTGCGTCACATACCGAATTTGCCGTAAACACTTCATGTCGACTTCCCTGTTTTTTTCATTTCTGGAAACCATAACGATCCAGCAGCTGTAGTGTCAGAATTGCGTGGTGAAGTTAAACGTTGCAGCTTCTGCTCGCAGCACCAAGCGCTGATTACGACAGCATTTCCCCCTCACACATTTCCGCCCATCGCGAAGACAAATTTTTTCATTCACATTTTTGTTCATCATTTTCAGCAACTGTTTTTGAAGAAGCCGATGCGAAGAAACAGCACAATAGTTACGTTAAAAATTGAAAGAGAAAAACTGGACCTGATGAAAGCTCAAAAACTGGTAAGACTCCTTTACACAGTGAACGTAAAAGTATGTTCTTCTATAGTTTCAAAAGAACAATTTCAAATATTTGTCGAAAATTTGGAAAAAAATACAAAATGAAAATATCGGCACTCGATTATAATATTTCGATATAGATATATCGGTGAAACAATGTCGATATATATCGATGTTTTCTGGAAACGTATCGATTTTTCGAAATTTCGTCGACAACCCTACTCCAGACGGTGGCTTTGTCTGTGACGAACACTCGTCCTCCAGGCGCTCATATATCTAAGAGTCTATTCCATATGCTTGGACCTTCGTTAACAGTCTGCAGAGGGCCACCGTGTCAAAATCGTTCCGCAATCCTAGAAACAGAGAATCTGCCTGTTGCCGTTCATCCATGGTTCGCAGAATATCGTGAGGGACAAGGGAAAGCAGAGTTTCTCACGACCGACACTTTCCAAATCACTACTGATTTGTTATATTCGAACACAGAACACGCTCAAGAATTCTGCAGCAAACCGATGTTAAGGATATTGGTCTGTAGTTTTGCGGGTCTGTTCTTTTACCCTTTTATATGTGGGAGTCAACTTCTGACATTTTCCTTCTCTTAAGACTTTGAGCTGGCCGAGATATTCGTCATAAATGGATACTAAGCAATGGACCACGTCTGTGTACTTTTTGTAAAAGTCAATTGGGATTCCGTCCGGACCTGGCGACTTTTTGTTTTCAAGTCTTCCAGTAGCTTCTCAACGACAAGGATGCCTATTCCTGTGTCTTCCATATGGAAGTCTGTACGACGATCAAACAATGATATTTCTGTACAGTCCTCTTGCGCTAATGAATTTTTAAACGCGAAATTTAAAGTTTCCCCTTTGATTTTGCTGTCTGCTATGGATATTATGTGTAAGATGTGAAGTGTAGTTTCGATTTTGTCGACTTTATGGTGTTGGCTATTTAAATGCGCGAAGAGATTTGACTCATTCCTATCAGAGTTTCTAGTATGTTCTCTAAATCTGGTTTTGATATTTAGCCCTGTTTGCCCAGTCAACAAAGGACTTGTCATGAACGTACTGGAAGAATTAGAAATTTATATACCCGTGAAAAATTATCCGCAAGGCATATTGAACGAACAGACCGACTTCAAAGATAAATATTACGTAACGGATGCAGAATAAGCAACCAAAGATTACGCAAACAATACCGCTGACTAGGTATAACCATTTTGTAAACATACTGCATCATTGAGAACTGTCAACTACTCGTAGCTGTCAAATTACTACGTGATTTTATTTTACCATCATAAAAACAGCGGCTGTTGAAAAAGGATTCATCAGTGATGCAATATGTACATCTCGCCTAGGTGGACGGAAGTATACATGTACAATTAATACCGCATACAAATGTCGCAAAAATAAATGAAATTTACAAACTGCAATATTCTCAGGTGTACTTGACAATGGCAGTACTACCGAAATAGGCCTGTCGTACGAAACAGAATAAAATTATTAGCAGCTAACTTGGGAGATTCAGTTTAAAATGCCATATTTCGACGTGTTTCATAATGCGGGCCCAACTGTACAGGGTGTGTAAAAAAAAAAAAAAAAAAAAAAAAGTGTCAAACACTCCGAGAGCTGCCAGTGCCCACCGAAACGAGAAAAGAAAGTCCAGTAAACAAGAGTCCATAAACGTATGCTGTCCGAGATAAACTCGTGTTTATGGGAAGGGCTGCGCGACATTTGGTTTCCACAGATGCTTTATTCACTCCCTAGTATCCATTTTCAATCTAACTGCCAAGGACAATCTAGACTGACACTTGTACAGGACAATGTGTGTGTGTGTGTGTGTGTGTGTGTGTGTGTGTGTGTCTTTTGTTTTTGTCCCTGTATAGTTCATTTTGTGATAGACTTAAGCATGCTTTTGTGATATTATCTTCTGTAACGTGATTTATATTGAGCTGCATTGACGATGTATTTTCAACAACATTCTTCGACATTTCGTCTCTATTTTTGAATTATGGACTGTCTGCTAATAGCATTTCTATACTGAGCCGCAAAAGTCGTGGAATAGCGATATTCACATATACCGATGGCGGTAGTGACGTGTACACGAAGTATAATCGGGCAGTCCATTGGCGGAGTCGTCGTTTGTACACAGGTGATTCATTTGAAGAGGTTTCTGATGTGATTATGGCCGAACGACGGGAATAAACAGACTTCGAACGCGGAACGGTAGTTGGATCTCGACGCGTGAGACATTCCATTTCGAAAACCGTTAGGGAATTCAATATTCCGCGATCCACAGTGTCAGGAGTGTGGCGAGAATATCAAATTTCAGGCATTACTTCTCACCACGGGCAAGGCAGTGGTCGGCAGCCTTCACTTAACGACCGAGAGCAGCGGCGTTTGCACAGAGTTGTCAGTGCTAGCAGACAAGCAGTACTGCGTGAAATAACCGCAGAAGTCAATGCGGAACGTACGAAGAATGTATCTGTTAGGATAGCGCAGCGAAATTTGGCATCAGTGAGCTATGGCAGCAGACGACCGACGCGAGTGTCTTTGCTAACAGCACGGCATCGCCTGCAGCGCCTCTCCTGGGCTCGTGTCCAAGTCGGTTGGAATCTAGCTGGTTGGAAAGATGAGTCCCGATTTCAGTTGGTAAGAGCTGATGATACGGTTCGAGTGTGGCGCAGATCCCACGAAGCCATGGACCCAAGTTGTCAATAAGGCTATTTTTATTTATCATTTAGCTACAAAATAGCAGGTCAGCAACTGGAAGCAGTTAATTCCATAAATTATCTGGGAGTACGCATTAGGAGTGATTTAAAATGGAATGATCATATAAAGCTGATCGTCGCTAAAGCAGATGCCAGACTGAGATTCATTGGAAGAATCCTAAGGAAATGCAAACCGAAAACAAAGGAAGTAGGTTACAGTACGCTTGTTCGCCCACTGCTTGAATACTGCTCAGCAGTGTGGGATCCGTACCAGATAGGGTTGATAGAAGAGATAGAGAAGATCCAACGGATCAAATGATATGTCAGTGTCAATGATACAAGGTCATAGAAGACGTGCTGACGTATCCGGAACATTTTAAAAGAAAAGAAGGAAGACTCAGTAGCGTGCGCACTGCTAAAATTCCAGAAAAATTAACAACTGCCTCACCATACATATGTCGTGATACTTTACCTCAGTTTTCACATCTGAATAATAGGCAAATAGGTGAAAGGAACCTGACATTGCCATAGCTCACCACACCTATGGTTAAAACATGTTTAACTGAAAACAAATTATTTTCTGCGCCTCATGGTGGTCCCTTTAACTTTGGCACACTGCAAGCATGTAATGAGAAACACACGCGCGCGCGCGTTTGTCTGTCTGTCTGTCTGTCTGTGTGTGTGTGTGTGTGTGTGTGTGTGTGTGTGTGTGTGTGTGTGTGTGATGTCAGTCATCACAAACTGATCCAGTGTAACAGATACCGAGTGTGAGCTACAGTATCATGTGTGGAGACGCGGCTAACATAACTATCTGTTCGGTTGCTCCCAAAATCCACTCAAGTACCCCAGCGCTCATCGTCCTCAGCGCTGCAACGGCAACCGAACCGACGAAGCTTCGTGACTTGAGTCAGTCTGGGCTCTCCGCGTGGGGGACGTGGTGAGCGCTCAGCTGACAAGCTGCCGTCACACGGGACGTGTAAGCGAACCCGAACGTGGAGCTGGACGAGCTTTGCGACGGCACTCCGTGGAACTCGACGTTGCGCAGGATTGCCACTTGTAAGAGGCAGAAGCAGAGAACTTTTGTTGCGTGGAAAGGAACGTGGTGCATGAGATGCGAGATTCCTTTCTACGTCACAAGGAGAACTTAGGAGACACCATATTGAATTACGTCGTTTGCAGATGAAGCGCGCGTTCGGCGGTATGAATGTATGCTGTTCCAAAGCTCCATGACATTGGGTATGTGTCGGAAATGCCTTATTTGGTGCGATTTGTTACAATAAAACGACTAGAAGCAGCGTATCGGTAGTTAAAGGCTATTGGTATCATGACTTGCGTGCTCCGAAAATATGCACTGGCTCGTGAATATTATGAAAACGACTGGTTTTTCGTACGATCTGTTATGATATTATTAAATTTCAGGTTATGACATGTCGGCGGGTAATGCCTTTCGGACATGGTAAAGTCAGAGACAATGACTTTATTTACGACGTCAGCATTGCAGTGTTATGGGCTGGATGCGAACTGCATCCGAGAAACTGCCAGGACGCGTACTGCTTTATGCAACTATTTGTTTTATTCACCTTTGTGTTTAATAAAATATTCTGGGGCTTTCTTATTAATTTAATACAAGTTCGTTCTGGTGTATTTGTTATGTATAAGAGTGCTCTCTGTTGACAAGTGAGTTTCTTCGGCTCGGAGAATATCGACCTGTTACTTGCAAGGTTGCTGTCTACGTAACTGGTTGATTCTCACCAAGTTCAGTGCAATGTACAGCACTGGCAGAACCACATGGACAGTGGAGCAACTGTGCGCTTCAGCAGAGCTAACGTAACGTAGCTGCTCGACGCGCATCCTCTTTCGCAAACATACCACGTAGTTTGTATGCCATATACAGCTGTCAAACCTCCCCCCCTTCCCCGACGCTCACACATTTAACCCTGTCCTCCTCCTCCTCCTCCTCCTCCTCCCCCCCCCCCCCCCCCCATTACCAAATTGAGATTCTTTGATGTCTCTGGATGGCCGCAATTAACCTATACTTCCTTTTAATAGAGTTCCTTTTTCTCCCAATTCGAAGAGTCAATATTTCCTCGCGTGTTATTTCATTTGTACAGAACGCAAACATATCTTCCCCTCTTTTACCATTTTTTTCCTCCCTCCTGTAATAAGGCGTTTCAGAATTTTGCAGGCATAACGTATTAAACTGATAGTACGGTCATATTCATACTGGCCAGCATCTTCCTTCTTTGTAATTGGAACTGTTACAGTATTCTTGAAGTTGGAGGGTGTTTCTTATACACCTTGCTCACCAGGTGGAGGGGTTTTGTCATGGCTCGCTCTTCCAAGGATCTCAATAATTCTGAGTATTACCTCCTACCCCAGGAGTCTACTTTCGACATAGGTCTTTCAGCACTCTCTTAAAAATTCTTTTCGCAGTGTCGCACCTCCCACCTCTTGCTTTCAATTCAAGTTCATTTCCCTTGTACAGCACTTCTGTAAACATTCTTTTCACCTTTTAGCTTTCAGTTCTTTGCTTAGTACTGCCTTGCTATCTTAACTCTTGATATTCATACAGCTTCTTTTCTTTTCTCCATGACCTCTTTAATTTTGTTGTAAGTGGCATTCATGTTTCCTTAGTACGAACTACTCTTTCTTTATGCCCTACTATAAAGGGTCTTAGGGATATAAGTGCAGATATTTTTATCGGTGACTGAGGTCAGCGCGCTCAACAACATTACATCACTATTTACTTCATTTGCAGACTAATAATTATAGCTGTTAGTACGTTCTTAGGGTGCTTAGCACCTCCAAGTAGATGTGGCAAGAGTATGCTATTAATGCTTATTTTCCACTGAGCTGCAGGGCCGGCGTTGAATTGTGGACGCGAAGCAGTTAGTGTGGAGTGACAAGTGGTGCAGATACGACCGTGCAGCGGTTAGTCTACACCAGTGGTTCCCAACAGGTGGTCCGCTGACCCCCAGGGGTCCGCGAGCTATGCCAGAGGGGTCCGCAAGATGCTATTAGAATAAAAAATATATTAAATATATTTCGTATGATAACAGATTTTTTTTGTTTTTTGTTTTGGCCGCTTCCTGCATGGGCAGAACTTTAGCGAACGCTATCTTCTGCGTCTAGCGTCTTCCGAGAGCCAACTGACACTAGCACACTCTAGCGCAAAACTAGAATTAGATAGAGGCAAATAGTTCTGCTGCATGCCTTAGACTGCGTGCGCTGCCTCTTTGCAGCTGACAACTGACAGTCACTTTACACAGAACCTCGCATTTCAGACGACAAGCAGCCATTATTTTTTTAAGGAGTTTGTTATACTAAACACCCAGATTTGAAGACAAATATTTTGAGCGGTAATCAAAAATTTAACAATAACAATGATGGCTAAATTGAAAAAATTTGAAGCTCAATATTTTTTCAATAATGCATATGTCAATGATTTTTCTAAGTACCAAAAAATAGAAAACGTATAAAAAGACTCTTTGGCGTTTTTTAGGTACTTGATACTGTGATACGACAAGGTACCAATCATGCTCGATGAGGGGGTCCTCGAGAAAATTTTGTTGGGAACCCCTGGTCTACACTGATAGGTGTAGTCCGCTTAGTGGTGCAGTTACGACCGTGCAGAAAACATTGGTAGCAAATTAGGTAACGTGTTTGCGGGAAAACAACTAACACACTGAAGTTGTTACATGTTAAGGCACGTATACGGCGAGTACCCTGTATATCGAATTTGTTTGTCAGTACGGGAGTGTAATCTCACTTAGTTATTAGGATAAGACCGAGCAACCTGTTCAAAAGCTATTTATCTATAAGTACAACGATTTCCTTTCCTGTTCTTCGCGTTTGACATCATCAAAGGTCGTACGTTCTGTTACCCTAAGGTGAAATGCCTAGCCTGTGTGATAATACAAAACGAGCTGCCCTTTTTTGCACCCTTTTGATGTCCTCCGTTAATCCCACCTGGTAAGGATCCCACACCGCGCAGCAATATTCTAACAGAGGACGAACAAATGTAGTGTAAGCTGTCTCTTTAGTGGACTTGTTGCATCTTCTAAGTGTCCTGCCAATGAAACGCAACCTTTGGCTCGCCTTCCCCACAATATTATCTATGTGGTCTTTCCAACTGAAGTTGTTCGTAATTTGTGACTCGTGACTCGTGAAAGCGGCGGCGTGGGAGGAAAGAATCGCGAGGCGTGGACCGACGGCGACGCCTCGTTTAAGCGCGGGCAGGCGTGATTCACCGAGCCGCTAATGGCGGCACAGCTGCACTACGGGGAATTCAAACAAAGCGGCGCCAGCCGGCTGCGTGCAAAGTAGCAGAGCGCGCTGCGGCGGGCGAGGCGAACGGATTGCACCGACCGGTTCACTGGGCCCGGAGAGACTGCCTCGTACATCTCCAACGGCCACAAAAGGCGTGCCAAGAGAAACCTGGAACAACCAGCAGCCGTTTACACGTGTAGGAGGCGGTCCTTTCAGAATACTCGCCCGACTAAATCTAGAGTTGTCTACGTGATAAGCACTTCCACCATTTGACTATTTGTTCTCTTATTTCCTTCAGAACACTACTGTAGTTTCGGCTCTATAGCCATTCCAGAGTGGTTAATTATTGTCCTGTGGTACGAGAAGGTACCCAAAAAAACCGGAATTACTTTTTAAAAGTTGTATATTTTCTCATTGTTTAAAAAATGGTTCAAATGGCTCTAAGTCTACGTGATAAGCACTTCCACCATTTGACTATTTATTCTCTTATTTCCTTCAGGACACTACTGCAGTTTCGGCTCTATAGCCATTCCATAGTGGTTAATTATTGTCCTGTGGTAGGGTGTTCGCAGATGTTGTTGTAATTTACCGTCTAGTAAGGTCATCCGAAGACCAGTATCAGTTGCAAAGCGATTTAGAAAAGATTGCTGTGTGGTGTGGCAGGTGGCAGTTGACGCTAAATAACGAAAAGTGTGAGGTGATCCACATGAGTTCCAAAAGAAATCCGTTGGAATTCGATTACTCGATAAATAGAACAATTCTCAAGGCTGTCAATTCAACTAAGTACCTGGGTGTTAAAAATTACGAACAACTTCAGTTGGAAAGACCACATAGATAATATTGTGGGGAAGGCGAGCCAAAGGTTGCGTTTCATTGGCAGGACACTTAGAAGATGCAACAAGTCCACTAAAGAGACAGCTTACACTACATTTGTTCGTCCTCTGTTAGAATATTGCTGCGCGGTGTGGGATCCTTACCAGGTGGGATTAACGGAGGACATCAAAAGGGTGCAAAAAAGGGCAGCTCGTTTTGTATTATCACGTAATAGGGGAGAGAGTGTGGCAGATATGATACGCGAGTTGGGATGGAAGTCATTAAAGCAAAGACGTTTTTCGTCGCGGCGAGATCTATTTACGAAATTTCAGTCACCAACTTTCTCTTCCGAATGCGAAAATATTTTGTTGAGCCCAGC
This sequence comes from Schistocerca americana, assembly GCF_021461395.2. Lineage (NCBI taxonomy): Eukaryota > Metazoa > Arthropoda > Insecta > Orthoptera > Acrididae > Schistocerca > Schistocerca americana. The sequence goes on from NC_060125.1 coordinate 553,086,993, forward strand.
CTACATAGGTAGGAATGATCATCAAAATAAAATAAGAGAAATCAGAGCTCGAACAGAAAGGTTTAGGTGTTGGTTTTTCCCGCGCGCTGTTCGGGAGTGGAATGGTAGAGAGATAGTATGATTGTGGTTCGATGAACCCTCTGCCAAGCACTTAAATGTGAATTGCAGAGTAATCATGTAGATGTAGATGTAGAAGCACTATGGGACTTAACATCTGAGGTCATCAGTCCCCTAGACTTAGAACTACTTAAACCTAACTAAACTAAGGACTTCACACACATCCATGCCCGAGGCAGGATTCGAACCTGCGATCGTAACAGCAGCGCGGTTCCGGAGTGAAGCGCCTAGAACCGATCGGGCACAGCGGTCGCGCTTCAAATTGTTTACAAAACAACCTTATCTCCTTCCATACTCTCCATTACAACTAATACATTTGTTGCTCCGGTACTTCCATCGTCCGAAACGTGTTTTTGTAGTCATCTTTAGAAATTGCTAACAACTACTCCCTCGTTTTTTCCTTAACTTCTTCATGTTGTGAAAGCAGTGTCCTTTCATTCCTCTTTTGTTCCGTGGGAATAAGAAAAAGTCGCATGGATTGTGGTCGGGCGACTAAAGAGCATGCAATTTTTAGCCGAAAACTAACAGAGATGGTTGTGTGTGCAGGCGCAATCTTATTAAAACTTCCAAATAAAAGGTTTGTTCGACCGTCTGACCTGGGGAAACAAACACAGAAAGAATTACGCCCGTTGGCATCAAAAAAGCAAATCAGCATTGTTTTGATGTTTGATTTGACTTGACTACTTTTTTGGACGGGGTGACTCACGACGTCTTCCATTGGCTTGACTGTTGCTTTGTTCCGGGTCGTAACCAGAGCACCATGACTCTTCACTAGTAATAAATAACCTTTGACAAAAAGTCTGGATCAGTTTCAAGCTCTTGCTTCAAAGCAAGACATGTTTCAACTCGACGTTTCTTTTGACTGTCAATCAGAACCCGAGGGACAAACTTGGCAGCAACCCTTTTCATTCCCAAATCTTCCGTTAAAATTCGCCAAACCGAGCTCCAAGATAAGCCACTATTCTCTGACAGTTGATCAGTAGTTGTCGACGTTCTTTGAGCACAAGCTCTCCAAGTTCTTCAATATTTTCGTCGACAGGACAGTTGATGGACGTCCAGAACGAGGTTTATCAGTCTTCATGTCGCCATTTTTAAATCGAGCAAACCACTCGTACACTTGAGTTTTTTTCCGTAGCGTCATCTTGGTAAGCTGTTTTCAATATTAAAACAGTTTGAGCAGCACTTCTACCGAGTAGAAAACCAAATTTCACAGCTGCACGCTGTTCACGTAAACTTGCCATAAAAAAATGAAACAAAAACAAAACAGCGCTAGCCAAAACAGTCACTGGAGACGAACAGAACGAGTCAGGTCGACATCACAGGCTGTACTGAACTGCCGATGAGTTGCGTTGCACGCGGTAGCGGCAAAAATGCATACTGCACAAGCCCCGTTTTTTTTAACACCCTCTCGTAATTAGTGACATTGCTTGTCGTAGCACAATTCATAAAAATTAGATGCCACACCTAACCGGACCGTCGACACACTGCAAGCGCCACGTATTTGTGACATACGACCAGTGTCATCTCTCATTTCAACATGAGTCTAGCGTAACACCGGACGATTTCATTCTATATGAACGATGAAATGCGTTTATACGTGTGCCAGGCCGTTCCATTTTCTCAGGGTGTTCCGAGACTGAACGAGTCGAATCAAGGTAGCAAGTTCAAGATCACACTTGATAACTATTTTGCGTTACGTGTTTGTGTTCATTACTGAACTGTACTGCATAACTTTCCTTTATGATTGTCGTACTCGTTGGTTCTTACTGAGAATGCTGTATTCCGTGAGGAGAACGTACGATACGATATGACATCACATTTTGAAATAATACACGTTTTTGTTTTGTAGAAAAGAGAAATATTGCTAACGACAAGGAACGTTATGTATAATGAAGCTCTAGAAAAAATACAAATTTTTCGAAGAGGTCTCTGCGAGATATTCTAGAACTAATAGCAAATATAATTCTTCCAATACACGTCTGTACTCAAAGTACTTTTGCTATAAATTGTTTCCCTAAGCAATGATTCTGTAGCCCATTAGTATAAGGAAGAATATATGTAGAATAAACTAAGTTCTCAATTTTTAAAATCATATATAGCAGTAATCATGTTTACTGCAACTGTAGCTGAAGTAAGACGTTCATTTAATTGTAGGGTGTGGATCTTCCACTTAAGGTAGTGATGTATCAGCAGTCCCCAAAACTTAATACTAGAAACTGGTATTTAGTTGTTGGTGTAGATTATTTTTAAGGTTGTAGAGATGAATGACACTGAATTGCATGTATTGAATGTTGTCAAAATTTAATTTGCTTCGAACCATTTGTTTGTGGAATGAAATTTTCACTCTACAGCGGAGTGTGCGCTGATATGAAACTTCCTGGCAGATTAAAACTGTGTGCCGGACCGAGACTCGAACTCGGGACCTTTGCCTTTCGCGGGCAAGTGCTCTACCGACTGAGCTACCCAAGCACGACTCATGCCCCGTCCTCACAGTTCTGCAGGGTTCGCAGGAGAGCTTCTGTGAAGTTTGGAAGGTAGGAGACGAGGTACTGGCGGAATTAAAGCTGTGAGGACGGGGCGTGAGTCGTGCTTGGGTAGCTGAGTTCGTAGAGCACTTGCCCGCAAAAGGCAAAGGTCCCGAGTTCGAGTCTCGGTCCGGCACACAGTTTTAATCTGCCAGGAAGTTTCATTTGTTTGTGTTTACGAACATTTCGTTGGCTGCCTTTTCAATAAGAGAACTGGTAGTGCCTATTCATATAAGTACATCACTTGCAAAAGGGTCAAACTTGCAGCTCCTGAACTGAAAGTGGAAAACTATTTATGTATAACAGAAGTAGAGGACCAAAAATAGAACAGCGTGGTACACCATGTCTGACTGCTTCATATTATGAGTGCCTAGTGTCAAGTAATCACTTGGAACTGATGGTCTGCATTCTGTTATTCACATAAGATACCGACCACGAATCTGCTGTGCCTGCTATTCAGCAGTATTTTTAACTTTTGCTTGAAAACGTCAAGACTCACAAAGTAAACACAGGTCCACAGACGAACAGTTTGCGAGATAACTGCGACTTTGCGGTTACCAGCCACTACTGACGTGATTCTGTCTAAACACCACATGCTGGTCCATGGTGTAGTCGTTGTTTACATTTTCGACACAGAGTTGTAAACAGAATGGATATGACAGTACTGTCCAACCATGACATTACTGCACTCCCGTGGCCATGATCGGGAACGCGCCGTGTCATTACAGTGAACGAAAACCACAACAATTTTGTCAAATAATGTAGACACTGTGGAAATCCGTATACAGGGTGTTACAAAAAGGTACGGCCAAACTTTCAGGAAACATTCCTCACACACAAATAAAGAAAAGCTGTTATGTGGACATGTGTCCGGAAACGCTTAATTTCCATGTTAGAGCTCATTTTAGTTTCCTCAGTGTGTACTGTACTTCCTCGATTCACCGCCAGTTGGCCCAATTGAAGGAAGGTAATGTTGACTTCGGTGCTTGTGTTGACACGCGACTCATTGCTCTACAGTACTAGCATCAAGCACATCAGTACGTAGCATCAACAGGTTAGTGTTCATCACGAACGTGGTTTTGCAGTCAGTGCAATGTTTACAAATGCGGAGTTGGCAGATGCCCATTTGATGTATGGATTAGCACGGGGCAATAGCCGTGGGGCGGTACGTTTGTATCGAGACAGATTTCCAGAACGAAGGTGTCCCGACAGGAAGACGTTCGAAGCAATTGATCGGCGTCTTAGGGAGCACGGAACATTCCAGCCTATGACTCGCGACTGGGGAAGACCTAGAACGACGAGGACACCTGCAATGGACGAGGCAATTCTTCTTGCAGTTGACGATAACCCTAATGTCAGCGTCAGAGAAGTTGCTGCTGTACAAGGTAACGTTGACCACGTCACTTTATGGAGAGTGCTACGGGAGAACCAGTTGTTTCCGTACCATGTACAGCGTGTGCAGGCACTATCAGCAGCTGATTGGCCTCCACGGGTACACTTCTGCGAATGGTTGATCCAACAATGTGTCAATCCTCATTTCAGTGCAAATGTTCTCTTTACGGATGAGGCTTCATTCCAACGTGATCAAATTGTAAATTTTCACAATCAACATGTGTGGGCTGACGAGAATCCGCACGCAATTGTGCAATCACGTCATCAACACAGATTTTCTGTGAACGTTTGGGCAGGCATTGTTGGTGATGTCTTGATAGGGCCCCATGTTCTTCCACCTATGCTCAATGGAGAACGTTATCATGATTTCATACGGGATACTCTACCTGTGCTGCTAGAACATGTGCCTTTACAAGTACGACACAACATGTGGTTCATGCACGATGGAGTTCCTACACATTTCAGTTGAAGTGTTCGTACGCTTCTCAACAACAGATTCGGTGACCGATAGATTGGTAGAGGCGGACCAATTCCATGGTCTCCACGCTCTCCTGACCTCAACCCTCTTGACTTTCATTTATGGGGGCATTTGAAAGCTCTTGTCTATGCAACCCTGGTACCAAATGTATAGACTCTTCGTACTCGTATTGTGGACGGCTGTGATACAATACGCCATCCTCCAGGGCTGCATCAGCGCATCAGGGATTCCATGCGACGGAGGGTGGATGCATGTATCCTCGCTACCGGAGGACATTCTGAACCTTTCCTGTAACAAAGTGTTTGAAGTCACGCTGGTACGTTCTTTTGCTGTGTGTTTCCATTCCATGATTAATGTGATTTGAAGAGAAGTAATAACATGAGCTCTAACATGGAAAGTAAGCGTTTCCGGACACATGTCCACATAACATATTTTCTTTCTTTGTGTGTGAGGAATGTTTCCCGAAAGTTTGGCCGTACCTTTTTGTAACACCCTGTAGATTCACGAGCAAGTCGTATGGTTTAGTAGATCACATTCTGATGAGCTTGAAGTGCACAGGTAAACACACGAGTCGACCGATCGCCCTCACTCCTAGATTCAATAATACCGTGGTCGACTTGTACAGTACACTGTGTGTCACTCATGTCAGTTGTTGCGGAGAGTCATTTGTGTTGTGCAAGTGTTGGTGCCAACATGGAACATTACTGTAACGACGAGTATGCAGATATGCTTTTCATGTAGGGTAGGGCCTTAACCGAGCCTTTGCCTTATCCAAGTCATTGTACAACCCCATTGATCATACTTGTGTGCTAATTAATTCTTTTTCTCGTTCCAGGTAAGCGTCAGAGTGTAATCGTTTGCTGCCCATTCCCGCATCGGTAAGCACATGGCTTCCATTCTATAATTTCGCTACTAGCAAAAACATCCTTAAGTCAAGTTGAAAGGAACTATACGATGAAACATCTGTATTGCATGCATTCCGTCTTAGGATTCTAAAACTTACACAATGTTAAGAATTTACTTGTGACTGTATTGCTGGAAGTTTGGAATTCGGAGTGTGCTGCGGATTGCTGGTTACGCAGTATCTTGTATGCGTTGCCCTTAAGTTATCTGCTCCTTACAAAGTGCTCACAAAAATAACGAAGTAAAGAGGATTATCAGACTGAAGTAAATGCTGTAATGCGGACTGCAAAGTAAATCACTTGGCAAGTGAAAAGAGATGAAGGAGGTGTATGATACTCAGACAGTCAGTGTAAAACGTGTTAAAACAAACTTGGGCGGTCACTATTTTGCATACTCCCACAAGTTTCACTAGAATAAGAATTAAAATATTTCGCGTACAAAGCTATCATCCCGTGTAGCCGTGCAGGTATCAGTTTTCCGTGATTTCCGCAAATCGATTCAGCGGGAATACTGTTACGGTTTCTTTGAAAAGGGACGGCCGATTTCCTTCCCCGTCCTTCGACAATCTGTGCCTGTGCTCGGTCACCAATGATCTCGTCGTTAACACCTAATTATTCTTCCTTCCATCGCTACTCATTTTACGGAGGATCTGGTGTGTAGTTCTTCGCGTTGCCGTTTCGGCATAATTGCCAAAAATCTCCATCAACAAAGTGACGTTCCCCAGTACACTTGAACATACACTAAAAAAAGAAAAAGGCTCGCCACGAAGGGCTTATCCGAATTGGACGGCAGGCGGAACTGATTGGAAGAGTTGCTGGATGTCCTCCCCGCGGATGACGTGCCAGATTCTGTCTTATTGGCGCGTTAGGTCGTTGGGGGGCCGCGAGCTCACAACATTACGGGCGTTCTCAGTCGTGGAGAGATTTGGCGACCTCGCTGGCCGAGCACGGAGACAAGCAGCAGAAACTGTCGCCAGACACGGCTTCGCTTTTCATCGGGGCTCATTTCGAACCGGGTTTTATCACTAAAGACAAATCTACTCCAGTCAATGAGATTACGGCTGAAGACGTGTCTGGAGACCTCCTGGACAGTGGTGGAATACCAAGGTGACCGTCGCCCGTATGGCGTCCGATAACGAGCCAGGTGGGTTACATCGGATCCACATTTGGTGGCCAAGACATCAGCGTGAGTTCACAGTCGTGCAGCTCAAACCACTATAGTACGCTTCTGGCTTCGAGACACGGACAATTATCTACATCTACGTGATCACTCTGCTGTTCACAATTAAGTGCCTGGCGGAGGGTTCAATGAACCACCTTCAAGCTGTCTCTCTACCGTTCCACTCTCGAACGGCGCGCGGGAAAAACGCGCACTTAAATTTTTCTGTGCGAGCCCTCATTTCTCTAATTTTATCGTGATGATCATTTCTCCCTATGTAGGTGGGTGCCAACAATGTTCTCGCTATCGGAGGAGAAAACTGGTAATTGAAATTTCGTTAGAAGATCCCGTCGCAACGAAAAACGCCTTTGTTTTAATGATTGCCGCTCCATTTTACGTTTCATGTCTATGGCACTATCTCCCTTATTTCGCGATAGTACAAAACGAGCCGCCCTTCTTTGAACTCATCCGTCAGTCCCACCTGATACGGATCCACCACACAGCAGTACTCCAGAAAAGGGCGGACAAGTGTAGTGTAAGCAGTCTCTTCAGTAGATCTGTTGCACCTTCGAACTGTTCTGCCATTGAATCGGTGTCTTTGGTTTGCTCTATCCACAACATTATGTGTGTGATCGTTCCAATTTAGGGTATATGTAATTACAATCCCTAAGTATTTGGTTCAATTTACAGCCTTCAGATTTGTGTGACTTACCGCGTAATCGAAATTTAACGGATTTCTTTTAGTACTCACACTTTTCTTTATTCAGGGTCAACTGCCACTTTTCGCACCACACAGATCCCTAAATCATTTTGCAATTCATTTTGGTCATCTGATGACTTTACAATGCGGTCAATGACAGCATCATCTGCAAATAATCTAAGAGGGCTACTCAGATTGTCTCCTATCTCGTTAACATACACTCCTGGAAATGGAAAAAAGAACACATTGACACCGGTGTGTCAGACCCACCATACTTGCTCCGGACACTGCGAGAGGGCTGTACAAGCAATGATCACACGCACGGCACAGCGGACACACCAGGAACCGCGGTGTTGGCCGTCGAATGGCGCTAGCTGCGCAGCATTTGTGCACCGCCCCCGTCAGTGTCAGCCAGTTTGCCGTGGCATACGGAGCTCCATCGCAGTCTTTAACACTGGTAGCATGCCGCGACAGCGTGGACGTGAACCGTATGTGCAGTTGACGGACTTTGAGCGAGGGCTTGTAGTGGGCATGCGGGAGGCCGGGTGGACGTACCGCCGAATTGCTCAACACGTGGGGCGTGAGGTCTCCACAGTACATCGATGTTGTCGCCAGTGGTCGGCGGAAGGTGCACGTGCCCGTCGACCTGGGACCGGACCGCAGCGACGCACGGATGCACGCCAAGACCGTAGGATCCTACGCAGTGCCGTAGGGGACCGCACCGCCACTTCCCAGCAAATTAGGGACACTGTTGCTCCTGGGGTATCGGCGAGGACCATTCGCAACCGTCTCCATGAAGCTGGGCTACGGTCCCGCACACCGTTAGGCCGTCTTCCGCTCACGCCCCAACATCGTGCAGCCCGCCTCCAGTGGTGTCGCGACAGGCGTGAATGGAGGGACGAATGGAGACGTGTCGTCTTCAGCGATGAGAGTCGCTTCTGCCTTGGTGCCAATGATGGTCGTATGCGTGTTTGGCGCCGTGCAGGTGAGCGCCACAATCAGGACTGCATACGACCGAGGCACACAGGGCCAACACCCGGCATCATGGTGTGGGGAGCGATCTCCTACACTGGCTGTACACCACTGGTGATCGTCGAGGGGACACTGAATAGTGCACGGTACATCCAAACCGTCATCGAACGATACAATTAGTAGTTTAATCCGATTGTCAAGTATAACCTTTACCCATACTATTTCACATGAACCATCTACTTCAATTTCATTACAAGGCAAACTACTTTTGGGACCGATGACCGTAGCAGTCTGGTCCCTTTAATCCCACAAACCAACCAATCAAACTACTTCTGACTGCAACTGTATTTAATCTATCCTTTCAGAATACTGTTAGATCGTTTAAAAAAAATTCGGCTGAACCTGTTTCCGGCATGAGCCAGCTTTCTGTACTTACAACTATTTGAGTTTCAGTGCTTCCTTTTAGGGCTTGGAACTCTGGTTCTTTCCCAACACAGCTATGATAATTTACAACTACAATACCGACCGTTTCTACAACTACCTTACTGTGTTTTACCTGCCCACTTTTAGACGGACGCCCCTTCTGTGGTTCCCTGAGACCCTCTAACCTAAAAAACCGCCCAGTCGCTTCCACACAGGCCCCGCTACCCGTGTAGCCGCCTCCTGTGTGTAGTGGACCTATTAACCGGAACCCAGAAACCCACGACCCGATGGGGTAAGTCAAGGAGTCTGCAGCCTACACGGTCACAGAACCGCCTGAGCCTCTGGTTCAGACCGTCCACTCGGCTCTGCACCAAAGAGTCACAGTGGGTTCTGTCGACCATGCTGCAGATGGTGAGCTCTGCCTTAATCTCGGTAGCAGGACTGGCAGTCTTTAGCATTTCCGCTAGCCGCCCAAAACCTGAGAGAATCTCCTCCGATCCAAAGCGACAGACGTCTTTGGTACTGAAATACAGGGCTATTACAAATGATTGAAGCGATTTCACAAATTCACTGTAGCTCCATTCATTGACATGTGGTCACGACACACTGCAGATACGTAGAAAAACAAAGTTTAGTTTGGCTGAAGCCGCACTTCAGGTTTCTGCCGCCAGAGCGCTCGAGAGCGCAGAGACAAAATGGCGACAGGAGCCGAGAAAGCGTATGTCGTGCTTGAAATGCACTCACATCAGTCAGTCATAACAGTGCAACGACACTTCAGGACGAAGTTCAACAAAGATCCACCAACTGCTAACTCCATTCGGCGATGGTATGCGCAGTTTAAAGCTTCTGTATGCCTCTGTAAGGGGAAATCAACGGGTCGGCCTGCAGTGAGCGAAGAAACGGTTGAACGCGTGCGGGCAAGTTTCACGCGTAGCCCGCGGAAGTCGACGAATAAAGCAAGCAGGGAGCTAAACGTACCACAGCCGACGATTTGGAAAATCTTACGGAAAAGGCTAAAGCAGAAGCCTTACCGTTTACAATTGCTACAAGCCCTGACACCCGATGACAAAGTCAAACGCTTTGAATTCACGGCGCGGTTGCAACAGCTCATGGAAGAGGATGCGTTCAGTGCGAAACTTGTTTTCAGTGATGAAGCAACATTTTTTCTTAATGGTGAAGTGAACAGACACCATGTGCGAATCTGGGCGGTAGAGAATCCTCACGCATTCGTGCAGCAAATTCGCAATTCACCAAAAGTTAACGTGTTTTGTGCAATCTCACGGTTTAAAGTTTACGGCCCGTTTTTCTTCTGCGAAAAAAACGTTACAGGACACGTGTATCTGGACATGCTGGAAAATTCGCTCATGCCACAACTGGAGACCGACAGCGCCGACTTCGTCTTTCAACAGGATGGTGCTCCACCGCACTTCCATCATGATGTTCGGCATTTCTTAAACAGGAGATTGGAAAACCGATGGATCGGTCGTGCTGGAGATCATGATCAGCAATTCATGTCATGGCCTCCACGCTCTCCCGACTTAACCCCATGCGATTTCTTTCTGTGGGGTTATGTGAAAGATTCAATGTTTAAACCTCCTCTACCAAGAAACGTGCCTGAACTGCGAGCTCGCATCAACGATGCTTTCGAACTCATTGATGGGGACATTCTGCGCCGAGTGTGGGAGGAACTTGATTATCGGCTTGATGTCTGCCGAATCACTAAAGGGGCACATATCGAACATTTGTGAATGCCTAAAAAAACTTTTTGAGTTTTTGTATGTGTGTGCAAAGCATTGTGAAAATATCTCAAATAATAAAGTTATTGTAGAGCTGTGAAATCGCTTCAATCATTTGTAATAACCCTGTACAGCTGAAATGTGACATCGCCGTCGGGGAAGACATCAACAATGAAGCGACGCAGGTGGTCAGTCTTTGATTGCTACCATAGATCTCATACAAGGACAGGGGAGTGTCTCTCAAATGGTTCAAATCGCTCTGAGCACTATGGGACTTAACATCTGAGGTCATTAGTCCCCTAGAACTTAGAACTACTTAAACCTAACTAACCTACGGACATCACATTCATCCATGCCCGAGGCAGGATTCGAACCTGCGACCGTAGCAGTCGCGCTTAGAACTGCTCGGCCACAGTGGCCGGCGGAGTGTCTCTCACAGCTGTACTGCGTCCAGTGGCTTGGGCCTGTGGCGCGGTGCGCGCTTCTAGCCACCGTTCGCCTGGGCAACGGCGCTTGTAGACGCGTCCGTCGACGTGGTGTTCCAAAAACGTGATTCATCCGGGGAGCCGACAAGTTTGCATTCATGCGCGGTCTAATCAAGATGATCCCGTGCCCATTGCAACCGAAACAGACCATGTCGTGGGGTTGCATAAGAACACGTAGGGGTCGTCTGTCGCGAAGCTCCATATTCAGCATTGTGCGCTGAACTGTGGACTCCGAAACACTTCTTCTTCTCTCGCAAGAGATGCCACAGAACACCGCCGGCCGGTGTGGCCGTGCGGTTCTAGGCGCTACAGTCTGGAGCCGAGCGACCGCTACGGTCGCAGGTTCGAATCCTGCCTCGGGCATGGATGTCTGTGATGTCCTTAGGTTAGTTAGGTTTAATTAGTTGTGAGTTCTAGGCGACTGATGACCTCAGAAGTTAAGTCGCATAGTGCTCAGAGCCATTTGAACCACAGAACACCACCTATCCTACTTTACAGAGCAGGCAAGCCTCTGAACCCCACATTCTGTGAAGAGTCGTGGACGTCCAAACATTTAGCGACTAGTGGTTGTTTTACCGTTGTATCACTTTCCGTAGATGTTCACGACAGCAACACGTGAACATTCGACCAGATTCGCCATTTTCGAGATACCTCTTTCATAGGCTCCGAGTAATAATAATCGACCCTGTGTCAAAGTCGCTTATGTTAGTGGATTTCCCCTTTGCGGTCCGTATCGTCGCTAGAATGATGCCCCAGACGCCTTTGCTCCACTCACATACGTTCCTTACCGCGTCACTTTCCCGCAACGCCACCAGGTGGCATTCAGCTGCGCGGTGGGCAGTGGTCATAATGTTTTGTCTTATCAGTGTAAGTGTTTTGGTTCTCTTAGTTGTTTTATGCCTTGATCCCTAGTTAACACTATTAATACACGTTTTCTTGTAATATTGTTCAGATTACATTGAGTAGGTGCAGGTTTGATTTTAATACAGGGTTTTCTAAAAAGATTCACCTAATTTCACAAGACTTTATCTTGTCCATGCAACTTGAGGTAAATCTTTGCTTAACGCATCCCAGCTAAAGGTTTACCTTGCCGCTTGCTGTAAGTTGGGCGTTCGTGTGACTGCCGGGACGTGTCTCCCTGCTGCAGCTAGACTTAAATCCCTGAATAAAGTAAATACTACCAGCTCGGTGGCGACCGCCATGCAGCGATAGAAGCGCTGTGAACGTAACTATTAAATTCTCATTTATGAGGAAGTGAACGAGACTATATGTGCGTGGGATATCCTGCTGCGTAAAATAAACCGCGAACTGCAGCTCTTGTTTCCTGGTTTCTACCGCAAATATAAAGCGAATAAACTGACGACTTTCGCAAGTCCCATGCCGGCCGATGTGGCCGTGCGGTTCTAGGCGCGTCAGTCTGGAACCGCGAGACCGCTACGGTCGCAGGTTCGAATCCTGCCTCGGGCATGGGTGTGTGTGATGTCCTTAGGTTAGTAAGGTTTAAGTAGTTCTAAGTTCTAGGGGACTGATGACCTCAGAAGTTAAGTCCCATAGTACTTATAGCCATTTGAACCATAGCAAGTCCCGTCACTGAAATCATGGCATGTTATTTTTCTCATAAAGTGGGTAAGACTTCCTCGCACTTACTTTTGTGATAGTAGTATACACCGAGGTGACGAAAGACGTGGGATATCGATGTGCACATACAGTATACAGGTGGCGGTAGTACCGCACAAACGAGGTATAAAAGGCGGTGCACGGGCTGAGCTGTCATTCGTATTCAGGTGATTCACGTGAAAAGGTTTCCGACTATGGCCGCATGACGGAAATTAACTGATTTTTGAACTCGGAAACTGCAGTTGGAGTTAGACGCATGAGACATTCCATTTCGGAAATCGCTAGAGAATTCAATAGTCCGAGATCCACAGTGTTAAGAGTGTGCCGCTAGTACCAAATTTCATGCATTACCTCTTCATCAAGGACAACGCAGTCGCCGAATGCCTTCGCTTAACGACCCAGAGCAGCGGCGTTTGAGTGGAGTTGTCAGTACCAACAGATAAACAACACTGTGTGAAACGCCGGCCGAAGTGGCCGTGCGGTTAAAGGCGCTGCAGTCTGGAACCGCAAGACTGCTACGGTCGCAGGTTCGAATCCTGCCTCGGGCATGGATGTTTGTGATGTCCTTAGGTTAGTTAGGTTTAACTAGTTCTAAGTTCTAGGGGACTAATGACCTCAGAAGTTGAGTCCCATAGTGCTCAGAGCCATTTTTGAACCACTGTGTGAAACAACCGTAGAAATCAATGGGGAACGTACGATGAACGTTTAAATTTGGGGTTAACGTGCTGTGGCAACAGACGACCGACGCGAGAGCCTTTGCTAACAGAACGACATCGCTTGCAGAGCCTCTCCCGGCATCGAGACCTTATCGTTTGGACCCTAGACGACATGGCCTGGTCAGATGAGTCCCGAATTTCGGTTGGTAAGAGCTGATAGTACGCTCCAGAGTGTAGCGCAGACCCCACGAAGCCATGAAGCCAAGTTGTGAAGAAGGCATTGTGCGGGCTGGTGGTTGTTTCACAATTGTGTGAGTTGTGTTTACACGGAGTGGTCTGGGTGCTGGTTGTGTTCGGCTACATCGACATCACTTGCAACCTTGCATAGAACTCATTTCCCAAACAACGGTGGAATTTTTATGGATGACGACGAGCAGGCCACAGTTGTTCGCTGTCGGTTTGTAGCACGTTCTGGACAATTCGAGCGAGCGATTTGGGCACCTACATCGCCCAACATGAATTCCATCGAACATTTGTAGGACACAATCGTGCTCTGGCGACACCTTCGCAATCATGGACAGCTGTATAGGCAGCGTGAGTCAGTATTTCTGCAGTGGACTTGCACCGTCTTGTGGAGTACGTGCCACGGCGAATTGCTGCACCACGTTGGGGAAAAGAACGTCCCCACGTACCTCAGTGAGTACTCTCGCTGTAATAACATTGTGTATGGGGGTCATTCAGTTTGTTTGAGGGACATTTTGGGGAATTGTAGACTATACTGAAACTCTAATGCATGTTTCTATTTACTTATTAGCGTCTGTCATGATTCTGTTCGTTTTCCAGATTATAGCTCTCTTCACATTTACATAACTAGCGAAAGAACCAGGAAATAAATTATCTGCCTGGTGAATGCTTTTTAAAATAACCTTACCGCATTTCTCACTTCTATACTTTTAGGTCACTATTGCAGTGGCGTCCATCCCTACCTGGCGATTATATTTCATCATAAGAATATACACTATTGTCAAAAATACATGTGTACTATTCTCTGTGACAGTGTGACAGGACGGAGTACTATGAGGAAGTTTCTTGTCTGCTTTACATTCAGCTACCGTCAGTATTTGAAGCAACTTCGATTCTAAAATTTGTTTTTCATAGACACCGAAAACTGTTTTGCCATTTGATTAATAATTAACGCTGCTTGCGGTAGACCTTGAAATCTGTGTCGTCAGTCGTGCAATTTTGAGTTCGGTTAATCTACGACTTGTACACAGTACACATAACATAATGTAACATGTATTTCTGCTGAAAGTAGGACACAGTACACATAACACAGTATAACATGTATTTCTGCTTGTTTTACCGTTCTCAAGCTAGATGCTTCAGATACTGTTCTTCCTCGTGTCAAATGTCATCAACGTCGCTTATGTCTAAATTTGCACTTATAGACATGGCTGTTTCGATGTTGCGTATGTCTCAAAGCAAGTACGGATGTGCAATTTTGTCATATGATGACACGGCTGGAGACGGTGGCTCTTATTTGAAGACGAATGTTGATGACATTGAGACACCAACCAGCCACAAATTTATTTTCAGTTCCTTTATTCAAAGTACGGCAGTGTTCCAGGTAGGCTACGACGCGCCGAGCGTTTTCCGCCTGGTGAGTGCGTGGCGACTGCTACGAATACGGTGACACGGCAGGCGACAGACCGCGGGACTGTTTTAAAACTGAAGAAATCTCGAACTGGATTATATGCTTGAACCATGCCGAAAAGTTTTTCCAGGACATGTTGTGAAAGCCTGAACAATAAAAAGGACTGGAAAGTTAATTCTGATTGTTAATTGGTGCTGTTCTTGCCAGAACTACTACTTTTTCCAGCTAACTTTTTTCCAAATTTTAAATTCTCAGACAGCGTAATAACACTCGTGGGGAACTGAAGAGCATCATCGTGTTCGCCTCTAACAGCTTCACACATTCTTTCCTGTTCCCGTAGGTCAGTAATTTAAACCACCGGTAAATTATGCAGGCACAGTAGAATATCGAAGTACCTGTTATTGCAGTGCATACTTAACTGCTGCTAAAACACTTGATCCAAACGCAGGACCAACTTTCATTTTATCGTAACGCCTTAACCTTGCTACATTTTCTCGTGGGTTCCAAGCAATGTTCGGTTTTTTTCTCTTAGTCAAAATCATACAGTCTTACAACAGGCTCAAGGAGACAATTATAAATTGCAAATTATTGTCTTCAACGACTTGTTTGGGAACCATAATGTGATTGGAAATATTTTTAAATGGTTTCTGAGATTCTTCAGTGTAAGAGCCACATCACGCATGAAATACAGCTTCTTAACACCATCATTGTCATACAGCTCAAACGGTTCAGATGTAGAATGAAGCCAATAAATGAAAATAGATATTAAAATATAATATGGCATGGAAATTAAAGCTCTTGCATAACTGTATTACGAATAAAGTAAACTTAAGAAGACAGTAATATTAAGTGAAGTGAGGAGGAAGGAAACAGAAATAAAAATTGGTGAGAAATAGGATCGATCTTGTGAACCTCATGGATTATAACATCGGGACTAAAACATTTTATAAAGTAATTCATTTTCCTAAATTTTAGTTTGAAACATAGCTTACTGAGTCTAAAATTATATGAAAGTTTCAAGAAAAGCAACTGAGATAATATTGACCAGTCCAAAATTCGAAAAATAATACTGGTATCGACAACTAATGTTGAGGAATAGTAATGCTAGGGGAGGATATCCCGTTACAACGTCAACAATAAAGTCTAAAACTCTATTAAAAAAATTACCCCATCAAATGATTCGATCACAGATGTAACATTTTAGGCCCACAAAAGAACGAGGAGAAATGAAGATCTATAGAGAAAGAATCATAGACACAGTAAGAAAGAGGAGATTAAAACTTTACTTATGTACAGAATAACGCCAATAGACTACCGAAGAAAATGTTTACCTTCATTTACAAATTAGAAAACATCACGAGATGGCTGGAAGAGACAAGAAAGGACTTGATAAAATTTAACGTAGCACACAACACCATAAATAACAAGAAAATTTCGAGCTGCTGATTAGTTCTGCAAAATTTCCTGTACAACGGCGAAATTCACATCCTAGGAGGGTGACGTCAAATGAACACAGGCAGGCCATCAGCCAACGCATGAAGAAGTTCTGGAAAGATAAAAAGAAAAATATCGCGCCTTTGTCTTAGCTTCTAAGCGGTCTAAAATTGGCCAAACTCTCTAATAATAATAATAATAATAATAATAATAATAAATCCCGTGGAGGCCCGGGATAAGAATAGGCCTCCGGTATGTTCTGCCAGTCGTAAAAGGCGACGAAAAGAACAAACCACTGATAGGGCTAACCCCCCTTTTAGTGTGATTACTTGGTTCAGGACAGAACTAAAGAAGCCTCGGACAAGCGCCGTCATGGTCGGGGACGACGCTTGAACCCTATGCCCGCCCACAATGGTAACAACACTGCTAGCCAACCGGAAAATGATTTAAATCCAAATAGAGGTGTTTTGCAGGATATGCTTCCTGCAACCACCCTAGAAGGAAAACAAAGACAGAGGATGAGATGGTCAGATGAAGTTAATCGACACCTCATGTTCTGTTATTACCAAGCAACAAACCTAGGAACCAACACAACTGGATACAGATCACAAGTATACACAACAGTTATTACCAGATACCCGGAATTAAAATTTTTAACAGAACAACGACTAGCTGATCAGATCCGTGTAATAATCAAAAATAACAGGATACCCCAGTCAGAATTAGAAAACATCAAACAACAAGTACAACAAATACTGGAACAAAATAATGTGCAATCAGAAGAAGAAGAAAACACAGTAATGGACTCAAACATCCCAGAGCAAACAAACAAAGACCAACACGCATCAATTAAACAATCAGAGGAAAACGAAATCTTAAGACAGCCACCAGAACAAGCACAAATAGAACACGAAGAGACACACGTGTTAGATATAGAAGAGAAATTTCAGCTGACATATATAGAATACAAAGACACAAATACAGACATTAGACCATTCTTGCATAGACCGCCAAATAACCCACAAGTCGAAACAACAATAAAAACTATCAACACAATCATACACAACAAAATAAATGAAAACACAACTACGGAAGAGTTACAACTACTGGTTTATATAGGAGCACTCACTACACTAAATATACACACTAGGCAGAGATCAGAACAATCCAACACACAGAAGAAACCCACAAAACCAGCATGGCAACACAGGTTACAGATCAGAATAGAAAAACTGAGAAAAGACATAGGACAGCTAACACAATTTATAAGAAATGAAATATCAGACAAAAAACGAAAAAGGTTTGGTAAAATCTCACAACAAGAAGCAATAGAGCAATTAGATGAAAAAAAGCAGAAATTGCAAGCATTGGCCAAACGACTTAGAAGATACAAAAAAAGTGAAAATAGAAGGAAACAAAACCAAACATTCAACACAAACCAAAAGAGATTTTACCAAACAATGGATAACACACACATTAAAATAGACAATCCACCAAACATAACAGACATGGAACACTTCTGGAGCAGCATATGGTCAAACCCGGTACAACACAACAGGCATGCACGGTGGATACAAGCAGAAACAGACACATACAAGATGATACCACAAATGCCTGAAGTGATAATTTTGCAACATGAAGTCACCCGAGCAATTAATTCTACACACAATTGGAAAGCCCCTGGAAATGATAAAATAGCAAATTACTGGCTAAAGAAGTTCACCTCAACACATTCACATCTAACTAAGTTATTTAACAGTTACATTGCAGACCCAAACACATTCCCTGATACACTTGCACATGGAATAACCTATCTGAAACCTAAAGATCAAGCAGACACAGCAAACCCAGCTAAATATCGCCCCATAACATGCCTACCAACAATATACAAAATATTAACTTCAGTCATCACACAGAAATTAATGACACATACAACACAGAACAAAATTGTAAATGAAGAACAAAAAGGCTGCTGCAAAGGAGCACGAGGATGTAAAGAGCAACTGATAATTGATACAGAGGTGACATATCAAGCTAAAACTAAACAAAGGTCCCTACACTACGCATACATTGATTACCAAAAAGCCTTTGATAGTGTACCCCACTCATGGTTACTACAGATATTGGAAATATACAAAGTAGATCCTAAATTGATACAGTTTCTAAACACAGTAATGAAAAACTGGAAAACCGCACTTAATATCCAAACAAATTCAGATAACATCACATCACAGCCAATACAGATTAAGCGTGGAATATACCAAGGAGACTCATTAAGTCCTTTCTGGTTCTGTCTTGCTCTGAACCCACTATCCAACATGCTAAATAATACAAATTATGGATACAATATTACTGGAACATACCCACACAAAATCACACATTTGCTATACATGGATGATCTAAAACTCCTGGCAGCAACAAATCAACAACTCAACCAATTACTAAAGATAACAGAAGTATTCAGCAATGATATAAATATGGCTTTTGGAACAGACAAATGTAAGAAAAATAGCATAGTCAAGGGAAAACACACGAAACAAGAAGATTACATATTGGATAACCACAGCGACTGCATAGAAGCGATGGAAAAAACAGATACCTATAAATATCTAGGATACAGACAAAAAATAGGAATAGATCATACAAATATTAAAGAAGAACTAAAAGAAAAATATAGACAAAGACTAACAAAAATACTGATAACAGAATTGACAGCAAGAAACAAGACAAAAGCTATAAATACTTATGCTATACCAGTATTGACCTACTCATTTGGAGTATTGAAATGGAGTGACACAGACCTAGAAGCACTCAATACACTTACACGATCACAATGCCACAAACATAGAATACATCACATACATTCAGCAACAGAAAGATTCACATTAAGCAGAAAGGAAGGTGGAAGGGGATTTATAGATATAAAAAACCTACATTATGGACAGGTAGACAATTTAAGAAAATTCTTTCTAGAACGAGCAGAAACTAGCAAAATACACAAAGCAATCACTCATATAAATACATCAGCTACACCATTGCAATTTCATAACCACTTCTACAACCCTTTAGATCACATAACATCAACAGATACAAAGAAAGTAAATTGGAAAAAGAAAACACTACACGGCAAGCACCCGTATCATCTAACACAGCCACACATCGATCAAGACGCATCCAACACATGGCTAAGAAGAGGCAATATATACAGTGAGACAGAAGGATTCATGATTGCAATACAGGATCAAACAATAAACACCAGATATTACAGCAAGCATATTATTAAAGATCCCAATACCACAACAGATAAATGCAGACTTTGCAAACAACAAATAGAAACAGTAGATCACATCACAAGCGGATGTACAATACTAGCAAATACAGAATACCCCAGAAGACATGACAACGTCGCAAAAATAATACATCAACAGCTTGCCTTACAACATAAACTTTTAAATCAACACGTTCCTACATACAAGTATACACCACAAAATGTACTGGAGAATGATGAATACAAATTATACTGGAACAGAACGATTATAACAGATAAAACAACACCACATAACAAACCTGACATCATACTCACCAATAAAAAGAAGAAATTAACACAACTAATTGAAATATCCATACCCAATACAGCAAATATACAGAAGAAAACAGGAGAAAAAATTGAAAAATACATCCAACTGGCTGAGGAAGTCAAGGACATGTGGCATCAGGATAAAGTTGACATTATACCAATTATACTTTCAACTACAGGAGTCATACCACACAATATCCACCAGTACATCAATGCAATACAGCTACATCCAAACTTATATATACAACTTCAGAAATCCGTAATTATTGATACATGTTCAATTACCCGAAAGTTCCTAAATGCAATATAACATATACCATACAGTTACAAGGAAGTCACGCTTGACCGAGGTCCGCGTCACGTTCCATTTTTAACCAGACTTAAGTCTGAGAAAAAAAAGTCAATAATAATAATAATAATAATGGAAATGCGCAATCATCCATCCACTCCACAAAAAAGGGGACAAAACTGAACCAAATAATTACAGGGGTATCTCACTCATACTGGCCACATATAAAATCCTATCAAAAGTTCTCATGAATAGATTAGAAGAACAAGCTGACCCACAAATAGGAGAATACAAGGCTGGTTTTCGCAAGGGGCGATCATGCATAGAGCAGATCTGGAATCTGAAAATGATTCTCCAGATGAGAAACACCCGAAACACAGTGGTCAATTTTGTAGATTTTAAAAAGGCCTACGACTCAATAGACAGAGTAGCGCTCTGTAAGACGCTGGAAGAGCAATCATTCGGCAAACATTCACTGACACAGTCTCCAAGGTTAAATTTATGGGGGATATCTCGGAACCTTTTGAAATCCAAACTGGAGTGCGACAGGGTGACGGACTTTCACCATTACTCTTTAATATCATTCTTGAAAAAAATATCAGGACATGGGAAAAAGAAGTCAAAAGAATCCAAATTGGCATTAGAAAAGATAATAGATTCAATGTGAAGTGTTTAGCTTTTGCGGATGACCCTGCAATCCTCACAAATAATAGAAAAGAAGCCACTAACGCCATAGAGAAGTTACACGATATTGCACAAAGAACTGGCTTGCAAATCTCATATGAGAAATCCCAGTACATAGAAAGAGTGGCACAAGACAAATTGCCTATTGTGACAACCCATGGGAAAATCGTGCAAGTACCACATTTTAAGTACCTGGGAGAAATCATCCAGCCATCAGGGATCAACCTAAAGGCCAATGAGGAAAGAATAAAAAAAAAAAAAACTACAGAAAGCATATAAACTCACGTGGAACTATTATAACAAAAAGTCCATATCCATGAACGCAAAATTGAGGCACTACAACACTATCATACTTCCGGAGGACTGTATGCATCTGAAACAACACAAACAGGTGGGCAAACTAAAATCAAAGAAATAGAGAAACAAGAAAGGAAAATTCTCAGGAAAATTTTTGGCCCGATACAAGAGCAAGGAATCTGGAAGAATAGACCAACATCAGAATTATATAAATACAAAGACAAGATTACGGATACAATAAGGAAAAGAAGAATGCAGTTCTACGGGCATATCCACAGGATGAATGAAAACAGTATTTCAGAGCGAATTCTTAAAGTCATCAACTCAGGCAGGGGAAAAACAAAATGGATAAAAGGAGTTGAAGAGGACCTCAGACAAGCACACACAACAGTAAACGATGCAGAAAATAGGACTGAATTCAGGAACATCATCAGAAAACATAAATTCGACACCACAACACAGAAGAGACCAGGATGCAAATGGACAGCGGAGCGAAAGAAACAACACAGTAAACACATGAAGAAAATTTGGGCTCAGAAAAAACATAAACAATCATCATAAAGGAATTCAAGTTCAATCGCTCTCTTAAATGGGAATAATCGAAAATAATAATAATAATAAACATTACGAAAGTACTGATAATCTCACTTCGTAGTGCTGACGAAATCGGTACAGTTTATTTACAGACACCACTCGTCTAAATCTGCAGACGCTCGGAAAACAGTAACTTGATCGCGCTACCAAAACTGATCCAGTCTTGACACGCAAATGCGTCAGAGAAAATCTGTTTCAGAGTTACGGCTTTCATCTTCCAGAATTTTCGTGGCACGCAAGCGCGGTCGTGCGTCCGGGTGGGACGCGTCGTCAGAAGGCGGGAGGGGCGTGGGTTAGACCCCCGGCCACGCCCAGAGCCGAACGCGGCCGTTAGCATGCATCTGCATCCTGATGCCGGCGCGGCGCTGTTTAATATTAAGGGGAGTTGGAATGCCCTATCTCGCCAATGTTAAATTTGCTAACTTTGTGTACCTTTTTCTTTGGAACTATTATCTTCAGAACTTTGAAATTCTGGCAGAGGTTTTCAGCATATATTGTGAGCCCACTGAACTAGAACCAATGTTTTCTTTTTGTTGGTATAGTATTTATGAATTTTTTACCATTAAGCCATTTTTTATTGGAAAAAGTATAACATAAACTTCCCTAGTTCAGAGAATAAGCCAGTTCTTGTCATGATTCTAGTTCAGTGGCCTCTTTGAACTGTTTTGCAGCATTTCTGAAAATTTGAATGTTGTTGGTTGAGTGGTTTATGAGATAAAGGTACATGTAACACTAAAAATGTCAAATGCCAGAAAATGCGATTAAAGTAATTTATTATGAAAATTCACAAATACCTTTTATTCTATTATCAAAAGTGTCCAGCAGAGTAATCAGGGTCATCTTCTAGTTCTTCTTCTTCACCTAGAAGCTTTCTTCTCCTTGCTGCCCTTGCTTTTTTTGTATTAAATTCAGCTGCATACTGAGCCTTCCTTACTCGCACGCTGTCCAGAAGCTGAAGACCTCTGATGGTGTTGATACCAGGAGCAATGCCGAGCCTTGCCATGACCTTTAGCCTACCCATATGACCATCATTGAATGAAATAACAGCATCACTGACTCCCCATTTCAATGTTTTTATCCCAACAAATACATTCTTAGGTACACGAGTCCAAATGAGGTTGTTGAACGACTCGTTTTGATTCTGGGTACAACCATGAAGACATTTTCGCAGAAGATCAGGATGCCCCAAGTCTCTATATATTGGTTTAATTACTTCCATAACAGCCAATGGAATATAATTTTTATGGTGATAAGGATCCCCAGTAGCTTGAGATTTTCTATAATTGCACCATGACTGAGGACCATCTGGACAAGCAAAATGTTGAGGATTATCATCAGTTGATGATCGATGTAAATATGTGGCCCATACAGCTTGTCTCATTTCCTGCAAATTATTTGCATTATTTCTTATTGCCATACCATAGTATTGTTGTAATTCATTTATAATTTTATCTGACAGGCGACCTCTAATGGTTTTACCATCTGACAAAATTTTGTCCTTCAGATTCTGTTTCAGTTTCCTTAGACGAGTGCCCATTCGTTTCTGAACATGACCGACACATTCTAGTTTAGTTATTGTCTTATTGACATATGGCATGGATTCTGTAACACTTTTGTATGCCTTGGAGTCCCCATCTCCAAGGAATTTTGTGTAAAATACTCCCCGTTCTTTTTCTGATCTGCTAAACATTTTCACAGCAGCGGCAGCCTCCATGCCTCCACTCGTACCTTCATAATTCTTGCTACATATGTGAGCTGCTTCTATCTTACCAGATGCACAATGGTAACAATGTTTAGTGAGCACTTCATAGTCCAAAACTTTACCGCTGTCCACACTAGTAACAGTAGCAACAGCATTTTTGGATGTGTGACCCCTTTTCTGCCAGGTTCCATCAAAAGCAACAGGGATATCTGGGTTTCCTTCATTTATATATTTTGCTTCACTGGCAGCAGCTTTCATTGATAAATCTGCTACAGACTGAACAGCATCTCCTATCACTTCAGTGTAATTGTCAATTTTAGCAGGTGGAGGTGGAAGATTCATTATGGCACAAAATGTTTGAGCAGCAGTATGTCCTTTACCAATTGCTCTCATTGCATACATTAGCCTGATATTACTCTCAAACAAATTGCTACTGCATGTTTTAGAGCTCCAAAAACAGGTCTCATTTTCACAACTGGCACAAACTATAGCAATTTTGCAGGAAAGTCCTATAGATTTTGTTATGTTCATATCAAAAGAACCTCCACAAAGATTACAACACAAACATTTCTTCATAAACTCAGTAAAAACAGGAAAGTCGACTAAAACATATTGTTCATTAGAAGCTTCATCTGTAATTTCACTTGCACAGTTTGATAACTTCTTTTTTGATGCACTGGTGGGCGTGTCTCCTTCACACATCTCAGCTGTACAAACGTCAGAACTTTCACCAGCATCAACAGGTGCTGAAGCAGAATCACTTGAACAAACGTTATTTGTAAATCTATTACCGCGAAACTTTCGCTTTTTAAATAATGATGCACTCCTAGGCATCGTAGACACTACGCACTCACCACTGAAAGTCAAAACAAGACAGATAACAAACTCCAAATGAGCGACAAACTAAACTCGAGGCTCAAAACAAACACTCACAGATCAAAAACTGAACAATAAACACAGCTAGTCGTAAAAACAATGGTACCTATGGAAGGATCAAAGATTCTACAACTGAAGAGTGAAATCCACAGCCTTCTATATGTAATGTTTTCGGAAATGCGAAGATTTAAATGTGTACAAATCACAAGATGGGTAACTTTGCTGGGCGCACATGTAATTTTGAAAAATTAAATAAAAATACTTCCAATTGGAATTTCTTAACAAATTTTGCACCATTTTAAGCAGAAAATTTCAAATTAAGTTATAAGGTTAAAAACTGAAAATGTGAATTTTTTCCATTTTCCGGCATTCCAACTCCCCTTAACACGGCGCGCCCGCCGTTCCGCCAGACCAAACTGCGCCGTGCTGCTGGGCGCTCGAACTCGCCAGGCTCCAGGGGGCACGCCGCCGGCTGCGCCTGAAAAGTACGTGGCGCGGGTTACTTCCTACGGTCCCACATACTAGGCGTTTCTTCACAGCCCACTCGCATATCGAGCGCTAGAAGAAAGACCGCTTAAATGTCTCTGCGCGTGCTCTGATTAGTCAACGACGCGTATTCCAAAACTAATGTTCGTTTGGTCATACAAAATTAGCTAATCAGAAAAAGTTTTTATTTATACTGATATTTAACTACGTATGTACTTAAGTTTTCCACATAGTCGCCGTTCATATCTACAGGGTGTTACAAAAAGGTGCGGCCAAACTATCAGGAAACATTCCTCACACACAAAGAAAGTAAATATGTTATGTGGACATGTGTCCGGAAACGCTTAATTTCCATGTTAGAGCTCATTTTATTACTTCTCTTCAAACCACATTAATCATGGAATGGAAACACACAGCAACAAAACGTACCAGCGTGACTTAAAACACTTTGTTACAGGAAATGTTCAAAATGTCCTCCCTTATCGAGGATACATGCATCCACCCTCCGTCGCATGGAATCCCTGATGCGCTGATGCAGCCCTGGAGAATGGCGTCCACAATACGAGCACGAAGAGTCTCTACATTTGGTACCGGGGTTGCGTAGACAAGAGCTTTCAAATGCCCCCATAAATGAAAGTCAAGAGGGTTGAGGTCAGGAGAGCGTGGAGGCCATGGAATTGGTCCTCCTCTAGCAATCCATCGATCACCGAATCTGTTGTTGAGAAGCGTACGAACACTTCGACTGAAATGTGCAGGAGCTCCATCGTGCATGAACCACAGGTTGTGTCTTACTTGTAAAGGCACATGTTCTAGCAGCACAGGTAGAGTATCCCGTATGAAATCATGATAACATGCTCCATTGAGCGTAGGTGGCAGAACATGGGACCCAATCGAGACATCACCAACAATGCCTGCCCAAACGTTCACAGAAAATCTGTGTTGATGACGTGATTGCACAATTGCGTGCGTATTCTCGTCAGCCCACACATGTTGATTGTGAAAATTTACAATTTGATCACGTTGGAATGAAGCCTCGTCCGTAAAGAGAACATTTGCACTGAAATGAGGATTGACACATTGTTGAGTGAACCATTCGCAGAAGTGTACCCGTGGAGGCCAATCACCTGCTGATAGTGCCTGCACACGCTGTACATGGTACGGAAACAACTGGTTCTCTCGTAGCACTCTCCATACAGTGACGTGGTCAACGTTACCTTGTACAGCAGCAACTTCTCTGACGCTGACATCAGGGTTATCGTCGAAGCTGCGTTGGTAAAGTACCGGAACTTCAAGCGCTGATAGAAAGCACCGAAGCTGAAATCGTTATAGGTACAGAAAGCTGGCTTAAGCCAGAGATAAATTCTGCCGAAATTTTTACAAAGGTACAGACGGTGTTTAGAAAGGATAGATTGCATGCAACCGGTGGTGGAGTGTTCGTCGCTGTTAGTAGTAGTTTATCCTGTAGTGAAGTAGAAGTGGATAGTTCCTGTGAATTATTATGGGTGGAGGTTACACTCAACAACCGAACTAGGTTAATAATTGGCTCCTTTTACCGACCTCCCGACTCAGTAGCATTAGTGGCAGAACAACTGAGAGAAAATTTGGAATACATTTCACATAAATTTTCTCAGCATGTTATAGTCTTAGGTGGAGATTTCAATTTACCAGATATAGACTGTGACACTCAGATGTTTAGAACGGGTGGTAGGGACAGAGCATCGAGTGACATTATACTGAGTGCACTATCCGAAAATTACCTCGAGCAATTAAACAGGGAACCGACTCGTGGAGATAACATCTTGGACCTAGTGATAACAAACAGACCCGAACTTTTCGACTCTGTATGTACAGAACAGGGAATCAGTGATCATAAGGCCATTGCAGCATCCCTGAATATGGAAGTTAATAGGAATATAAAAAAAGGGAGGAAGGTTTATCTGTTTAGCAAGAGTAATAGAAGGCAGATTTCAGACTACCTAACAGATCAAAACGAAAATTTCTGTTCCGACACTGACAATGTTGAGTGTTTATGGAAAAAGTTCAAGGCAATCGTAAAATGCGTTTTAGACAGGTACGTGCCGAGTAAAACTGTGAGGGACGGGAAAAACCCACCGTGGTACAACAACAAAGTTACGAAACTACTGCGAAAGCAAAGAGAGCTTCACTCCAAGTTTAAACGCAGCCAAAACCTCTCAGACAAACAGAAGCTAAATGATGTCAAAGTTAGCGTAAGGAGGGCTATGCGTGAAGCGTTCATTGAATTCGAAAGTAAAATTCTATGTACCGACTTGACAGAAAATCCTAGGAAGTTCTGGTCTTACGTTAAATCAGTAAGTGGCTCGAAACAGCATATCCAGACACTCCGGGATGATGATGGCATTGAAACAGAGGATGACACGCGTAAAGCTGAAATACTAAACACCTTTTTCCAAAGCTGTTTCACAGAGGAAGACCGCACTGCAGTTCCTTCTCTAAATCCTCGCACAAACGAAAAAATGGCTGACATCGAAATAAGTGTCCAAGGAATAGAAAAGCAACTGGAATCACTCAACAGAGGAAAGTCCACTGGACCTGACGCGATACCAATTCGATTCTACACAGAGTACGCGAAAGAACTTGCCCCCCTTCTAACAGCCGTGTACCGCAAGTCTCTAGAGGAACGGAGGGTTCCAAATGATTGGAAAAGAGCACAGGTAGTCCCAGTCTTCAAGAAGGGTCGTCGAGCAGATGCGCAATACTATAGACCTATATCTCTGATGTCGATCTCTTGTAGAATTTTAGAACATGTTTTTTGCTCGCGTATCATGTCATTTCTGGAAACCCAGAATCTACTATGTAGGAATCAACATGGATTCCGGAAACAGCGATCGTGTGAGACCCAACTCACTTTATTTGTTCATGAGACCCAGAAAATATTAGATACAGGCTCCCAGGTAGATGCTATTTTTCTTGACTTCCGGAAGGCGTTCGATACAGTTCCGCACTGTCGCCTGATAAACAAAGTAAGAGCCTACGGAATATCAGACCAGCTGTGTGGCTGGATTGAAGAGTTTTTAGCAAACAGAACACAGCATGTTGTTATCAATGGAGAGACGTCTAGAGACGTTAAAGTAACCTCTGGCGTGCCACAGGGGAGTGTTATGGGACCATTGCTTTTCACAATATATATAAATGACCTAGTAGATAGTGTCGGAAGTTCCATGCGGCTTTTCGCGGATGATGCTGTAGTATACAGAGAAGTTGCAGCATTAGAAAATTGTAGCGAAATGCAGGAAGATCTGCAGCGGATAGGCACTTGGTGCAGGGAGTGGCAACTATCCCTTAACATAGACAAATGTAATGTATTGCGAATACATAGAAAGAAGGATCCTTTATTGTATGATTATATGATAGCGGAACAAACACTGGTAGCAGTTACTTCTGTAAAATATCTGGGAGTATGCGTGCGGAACGATTTGAAGTGGAATGATCATATAAAATTAATTGTTGGTAAGGCGGGTACCAGGTTGAGATTCATTGGGAGAGTGCTTAGAAAATGTAGTCCATCAACAAAAGAGGTGGCTTACAAAACACTCGTTCGACCTATACTTGAGTATTGCTCATCAGTGTGGGATCCGTACCAGATCGGTCTGACGGAGGAGATAGAGAAGATCGAAAGAAGAGCGGCGCGTTTCGTCACAGGGTTATTTGGTAACCGTGATAGCGTTACGGAGATGTTTAATAAACTCAAGTGGCAGACTCTGCAAGAGAGGCGCTCTGCATCGCGGTGTAGCTTGCTCGCCAGGTTTCGAGAGGGTGCGTTTCTGGATGAGGTATCGAATATATTGCTTCCCCCTACTTATACCTCCCGAGGAGATCACGAATGTAAAATTAGAGAGATTAGAGCGCGCACGGAGGCTTTCAGACAGTCGATCTTCCCGCGAACCATACGCGACTGGAACAGGAAAGGGAGGTAATGACAGTGGCACGTAAAGTGCCCTCCGCCACACACCGTTGGGTGGCTTGCGGAGTATCAATGTAGATGTAGATGTAGATCGTCAACTGCAAGAAGAATTGCCTCGTCCATTGCAGATGTCCTCGTCGTTCTAGGTCTTCCCCAGTCGCGAGTCATAGACTGCAATATTCCGTGCACCCTAAGACGCTGATCAATTGCTTCGAACGTCTTCCTGTCGGGACACCTTCGTTCTGGAAATCTGTCTCGGTACGAACGTACCGCGCCACGGCTATGGTCCCGTGCTAATCCATACATCAAATGGGGATATGCCAACTCCGCATTTGTAAACGTTGCACTGACTGCAAAACCACGTTCGTGATGAACACTAACCTGTTGATGCTACGTACTGATGTGCTTGATGCTAGTACTGTAGAGCAATGAGTCGCATGTCAACACAAGCACCGAAGTCAACATTACCTTCCTTCAATTGGGCCAACTGGCGGTGAATCGAGGAAGTACAGTACATACGGACGAAACTAAAATGAGCTCTAACATGGAAATTAAGCGTTTCCGGACACATGTCCACATAACATCTTTTCTTTATTTGTGTGTGAGGAATGTTTCCTGAAAGTTTGGCCGTACCTTATTGTTACACCCTTGTATACACTTTCTGTAGCGCTGCACCAGCTTCTTTAACCCCTCCGTATTGAAGTCTGCCACATGGGAATTGAACCAGTTGGTTACACCACTATTGACTTTGTCGTTGTTTTGAAATCGTGATCCAAGTCGACACTTTTTCAAATGCAAGGCAAGAAAGTAATCGCTCGGTGCAAGGTCGAGACTATGGAAAATGGCCAGAAAATTACCAACGAAAATTCTTGATCTCCTTGGTTTTGGTTTTCACGGTTCATGATATGAATCACAAGGACGCCCTTTTCGTCCCAAAAAGAAAAAAACGACAGCTGTCATTTTTCGACTCGAGAACGGAGTTGGTTGATCTTGAATAGGGTCACTACATCGACTGTTTTTTCGAGTCTGCGTTGTTGTACGACATTGGCTGGTTCAAATGGCTCTGAGCACTATGGAACTTAACATCTGAGGTCATCAGTCCCCTAGAACTTAGAACTACTTAAACCTAACTAACCTAAGGACATCACACACACACACACCCATACCCGAGGCAGGATTCGAACCTGCGACCGTAGCAGTCGCGCGGTTCCGGACTGAAGCGCCTAGAACCGCTCGGCCACCGCGGCCGGCTGTACGACATTCAAGTCTCGTCGCCCGTAACAATGTGGGAAAACAATTCATCTTCATCTTCTCTATAGCACTCCAAAAACTGTCGTACACTACGTATTCTTTGCTCGCTGTGCTGATCAGTGAGTATTTTTGGACCCCACCTCGCACACACTTCGTGGCACGGAAGCTGTTCAGTGGCAGTCCTGTAAATTGAGTTCGGAGCAATATTTTGGAATTCATTGATCAGACCACTAATCGTCAGCCGCTGATCACTTCGATCGGCGAATGCTAGAACCTCAATTCAGGTGTATTCCAAAACTGAACAGCTTCCGTGTCACAGAGTGTGTGCGAAGTAGATTCCGAAAGCTCTCTCTAATCAGAGAGCGCTAAAGACAAGATCGAAGAAGCAATGGTGGAAATAAAAGAATGTTTCAGGAGTGGAATTAAAATTAAGGTGAAAGGATATCAGTGATATGATTCGCTGATGACATTCTATTCTGAATGGAAACGAAGAATTGCCTGATCTACTAAATGGAGTGAAGAGTGTAGTGAGTACAGAATATGGACAGAGTAAATCGAAGAAAGACGAAAGTAATGAGAAGCAGCAGAAATGAAAACGGCGAGAAACCGAACATCAGGATTTATGGTCACGAAGTAGATGACGTTAAGGAATTCTGATATCTAGGCAGCAAAATAACCAATGACGGACGGAGCAAGGGGGACATCGAAAGGAGACTAGTATTGGCAAAAAGGGCATTCCTGGCCAAGGAAAGTCTACCAGTATCAAACATAGGCCTTAATTTGAGGAAGAAATTTTGTGAGAATATACGTTTCGAGCGCAGCATTGTATGGTAGTGAAACATGGACTGTGGGAAAACCGGAACAGAAGAGAATCGAAGCATTTGGGATGTGGTGTTACAATTAATGTTGAAAACTAGGTGGATTGATAAGATAAAGAATGGGGTGGTTCTGCGCAGAGTCGGACA
Source organism: Schistocerca americana (assembly GCF_021461395.2). Taxonomy (NCBI): domain Eukaryota; kingdom Metazoa; phylum Arthropoda; class Insecta; order Orthoptera; family Acrididae; genus Schistocerca; species Schistocerca americana. The sequence continues at coordinate 553,117,907 of NC_060125.1, forward strand.
GGAAGGGAATATGTTAAGAACACTGACAAGGAGAAGGGACAGGAAGACAGGACATATGTTAAGACATCAGGGAATGACTTCCACAGTACTAGAGGTAGCTGTAGAGGGTGAAAACTGTAGAGAACGACAGAGATTGAAATACATCCAGCAAATAATTGAGGACGTAGGTTGCAAGTGTTACTCTGAGATGGAGGTACGCACAGGAAAGGAATTCTTGGCGGTCCGCATCAAAGCAGTCAGAAGACAGACAGACACCTCGCTACATAACCGGATATTAGTTTCCTGCGAAAAGCACTGCAGTACGTTTAATATTACACGGTCCGCGCTATGTGCCGAAAACTTACAAAAAGCCTTATTCCATTGCCCAAGCCACCTCTTCATTGTGCCGATTTTGTACCTTTCACAGTACAGTATTATGGTCTAACGTAATAGTCTATAACGAGAATGACATATGTGCACAGTTCACGCTGACCTCCAAAACAGTAGACTCAGTAAACACGTTACTGCCCTGTCCGCACACTAAGTTTATATTGTGATATGATAGTTCACGACAAGAAGCACTCTAGATCACAACATTTTATATTTTTAAGGGAAATTAATATTTTATATTAGTATACACCTTTACGCAAGTAAAAATATTTTACGCACGTAACAGGAGAAAATGAAAAATAACGATTCTATATACGGCAGCAACAGAAGAGAACACAAAACGTGCAGTATTGCAATGCTCTTTGATGTGAAAATAAAATAAAAAAGAAGCAAAAATGAGAAAAAATGCATCGCACCATAGTAGTGTCTTCACACAACGTTCTTACAGTGGCATCAAAAGTACGAGAGGCGAGAAATAACATTACGCATTTTTTTTCGCGGCCAGTTTCGGTTGAAAAAATGGGTAATTTGTTGTTGGACATCTACCTACATCTACGTCTATACTCTGTAAACCACCGTCAGGTACACGACAGAGAGTGCGTCCCATTGTATCAGGTATTAAGGTTTTTTCCGCGTTCCATTCACGTATGGAGAGCGGGAGAATGGTTGGTTGAATGCCGCTGTGCATGCAGTAATTATTCTAATCTTAGCCTCACGATCACTATGTGAGCGATGCGTAGGGGATTGTAGTGTATTCCTAGAGTCATCATCTACAGCCGGTTCTTGAAACTTGTAGACTTTCTAGGGATATTTCACGCCTGTGTTCCAGTTCAGTTCCTTCAGCATCTGTCCCGTGTTGCCCTTCTCCGTACACGTTCAGTATCCCCTTTCGGTCCTGTCTGGTACGGGTGCCACACACTTGAGCAATGTTCTAGAACCGGTCGCACGAGTGATCTGTGAGCAATCTCCTTTGTAGAGTGTTTGCACTTCCCCAGTATTCTATCAATAAACCGAACTCTACCACTTGCTTCACCCACGACTGGCTCGTGTGCCCATTCCATTTCCTATCCCTACGAAGTGTTACACCCAGGTAGTCCTAGGGTACTACTTTTTTTCATTTTTTGACATGCACATTTTACATTTTTGAAAGTTTAAAGCGATCTGCCAATCTTTGCACCATTTTGAAATCTAATCAAGATCTGACTGAACATTTATGCATCTTCTTTCAGATAGTACTTCACAATAGATAACTACATCATCTGCAAAAAGTGTGAGGTGACTATTAATATTCTCTCTAAAGTCATTAATATACAACATGAAGAGCAAACTTCCTGACAGACTTCCCTGGTTCTCACCCGAAGCTACTTTTACGTCTGACGGCGACTGTCCATCCAAGACGACATGCTGCGCCCTCCCTCCCTCCCTTGCGCTCTTCGGCCCCTGTAGCTTCATGACGTTCCGATAGCTGACGGCGCTAATCGTAGCGTTCAAATGGTTCAAATGGCTCTGAGCACTATGGGACTTAAAATCTGAGGTCATCAGTCCCCTAGAACTTAGAACTACCTAAACCTAACTAACCTAAGGATATCACACACATCTATGCCCGAGGCAGGATTCGAACCTGCGACCGTAGCGGTCGCGCGGTTCCAGACTGAAGCGCCTAGAACCGCTCGGCCTCACCGGCCGGCCGTAGCGTTCAGCGTGGCGTCTGTAACAGAGGTGCGTTCCAGGAGAGAGCTCTCACTGAGTTTCTTATGGCGGAAAACCAGAGCGTCGCAGATATTCATAGACGCTTGCAGAATGTCTACGGAGACCTGCCAGTGAACAAGAGCACGCTGTGTAGTAGAGCAAGGCGTCTGTCATCGTAGCGACGTCGCGCGAACCTGTCCGACCTCTCGCGTGCCCGCCGGCCGTACACAGCTGTGACTCCTTCAGTGTTGGAAAGTGGGTACTCTCGTTCCAGATGATCGACGGACCACAATGAGACACCTCGCTACATAACTGGGCGTCTCTGTCTGTAGTGCCGACAAGTCTGCTCACCCGGGGAAGCTGACAAAACTTCATTGGACTGTTCTTCCTCGTCCACCTTGCGACTTCCGACTGTTAGGTCCTATGATGAGCCGGCCGATGTCGCCGAGCGATTCTAGGCGCTTCAGTCCGGAACGGCGCTGCTACTGCGCTCGCAGGTTCGAATCCTGCCTCCGGCGTGGATGTGTGTGATTTCCTTAGGTTAGTTGGGTTTAAATAGTTCTAAGTGTAGGGGACTGATGACCTCACACATTACGTGGATGATGGAGGGAGAGGTTATTGATACAGCAAGGTGTTGGCTCCGACGTCGACCAGTGTACAGACACTGTGCTGGCATAGACGCCCTCCGAATAAGGTGGCGTAAGGCCGTCGCATCGAAAGGAAATTATGTTGAAGAATAGGGTTTCGTAGCCAAAAGAGTGAAGAAAAATAATCTGATGTATTGGAATCCTGAGTGAAACCAACGTGCTTTCAGAAAAGTTTTACATTATGTATTGAATCCTCCTCGTAAAATAAAAAATCACCTCAGGTCCCTGAAACAGCTACCAGTAATAAAGCCAATTACTGTTCGTACACCGTCACTTAGGTTGTATCATCTTATGCGGAGAGGTATCTGCGTCTGTATTCTCATTCTTCTGTATTTAATTTTACGATTGTGTTGCTTATCTTGCATTACTCCAGAACGGCACACCATACATGTTTTCCACATTTGCATGGTATGGTAAACACACAGTACCGTCTCAGTTTTACAGAAATACATAAGAAGTCGTATGACATAACAATATTTACTCAGACTTTTATCAAGTGAACATGGTTTCTCCATCCTCGGTGACCACCTAGCAGCAGTTTGTTTCTTGCGAGAGGGGAGATTTACGTTGAGCCGAGGCTGGCAGAAACTTCATGCATCCCGTGACACCGCCTGACAGTAGAAGTGTTGCCCGTCCAGAGCTGGTGGGCGGAATATTTTTATTTAACTGCCACGGCCTGCCTAGACCGACCGTTATCGCCGGCTCTCAGCCTCCGATTTTATTCTCCAATATCGGCCGCACAGCCTTCATATTTATTTCGTCACCGCCGCGCCGCTACGTCAAGTTCTTCTCTGGCGCTCAACAGGTCGCAAGTACTGAGGTGGACTTGTAAGTTTGCTACAGGTAGTTCACTGATCTCTTCTTGTTCAGCTTTAGGCCGCTGCCGTGCACCACAATACATTGGACTGGTGCACTAGTTCGTGACTTTTTAAAATGCCATAATTTTATTTTATTTCTATAAAATACATCACATTACAGCACAATACAATACAAAATAACACTGATAAACTACTTAGTGAGATAATCACCGTATTTGTCAATGATCGCTTGCCAGCGTTCAGGTAGGACTTCTGTGCCTCTCCTTGTGATTTCAAGCTCCAGAAATCAGCCAGTTGCTAAGAGAAGCTACGTCATAAACCTCTTGTCCATGAATGCTGTTGGAGGGAGACTGGAAAACATAGGAATCAGAAGAGGCTAAGTTTCGTGAACATGGAGGGTGGGGAAGCGCTTACCAACCAGGTTTACAGTCGCATCGGTCATGTTTCTGGCCGTATGCGGACGTGCTGCATTATCTTGTAGTAACAACACAGGTTTTTAACGCTAACCTGGTGTATTTAGCAGTGATGCGACATACATTACAGCAATAAGTAATCGTCGCTGTTATTTCAAACCAAATAATGTTACCCCTTTTTGTAGGATTTTAGTTGAGTGTGAACGTCCGTCTAATGAACTGAACAATCGAACTATGAATTGTTTTTCACGGTGTAACTTGTTTAACTAAAAGGAATGAACTGAAGCAATAATGAGATTTCAACAAAAGTTCCTCAGACAATAGTAACTGTATGTTGCAATATAAACACAAACGTTCTCCAGCTGAAATCGAGCAGACAGAAAAGCAGATCTTAATAATTTTAGCATTTCAAGAAGGAAAAATAAACTTTAAATTCTCTCTACTTCCGAATTGCAAAACAAAAATAAATCAGAGCACACAAGAAGACTCTCTCATCACTTTCCCTTTGTCTATTGATAGGTATAAACAGAGCAATACATTTTTGTCACACTATCGTGTACTAGCTGACAAACTGTCTAACCCTATCTTCTTTAGTGAGCCGCAATTGACTAATGGCCAGCACAGGGACACAGAATCTTTTATGGTGTACCACTGCATTTTTGACCAAACTGTTATCATATACAAATAGGTAGAGTGTAACTAAGATATTTTTACGTAAAAGTTGATTATTAAACCACACAGTAACTAAGACATGGGGGCTATGAATCTTTGTGATATAGAAATGAACGTGATTTACACGTGGTGGGATAGTAACGTAAAAATAAGGGAAGCAGTAATTTTTTCGGCGTCTTGTAGACGTTATAAACTCCGAATTTTTATTATTAGTTGGCTGTCGTAAAGGTTCTACATTAAAGCAAACTTGGTTTACAATTATAAAAGGGTCGCTTTCATAGTACAGTTTTGATAGTAAACGACTCGTAACGCATCGTTTAGTGAAATACTGGCAAGGTTGGCTTGTTGTGTACAATGGAATGTATTTTGATGCGGACTTCTAGGGACGAGAATTCTTTTTCTCTCTCGACAAGAGCAGTTTTGAAACTTTCAGATAAAACTTTTGAGCTGAAGATAAAAATAGACATTGCTGGGTTGCATTATTGGCGTGCATTTGGGGGTTCGGGGGGTTAACTTTAGTGCTCGGCTATGGCAAGCCTTCAGCTTGAAAAATCCCGTCGTATAATTGTGAATTTGTTTGCCACCCCCCACCCCCGCGCCCCCCTCTACGAGTCACTTAACGGACTCACGTATGGTTTCGTCACATCAAATACGTTGAGTATTATCTCAATGTAATTAAATAGAAAATAAAGTTCCCGCTTACGGACTCGATCCCACGACCCTCGGATTACCGCTTTGTATTATTTCCGTTGCGTCAACCGCTGCCTGGGAAGTACGCAAACAAAAATGGTTCATACCTCGAGCGACCTGCGCCAGAAGTGCTGTTTTTTTCCTGATCGCTGGAGTTCCCACGGGTCATTTTCATAACTGGCCAAGAACTGCAAACAACACAAATTTGGACGAAACTGGTGAAGAGTAGGCGAAGTCCCTTTGTCAGCAGTATGTTGTTGTTGTTCTAGTCGTTTCAGTTGAAAGTTCTCCAAGTGCATAACCCTCTGCTTAACGGTGTTCATTTTGAAGTAATACATAATAAAAAATAACTGGCCTTTCCGCGAATTTTTGTGCATTGTATTATGTTCATGTTAGTTGAGGGTTAACTGCCAGTATTGGTATGAAACGTACATCATCTGTTGATCTTCTCGCATTTCGATACAGTTTTCTGACAGGGCTACTGCCCTGTGCTAAAGGTTCTCACACCTCAAGGTTTATCTGATTAGACAGCATCCTAACTGAATCTTCTGAGGTAAGTAAAACAAAACTCCAGCGTTCTGGCCCCCAGACAAACCAATCGGGACCGACAGAACGCCACGTGAACCTCAGACAGTGGCGTCATTTGCAATGCGTTGTGGAGGTGCGTGGAGTGTCCGCACACCGCCCCCACTGTCTCGTTGAAGCAGCTTCTAACTCGCACCGCGAGGCTCAGTGGATCCCGGCCTAGTCCTCCCGCCAAGGAAAAATCCCTGCCTTTACCGGGAATCGAATCTGGGGCTTCCAAGACTGCAGTCAGCCATGCTGACCACTCAGCTATACGAGGTGTGGCTAGAAAAAAACCGGACTAGTACTGGTGAAACAATAAAACGAATGCAATAAGGCTGAAAGTCGCGTGGCCTGTCACGTGACTCTCGCTCCGCCTACTGCTCGAGTTTCATCTGCCTCCTGCACTCAGTCTGCCCGTGGCGTCTGTTTTAAGTAGTTGACGTTTTGTCTGTGCGTCGGAAAGTGTTGAGTGTACAGAAAGAACAGCGTGTTAACATCAAACTTTGTTTCAAACTAGGAAAATCTGCAAGTGAAACGTTTGTAATGTTTCAAGTGTACGGCGATGATTGTTTATCGCGAACACAAGTGTTTGACTGGTTTAAACGATTTAAAGATAGCCGCGAAGACACCAGTGATGACACTCGCACTGGCAGACCATTGTCAGCAAAAACTGATGCAAACATTGAAAAAATCGGTAAACTTGTTCGACAAGATCGCCGTTTAACAATCAGAGCAGTGTCTGAGTTAACAGGAGTTGACAAGGAAAGTGTTAGGCAGATTCTTCATGAAAGTTTCAACATGAACAAAATGTGTTCAAAAATGGTTCCAAAGTGTCTCACAATTGAACAGAAGGAACGCCGAAGAATGATTTGTTCTGACATCCTGGAAAACATTGAAAGTGATCCCACCTTCTTACAAAATGTTATTACTTGCGATGAATCGTGGTTTTTTACTTACGATCCCGAAACTAAACGCCAATCGATGCATTGGAAAACTCCTGGTTCTCCACGACAAAAAAAAGCACGAATGTCAAAATCGAAATTCAAGGCAATGATTGTTTTTTTTTGACATCAAAGGGATTGTGCACATTGATTGGGTACCAGAGGGACAAACAGTGAATCAGCATTACTACATTAGCGTCCTGGCTACCCTAGGTGAGCGAGTACGGAGAAAACGGAACGATTGGTGGAGAAAAAAGTCATGGATCCTTCACCAAGACAATGCCCCAGCTCACAGTGCGTTGTCAGTGAAGACGTTTTTGGCAAAACACAACATTCCCATCTTAGATCATCCACCCTACTCACCTGATTTGGCCCCCTGTGACTTTTTTGTTTTCCCTAAAGTCAAGTCAGCTTTGAAAGGAACTAGATTTGAGACTGTTGAAGCAGTAAAAGAAAAAGCGACGGAAGTAATGTATGGACTTACCGAAAATGATCTGCAGCATTGCTATGAACAGTGGAAAATTCGTATGGAGCGGTGTAGAGACCGAGGAGGAGAGTACACTGAAGGAGATAACATGAAATTGTAAATAATTGTAAATAAATGTTTTTTCCAGCATCAGTCCGGTTTTTTTCTAGCCGCACCTCGTAGAGACGGACGACACAAGGAAACTAAGACTATTTCAGGCGTTACGCGGTGTCCAATGAAAAATGTGTGAAGCGTGATCCATAAAAAGCTTACCGTACGTTTCAAACTTAGGCCTCTGATATCCCTGTTGCCTGCTGTACAATGAAAGCATTCCAAGCCTTCCACTGATTTTGTGTATCCACACAGGGATGGACAGGAGCAAGGCATAGCTGTAGGTCGCAGTGGCTGTGACACAGCACTTTGTTTTCCAACCGAACGATGAGGTGAGGCGCACACGGACTTAAATATCGAAGCGGGATTGTACGGCTTCTTGTTGTTCGAGAGACTGTGGTTTCATAGAACAACTGTGGCAGCTCGTCTCGAATCGACGGCAGGTAACGTGCCACCAAATGAGATCCTGTTAGTCGATCTTGTACAATTTTAGCCCATTCTTTAACAGATAATCTGAGACGCGCTACGACTTGCATTCGTGCCTACACTCCGGATCTGCTTCTGGGCTTCTTTCCTTCCATCACCCCTGCAGCTACAGTTTTCAGCAACGACTCATGTTATATGTTCACCCATTCTACAGGGCGAAGAAAAAAATGCTGCTCTTGGCGATCGGCATGCGATTCTTCATTGCAGTTCAAGACAAAAGTGTACCTAGTCAAACTTAGTAGAGCCGATAGGTTTAATAGAAATGCGATTTAAATAACGAGGCTCTAGCAACGCTGTAACTGCGTGCAGCGTGACTGACCAAGAACAGGTAGCAAGAACTGCGCGTTGCGCCAGAGTTGTCCCATTAGCTCAGGGAGACAGGCAATGCCGTGGGGAACAGATATGCAAACTCGCTGATGTTAGAGTCGCGTTCGTGCCAAACGGTTAAAGCATCGTATTGTGTCCAATTTGCACCTTCAAAATGTGGTATCTTGCGTATTTTTTTCTTATTGTTACATTATTTATAGATTGATATATAACATGAGCTTCTTACGGATGTTAACGACCACTTTGTTTCGTCAGTGGCACAAATAAAGCCAACAGAAAGTAGTTGTGGATACAGGAACATCGCCTATATCCAATGACGTACAGAAAGCACAACAGGTAGGCTACACTAGATAGCACATTATGCTATGCACAATAATTTCATTCTGTGCGTACAGCATAGGGCCAAGCAAAGCTCTGCCTGCAGATATACAAAGGACGTTCAGTGAGTGACGCTACCCATCTTTTTCTCGGCCGATTTCGGTTAAAACAAAATGCGGAATTTGTTGTGGGACATCGTGGAATGTTACCGTTTCAGCCTCTGTAGTTTCATAAAGTTCCGATAGGTGGCGGCGCTATAGGTAGCCTTCAAATTGGCGTCTGTAACAGAGATGCGTTCCGTGCAGAGAGCTGTTACTGAGTTCATTTTGGCGGAAAACCAGAGCGTCGCAGATATTCATAAGCGCTTGCAGAATGCCTGCGGTGACCTGTCAGTGAACAAAAGCACGGCGAGCCGTTGGGCGAGGCGTCTGTCATCACCGCAGCATGGTCGCACAAACCTGTTTGATCTCCTGCAATGTTAGAGCGTGCGAAGACACTCATGTGTGCGAACACTCTCATTCGAAGTGATGGACGGATCGTAATCAAACACCTCGGTACACAACTGTTGGTAGTGCAGACACACACGCCCACCGGTCGCGTCTGGCCGCTGGACCCCTCGCCGCCTAGCAGAAGACCGTAAAGGGCAACGAAGGATCATCTCTGCGGAAATGCTTGCGTATTACGAGGCGTATCGCCCGTGGAGCGGCGCCACACCACCTCTCCTCCGACAAAAAGTTCAAAGACGGTAAAGTCATGGCGGCGGTCTTCGTTTCTCTGAAGGCATTTTACTGTTTGATAGCCTTCCTCATAGTGCAACGATCAACTCTGAAGTGCACTGCGCTACCCTCAGGAAATTAAATAAGCGACTTCGTCGTTTTCGTCGCCACAATAAAGCAAACGAACTACTCCATCTTCATGACAATCCAAGGCCTCACGCAAGACTGCGTACCCGAGAGCAGCTCACAAAACTTGTTTGGAATGTTCGTCTCATCCACCCTACAACCCGGATGTAGCACATTCCGACTTCCACCTATTTGGCCCAATGAATGATGCACTCCGCGGGAAGCAGTACGTGGATTATGGGGAGGTTACTGAGGCAACGAGACTTGGGCTCCGATGTCGACAAGTAGATTCGTACCATGCCGGCACACAGGTCCTCCTAGTTAGGTGGCGTAAGGCCGTTGCATTCAACGGAGATTATGTTGAAAAACAGGGTTTTGTAGCCAAAAGAGTGGAAAATAATTTGGTGATTGGAATCCTGAATAAAACCAACCTGCTTTCAGAAAAAAAGTGTTGCGTTTCTTATTGAACGCTCCTCGTAATTTTGGTAGTCACAAATGTTGGCTCTTTTTTTCGAGGATGGGTTTGGACTGGGACGTAAGAGCACAACTTAAATTTCTATGAGCGAAGCAATGACACTTGTATTCTGGTTGTGAGAAAATTTGGCTGTTTTTTTTTTTTTTGCGAATATGTCGCGGTTTCAGAGGATTTCATTAGGCACAGCTTGTTTTGCCACTAAAAGCATGGTTGTGCTTGCAAACTGATTTTGAGCTGGAAACTGCTTGGCAGATTATAAAGGTGACCGAGACTCGAACTCGGGACTTCTGTCTTTCGCGGGTAAGTGCGCTACCAGCTGAGCCACCCAAGCACGACTCACGACTCGTCCTCATAGCTTTATTTCCGGCAGTACCTCGTCTCTGACCTTCCCAGTCCCAAGGCAGTACCTCGTCTCTGACCTTCCCAGTCCCGAGTTCGAGTCTCGGTCCGGTACACAATTTTAATCTAGGAAAAATTGTCATATCAGTGCACACTGCAGAGTGAAAAAATTTCGTTCTGATTTGTAGCTTATTCCGAAGTTTGGGTTAGGGCTTATCCCGAAGTTTGTGTTAGGGTGGAAGGGAACAGTTTAGTTGTGAGTAGGCTAAGCCTACGAATGTGAAAACAAAAAGTATGGTCGCGGCGACAGACTGAGCTGTAGGTTAATGCGCAGGGGTGAAATTTGTAATCTTGCATGTAAAAAATATTTGGCTAATTTTTCCCCTAATTTTCTAAGGTGCGGTTAGGCTCAGCCCTCAACAGCGCACCTTAAAATTTTATCGAATATGTCGTGAACTCCTAGGGTGTGTTTACTTCAAGAACCTAAGAGCACAGCTTATGGGGGATTTATGTAAAACTGGTCAAAAACGATGAACCTTTTTGCCACCAGATAATTCTGTAGCATGTTATAAATATTTTCTCCAGTTTTCAGAGTTTAATTCGTGTTGCAAACGACGTAAAAACCATCTTGTTTGGACCAATAGCGAGTGCCACGCTCCCTTTCCTACGTGACTGTTCTTGTTTGCGGTATTTTATTATTTCCTGCCATCAGAGAAGACATTTGTAGAGCATATGAGATGTCAGCCCATTTACGATGCGGTTAATTACGATTTACTAAAGAAGTGCATACATGGTGGAATACACAAACCAAACGAAAGCTTTAATAACCTCATCTAGAAGAGACGCCCAAAGACAATATTTTGCTCATCTACTATTGTCACATTTTCTTCATGTGATGCTTGCTGGGTGTTCAATGATGGTAACGCTTGAAGAATCGGGACCCTTATGAGTCTACCTACTGAAGAAGAGTGCTGATGTAGGCATTACTAGTTCTGAAGTGTCAGTGAAGGATACTGCCAAAAGGGCGCGCCAGAAGGATTAGATTAGAAGAAAAGAGCTACATGAAGACAAAAGAAGAGTAAATTTATGGTTATGGGCAAACTTAAGATACTTGTTTTGGCGTAAACGCTATCTTTTTTTCATTTCCCGCAACATTCATTTTTCACTGTATAGGGAAAAGTTTCTGCTGAACCATTACAGATAAAAGGGTGAAATATGGAACAGACTTCTAAAATACTGTGACACAGCTTCCTGTGGTACAAAATTTTTGAAAGTACATTATTGTCAACTTTCTTTAAATTTATGTGAAATGAAAATTGCTATATATTATACACATAAATATTTAAAAAAATGTTGCGAGAGTTCTAAGTATTATATTACAAATCTAGTACACAGATTTGTTTAACTGATTACTAAGAATAGTCTATCACTCTTTGAAAGAAAATGTTCCTCATCTGATAGTATGTGTTGTAAAAGTACCCAGCAACGTCTTGATCAAATTACTTGACAAAAAATCGAAAAAAATCCAGATTATAGCCAATAACACAATGATAACATGTACAAAATTTGGTTCAATTGTCTCTCAAACAGCAAAAGTTACATTAGCTTATGCGTACCCATGTATCTTCCCATGCGTTCCCCCTAAAATTGCTCCTCGTGAAACGAGCAGCAGTGGCATTTGTTTTGTTGCTTCGCACAAATATTTAGCTGTTTTTAATATTTGTTGTTCTGTCGTCTTCACTTGGCGTTTGTTGATAATTATTACTTTAGATCCGTCTAATCACAATTGAATAAAACACATTTTTCGTGCAATATGTACTGTTGTTGATGTGGTCTTCAGTCGGAAAACTGGTTTGTTGCAGCTCTCCACGCTACTCTATCCTGTGCAAGCCTCATCATCTCCGACGTCCTTTTGAATCTGCTTACTGTATTCACCTCTTGGTCTCCCTCGTGTATATATATATATATATATATATATATATATATATATATATATATGGTGTTACAAAAAGGTACGGCCAAACTTTCGGGAAACATTCCTCACACACAAATAAAGAAAAGATGTTATGTGGACATGTGTCCGGAAACGCTTAATTTCCATGTTAGAACTCATTTTAGTTTCGTCCGTATGTACTGTACTTCCTCGATTCACCGCCAGTTGGCCCAATTGAAGGAAGGTAATCTTGACTTCGGTGCTTGTGTTGACATGCGACTCACTGCTCTACAGTACTAGCATCAAGCACATCAGTACGTAGCATCAACAGGTTAGTGTTCATCACGAACGTGGTTTTGCAGTCAGTGCAATGGTTACAAATGCAGAGTTGGCAGATGCCCATTTGATGTATGGATTAGCACGGGGCAATAGCCGTGGCGCGGTACGTTTGTATCGAGACAGATTTCCAGAACGAAGGTGTCCCGACAGGAAGACGTTCGAAGCAATTGAACGGCGTCTTAGGGAGCACGGAATATTCCAGCCTATGAGTCGTGACTGGGGAAGACCTAGAACGACGAGGACACGCTCCGGTCGCAGGTTCGAATCCTGCCTCGGGCATGGATGTGTGTGATGTCCTTAGGTTAGTTAGGTTTAAGTAGTTCTAAGTTCTAGGGGACTGATGACCTCAGATGTTAAGTCCCATAGTGCTCAGAGCCATTTGAACCATTTGACGAGGACACCTGCAATGAACGAGTCAATTCTTCGTGCAGTTGACGATAACCCTAATGTCAGCGTCAGAGAAGTTGCTGCTGTACAAGGTAACGTTAACCACGTCACTGTATGGAGAGTGCTACGGGAGAAACAGTTGTTTCCGTACCATGTACAGCGTGTGCAGGCACTATCAGCAGCTGATTGGCCTCCACGGGTACACTTCTGCGAATGATTCATCCAACAATTTGTCAATCCTCATTTCAGTGCAAATGTTCTCTTTACGGATGAGGCTTCATTCCAGCGTGATCGAATTGTAAATTTTCACAATCAACATGTGTGGGCTGACGAGAATCCGCACGCAATTGTGCAGTCACGTCATCAACACAGATTTTCTGTGAACGTTTGGGCAGGCATTGTTGGTGATGGTCTTGATTGGGCCCCATGTTCTTCCACCTACGCTCAATGGAGCACTTTATCATGATTTCATACGGGATACTCTACCTGTGCTACTAGATCATGTCCCTTTACAAGTACGACACAACATGTGGTTCAAGCAGGAGCTCCTGCACATTTCAGTCGAAGTGTTCGTACGCTTCTCAACAGATTCCATGGCCTCCACGCTCTCCTGACCTCAACCCTCTTGACTTTCATTGATGGGGGCATTTGAAAGCTATTGTCCACGCAACCCCGGTACCAAATGTAGAGACTCTTCGTGCCCGTATTGTGGACGGCTGTGATACAATATGCCATTCTCCAGGGCTGCATCAGCGCATCAGGGATTCCATGCGACGGAGGGTGGATGCGTGTATCCTCGCTAACGGAGGACATTTTGAACATTTCCTGTAACAAAGTGTTTGAAGTCACGCTGGTACGTTCTATTGCTGTGTGTTTCCATTCCATGATTAATGTGATTTGAAGAGAAGTAATAAAATGAGCTCTAACATGGAAAGTAAGCGTTTCCGGACACATGTCCACATAAAATATTTTCTTTCTTTGTGTGTGAGGAATGTTTCCTGAAAGTTTGGCCGTACTTTTTTGTAACACCCTGTATATAACTTCCCTCCAGTACTATATTAGAGACTCCTTGATGTTTCAGAATGTTTCCTATGAACCGAAACCTTCTTCTAGTCAGGTTGTGCCACAAATTTCTTTTCTCCCCAATTCTATTCAGTACCTCCTTTATGTTAGGTGGACTACCCCCAGAAGGTCGCTGGATTTTTATTCATAAAACGTTTTTCTTTTTTGTTACATTAAACCACTACGGATTCGTTAAAACATGGAACAAGTGCTTCATTTCTTGTCTGTCTATTTCTGTACTCCACGCACGACGTGGCCCACAAACATCTGCAAGCTTTAAATTTCTCTAGACACCGTCATTTGAGTTTTGTCTACCTTACACTCTGCCACGTATATTAGAACAGCATTTAATCCCGCGCGCAGTGAAGAAAGACGAACTTCCGTTGGGCGGTTGGCACTGCAACGCCACCCACTGTTCAAATTTTGCCTGAACTAGTGGTGGGGTCTAGTGTACTGGTGTAGGGATTGGCTGTCGGGTGGTCGTACCCAACCTACAAGAAAAGTTGGTCGGCGGTTCCGGTTGGCCAAATCGTCTACACATGTCCAATTTGTCGGTCGACTGGTTGATGCGTGTGAAAAATGTCCCGTATTAAAATCTCTAGATAGAACGGAATTTCCTGATACACTACTTACGACAACGTCGTGGCAGACTGGCTGGGAAAGTCTGATCCGCGTTGTGCCTCGTGGTGGAAGCTGCAAAAACCTGGCACTGCAGGTAATAATGAGCGCTTGTCGTATGTTGATGGGTTACACATTAAAGCACGTATGAATATTTGATTTAAGTTATTGTCGAATCTCAAAAAAGAGCTGTAACTTAGCCATCTTTCAGTTGTCTGACACCCCGCCATATTTGGAGCACATTTGGGATTCATCCCATTTTCGGCCATGCGCTGCTTGTCTCTGTACCTGGACTCGCCCGGCGCGGTATCGTACCCAACCCAGCAAGCAAATGCGGGTCTCCTCACAAGGGAACCTCCCCATCGCACCCACCTCAGATTTAGTTATAAATTGACACAGTGAATAGGCATTGAAAAACTGAACACAGATCAATCGAGAAAACAGGAAGAAGTTGTGTGGAACTATGAAAAAATAAGCAAAATATACAAATTGAGTAGTCTATGTGCAAGATAGGCAACATCAACGACAATGCCAGCTGAGGAGCGCCGTGGTCCCGTGGTTAGCGTGAGCAGCTGCGGCACGAGAGGTCCTTGGTTCAATTCTTCCCTCGAATGAAAATTTTACTTTCTTTATTTTCGCAAAGTTACGATCCGTCCGTTCATTCATTGACGTCTCTGTTCACTGTAATAAGTTTAGTGTCTGTGTTTTGCGACCGCACCGCAAAACCGTGCGATTAGTAGACGAAAGGACGTGCCTCTCCAGTAGGAACCGAAAACATTTGATCGCAAGGTCATAGGTCAGCCGGTTCCTCCACAGGAAAACACGTCTGATATATTCTATACGACACTGGTGACGGCATGTGCGTCACATGACAGGAATATGTTCTCGACCCACCTAACTTGTACACTTGGCGAATGGGTAAAAAGATTTAGGTTTTCTTGTGGATGTGATAATCACTCCCAAAAAAGTGATGAAAACATAAGAGTTTGTCACATAAACTGCAACAAATGAATGCAACAGTTTCACAGTCGCACGGTTTTCCCTGTGCTCTGTCAAAACATATGTTTTTTACGTTTTCAAATGTTTCCGTGTGTAGACCGTCAAATCCTGCATATGTCCAAGCAAATCTGAACATGTCCTGGAATTTTGGAGAGCGAAGTTGACTATGTGTGAGTGCCTGGACTTTGATAATTGTCTGAAAATAAGAAATTAAACTTTTCACTCGAGAGATGGCTTGAACCAAGGACCTTTCGTTCCGCAGCTGCTCACGCTACCCACGGGACCATGGCACTCGTAAGCTCATACTCTCCTTGATGTTGCTTACGTTGCGCATGGACTACTCAGTTTGTATATTTTGCTTATTTTTTTCATAGTTCCACACAACTTCTTCCTGTTTTCTCGATTGATCTGTGTTCAGTTTTTCAAGGCCTATCCCTGTGCCAACTTGTAACTAAATCTGAGGGGGGTGCGATGGGGAGGTTCCCTTGTCAGCACCATCCTTAGGTGTACTCAGTACCATCCTTAGGTGGACGAATAACTCGCATACGTACTCATAACGTTACATATGAGAGTACAGTATATGGCCCATGATTCTGAAAATTAAGACGGTTTAGGATAACGTGCACATGATTTTTAAAGCAACTGGCGCATTAAATCAGTGACATAAAATTGCATTTTCGAACGTTTAAAGAATGTAGCTGACGCAACTGTGTTTTATTGTTGCAGTATTAAAAACTGACAAGAATTTTATGTACACTTTCCCAGGCAAGAAAAGAAGAAAAACTGCCGGAGAGCGATGTCGGGGCTCTCATAGCACAGGGGCCGTGGGATGTGTTGCAGGAATCATCTACCTTTGGTGACGTTTGCATAACACTATCGGCCATTGCTATAGTTGCAGTCACCAACGATTGCGGTCGAGTTTAGGCTTGTTCTACGCATTTACGTCACGCATTTTCCGACAGTCAATGAGCATTCGGTAGTGTTCTGAGCGCTCTGCTGTGAATGCCTTAGGTAATGCGTGCATTAAACGTGATCGTAGCGAGTTGTTGAGATAATTTCTATTCCACTGTTGCCAGCTGTCATCGCTGATGGTGGTGGCAACCGACAATTCTGTATAAGAAGCAAGAGACATAATTTGCAGGATACACGCTTTCTTCTAGCACAAAACACGCACCGCAACTGTCGCCCGGAATCGGCATCAATGCAATCCCTGTCCGTGCCTCGACATGCGCAAACTGTCATCGTTCCTGGGTAGGACTTAAAAGATCAAGTCCTCACTAGAGTTACTCTTTCGAAAGGAATTTAAGTTTGAGCGTAAATAGGTACTAATGGGAAGCAATCGAACTATGTCTCGTTACCTGAAAGATTATGTTTTGAAGGAAAACAGGAGTTATACTACCGGGAACCGAACTAATGTTACTGTGGTTGTAAAGTAAAACTGTACTTATGTTAATCAAAGATGGTCGCCGACGTGATTAGGTAAAGTGGTTCCAAGCAAACATACTGTTAACCAGGAAAAGTAACTGCTGTAGGAGACTTTCCATGGAACTGAAATCTGCTTTTTAAATTGGACACGAAACTATAGAACATCCTACCAAATATTTGTAAAGTAACTAACTAACCACTATCGACACAGGTAAAAGCTCAAAATGTCTTGGCAACAAACTAACTCCCACTAACATGCACTGTTTGTGTTAAAAGGAAGAAAGAGAATGTTCATTACACAATACCACTAGATAAGGGAAAAGCGTAGCTAAATTGGACGTGAGGTAGCGTTAATAATTCACTATTTAAAAGGCAATAATATAGAAATGATTATTAGGCTCTTATGCTGATTACTGTGATTTCTATTTGTTCACAAGTGGAGCAGGTAAATCTTTGCAGTATACAGAGCATAAGTGAAACGTGGGGACCGTGAATCCGTTGTGGTCTTACTGAGTCGTAGCCAGTTCCATTTACAAGAACACAAAAGTCTCAAGAACACTTTGACAACAAGTAATACTGGCTCTACATTTAAAGGGAGGCCCAGGAACTGTTCTCGACTGGGTTTAGTACATATGTGCAGACAAAAATATGTGAATAAAAGTACTATTACAAACTTGCAAAGTAAATAATTGAATAAGCATTTCAGCTGTAATGGATTGCAAATGCTTAGTACAACCACAATTCTATTGTCTTACTTTAAGTACTGAGTATGACTTTTAATAAGAATGACAATTATGTATTGAAATTAGGCCTTTTCTGTTTACTCGCTTTTTTGAAGTACTTTAATTATTCATTTTTTACTGATCACGTTGAACTTTCATACAAAAGATTAACTAAATATTTGAGAACATTATTACCTGAGGGAAGTTAATAAGCACATTTAAAAGAGTAATTATTCTGTAGCTTGCTAAAACTCGGACACACTGATTGCATCACAAGGAAATGGAACCTGTCAGGGTAAATGACTGATGAGTAAATCAGTGTTCCTAGCACAAATTTGAAATTAGATCACACATTATTTGCTCATTAGGCAACTTACTGGTCCATGCAAATAAACACACCCATGTGGCGATTTTCTGTGTCCAAAGTGTGAAATCTTCGCAAGTGGTGATTCCTCTTGATGTAAAATTTCTCTGTAAATTGTCTTCTTAGCGCCGGAATGTTATGCTTCAGACCAAAACAGTAAATGCCACGATGTCTGTAGCTCCCTAAAACTCGGACACACTGATTGCATCACAAGGAAATGGAACCTATCAGGGTAAATGACTGATGAGTAAATCAGTGTTCCTAACACAAAATAAAATAGCCAGTATAAGTTCACATCCGAGGCATAAATAATCCAATCTTGCTGCTATAGTTGGGTCCTTTAGCGCTCAAGATGTTAAGTGTTCGAATGTTAGCAACAAAGACTCCTTGTGGTACTTCGCAGGAAATCACGTTTTACATTCTCGCCTATAGTTTTTCGTTCCGGAGGAACCAGGGTTGCACGGTTCTTCCACTCCTCTGTAGCCAGTTGTTGCACAAAATATAGCCAAAATGTCGCCACCTTTCTGGTAGCAAAAATAGCCAAACTGTCGCCATTTTAATCAGTTAACTTAGTTGTGTTAATTCTAGACTAAACTGTCATACGGCCAGACAGCGACACACACACACACACACACACACACACACACACACACACACACACACACACACCCGCGCCGGCCGCGGTGGCCGTGCGGTTCTAGGCGCTCCAGTCCGGAGCCGCGCTGCTGCTACGGTCGCAGGTTCGAATCCTGCCTCTGTCCTTAGGTTAGTTAGGTTTAAATAGTTCTAAGTTCTAGGGGACTGATGACCACAGCAGTTGAGTCCCATAGTGCTCAGAGCCATTTGAACCATTTTTCGAACACACACCCGCGCGCGCTACGTGCCCTACTGGACATACCGAGTAACCTACTTCTTCAAAAAACATTTCCCGAGTCCAGCTGGGAATTGAATCCAGGCACACTAGCCACCGAGCTGTGAAGCCAGTAAAAGCACAGTCATTTGTAAATGCAATAATGAGAATCTGGAAGGTACAGTAGTTACTAAATTCAAATACAGTTACATTTAAATATCATATTTATGAATTCGTGAACTTATAACATGAAATGGTTCACGAATCAGTATACCAAACTTGTGCAAGGGACATTTCCGTGCATCCTTCGATTACAAAACGATCACTTTCATCTTCTTCAATATTGCTGGATTCATCTCTTGAATAAGTTGAGGTACTGAATCTTAGCAAACATTTCTTTGGTAGAAACTAAATCATTTTTATGCTAGAGTGAGTGATGAAGCCGTTCCTTATCTATCGTGTGCCGATAGATTAGTATCCACCGTGGGGTAGATGTTAGGTACAAATCATAAATTATAGGTATAGTGGGTGTATGAAAAAGGAAGTCAGAGCTTCCTTCCTCCACACCATGCAGTTCTTCTGAAGTTAGGGTCCGCCTCCTAAGCTGAGTGGTGACATGGTTGCCTACCATGCAGCCGGTCCGATTTCGATTCCCGGCCGGTTTAGGGATTTACTCTGCTCGTGGACTGGGTGTCGTGTTGTCCTCATCATCTCCACCGACACGCAAGTTGAGCAACATGGCGTCACCTCAGATAAGACTTGCAGCCCGGCCGCTGAACTTCCCCCGATGGGTCCTCCCGGCCAACAATGCCACTGGTTTGATGCAGCTCTCCATGCTACTCTATCCTGTGCACGCTTCTTCATCTCCCAGTACCTACTGCAACCAACGTCCTTCTGAATGTGCTTAGTGTATTCATCTCTTGGTCTCCCTCTACGATTTTTACCCTCCACGCTGCCCTCCAATACTAAATTGGTGATCCCTTGATGCCTCAGAATATGCCCTACCAACCGATCCCTCCTTCTAGTCAACTTGTGCCACAAATTTTCTCTTCTCTCCAATTCTGTTCAATACCTCCTCATTAGTTATTTGATCTACCCATCTAATCTTCAGCATTCTTCTGTAGCACCACATTTCGAAAGCTTCTATTCTCTTCTTGTCTAAACTATTTATCATCCACGTTTCACTTCCATACATGGCTACACTCCATACAAATACTTTGAGAAACGACTTCCCGACACTTAAATCTATACTCGATGTTAACAAATTTCTCTTCTTCTGAAACGCTTTCCTTGCCATTGCTAGTCTGCATTTTATATCCTCTCTACTTCGACCATCATCAGTTATTTTGCTCCCCAAAGAGCAAAACTCATTTACTACTTTAAGCGTCTCATTTCCTAATCTAATTCCCGCAGCATCACCCGATTTAATTCGAGTAAATTCCATTATCCTCGTTTTACACTTATATCCTCCTTTTAAGACACTGTCCATTCCGTTCAGCTGCTCTTCCATTTTGTATCCCGCCAGGGAGGCGGCGCGTGGGTAGGATCGGGAAAAGGTAATACAAGTCGGTACTGCAAGAAAATGCTTTACTGGTGCAAAAACAAGGTGATAATGATTACATAACTTTGTACGTAGGTGCGATGCTGAAGCGAAGTGTCCTGGCTGGCTGCACCAGATGGAATGGCATCTTTTGTATCCCGCCTGGAAGGCGTCGCGTGGGTAGGAGCAGGAGCAAGAAAATTACGTCGGTACTGCAGTGAGTAAAAGTGGTTTACTGGCGCAAGAAAGAACACACAACTTTGTACAGATGCGAAGTCTTAGATCCGTCGTATGTAGAGCCAAGCTGGAGCGAAGTTTCCTGGCTGGCTGCACCTGATGAAAATGGGCCTAATCTGTCGTGGTGCTCCTAGAGCTGAACTGCGCCTGCTAGAGGGCACTGTCATCGTTGTTTGTCGTAGTGCCAACTTAACTGGCACCTAAGCCGTGGCATGGAAGCTATCGATACCAAAGGCCATCATCATTAAACCATACAGCAAAGCTGTATGCCCTCGGGAAAAATTACGGCTATAGTTTCCCCTTGCTCTCAGCCGTTCACAGTACCAGCACAGCAAGGCCATTTTGGTTAGTGTTACAAGGCCAGATCAGTCAATCATCCAAACTGTTGCCCCTGCAACTACTGAAAAGGCTGCTGCCCCTCTTCAGGAACTACACGTTTGTCCGACCTCTCAACAGACTACAGATGGACTTTAATTCCTAACCGTGCACTAAGCATTTCTGTCTTCATTCTACAGAGTCCGCCAGAAATATGTTTACACTCTGTGTCAGGCTCTGTTGACATATCGATATTGTCGTTCGGTTTGAGTTACGAGTGTGTTGTAATATGGTCTTTGACTCAACAGATGTTAGTTCTTTCATCTTGGTATTGAGAAAACAAGATGGCTGGAGCACGCATTATATTCAAGCAACGAAACTTATTGTTAAGTGATTTTTCAAGTTCGATAATTCCGTTGAAGTGCAACCTTAGTGAGGCGAGAGTTTGAAACGGAACCGCCAACCCGCGGCCCCCCCTAACAATTAAATGCATCATTGACAAGTTTGAATTGTATGTAACGATTAGTGATATTCACAAAGGAAGATCAGGAAGACAGCGTACAGTTACAAGTCTTTCTTCGTCTGTTCTCGTGTTGTAAACGTTTGTTAATTTTCCACAGACGTCTGCTACGCAATGTGCACGTGAAGTATGGGTTAGCAGTACGAGGGTGCGAAGAATTCTGAAAGCTGCAAAGTGGAAAGTTCACATTCCACGATTACTGATGACGATCCTGATCGCAGAATGCAATTTTGAGGATTGTTCCAGCAAATGATAATTGATGACGAACAATTTGTGACGAAGGTAGTGTGGAGTGACGAAGCACAATTTAAATTTAATGGAACCGTGAATCGGCATAACAGTGTGTACTGGGAACCGGAAATCTGCATGTTTATGTGGAAAAGCAGTCAATCTACCAGGGGTTCATGTGTGGTGTGGACTATCTTCAAGGGGCTTAGTAGGACCCCTTTTCTTTGTTTCCACATATGTTGACTCAAAGGACATTGTTACACAGATATTACATTACACATAGGAAAACAAAGTAGTGAACCACCGAGATCGAACATAAGTCTTACAGTTGTCTTTGAGTGCAACGCCTCAGAATGAAGAAAAACAACTCATACAACTTTTGTGCCATGTGTGACATTATGTTTTCTGTTTTCAGAACATCATATCTCACCTAGTTACCGGATATAGTGCCTTATTTTCATACCTTTTTTTTTCTACTAACCGCTGTATTTAAAGTTCAACAAAACGTGTTTTTCGAAAGCTATATTTTTTCGTTCGTTTGGGTAAAGAGTAGCCCAAGTTCAGCATTCAACATGAAGAATGTGGGAAACGTCATCAGTGCTAAATCCGCTCTTTACCCGCTCTTCACCAGAATCGCAGGCGATCAGTTCTAGAGATGCGTGAATATTCTGCACTCTAGATTTCATGGCCGGAATGACGAGGGGGGGGGGGGGGGAGGGGACGTCACCTCTTACACCCCCCTCCCCTCGCGAACGCGAATAGTTGTATCTCGTATGTCGATTATTAGCACCAAAAACAAGTGCGCTGCGCTCATAGTTTATGCCTGCAGAATATTGGGGGAGGGGCGCCAAAGTTAAGGCAAAAATCCTGCAACTTTAAACTTATCGTGTTTTCTGTCTCTCTGCATAGTTAAGACCTGCGTAATAATATTATGTTCAAACAAGTTTTTCACCAGTCTTATGACACTTACATAGTTTGTGTCTCTTTTGAACCGTAATGTATTACTCAGTACTGTTTTGCGCACAGCTTTAATTCCACGCGCTTTTTCTTTCATTCCTTGCTCGCCTTAAATTGAGGCTGTCACCCTTTCGTAGATATGCTAGAGGTGCAAAACTTTGCGCCCGGCGCAACACGGAGTGCTGGTCGCTTCACGAAACCCGTATCGTACACTATACGCGGGGAATGAAATTTCAGGTTATCCGATTTGCCTAAAAAGTTGTTTTATGCAGACGAACCAAAGTTACATCCGTCTCAATAGTTAGTTTCTTCGCCAGTAAAGCTTTTTTTTTTTCGCTTCACAATTATATGGGGCGTTCAAAAAGAAACGAGACGGAGGCATAATTACAGAAACCAGTACCTGGATGTTAGAAGTACTGACCCTGGCTGTTGAGACACCTGTCCCACTGTGACACAAGGCGGTGAATGGCTGTCTCGTAAAATTCCCGGGACTGCGGTGTTAACCAGTTCCGCACATACAGCTGGACGTCGTAGTGCGAGGTGAATCGTTTGCTCCTATGCTGACGTTCTTCTTTGACCAAGATGGCCCCCTTCTGATTCACTTCCTACAGCACGGGACAACAGTGAATGCCCAGCGTTACTCGCAAACCTTGACGACCCTTCGCCAAGCGATCAAATCAAAACGACCAGGCAATCTCACCCGGGGGGTCTTTCTGCTCCACGACAGTTCAAAGTCACATGCGGCCAACGCAGTCGCGGCACTCCTGCAGAAATTTAAATGGGAGGTTCTCGGCCACCCTCCACACAGTCCGGACCTCTCTCCCTGTGATTAAGCGTTTTTGGTCCTCTTAAAAAGGCTCTGAGGGGCAAACGATTCACCTCGGATGACGACGTCCAGCTGTACGTGCAGAACTGGTTAACATCGCAGCCCCGGGAATTTTATGAGACAGCCATTCACCGCCTTGTGTCACAGTGGGACTAGTGTCTCAACACCCAGGGTCAATACTTCTAACATACAGGTACTGTAATCATGCCTCCGGGTCGTTTCTATTTGAACGCCCCTTTTAGAAACCACTGCTTCGATATTTGTGCATGTCCTCCGCTACGCCGTCTTTCTCATTCGATTTTAAGGAAACTATTGGGTAGAAAAAAATTATTTTTCCGCATCTTATAGCCACACATTACAGCGTATAATGAAGTGATGCTCTTAGCGTTGTTGCCCGTAGATACCGTGATACTTCAAAGTAAAATTTGGCACCCCGCATATTTTGAGAAGTTCACTTGTAGTCGCCGGCGAGTTTACCTTTGGTGCATTTCACGGCGTATATTGCTACGTATGAAATGTAGCTAACATATGTAAATTGCTTGTAGCGCTGGAAGGAAACCGTACCTGTTTCCAGCCTCGATTAAGTACGGGCTACATTTTGGCGTTCGCCGCGACGAGCTGCAACGCGTCACATTCGACGCTCGACCGCACGCCACGCCACACAGAGGTGTCCTGCGTTGCTGCCGTGTCGCCCGCCTATCTCGTTGCCTAGTGTGAGGTTGCCATCCGTCCCGATACTTCGCGACCATCACCGCCATGGACCTTCTCGCCCTGACATCCCGACAAGACCCAATTTTGTCCCGATTTTGCGAAACACTGTTACGTGCTCGGCTCAAGTTCTTAAGTAACGCCATCTGTTAGCTCAACATATAAATGCAGGCTCAGCTAGTTTTATTTATGTCAAAAAGTTTATGTTGACAAGGTCGCCTCACAGACGGCGCATCCTGTATCGGCGATGCCAGCACCTTATAGATCGAGCGCCGTCATCAGTACCACGGGGATGGAACTATTTAAGCAGCGCCAAGCGGAAGAATCGGGCAGTTACCATTTGAACAGCGATCTTATAAGACGATTCTTTTTAAACGTAAAACGAACAATGAGTGCAAGTTAGTAATGTTTGGAGTATTTACTGCGGGTGTACAGGGCGTGAAGTATATAGTGACGTGTACAATATAGAAAACTCAAAGTCCCTTATCTAAGGTCAAAGGTTTCGCACGCTATATAAGCGAGCGCGCTCTCGCGCTACGCTCATGCATCACCCCTGCCCTGGCGTACGGGACTACAAGTCCCACCGCCACACCTTCACCTGCCCATGTTAGGCAAAATTCTTCTGCCTGATTCATGTAGTACTATCACCGTCACCCGCCACACCTCCAAAGTGAATTGCAGTGACGGAGTCACTGCCCTGTGGAAATTTACTGCTTCACCAACACAGTTAGACCGCAATAGACCGGTGATGCTGTATTGTAACATATCACCCCGGACTACAAGTCCATTAAAAAAAAAAAAAAAAAAGCACTACGCTCAGTCTGTGTCTTGCTGCTGCACAGGCAACTGCATTGAACGCCGCCAACATGCCTTACAGGAGTTATCGACCTCGTCGTCGCACAACAGTTTACAAAAATAATAGAAAACATCGAACTAACAACAACAGGCGACAAGAAGAATCGCGTCCCAGTGAAGAGTGTCGCCGCCAGCGCTCTCGTTGATGGACCATGTGTGTTTCTTGGATATACTCTTAATTTTAGTTTGGACATAAACGATACCTTCTCTCATGGTAATGGACGGTTGACAGTTGCCATAGTAAGAGGAGGTGCGCCGCCAAGGCCATGCGATAAGAGTGTTTACAAAACTGTTGCATCCTTGAGCTTCCGGTTCTAGATGTACCCTTGTCCGGTTAGTGGCTGACGCTACAGATCTTTATTTATGGAAATATACAGTACAGTCACCAACAAATTTTACATATTCACATACACCGTTACCTGTTATCCAAATAAATACAGATTCATTAGGATTGAGTTTTCTTTTGTTACGTGTATACAATACAAGTGGAGACGTAGAGTCATAAGCAGATTTCCCAAAGTCTTTATTAGCAATTTCAAACATATGATAAGTGCGAAACGAAATTACATCTCTATCATTAAAACTTTCGGGTCCAGGAACACTTCGAACTCCGCTACCTCCTCTTACTATGGCAACTGTCAACCGTCCATTACCATGAGAGAAGGTATTGTTTATGTCCAAACTAAAATTAAGAGTACATCCAAGAAACACACATGGTCCATCAACGAGAGCGCTGGCGGCGACACTCTTCACTGGGATGCGATTCTTCTTCTCGCCTGTTGTTGTTAGTTCGATGTTTTCTATATTTTTGTAAACTGTTGTGCGACGCCGAGGTCGTCCAAGTGTACCTGGACTCTAAAGTTTTAATGATAGATATGTAATTTCGTTTCGCACTTATCATATGTTTGAAATTGGTAATAAAGACTTTGGTAAATCTGCTTATGACTCTACGTCTCCACTTGTATTGTATACACGTTATACTACGAGCCGCTTGTGTGGTACAGTGTTAAAAGCCTTCTGGAAATCCAGAAATACGGAATCGATCTGAAATCCCTTGTCAATAGCACTCAGCACTTCAAGTGAATAAAGAGCTAGTTGTGTTTCACAGGAACGATGTCTCTAAAGCCATGTTGACTGTGTTTCAATAGACCATTTTCTTCGAGGTAATTCATTATGTTCGAAAACAATATATGTTCTAAAATCCTGCTGCATATCGGCGTTAACGATATGGGCCTGTAATTTAGTGGATTACTCCAACTACCTTTCTTGAATATTGTTGTGACCTGTGCAACTTTCCAGTCTTTGGGTACGGATCTTCCGTCGAGCGAACCGTTGTATATGATTGTTAAGTATGGAGCTAATGCATCAGCATACACCGAAAGGAACCTAATTGGTATACAGTCTGGACCAGAAGACTTGCTTTTATTAAGTGACTTAAATTGCTTCACTACTCCGAGGATATTTACTTCTACGTTACTCATGTTGGCAGCTGTTCTCGATTCGAATTCTGGAATATTAACTTCGTCTTCTTTTGTGAAGGCATTTCGGAAGGCTGTGTTTAGTAACTCTGCTTTGGCAGCACTGTCTTCGATGGTATCTCCATTGCTATCGTGCAGAGAAGGCATTGATTGTTTCTTGCCGCTAACATACTTCACATATGACAAGAATCTCTTTGGATTTTCTGCCAGGTTTCGAGACAAAGTTTCGTTGTGGAAACTGTTATAAGCATCTCTCATTGAAGTCCGCGCTAAATTTCGAGCTTCTGTAAAAGATCGCCAATCTTGGGAATTTAGCGTCTGTTTAAATTTGGCATGTTTGTTGTTTTATAATGATACGAAATGAAGTACCGTAAATCACTGCACGTGATTCGAAGAATTTACAATGAAAGGTGGTCTCAGTGGATACTTTAATGTTGGTACATTTAGGTCTTTTATTGCAGCATACCAAATGAAGCATACATACCGAAATAGTTTTTATCGTGGTGGTAGAGGTATAATTATCTCCTCCCAGTGACGAGTAAATTAATTGCTTTTATTGGTGATATGTCGTACAAGAAAGTTTCCGCGCTCCATGCAGACTTTTTATGAAAGATGTATGTCTAAATCACGGGAGACGAAATTAGTGAACAGTGGAAAAAAAGTTGCTACGCTGCTCTAGATGCCGTAGGTTCCATCTGGGAAAGGAAACAACAATATCCATACCTATTATAAAGGTGGGCGTATGTTTGACATCTTCTCCAAAATCACTGGTTCGGCTTCAGCCAACATTGGAACGCATAACATTCACTGACCGCTGTGGGGTAAGAACTACCTTCCTATCAAAGGGACTGGGGTGGGCATGAAAAAGAAGCGTAGCCCATGATGCCCTAATAGCTTGACTATATCCTTCCAATATTTCAGAATGAGAGCACTTAGCGACTTGCAACAGACTTTACACACAATTTCAAACTATTACGAGGCTTTCTGGCGCTACATCGACCACAAAATGATGAAACGAAAAAAAGTTTGTTACGTGCTACATTTTTGCTATTCTTGCAACAAAATTGCCGCATCAGGCATGACCTTTTAATTTATCAATTCTTTACCTCCAAAATCATATCATTGTACGATCCGTAGTTCAGAAGATATGATGTCGTTAATGCTGAGCTACGTGAAAACGAAACTGCAAGGGGAAATTCGCTAGAGATACAGGTGAAATATTTATACAAATATCTTAAATACGTATGAAATACGTGAGATGCGCGTGTTGGACGAAGCTGCCGGTAAAAAGCTCCTCCTAAACCTCTGGATCGATTTCTACCGAACTTGGTACAAATTTTACTATCTGAAAGAAATACTGTGGGAATAAGAACCAGTAACCTCCTATTGCGTTGGAGGTGACAATGTGGAGAGAGAAAGGGGGGGGGGGGGGAGGAAGAGATGGACAGGGAGGGTGAAAGGGGTGACGGACACAAATAGGGTGGAACAGGGGACGGATGGAGAGGGGGGAGGGAAAGAAGGACAGAGAAAGGGAAGATGATGAGTTAGAGGGAGTATGAAGAGAGACATGAGCAGAGTAATAAAAGAGGAGGAGATGGACAGACAGAGGAGGGGGGGGGGGATGGGTCAATAGAAGTTGAATAAATACACACCCATGCAACGCTGGTACACGTCTAGTTACTACATAAACGACTAACTGAAGTAGTAATCTAATGCAGAATATTCTCGTTCTGTTTTAGGTCCACCATCAACTCCCATCATGCCTGGTGGGGCACCTGGAACTCCCTCAGCGAAAGCCAAAGTAAGTTTGCATAGAAAAAATCAAATTACCGGTAGTCATCAGCAGTTGCAGCATGCTAGTTCATAAATCACGGAATTTGTTATAATCTTCTCTTCCATACCTTTCAAAAAAAGGTAAAATGAAATTTAAAACTAAGAACTGTTATTGTTTTGCTTTTAACAATGCTAACACGAAGTATATGGTATACATAATTATCCCTTTTTGTGGCCCAGCTTATTTTTTAGGTATTATCCGAATTTTGTTAGGCTGAAGGCAATTCCCATTTTTTGCATAAGATTCTACAAATACAAGTTATAAACTCCATAAATGGAAGAAAAATCTTTCAGTCGAGGAAATTGTGTAGCTGTATTATGAAGTATTCGATCAGGTTTCCTGAGCAGAGTATATTCGCTTTAAGGGTCATTTTCCATAAGGTTTTTCTACAGTACTGGAAGTTTTGCAGAGGAAATTTGAGCATATCTGAAAAAGAAACTTTCTTCTTTCAACACAATACTGTTATGGCTTTAATGGCATCTGTCTTGTGTGGATGGCGCTGTGTGTTCTTAATGAAAGGAGGAGGACCAGCTCAGCAGGAGTAGAATAAACTCAGAATGTAATCACAAAAGCTGGCGTACCACGCAGCTGCTCCCATTCGTGACGCACAGTAATAATTTAAAATGACTGAAAACAGCAACGTTTGTTGGTGGCAGGATCATATTGACGAGGACTCGAACTCGATCATAACTCTCATCTCGCAGGTAATATTTGAATTGGTGTACAACTGATGATTCAAATTGAGAGAGCCCGTCAGTACGTTTTTGGGGTACCCTGTAGAGTTTCATATGTGCAAGGTTTGACACTTTTGCCCTTTCTCCTATTTTTTCTCGGATTACTGTTTACATGCAAATTGGTAAAATAATAATATTTACTTTTTTACATTTACATTAATATATTCATACAATAATTATAACAGATATACGCAAAATAGTATCGTATCTTAGAATACAATAAAATTAATTGAATTTTTAAGTGCTTTAATTTGTTTATAAAAGGATTTCCAAGTAGTTGATTTATATGTTTATCACTTTTAGGTGCTGCGTTTCAAATTGTTTTTCCCTTTCAGTGATTAAATATACACTCCTAACAGCGATTTAGTTGCTTGTTTTCCAACATCATCACATCTCGTATTTTTTTTTTTTTTTTTTTTTTTTTGTTCTTCTGCACCTTTAGCATTTACATAAGTTTTCGTCTACCCTGTTTTTGAGATCCACTACTGAATGTTCAGGTTTTCGCCTGAAACAATTTCTTGTGGATGGCATGTATTCAAACGTTTGTCCAGCGTTTTGGTTTTTAAAAGACAGCAAGAGAAAAAAATATGACCCACTGGATCTCAAGTGGGCTATTATCTGGAAGAGTTTTTCTGAAAACTTGCATTAATGATTGAGAACATATTTTTAATCTTTGCTAATAAACTGCAAATGTCTGCGATATTTCATTCAGAGGCTTTCGTGATTTCATTTGCACTTTCTGGACAGTATACTGCAAAGTGCCGTCTGGATGGGGAGGGTTCTGAGAAAAAGCGCGGTGGATCATTTGACAGGCGTGAAGGCAGCACTTGAAGGTATCGGCAAACACATGGCCGAACAAAGCTTACAAAATCACATGGCCATCGAATTTTTGTATTTTTTATGTTTAGGTATGTGGAGTTCAGCACTGAAATGTCAGCAGGCCAAGGCACTTAGATTCAACTGTCAAAATCGACTTTGAAGTTTTTCCTAGAGTCGTTAGTACCGTACAGACGTGGGTTTTCAACCATTTTGAGTTCATGGCTCCCCTGATCAGCTGTGTTGTTTCTGTGATTCCACTTTTGGATACATTGTAAAAACTGAAATCAGTGTATCAATATTTATACACACATCAAAAAAAGTTTTTCATCACCCCGGTTCCCAGAACTCCTGAAGATAGACGTCGACTGTGGATATTGTATCACAGACATAATCCCTTTGATTGTTGAGAGATGTCCCTAGACCCGCCCAAAGATGTAAACAACCATGCATGAGCAGCGGCTATTAGACGGAGGGGGTCCGACAGCCGATCAGTTCCAGCCATTCCACCAGGGAGCAGGTACACAGCTCATGTTGTCTGCAGTTCAACCATGCCTAGACGGTCAGTACTGAGGTTCGATCGCATCCGCATTGTTACTTTGTGTCAGGAAGGGCTCTCAACAAGGAAAGTACCCAGGCGTCTCGGAGTGAACCAAAGCGATGTTGTTCGGACATGGAGGAGATAGAGAGAGACGGGAACCAGTCGATGACATGCCTCGCTCAGGCTGTCCAAGGGCTACTACTGCAGTGGATGACCGCTACCTATGGATTATAGCTCGGAGGAACCCTGACAGCAGCGCCACCATGTTGTATAATGGTTTTCGTGCAGCCACAGGGTGTCGTGTTACGACTCAAACTGTGCGCAATAGGCTGCATGATGCGAAACTTCACTCCCGAGTTCCAGCTTTGCAACCACGACACCATGCAGCGCGGTACAGATGGGCCCAGTAACATGCCGAATGGACCGCTCAGGATTGGCATCACGTTCTTTTCACCGATGGGAGTCGCATATGCCTTCAACCAGACAATCGGCGGAGACGTGTTTGGAGGCAACCCGGCAAGACTGAACGCCTTAGACACATGTTCCAGTGAGTGCAGCTAGGTGGAGGTTCCCTGCTGTTTTGGGGTGGTATTATGTGGGGCCGACGTACGCCGCCGGTGGTCGTGGAAGGCGCCGTAACGGCTGTATGAAACGTGAATGCCATCCTTCGACCGATAGCGCAACCATTCGGCAGCATATTGGCGAGGCATTCATCTTCATGGACGGAAATTCGCGCTCCCCATTGTGCACATCTTGTGAATAACTTCCTTCAGGATAACGACATCGCTCGACTAGAGTAGCCAGCATGTTCTCTAAATATGAACCCTATCGAACATGCCTGGGATAGATTGAAAAGGGCTGTTTATGGACGCGTGACCCAGCAACCACTCTGACGGATCTACGCCGAATCGCCGTGAGGAGTGGGACAGTCTGGACCAACAGTGCCTTGATGAAGTTGTGGATAATATGCCACGACGAATACAGGCATGCATCAGTGCAAGAGGACGTGCTACTGGGTATTAGATGTACCGATGTATACAGCAGTCTGTACCACCACCTGTGACGTTCTCGCTGTATGGTGGTACAACATGCAATGTGTTGTTTTCATGAGTAATAAAAAGGGCGGAAATGATGTTTATGTTGGTCTCTATTCCAATTTTCTGTACAGGTTCCGGAACTCTCGGAACTGAGGTGATGCGAAACTTTTTTTGACGTGTGTATTATAAAAGTAGGCAACGGCCTTGCCGCAGTGGTTAAAACGGTTCCCGTCAGATCACCGAAATTAAGCGCTGTCTGGCGTGGCCGGCATTTGGATGAGTGACTATCTGGGCCGCCATGCGCTGTTGCCATTTTTCGGGGTGCACCCAGCCTCGTGATGCCAGTTGAGGAGGTACTCGACCGACTAGTAGTGGCTCCGGTCAAAGAAATCCATCATAACGACCGGGAGGGCGGTGTGCTGACCACACGCCCCTCCTATCCTCATCCTCAGCTGAGGATGATACGGCGGTCGCATGGTCCCGATGGGCCACTTGTGGCCTGAAGACGGAGTGCTGCTGTATTGTAAAAAGGAAGTGGACAATGTGTGTGCCGCCTAAAACTCAGAAACGAGTCCTCGTACGATCAAGGTAGTTATATGGTATAGTAGGCCTCTATCCTCCATCAATAAAGAAGGTTCCCGTTTTTATCTGAATGGCTTACTTATGAAAATATAAGGGCTGGGAAGTTTCGTCCTCTAGAAATTTCTAGAAAATTCCAAAACATTTGAGAGGCTTCGAGAGCATTCCACATCATTCCAAAATGTTCCACAATGATCCGGGATGTTCTGGAATGTTTTTCCGGAATAGTCTGGAACATTCGGGAAGATTCCAGAACGTTCGGGAACATTCCAGAACACACTCGAATGTTGTGGAATGTTCTGGAACATTGTGGCCCATTCGAAGCCATTTTAGTATGTTCTGGAATTCGGCACTGGTGGGGCTACCCATTGGTAGGGGTATATAAGACCCGTCGTTGGTTCGAACGTTAGTTTCTTATCAGTGGCGAAGGGAGGAACCAGTTAAGAGTGAGTAGTCGAAATGATAAAAATGTCTGAATATAAATCGAAAATAAAGCGTGTAAAGTGTACTTAGTGTATTTGTTAATAAAAAGTGCATTTGATTTATATTTTATACAATGCCCAGACGTAAAAGAGGAGGAGATCTGCGAAAACAGAAAGAACAGCGAAAGAACGAAACAGACGCAGAGCGCGAAGCACGTTTAAGTTTCCAACGAATGGCAAGGAGCACTATGAGAAACAGAGAAACCGAAGGACGAGGAAAGGAACTGGTTGAAGAATAAAGAATTGCGACGCAGTCTTATAATAAAAGACTGTGAACTCGAGGCAGCCCTGAAAATATCACCCTACGGGAAGCGCAGACGAGGACAAGTAAACAGCACAACCTAACAAATTTACAAATGAAGCATTCCACTGCGACCCCACGGAAGAATATAACAAACACAAACACTTCATAAGCGGAAAAATGGATAACACCTGCCAATTTTGCAACGCGAAAAGTTCGGTAGAGAAACACCAGGAGTCTGTTACGTGAATGGAAAAATTTGATTACCACCACTGGAAGCACCTCCGCAGGAATTTTTACATTATATGACCGGGGAAACTAGAATAAAAACAATTTCTTAAAAGTGTACAACGCCTGCTTCCAAATGGCTTCTTTCGGTGTCAGTTCGATCAACATATAGGGATGAAATCGATTATGTTTTTCCATCCTAGGACAAATCCATCACAACATGGGATCTTTACTACCACCACTCAACGACGACCACAAATTTCTGCAAGTGTATTTCAGAGGAATTGAAGACACAGAAGCCGGCCGCTGTGGCCGAGTGGTTTTAGGCTCTTCAGTCCGGAACCACGCTGCTGCTACGGTCGCAGGTTCGAATCCTGCCTCGGGCATGGATGTGTGTGATGTACTTAGGTTAGTTAGGTTTAGGTAGTCCTAAGTCTAGGGGACTGATGACCTTAGATGTTAAGTCCCATAGTGCTTAGAGCCCCCCCCCCCCTCCCCCCCCTTTTTTTTTTTTTTTTTTTTTTTTTTTTTTTGAAGAAACGGAAATTGATCAGTGATACAGACATCAGTGGATTGGGACGAAGAGTAGTCAGCGATATACAGAGGATCTTGTACGAATACAATCAACTGGTTCACATGTTCAGAACAGCACTAGACCGAATGATTTCTGATGACTATAAAGTTATAATTCTAGCCGACAGATGACCACCAGGAGAACACGAACGCCCATTTAATGGACCTCAGATAGACGAAGTCGCCGTCGTAATTGTGGACAATGAAAACAGAAGCCGTGACGTAATTGTACAACAAAGAAGAGAAGGGTTACATCGCATTGCATTCGTACACAATACATATGATGCCCTCCAATATCCATCAATACTTCTGCAGGAAAGGGACGGCTATCATTTTAAGGGGATACGGAATCACCTATCCCCGCAATGTTAATATATGCCTACTATAGGGAACATTTTCTCACAAACTACTGGAGACAGAGAGGTAAAAATTTTACTGTATGTGCATTCATATGTTACAACAATACTGAAACAACAGTTTATTGTCAAAGTATTTTCTTACAGAGATATTGTACATTTATTTTTAAGTAAATTTTTTCCATCGCTTTTTACTAGACTATCACCCCTAAGTCTTTTGTAAATCAAGTAATTAAAAAATCGTTGTTTCAGTATGTAATAGGGACCTATGTCACTACGTCATAAAAATTTCAGACTTTTAGGTTGACCAGTACCTGAGATAATGTTCCTAGATGAAGTAAAAAGTAAACTTACGGGAAACGGAGAAAGAAGATTAAAACATTCCTGATCCGTAGCTAATACCCCCTTCACAGTCTTCATAATCATCTTCAAGTCTTCTTTTGGCACCCCTCTGCACCTGTCTTGCTTTTTTCACTAATGTCTTGATTATATTATCAGCATGCCTTAGTCTGTGCTGATCTAAAAAGAACATAGCACGTACCGTACGGGAACCAACACACATACCCAACTTTTGAAGGACCTGGCATTTAGTTATATTTCCAAGATTGAAGGTTGCCACAGCATCATACACACCAAAATGTAGTGTATTAATTCCGACAAACACTGTTTTTGGGAGACGATGCCATATCACACTATTCAAGCACTCGTTGGGGTTCTGCGTTTTTCCGTGAAGACATTTCATCAGAAGACTTCTGTCAGCCAGATCTCTGAAAATGGGCTTTATTTCTGCCATGATGGCTGATGGTAGACTGTGGTGGTGAATGTATTTCTCTCCTGTTGTTAGTCCCCTATTGTATTTACACCAGCTGTTTTCACCTTTGGGGCACAAACCATGTTGTGGATGCTCATCCGTGGATGCGGTGTGGAAATATAAAGCCCATATAGCTCTCCTCATTTCTTCAAGATTGCCTGTATTTTGCCTGATTGCAAGGCCATAGCAGTTCTGAATGTGGTCTATTATGGAATCAGTCAATCTTCCTCTGCCATCCAAGGTTTTCCCATCATCTAGTTTTTTCCCTTTCATAACTGATTTTAACCTTCTCAGCCTGGCACCCATTCTCTTCTGCACATGTCCTATACATTCAAGTTTGCTTATATTTACACTGTTCCCATATGGTTTGCTTTCCAAAACTTCTTTGAATGCTTTAGAGTCACCATCTCCCAGATATTTGACATAGCGAACATTATACCACTGTGAAGAGCGATGAAAAATTTTCTTCACCCCAGCAACCTCCATGCCACCACTACTACCATAATAATTAGCAATACAGTCATCACTGTGTTCATTTTTCAGCCTGCCTGTGCACCTGCAGTATTTAGACATTATTGCAACATCAATAACCTTGCCAGTATCAACACTAGTTGCTGTTACAACACCATTGTTGGAGGTGTGGCCCCTTTTCTGCCACGTGCCATCAAACGCCACTGTGAGGTCACGACTGCCGTCATTTTCTTCCACTGCTTCTTCCACAGCAACCTGCATTGACTTCTGTGCTACATCTTCAACTGCAGATCCTAGTACATAATTGTAAGCTTCAAACTTTGAAGGTGCACTTGGAAGATTTAGAACACCACATAGCATATCACCAGCTGCTTTGCCCTTACCAATTGCTCGCAATCCATAAACTAACCTAATATTTACACTATAAAGTTCAGTTTTCTTGTATCCATTATTTACAGTTACTGAAACCGAACTTGGAAACTTACAGCTGTATTTACAAACACTGCATATTAAATTAAACTGGGCAGCCAGGCCAACATGGGATTCTACTTTCAGAGAAACGTTTCCATGACATTTTTTGCAGCACAAACTGTTTTCAAGAGCTTCACACAATATATTCGTATCAATGAGTTCAAAAACTTCATTCCCTCTATCAAGTCTTCCAAATCTCTTAGTTTTTTATGAGAAGCACTGTTTTCATTTGGTGTAAGTTCGTTCGACAAATCAGTAATAAGTGGATTCACATTTTCCAACAGTGATGATGATGAACTGCTTTGCTTTGCTAATGAATCATTATTTCTTTTCTTTTGCCAGTTCACACGCTTTTTAAATACTTTTGCTTTAGCTCTAGGCATTTTCACTGCGAAAAATGAAGCACTAAATACGAAATAACTTAACAACAACTACTTTCTTATATCACACTGTTTACAAAACAGTCCCGCCACAAAGTCAAAGAGTAACTTGAGGAAACCAGAGAGAAACTTTTTTGGGCAACTAGTGTATAAATAGTCGCTGGAAACCGGGATATTTGAATTCATGTCACTTTAAAGGTACTGCCAAAAAGTTCATGGTCAGCCACGAGAGACGTGTATAACTAAAGCGCAATACCCGATCTCACAAATATATAAAAATAAAATAGTTATAATTGTAGTAGAGCTATGTATGATACGTCATTTTAAAGAGGAAACATGGCAGAATATAATACGCCAATAAAAAAAAATTCGATTTTTTAACCCAAAATCCGATTCCGTATCCCCTTAACATGAAGCAAATCAACCCTGAAACAGGCGTAGAAACAAATAAAAAAATCACTTCCAAATAGTTCTATGCTTACACCGCTTAATGATCAGAAACAATAAAACATACAATCACATTCTCAACACTCGCCGTTTGTTCCAACAATTCCTGGTAGATGTGTATGCAAAAATAGAAGCGGAACGGATGGTTTACATAAGACTGAATGGGAAGAAACTATGCGCAGAAGTATACATCCACCTTCGAGATGCAGTCATAAATGACGAAACATTAATGACCTTGCAACAGTGGTAATATTACCCTCATCATAACTGGAAGTCACAGACATACAGGGTGTTTCAAAAATGACCGGTATATTTGAAACGGAAATAAAAACTAAACGAACAGCGATAGAAATACACCGTTTGTTGCAATATGCTTGGGACAACAGTACATTTTCAGGCAGACAAACTTTCGAAATTACAGTAGTTACAATTTTCAGCAACAGATGGCGCTGCGGTCTGGGAAACTCTATAGTACGATATTTTCCACATATCCACCATGCGTAGCAATAATATGGCGTAGTCTCTGAATGAAATTACCCGAAACCTTTGACAACGTGTCTGGCGGAATGGCTTCACATGCAGATGAGATGTACTGCTTCAGCTGTTCAATTGTTTCTGGATTCTGGCGGTACACCTGGTCTTTCAAGTGTCCCCACAAAAAGAAGTCACAGGGGTTCATGTCTGGCGAATAGGGAGGCCAATCCACGCCGCCTCCTGTATGTTTCGGATAGCCCAAAGCAATCACACGATCATCGAAATATTTATTCAGGGAATTAAAGACGTCGGCCGTGCGATGTGGCCGGGCACCATCTTGCATAAACCACGAGGTGTTCGCAGTGTCGTCTAAGGCAGTTTGTACCGCCACAAATTCACGAAGAATGTCCAGATAGCGTGATGCAGTAATCGTTTCAGATCTGAAAAATGGGCCAATGATTCCTTTGGAGGAAATGGCGGCCCAGACCAGTACTTTTTGAGGATGCAGGGACGATGGGACTGCAACATGGGGCTTTTCGGTTCCCCATATGCGCCAGTTCTGTTTATTGACGAAGCCGTCCAGGTAAAAATAAGCTTCGTCAGTAAACCAAATGCTGCCCACATGCATATCGCCGTCATCAATCCTGTGCACTATATCGTTAGCGAATGTCTCTCGTGCAGCAATGGTAGCGGCGCTGAGAGGTTGCCGCGTTTGAATTTTGTATGGATAGAGGTGTAAACTCTGGCGCATGAGACGATACGTGGACGTAGGCGTCATTTGGACCGCAGCTGCAACACGGCGAACGGAAACCCGAGGCCGCTGTTGGATCACCTGCTGCACTAGCTGCGCGTTGCCCTCTTTGGTTGCCGTACGCGGTCGCTCTACCTTTCCAGCACGTTCATCCGTCACGTTCCCAGTCCGTTGAAATTTTTCAAACAGATCCTTTATTGTATCGCTTTTCGGTCCTTTGGTTACATTAAACCTCCGTTGAAAACTTCGTCTTGTTGCAACAACACTGTGTTCTAGGCGGTGGAATTCCAACACCAGAAAAATCCTCTGTTCTAAGGAATAAACCATGTTGTCTACAGCACACTTTTACGTTGTGAACAGTACACACTTACAGCAGAAAGACGACGTACAGAATGGCGCACCCACAAACTGCGTTGTCTTCTATATCCTTCACATCACTTGCAGCGCCATCTGTTGTTGAAAATTGTAACTACTGTAATTTCGAAAGTTTGTCCGCCTGAAAATGTACTGTTGTCCCAAGCATATTGCAACAAACGGTGTATTTCTATCGCTGCTCGTTTAGTTTTTATTGCCGTTTCAAATATACCGGTCATTTTTGAAACACCCTGTATAAGTGAATACACTCAAGATGCTATGACCCACATAAGAAAATATGGACGACCAGACCTCTTCATATTATTCACATACAACTCGTCGTGGCCAGAAATCAAAGACCATCCAAGATGTGGACAAGCCGCTTTGGATCGACACGATTTGAGAACCCGCGTTTTCGGACAAAACCAAATCAGATTTATTGAAGTCATCGCAAAATACCACATCTTTGGAACCATTAGATGCTGGATGTACGCAATCAGTTGGCAAAAACGAGGAATGCCTCACTTACACCATCTCATATGGCTAGATGGCAGAATTCATCTCAGGCATACCGACAAAATCATCCAATCTACATTTCCCAATCCACAAAAAAGACCTGGATCTGTACGACATAGTAGTGAAAACATGATTCACTGATCATGCCAGTCATTAAACCCCAGTTCGCCATGCATGAATGATGGAAAATGTACAAAAAATTATGGAAAACCATACTTGGATGACACACAAAACCGTAGTTGATGGCTATCCCAAATACAAAAGACGATCACCCAAAAATGGTGGCTTCACAACAAAACTACGAATACGAAGCAGTGATGAACTGGAAATAGATAATCAATGGATAGTACCATACAACACACTATTTTCCAAAATGTTTCAAGTTCAATTAAACATAGAAACTGCAATTCACTGAAATCCATCAAATATGTTTGTAACTGTGTGAACAAAGGCAGTGACATGGCTGCATTTCAAATAGCCAAAAACACTGAATGACAAAATAGCAAACAATGGAAAATCCAGGATGGAATGTTATGATGAGAAGGAAAGCTGCTACTCACCACATGCTGAGATGCTGATTCGCAGATAGGCACAACAAAACGATTTTCATACTTAAAGCTTTTGGCCAATGGCCTTTGTCAACAATGGATCACACACACACACACACACACACACACACACACACACACTGTGAGGAGCAGTACCAGTGCATGATGGGAGTGGCGACTGGGTGGGGGAAAGGAAGAGGCTAGGGCGGGGAGGGATAGCATGGTAGGGACGATGGACGGTGAAGTGCTGCAGGTAGGGTGGTGGGCAGGGGAGATGTGGGGAGGGGGGGGGAGTAGCAGAAAAAGAGAGAAATAAATAAAGACTGTGTGTGGTGATGGAATGACAGCTGTGTAGTGTTGGGATGGGAGCAAGAAAGGGGCTGGATGGGTGAAGACAGCGACTAAGAAAGGTTGATGCCAGGAGGGTTGCGGGAATGTAGGATGTATTGCAGGGAAAGTTCCCACCTGCGCAATTCAGAAAAGCTGGTGTTGGTGGGAAGGATCCATAAGGCACAGGCTGTGAAGCAGTCATGGAAATGAGGGATATCATGTTTGGTAGCATGTTCAGCAACAGGGTGATCCACTTGTTTCTTGGCCATAGTTTGTCTGTGGCCATTCATGCAGACAGACAGCTAGTTGGTTGTCATGCCTACACAGAATGCAGCACAGTGGGTTGCACCTTTAGTGTGTAGACCACATGACTAGTTTCACAGGTAGCCATGCCTTTGATGGGATAGGTGATGTTAGTGACCGGATTGGAGTAGGTGGTGGTGGTGGTGGTGGTGGTGGTGGTGGTGGTGGTGGTAAGATGTATGGAACAGGTCTTGCATCTACATCTACATCTATACTCCGCGAGCCACCTTGCGGTGTGTGGCGGAGGGTACTTATTGTACCACTATCTGATCCCCCCTTCCCTGTTCCATTCACGAATTGTGCGTGGGAAGAACGACTGCTTGTAAGTCTCCGTATTTGCTCTAATTTCTCGGATCTTTTCGTTGTGATCATTACGCGAGATATATGTGGGCGGTAGTAATATGTTGCCCATCTCTTCCCGGAATGTGCTCTCTCGTAATTTCGATAATAAACCTCTCCGTATTGCGTAACGCCTTTCTTGAAGTGTCCGCCACTGGAGCTTGTTCAGCATCTCCGTAACGCTCTCGCGCTGACTAAATGTCCCCATGACGAATCGCGCTGCTTTTCGCTGGATCATGTCTATCTCTTCTATTAATCCAACCTGGTAAGGGTCCCATACTGATGAGCAATACTCAAGAATCTGACGAACAAGCGTTTTGTAAGCTACTTCTTTCGTCGATGAGTCACATTTTCTTAGAATTCTTCCTATGAATCTCAACCTGGCGCCTGCTTTTCCCACTATTTGTTTTATGTGATCATTCCACTTCAGATCGCTCCGGATAGTAACTCCTAAGTATTTTACGGTCGTTACCGCTTCCAATGATTTACCACCTATGGCATAATCGTACTGGAATGGATTTCTGCCCCTATGTATGCGCATTATATTACATTTATCTACGTTTAGGGAAAGCTGCCAGCTGTCGCACCATGCATTAATCCTCTGCAGGTCCTCCTGGAGTACGTACGAGTCTTCTGATGTTGCTACTTTCTTGTAGACAACCGTGTCATCTGCAAATAGCCTCACGGAGCTACCGATGTTGTCAACTAAGTCATTTATGTATATTGTAAACAATAAAGGTCCTATCACGCTTCCCTGCGGTACTCCCGAAATTACCTCTACATCTGCAGATTTTGAACCGTTAAGAATGACATGTTGTGTTCTTTCTTCTAGGAAATCCTGAATCCAATCACAAACCTGGTCCGATATTCCGTAAGCTCGTATTTTTTTCACTAAACGTAAGTGCGGAACCGTATCAAATGCCTTCCTGAAGTCCAGGAATATGGCATCAATCTGCTCGCCAGTGTCTACGGCACTGTGAATTTCTTGGGCAAATAGGGCGAGCTGAGTCTATTACAGGGGTATGAGCCATGAGATAAGGGAATGAGAGCAGGGGTTGTGTAAGGATGGCTGAGTGTATTGTGTAGGTTCAGTGGACAGCAGAATAACACTGTGGGAGGGGTGGGAAGGATAGTGGGCAGGACATTTCTCATTTCAGGGCATGACTAGAGGTAATCAAAACCCTGGCAGAGAATGTAATTCATTTGCTTCAGTCCTGGGTGGTACTGAGTTACGAGGGGCATGCTCCTCTGTGGCTGGACGGTGGGGCTTTGGGGGGTGGTGGGAGACTGGAAAGATCGGGCATGGGAAATTTGTTTTTGTACAAGGATGGGAGGATAATTACGGTCAGTGAAGTTTTCAGTGAGACCCTTGGTATATTTCGAGAGGGACTGCTTGTCACTGCAGATGCGATGGCCACATGTGGCTAGGCTGTACGGAAGGTACTTGTTGGTATGGAATGGTTGGCAGCTGTTGAAGAGTACGTATTGCTGGTAGTTAGTAGGTTTGATATTGTCGGAGGTACTAATGCAGCTGTCAACATCTAGGAGGTTGGCTTGTTGGGTTGAGTAGGACCAGATGAAGCAAACGGGGGAGAAGTTGTTGAGGTTCTGGAGGACTGTGGATAGGGTGTCATCGCCTTCTATCCAGATAGCAAAGATGTCATCAATGAATCTGAACCAGGTGAGGGCTTAGGATTCTGGTTAGATGACCCGTGAATAGGTTGGCATAGGATGGTGCCTTGCGGGTGCGCATAGCCATACCCTGGATTTGTTTGTAGGTGATGCCTTCAATGGAGAAGTGATTGTGGGTGAGGATATAGTTGGTCATGGCGACTAGGAAGGAGGGTGTCGGTTTGGAATCCGTCGGGCATTGGGAAAGGTAGTGTTCAATAGAGGTAAAGCCAAGGGCATTTTGAATGTTAGTGTACAGGGAGGTGGCATCAGTAGTGAAGAGCAGGGCACCATGTGGTAAAGGGGCAGGAACTGTGGAGAGTCTGTGGAGAAAATGGTTGGTATCTTTCATATAGAAGCTTAGGTTCTGGGTAATAGGTTGTAGGTGTTGGTGTGCAAGAGCTGAGGTTCTCTCAGTGGGGGCACAGTAACTGGCCACAATGGTGCAGCCTACCCTTCTTCACACCAACACCAACTTTTCTGAATTGCGCAGGTGGGAACTTTCCCTGCAATACATCCTACGTTCCCCCAACCCTCCTAGCCTCAACCTTTGTTGTTTGTTGTTCTCACCCATCCAGCCCCTTCCCTGCACCCATTCCAGCACAACACAGCCGTCATTCCACCACCACAGCCAGTCTTTATTTTTTTAATTAATTTATCTATTTCATCTATTTATTTTGTTTATTTATTTCTCACCTTTCCCGCTACGTCTCTCGCGCCCCTCCCCACATCTCCCCTGCCCGTCACCCAACTTGCAGCACTTCACTGTCCGCCGTCCCCACCGTGCTTCCCTCCGCCTCCCCGCCACAGATTCCTCCTTTCCCCCACCCAGTCGCCACTCCCATCATGCAGTTGTGATACTGCTGACAGTGTGGTATCAGTTGCCTGACACTGAGTTATGTGTGTGAGTTGGGTTTGTGTGCGTGCGTGCGTGCGTGTCTATTGTTGACATAGGCCATTGGCTGAAAGCTTTAAGTGTGAAAATATTTTTGTTGTGCATATCTGCGACTCAGCATCTCCGCTATATGGTGAGTGGCAACGTTCCTTCTCATAATATTGTTAGAATAATAACATAGAAACGACGAGATTCTCGTGTACCAAATGGGATGAAACAGCTACAGTAACGAAGCTTTGTGGCGGATTTTGGGTTTTCTCACACACGAACGAGAACCAACTGTGCAACATGTAGCAGTACATTTGGAGAATGGACAGAGAGTTTACTCCACAGAAGACACCATCAGAAAAATTGCAAGCAAACCACCTCGGAACACAACATTAACTGCATGTTACCAACTGTGCCAGACAGACCCATTCGCGAAAACATTACTGTGTGTGGCGACGCTACCTATTACAAATGTAACACAACAAGAAAAGTCTTTCAACGACGAAAACAAGGAATTCCAGATCACCCAGGAGTCATGAAAACTGGCGCAGTAGGCCGAGTATACAGCGTACATCCGAACAACGCCGAATGTTTCTATCTCCAGATGTTGCTACAGGAAATACGGGGAGCAACAAGTTCGACAAATCTCAGAACTGTTGACGGTTACGTAGAGAGAAGCCTGCCAATGCTCACGACTACTAGGAAACGACAACCACTGGGAATTAACGCTACAAGAAGCCACACTCATAGCCCCAGCCAAACAAGTGAGAGCTTATTCGCCGTAATTCTAACGACATATAACCCATCAAATCCAAAACGGTTGTGGGACTCCTTCAAAGAGAGTATGACATATTGTAGGATATCGGAAAGCTCATCCTAAATTGACCATTGAATTCAACGACGACATCTTGAATGAAACACTCATTCGCCAAGAAGATAAATGTTTAGCGATAAACAACCAGACCTTAGCACAATTTGGGATGCAAGCACCATGAAAAGACGCTATCAGTCTGCTAAACTTAGAAATTGCAAAGGGAAAATGCTACAACATCAAAGAATTACTTCAGTACATTGCTCACA
The DNA here is from genome assembly GCF_021461395.2 of Schistocerca americana. Lineage (NCBI taxonomy): Eukaryota > Metazoa > Arthropoda > Insecta > Orthoptera > Acrididae > Schistocerca > Schistocerca americana. The sequence continues at coordinate 553,161,690 of NC_060125.1, forward strand.
ACAAACCATTCCTCCGTGACCATCAAAAGGAAATTTACAGTGTTATCAGGGATCGGATTGACAAAACTCTGACGGAATTATTTACTCCGACGCGTGAGGCGGTACTGAGAAAACGCTCGTAATAAATCTACAGCTGGCGTAGTTACGTGCTAAACAACACGTCGCACTTGCAGTAGTATCATCTGGCACTGCAGCCATACTTGTGGAAGAACTACGGTTGGTTGATTTGGGGGAGGGGACCAAACAGCGGGGGGTCATCGCTCTCGTCGAATTAGGGAAGGAAGTCGGCCGTGCCTATTCAAAGGAAGGTATTTTAGGGAAATCACGGAAAACCTAAATCAGGATGGCTGGAAGCGGGTTTGAACCGTCGTCCTTACGAATGCGAGTCCACTGTGCTAACCACAGCGCCAGGACTAATTACCCATTCTGTCGTACAAATACCGTTGAATATAGCCGAACAAGAATTCCCGTTATGTAAAACCTCAAGAGCATCTGGACAGGCTGAACTTCTAAAGCAAGCAAAAATCATCTTCTTGGACGAATGCACAATGGCTTATAAAAAAAATATAAAAAATATTCGAAGCCATGGACAGAACATTACAAGACTTGCGAGGAAACTCTGAAGTGATGGGAGGAGCTCTACTCGTACTGTCAGGAAATTTTCGACAAACACTTCCAGTTATACCCAAATCAACACCAGCAAACGAGATCAATGCATGCATTAAAATCACATCTCTGGCCACACGTACAAATACTGCGACTAACAAAAGAAATATGAGAGCTGAACTATCGAAAGACGAAACAATAGCGCATTTTGCTCAACAATTTTTACAAATAGGCGAAGGCATATGTCCTACTGACAAGACCACCGGCTTCATTAAACTCAACAGTGCTTCCTGCAACATAGCTACTGCTGGAAACGAACTCATCAATCAAATTTATCCACTGTTCACAACTATACCATCTGGCTATTTGAAGGAGCATCTTTGGCAGCTGAAAATAATACTATCGACGATATCAACTTTAATACTCATAAGAAAATTCCCGGTGAAGAGAGAAAATACAAATCGACCGACACGATGGTAAATGCTGAAGAATGTGTGAACTTCCCTATAGAATTTCTCAACTCCTTGCGAGCGCCAGGAATGCCATTACACTACCTTTGACTTAAAATTGGATCTCCGATCTTACTACTCAGAAACCTCAACTCACCAAATCTATGTAATGCAACAAGGATGTCGTCAAACAGCTATCGAATAACATCGTCAAAGCCGAACTTGACTGGAAAGTACAAAGGACACACACTATTTATCCCCAGAATACCACTGATCTCTACGGAACTGCCATCCCAGTTTAAATCAGAATCGGCTACAGTTTTACAATTAAAAAAGCGCAAGGACCACTTCAAAATATTACTGCGTCAACTTCAGATTCCTGCTTCGCTCACGCTCAACTATATGATTTAAAAAAAAATATTACCTCTTATATTTTAAAGTTTACCCTTTTATTCCAACTACCGTACAATCTCATATCAACTCCCCGAGCGACGCTGGGTACCCCAGCAAGTAATTAATAAAAAAAAAGATACGAATGAAATACTAGTCACCTGAGCGCGATACTTGAGCTTGTTTCTTGTTACACAGTTTGTCAAATCATGGCGCCGTATGAGATGCAGCTACGCTCATTTTCTTCTCCACGAAATCTTGATCCATACTTAGTTTTTACAACAGTCACTGACAAAAACCCACTCCCACAAACATAGGAGATTACAGAGGGAATCAGTGTCTTCAGTGCTTTCTTACTCAAGCTACGTAACTCTTATCTTACTGAGTATCAAAATGTCGGCAAGGCCATTGATGGAAGCTTCACTTTTAGCGAATAATCTTAATGAAAGTTCTGTCAGATCTTTCTCTTCTGCAGTAGTGAACTCAGGAGGAGAGGCATTACTGAAGGGATTTTGAACCCACTGAAATCTAAAGCCTACTTCATTGACGTTTATTACATCTACATCTACATCCATACTCCGCAAACCACCTGACGGTGTGTGGCGGAGGGTACCTTGAGTGCCTCTATCGGTTCTCCCTTCTATTCCAGTCTCGTATTGTTCGTGGAAAGGAGGATTGTCGGTATGCCTCTGTGTGGGCTCTAATCTCTCTGATTTTATCCTCATGGTCTCTTCACGAGATATACGTAGGAGGGAGCAATATACTGCTTGACTCTTCGGTGAAGGTATGTTCTCGAAACTTTGACAAAAGCCCGTACCGAGCTACTGAGCGTCTCTCCTGCAGAGTCTTCCACTGGAGTTTATCATTTCCGTAACACTTTCGCGATTACTAAATGATCCTGTAACGAAGCGCGCTGCTCTCCGTTGGATCTTCTCTATATCTTCTATCAACCCTATCTGGTACGGATCCCACACTGCTGAGCAGTATTCAAGCAGTGGACGAACAAGCGTACTGTAACCTACTTCCTTTGTTTTCGGATTGCATTTCCTTAGGATTCTTCCAATGAATCTGTCTGGCATCTGCTTTACCGACGATCAACATTATATGATAATTCCATTTTAAATCACACCTAATGCGTACTCCCAGATAATTTATGGTATTAACTGCTTCCAGTTGCTGACCTGCTATTTTGTAGCTAAATGATAAAGGATCTATCTTTCTGTGTATTCGCAGCACATTACACTTGTCTACATTGAGATTCAATTGCCATTCCCTGCACCATGCGTCAATTCGCTGCAGATCCTCCTGCATTTCAGTACAATTTTCCATTGTTACAACCTCTCGATACACCACAGCATCATCTGCAAAAAGCCTCAGTGAACTTCCGATGTCATCCACAAGGTCATTTATGTATATTGTGAATAGCAACGGTCCTATGACATGCTGCTAAGATGGAAAGTAGTCCATTTCATTTCCATCGTTCATTTTTCTTCTCCAAGGAAGGAGCTTCTTTTTGAAGGCCGAAACTTGGCCAATAAGCTGAATGAAATCAGTTTCATTTCTTTGCAGAGACTTACTCAATGAGTTTAATTTCTCACATATATCATGTAAGTATGCAACCTCCAGAAAAGAACAGACTTCTCGGCAAAGTTCAAATATGCACGTAAAGCTAACGAGAACTGCTATAAAATAATATTGTGACGAATTCGTCTAAAAAAGTCAACCTTTCAGAGGAAGAGAGTAGTAAGGCAACAAGGACATCACCCCACTCTCCATTGTTGCCAGATTTATTCAAGATGACGGATACAAGATGGCGACGATAGATATGGCAATGTCTCAATGACATCATAGTGGGAAGTTCACATTTTGGTGGGAAGATAGGTCAGTTGGGCTACCTCCACTAACCTAACCCCCTCCCCTCCCCCAGAAATGTGCAGGAAGTTTAAATTCCAGCAGGACAATGCAACACATCACATCTACCTCCATTAACCTAAGTCAACCGATCACCACCTCTTCCTACGAATTGGCGGGAAAAGGGCTCAGCTTGTACTGGGCTGCTGGATAGGATGGACATTGGTTTTTATTTTGCATGCAGTGTTTAAATACTAAACAATTTAAGGCAGTAGCCCTAGCCAACAATTTGAGGCAGTAGCCCTATCCAGTGTTCACCATGAGGCCTGGAGTCCATCTGACCTAGTGCACAGTACCACCACCAGAGGGCACTATTGTCCCTTCCGTGACGTATTCCAAGATGGTAGTGTGGTGTGTGTGGGGGGGGGGGGGGGATGAAAGATGAAAAGGACTCGGCCTGTGCTGGGCTGCTGGAGAGAGGAAGGAATGTGTTTTATTTATTTTTTAACAATTGATTTAGGCACTGATTTCGTGTAGTTTATTTATTACACTGATACAAAACACTCACCCTGGCGTGCTTGAGGTCTCAGTAAATAGTCCGTAGCCGATCAAACTACTTGTAAATCGCCGAAATAATACAGTACACTGATGTGCAGACACACAAACAACTCGTAAAATGTCAAAATAATGCATGTAAAAGACTCTGCAAACATGCTTCGTAATCGTCAACTGTCGAAATCATGCACTGCAGAGCCTGCACACCTGTTCACAAAATAATGCAACAACTCATTAATAGACAAAAGATAATGCATATGTAATGCTATGGAAACATACTCACAACGCTTAAACAGCCGAAAATAATGCAGTGCACTCATCGCACACAAAAAACGCTTTCAAACTATCGTCAACTGTGACATATCAGCAAACTACCCCACCCTACAGAACTCCAACGCGTGCACCCTGGTCCCATATGCGAGACTCCTCTGGTCCGCGTGTGCGTTTACCATTGCTGGCACAATACCTCTCTATCTGTGGATCTGCGTCTAGCCGTACATGCATGTGTAACTGCCCACCATGGCTGACGCATCGCTGCGAAATGTCAGCGTAGCGACTCACCATCGCAGATGCATCTAAAAGGTTCTTAATGTTGTGTGGACATCACATGACTATGTAAATAAGAGCCAAGTCGACCTCTCAGAAATTGTAAAGTGTCTCAGCTAGTCCGCATGGAGATTCTTGTCCCAACAGAACATTTTTACGAAAATAGCCCAGAATAACGCTGAATGCGTTCCTCCTGCTGGTCTTAACGTAGCGCCCCGTCCATCACACATTACCCTTCCTGGAAATCGTTAGGTCCTGCTTTCAACAAACATCTTCCCCGCATGAAGGATGTGTTGTGAATGAATGGAGCATTATGATTGGCTGTTACTGAATTTATCCACCAAATTACTAACGCCGCCGGTGTGGAAGCATTGTCACTCTTTTTTTTTTTTTTCTTTCTGCTGTGGAGTCTTTGAGCTGCAAAACTATTTTGTACAGATCGTCATATTGTACCGACAATTAAACCCTGCAAAGTGACCTACAGATCGTCAAATATGGAAAGACTTTTACTGAGTTGCGCTGTTCTCCCACTGAGGATGGAAGCTTGAATATTATAGAGTGAAACCGATCTTCAATCCGACAATATAACAAGGGATACCATGTCGATGTAGTAAACATATAATTCATATCCTGCACCATTCAAAATCGCCCCTTTTGCATCATGCATATAGCTATCGACTGCCAGACACTCATACATACACTCCTGGAAATGGAAAAAAGAACACATTGACACCGGTGTGTCAGACCCACCATACTTGCTCCGGACACTGCGAGAGGGCTGTACAAGCAATGATCACACGCACGGCACAGCGGACACACCAGGAACCGCGGTGTTGGCCGTCGAATGGCGCTAGCTGCGCAGCATTTTGTGCACCGCCGCCGTCAGTGTCAGCCAGTTTGCCGTGGCATACGGAGCTCCATCGCAGTCTTTAACACTGGTAGCATGCCGCGACAGCGTGGACGTGAACCGTATGTGCAGTTGACGGACTTTGAGCGAGGGCGTATAGTGGGCATGCGGGAGGCCGGGTGGACGTACCGCCGAATTGCTCAACACGTGGGGCGTGAGGTCTCCACAGTACATCGATGTTGTCGCCAGTGGTCGGCGGAAGGTGCACGTGCCCGTCGACCTGGGACCGGACCGCAACGACGCACGGATGCACGCCAAGACCGTAGGATCCTACGCAGTGCCGTAGGGGACCGCACCGCCACTTCCCAGCAAATTAGGGACACTGTTGCTCCTGGGGTATCGGCGAGGACCATTCGCAACCGTCTCCATGAAGCTGGGCTACGGTCCCGCACACCGTTAGGCCGTCTTCCGCTCACGCCCCAACATCGTGCAGCCCGCCTCCAGTGGTGTCGCGACAGGCGTGAATGGAGGGACGAATGGAGACGTGTCGTCTTCAGCGATGAGAGTCGCTTCTGCCTTGGTGCCAATGATGGTCGTATGCGTGTTTGGCGCCGTGCAGGTGAGCGCCACAATCAGGACTGCATACGACCGAGGCACACAGGGCCAACACCCGGCATCATGGTGTGGGGAGCGATCTCCTACACTGGCCGTACACCACTGGTGATCGTCGAGGGGACACTGAATAGTGCACGGTACATCCAAACCGTCATCGAACCCATCGTTCTACCATTCCTAGACCGGCAAGGGAACTTGCTGTTCCAACAGGACAATGCACGTCCGCATGTATCCCGTGCCACCCAACGTGCTCTAGAAGGTGTAAGTCAACTACCCTGGCCAGCAAGATCTCCGGATCTGTCCCCCATTGAGCATGTTTGGGACTGGATGAAGCGTCGTCTCACGCGGTCTGCACGTCCAGCACGAACGCTGGTCCAACTGAGGCGCCAGGTGGAAATGGCATGGCAAGCCGTTCCACAGGGCTACATCCAGCATCTCTACGATCGTCTCCATGGGAGAATAGCAGCCTGCATTGCTGCGAAAGGTGGATATACACTGTACTAGTGCCGACATTGTGCATGCTCTGTTGCCTGTGTCTATGTGCCTGTGGTTCTGTCAGTGTGATCATGTGATGTATCTGACCCCAGGAATGTGTCAATAAAGTTTCCCCTTCCTGGGACAATGAATTCACGGTGTTCTTATTTCAATTTCCAGGAGTGTATATGGCAAAGATAGACAGCATAAGCATATGCTCTGTAGGTATACTCCTCGCTGCACTGGATATTTCCTGCGAGGTCGGGCGGTCATCCTCTCCCAATGTGTGACCAGAGCGCCCTCAGCAAACCTCATAACTGTAGTACAAGTCGGGGTTAGGTCCCCTTGTCGCAAAGGCGTTACTCTTTCTGGCCCTGACCTGCTTGCTTGCTTGCTTTTCACATCCATCTCCAGACTCTGGGATTATAAGAACATATGTAATTTCAAATGGTCTGCCACAATATCATGCCATTTTCGCGAAACACTTAAACATATTCTATGAACACTGTTGTACAAAGGCTGGGTTGGTTCCCCTTGGCACAAAGGCGTCACTTTTTTTGGGCCCGACCTGCTTGCTTGCTTTCTACACTGGTCTCCAGACCAGATCACATGTTTTTTCATATGGTTTGCCAGAATATTATACCATTTACGCGATACTTCTAGATATCAAACACACAGCAATATCACTTGCATAGCAGTATTGCTCAAGCAACATAATTCCGGATATATATAGACTGTAAATTATTTCTCTAGAAACCCGAAACTTCAGTGAGGTGGAGTGTGCTGTAAACCACTGAGTAGCTAGAAACTTATTCCGTCTGCGAAGGCCTTTACGTGAAAACTCGAAAAAAATAGAGGGAACTGATGTTTCCACTCGCAAATATCGATGTCGGTGATGTAACAGATTCCAAATGATTCCTATAATTTACAAAGTCAACTAAGGTGTTTCTCATGTCTAGAGAACTAGTAAACATGTCTTCCATCTGCCTTTCACCTGCTAGATGCACACACTGCAATCGATGTTCCCTCAAATAAATAAAGGCGCGAAATGTGAAGAAGCAGTCAACCGAACAATTTACGTGCGAGGGAATAATGGTCCAGTGCAAACACACGTCCATATTGAATTTTCTCAAATTTCCACCCGATCACGAAAACTGTCCAACAGATACTAAGTACTAGTTCGCTACTCAGCCGTCTATAGGACTACACGGTTAAATCATCTACATTCCTGCACCGCAACAGGCCTCTCCATTCGGACAGCTCGTACCGATAGTCGGAAACGTGAATCATTTCCGTCACAGGTCACCAGCGCTGCACGCCAAGCAAGCATAAGCAGAATCATCCTAGGGGCCACATATACATTTTATCACTGTATTTACAATAAAATATTACGATCGCGATCTCAACTGAACGACATTCGACAATGAGTGAAGTATCGGAAATACACCCTGCTCACGGTTGTGTCTCTGGAAATATAAACATCTATATCAGTCATATGACTTGACATACTCTTCCCTTTGCTGTCACAGTATTCCACATCAAATCCAGATCTTCCTTACGACTGGACAGTTATTTCCTTTGCACATGTCGGAAAACACACACACACACACACACACACACACACACACACACACACTCATCGTTTATAAGGCTGATGCTCAATGAGAACCTTTCACGCATCCAGTACTACTAATTGTAATTCTGGCTGATAACTGATTGCCGGCGATACGAAATAATACTGACCGAAATTCAGCGATGGGTGAACATGTCTCATAAGTTTTTTGTGTGAATGGTACCACTGTGTCTTAGAAAGAGGGACGTATTCGTCTTACAAACCGCCAGATGTTAAAATACATGACCATATTACTGTCACAAGTAGTCTTGTTTCTACAGGTGCGGACAAGTATCCATGTTAAAAGCTATACTGACTTTATAATTAAGTATGGTATTACCTGTGAGTGAAGTGGTTTTCCAGACAAATACCGGGCCACTGAATATGGACGGTGATTGTCAAGAGTGTGTATTATCAGGCGAACAATGCGGTTAAAAGTCGAATAAGGTGCAAACTCGTAATTAAATTACCGAATTTAGAAACTGATTCGGCTAAGGAACATGGTATGAAACTGGTATTTGCAGCTCCCTCATGGCACTGCTAGATATTTCTCCAGTATTTGTAACGCACTGTGTCTCGATACCATGTCTGAGGTTCTGTGATATATCCACTGTATTATAGGCGAAGGTTGATTGAGAAGGATCAAAAACAGTAGATAGTGTGCTGATTGAGGTCGTAAGAAATGTACACGGCCTTTTCAGATCTCTAGTGTTACGCTCTCTGCTAGAAATGCTGCCTGGGATTTGGAATCAAGTCTTTCCATTCAACCACATACTTTGAAATTGTGAGTGTAGTTGATTTATGTAAAATTCTTCGAAGAGCATCCGTCTGGAGCTCCATCATGCGTAAAAACCACCCATTTCTTCTTAATCGTCTGCTATTACAACACTTTCAGATCTATTACTATACATGGATAAAGGGTGCTAACCTCCTCCACATGGGGGTATCTGGAGAAATCTTGTGCACTCGATGCGCGAGTACTCAGCAAGGTTCATTCATTCACGAGACGTGGGATGTAGCGGTCTACTTCTGGTCAGCTTCAGATTAAATCGGTAATGGTACTGTAGGATGCGTCTTTCCGTCTCTAATTTTATCATAAGATTGCTAGAATGCTCCGTGACTCTCATACACATAGAGATAGATCGTAAATTTTGCACTATGCTCGAGGTGCTAGAAATATGTAGAGTGCTGTCTGGTATAGTTTGATGATGTATATATTCAAGAATTAACAGTGAATGGATGTCCCGCACAGTCATCTATCTACATTCGGAATGCTACTCGCAAAGTAGAGAATGGACGGTTTAGCGGTGATACTGAAATTGGGAAACATGCTGCTGCATCATTGGTTGGTGTTCAAATTACTGTAAAATTGCTAAAATTGTTCACACTATCAACTGTGATGCTTATTATTACAGCACATCGACAGCATCTTTTCCATCCCATCCATCTGGTACGCTGTTGGTCACCATGTAATGATTGACTGACATCGTTTTTTTGAGATGGAGAAAGAGCTTTGGTGGAGGCGCAGAACCTTTTGTTGATGGCTAGCACCGAAACAGTGCTAGAATACATGACTGCAATATGAGGAATCAGTCGAAACAGAACACAGAGCCATCATCTATTCCGTCACTGTGACAGACGAGTTTAAATGTAAAGGTCGTCAGTCACCTTCTGACTGCAGTTTGGAAACTCTCCACAACACCGCCAAACTCTTCCAGTTTCCTTATGTTGTAACTGTCTTTTATTTAAAATCATCCATTGTGTGTGGTGTGTTATGGTAGCAACAGTAACAACATGATTTACACCATGCAACATCTAGTTTTCTGCAAGAGGCAATGGATCAGAACATGTTAATGTCAGTTTAGAACCTGACACAGACCTCGAAGTCGTGGTGGAAAAAAGAAAATGTATGGCAGTGTACAAAGTGTGTTACAGTAGAAAAAAGCAATGTTTCAAACAACGACACAGGGTCACAGGGAGTGTTTTATGCGGTTTACAGTATAGTCATCCTCCTACAGCACAGGCGATCCAGCTGTAAACTGGTCTGTGCAGTGGATCAATACTTGTATGTTTAACATGTGCTCGATGCCAGCACACAGATGGTATTTGTTTTCCATACATGGGAGGAGAGAGATGCAGTAAAAATCTTATCGAGCTCTCTATTGGATGAAGTTAGTGGAGCTTTCATAGTTCGTAATTTTTTTTCTGTTGGATGGTCAGAATAACGGTGATAGCATGTTGGAGTGATAGAGGTGAATGGGCACTGAGGGACACAAATCTGCTTCAGACTGCAGTATATGTATGTACGCACCACAATGCTGTAGCAAAAGCCTTGTCCTTCGCCTTGTTCCCGTACTTTCTTTTCTACTACCTCGTGTTGCAGGAACTGGGTTCATTTGGCGCTGACCTTAAAAATCGTGCACTGCTGGTGGAGCTACGACAACTTGTTCCCATTTCCACAGAATGGTGAAAACATGGACCTGTCGCACTAACTCAAGTTACTCTGTTTGTACATGGGTTGCAGCAGGTGGTGGATATAGCTCTCTCTGACTTCTTGTAAGTTCCGATTTAAATTGGAATGGTCACATGTGCAAAGTTGCTAGAGGTATAGGGGCTATCAAACGACGTTGGAATTTTACAACAGCAGATAGGTTCGAGAACAGTGACTCGTTTCGAGACATGAGAATGCCAGAAAAATGATTCACTAGTGGTTGTAATTATTAAAGGACTTCTCCAAAGGATCCAAGGCAGGTATATGATTGAATGGAAAGACTTGATTCCAATCCCAGACAGCATTTCTAGTGGATAGCGCAACACTAGAGGTCTGAAAAGCCCATGTACATTTCTTACAACCTAACTCAGCACACCATCTACTATTTGTGATTGTTCTCAATCAACCTTCGCCTATAACACAATGGATATGTCACAGAACCTCTGACATGGCACTGAAACAGAATGCATTACAAATACTGGAGAAATATCTAGCGGCGGCAGGTTCCTTAGCCAAATCAATTTCTAAATTAAGTAATTTTATTACTAGGTTGCACCGTAGGCGACGTGTAACCTCACTGTTGGTCTGATACTACTGTCTGTATTCAGCGTCGCGGTATTTGTCTGGAAAAACCACTTCATTTGTAGGTAATGCCATACTTCGATTTATAAAGCCAGTATAGCTTTTAATATGGGTAATTGTGTGCACCTGTAGAAACATGCGTTTTTGGCGTGCAGCGCCTATGACCTGTGGCGGGAATGATTCACGTTTCCGGCTAGCAGTAGGAGCTGTCCAAATGGAGAGGCCTGTTAAGGGTGTAGGAATGTAGCTGACTTAATCGTGTCGCCTTCTAGACGGCTGAATAGCGAACTAGTGCTTAGTATGTGGTGGACAGCTTTCCTGATCAAGTGGAAATTTGAGAAGCTTCAAAATGGACGTGTGTTAGCGCTGAACATTATTCCATCCCATGTAAATTGTTCGGTTGACTGCTTCTGCACATTTCGCACCTTTATTTATTAGAGGGAATATCGGTTGTGGTGAGTGCATCTAGCAGGTGAAAGGCTACTGGAAGATACATTTTCTGGTTCTCATGACATGAAAACACCTTAGTTGACTGTGTAAATTATAGGAATTATTTGGAATCTGTTACATCACTGACATCGATATTTGCGAGTGGAAATATCGGTTCCCTCTATTTCTTTGAGTTTTCAAGTAAAGGCCTTCGCAGACAGTTACTCAGTGGTTTACAGCACACTCCACCTCACTAAAGTTTCGGGTTTCTAGAGAAATAATTTACAGTCTATATATCTTCGGAATTATGTTGCTCGAGCGATACTGCTATGCAAGTGATATTGCTGTGTGTTTGATATCTAGAAGTATCGCGTAAATGGTATAATATTCTGGCAAACCATGCGAAAATACACGTGCTCTTGTAATCCCAGAGTCTGGAGATGGTTGTGAAAACCAAGCAACGAAGCAAGCAGGTCGGTGCCAAAAAGGGTATCGCTTTGTGACAAGGGGAGCTGACCCCAACTTGTACTACAGTTCTGAGTGTGACTTCGGTCCACTGACGGCGCTCTGGTCATGCTTTGGGAGTGGGTGACCACCCGACCATGCGGGAAATATCTAGTGCAGCGAAGAGTATACCTACGGTGCATCTGCTTATGCTGTCTGTCTTCACAGTATATGTATGTCTGGCAGTCGATAGCTATATACATGATGCAAAAGGGGCGATTTTGTATGGTGCAGGATATGAATTATATGTTTACTACATCGGCATGGTCCGCCTTGATATATTATCAGATTGTAGATCGGTTTCACTCTCTAATACTCAATCATCCATCCTCGGTGGGAGAACAGTGTCATTGAGAAAGAGTCTTTCTGTATTTGACGATCTGTAGGTCACTCTGCAGGGTTTACTTGTCAATGCAATATGGCAGTCTGTACAAAATAGTTTTGGTGCTGAAAGACCCCTCTGCAGAAAGGAAAAAAAGGCAAGCATTGCTTCCACACCAGCAGCAACAGTAATTTGGCGTTGCATTTCGGAGGTGTTTGTTGATAGCAGGTCTTAACGACATCCAGGAAGGGTAATGTGTGATGGACGGGATGCTGCGTTAGGACCATCAGGAGCAACGCATTAATCGTTATTCTGGGCTATTTTCGTAAAAAGGTTCTGTTGGACAAGAATTTCCATGCGGACAAGCTGAGACATCACGAAAGCTCCTACACAAGCAAGTGTTAACTATTTCTGTGACACTTTACAATTTCTGAGAGGTCGACTTGGCTCTTATTTACATAGCTATGTGACGTCCACATAACATTAAGAATCTTTTAGATGCGTCTGCGATGGTGAGTTGCTACGCTGACTTTTCGCAATGATCCATCAGCCACATTGGGCAGTTACACGTGCATGTACGACTAGACACAGCTTGCATGTCCCATTAGGATCGCTAGGAACAATGAAACCTGTGCTATTCTGGGAAGCATTGGAACAGATTGCTATAGCGCGACATGTGACACCCGTATCCACATGCCGGCAACAGTAAACACGCACGCTGCCCAGAGGAGTCTCGCATATGGGACTGGTGTGCACGCCTTGGAATTCTGTAGGGAGGAGCAGTTAACTGATATATCGCAGTTGACGATAGTTTGAAAGTGTTTCTCATGTGCAATGAGAGTGCACTGCATTATTTTTGGCTGTTTAAGCATTGTGAGCGTGTTTGCATAGTGTTACACATGCATTATCTTTTGGAAATTTACGAGTTGTTTTCGTGTCTGTTGCATTATTTTGTGAACAGGTGTGCAGTGCATGATTTCGACAGTTGACGATTAGCAGAAATGTTTGCAGAGCCTTTTACATGCATTATTTGGACAATTTATGCGTTGTTTGTGTGTCTGCACATCATTGTACTGCTTTATTTTGATGATTTACGAGTAGTTTGCAGGTGTTGTAGACTATTTACTGCAACCTCAAGTACGCCAGGGTGAGTGTTTTGTATCAGTGTAATAAATAAACTATGTGAAATCCGTCCCTAAATAAAATGTATGCATTATTTCGACAGTTTTTATTCAGTGAGGATGTCTGCACATCACTGAACTGCATTATTTCAGTGATTTACGAGTAGTTTCTAGTCCTGTAGGTGTTTGCAAAGCATTATACATGCATTATTTTGACAATTTTCGAGTTGTTTACGTGTCAGTAGATCAGTGTACTACATTATTTTGGTGACTTACAAGTAGTTTGCAGGTCTGTAGGCTGTGTATTGTGACCCCAAGCACGTCAGAGCGATTGTTTTATATTAGTGTAATAAATAAACTACATGAAATAAGTGCCTAAATACAGTGTTAAAAAATAAATAAAGTACACTTCTTTCTTTCTCCAGCAGCCCAGCACAGGCCGAGTCCTTTTCACGACATTCCCCCCCCCCCCCCCCCCCCCCCCCCCCAGACTGCCATCTTGGAATACATTACGGAAGGGACGACAACGCCCTCTGGTGGCAGTATTGTGCACTAGGTCAGTTGGACTCCAGGCCTCATGGTGAACACACTGCCTCAAATTGTTTAAATAATAAACACTGCATGGAAAATAAAGATCTATGTCCATCCTATCCAGCAGCCCAGTCCTTTCCCCACCAATTCATAGGAAGAGGTTTCGGTCGGTTGACTTAGGTTAATGGCGGTATTCCAAGTGAGCTATTTTCCCTCCATTTTCTTAGGTTAGTGGAGGTAGCCATGGTGTGTTTCATTATCCTGCTGGAATTTAAACTTCCCACCATTTTCGAGGGGAGGGGTTTAAGTTAGTGGAGGTAGCCCAATTGACCTATCTTCCAGCCAAAATTTGAACTTCCCTCCATGATGACATTGTGACATTGCCATATATATGGCCGCCATCTTGAATAAATTTTGCAATAACTGAGAGTGGGGTGACATCCTTGTTGTCCTACTACTGACGACTTTTATAATAAAATTCACCATATTTACTGCAGTTTGTTGAACTAGATTCAGATCAACACTGAAGTAAAGTGCTGCGAAGGCAGTGGTTCGCATGCAATGGATCTGCAAAATATCAGAGGCATTGCCGCGAGTAAGTTCTTTTAGACCACTGTAACACCCCCCCCCCCTTAAACGCAGCATCAGTAGACACATCAACACAGTGAGCAAGCACAGTTAACGTGATTTTCTGTCGTGGAGTTGGCCAGTGTTTCGAACAAGTCTGCCTGTCGTACCTACATTCATTTCCTTACAAAATAGAAATTTTTTATAATTTCGTTACTTTTCGTGAACAAATCGCACATAGTTACTTTGATGAGCATCTCTACTGCTACCCAAACTCCCTCTTTTTTTCTGTAATTTGTTCACAAAGATCCTCTCTTAAATCTTGAATTCGATTGACTGACGTTTCCTAGAAAAATATTCTCTTGCTTTGACCATGACATTCTTGTGAACCTTTTCTAAATGACACTTTAAATTGTTAGGTAGCGTACGCTCAAAACAAGGAACTTTCAAACACAAAACACACTGTGAAAGTTCTCCATTGTCCACAACAGTGCGCGCGAAACCACGTCCTAAGTAGCCATCGTCGTATTTTCTGTACTCGCGTTTCTCATCTTCATTGCCGCTTTCCTGACTGTCCTCAGAAAGTTCTCGCATTCTACTTCCACTTGACAAATTTAAAAACTGTTCTACTGTTTATCGCCCTCATTAACAAAGTCACGACATAACAACAAACACTGATTGACAACACTACGTCACTGCTGGTGCTAAATGTAAAGAGCGTTAGTTCAATTCCTGCGTAGGCAGGCTGGCCAGCATGTTGTTGTTGTTGTTGTTGTTGTTGTGGTCTTCAGTCCAGAGACTGGTTTGATGCAGCTCTCCATGCTACTCTATCCTGTGCAAGCTTCTTCATCTCCCAGTACCTACTGCAACCTACATCCTTCTGAATCTGCTTAGTGTATTGATCTCTTGGTCTTCCTCTACGATTTTTGCCCTCCACGCTGCCCTCCAATACTAAACTGGTGATCCCTTGATGCCTCAGAACATGTCCTACCAACCGATCCCTTCTTCTAATCAAGTTGTGCCACCAACTTCTCTTCTCCCCAATCCTATTCAATACTTTCTCATTAGTTATGTGATCTACCCATCTAATCTTCAGCATTCTTCTGTAGCACCACATTTCGAAAGATTCTATTCTCTTCTTGTCTAAACTATTTATCGTCCATGTTTCACTTCCATTCATGGCTACACTCCATACAAATACTTTCAGAAACGACTTCCTGACACTTAAATCTATACTCGATATTAACAAATTTCTCTTCTTCAGAAATGCTTTCCTTGCCATTGCTAGTCTACATTTTATATCCTCTCTACTTCGACCATTATCAGTTATTTTGTTCCCCAAATAGCAAAACTCCTTTCCTAATGTAATTCACTCAGCATCACCCGACTTAATTCGACTACATTCCATTATCCTTGTTTTTCTTTTGTTGACGTTCATCTTATATCCTCCTTCCAAGACATTATCCATTCCGTTCAACTGCTCTTCCAAGTCCTTTGCTGTCTCTGACAGAATTACGTCATCGGCGAACCTCAAAGTTTTTATTTTGTAGAGTGAAATTCCTTCGAGGCCTCGCAGGTTGAAACTAGAAATGATATTTCCCACAACTATCTTCACTGACTCTCACTACGTTTACATGCGACTGAGCTGCCGAAGACGAAAACCGAATTTCGGAAACCGTTTATCGCCGTCGTGTTTACATGTTGAGGTCTGAAGCGGATTTGCTAGCTCAGTTAAATATGGCGCCTGGAAAACAGCTGTTCCGGTTTCTGATTTAATCCGCACAGTCGCAGTCGCTATTTCTCTTCAGGTAGACGAGGTGTAAACAGCTTCAGTCTAATATTTCTACTTATCCCTCAATGTACAAAAAACCACGCCGTCCATATTAGACAATTTTTTAAAATAAACAAGACTCAACTTGACAGTGCAAGCACGTTTCAAAACTGGTTGCGTTTACGTGGGAGCGACAATCGATACCGGAATTGGAAAACCTGCAACTAGAAGCGGATTTCCGGGACCAATTTTAAAGTGTTTACATGACTACCCAGAAGCGGTATTATGAAACTGGCGTACGAAATCCGGTTTTGGGTGCCCCATGTAAACGGCGTAACTGACTACGATACAAATCTACGGCGCCCCAGGCTGTCATTCATGGCGCACAGGTTGAGTATCACTGCCCTAGAGCAGGGCTTCCCAAACTGTGTTCCGTGGAACGCCGGTGTTCCCCAGGAAATGAATGAGTGCTCCGCAAAAAACTATTATTAACGTGGCATATTTCCCGACATTTTGACAATATTACTTTAAAAAAAAATTGTATTGTCATTTCTGTGTGATTAGTTATAATCGCGAATCGGAAGTCATCACTAAACAAGTTATTTTCATTTTTGAAAAAGTTTTTTGAGATTCAAAATAAACAAGGTGTTCATAAAAGTACAGGATTTTCGAAGTATTCCACCAGAAGAAAAGTTTGGGAACCCCCTACCCTAAGTAAAGTCGATATTCCGACAGCCGGCCGAAGTGGCCGTGCGGTTAAAGGCGCTGCAGTCTGGAACCGCAAGACCGCTACGGTCGCAGGTTCGAATCCTGCCTCGGGCATGGATGTTTGTGATGTCCTTAGGTTAGTTAGGTTTAACTAGTTCTAAGTTCTAGGGGACTAATGACCTCAGCAGTTGAGTCCCATAGTGCTCAGAGCCATTTGAACCATTTGATATTCCGACAGGGCCCATGGCGTAGTTATGATGTAAATATATGTTTACCGACACTATATTTTTTTTAACGATGTCTTGTAGTTTGTATCATGATGTAATGAAATTTCATGTTGTTCAAAAAAAGTTTTTAACTGGAAAAAACGTTGTAGAATGCTCGCCTGTCACGTGGGCGGCTTGCGTTCGATTCCCAGGCGACGCGAATTTTTAAACAAAGGTGTGTGTTCTACGAGCATTTCTGCGAAGCGTAAAGTGCATAAAGGTGTAAAAAAATTGCGATTTAGACTGGTAATCGATGTATAGAGTCTCCCGCGTCGTTTAAATATAAAAATCATCAAATTTACACTGTGTGATCAAAAGTATCCGGACACCCTCAAAAACATACGTTTTTCATATTAGGTGCATTGTGCTGCCAGGTACTCAATATTAGCAACGTCAGTAGTCATTAGACATCGTGATAGAGCAGAACGGGGCGCTCCGCGGAACTCACAGACTTCGAACGTGGTCAGATGATTGGGTGTCACTTGTGTCATATATCTGTACGCGAGATTTCCACACTCATCCCTAGATCCACTGTTTCCGATGTGATAGTGAAGTGGAAACGTGAAGGGACACGTACAATACAAAAGCGTACAAGCCGACCTCGTCTGTTGACTGACGGTGACAACCGACAGTTGAAGAGGATTGTAATGTGTAATAGGCAGACATCTATCCAGACCATCACACAAAAATTCCAAACTGCATCAGGATCCACTGCAAGTACTGTGACAGGTAGGCGAGAGGTGAGAAAACTTGGATTTCATGGTCAAGCGGACGCTCATAAGCCGCACATCACGCTTAGTGCCAACAGTAAAATTCGGCGGCGGAGGAGTTATGGTGTGGTCGTATCTTTTATGGAGGGGGCTTGCAGCCTTTGTTGTTTTGCGTGGCACTATCACACCACAGGCCTACATTGATCTTTTAAACACCCTCTTGCTTCCCACTGTTGAAGAGCAATTCGGGGATGACGATTGCATCGTTCAACACGATCGAGCACCTGTTCATAATGCATGGCCTGTGGCAGAGTGGTTATACGACAATAACATCCCTGTAATGGACTGGCCTGCACAGTGTCGTGACCTGAATCCCATATAATACCTTTGGGATGTTTTGGATCGCCGAGTTCGTGTCAGGCCTCACCGACCGACATCGATACCTCTTCTCAGTGCAGCACTCCGTGAAGAATGGGCTGCCATTTCCCAAGAAACCTCTCAGCACATGATTGAACGTATGCCTGCGGTAGTGAAAGCTGTCATCAAGGCTAAGGGCCAAGGATGGGCCAACACCATATTGAATTCCAGTAATACCGATGGAGGGCGGCACGAACTTGTAAGTCATTTTCAGCGAGGTGTCCGGGTACTTTTGATCACATAGTGTATGCTAATTAACGCATACCTAATTGACATTTTCTGAAAAACGTCCATCTTCTTATAACTAATTAGGAATCACACAATAATCCAGTTTTCAGTGCAATTTTAAATTCTTATAAGTTTTCTTTACTTCACGTTTTTCGTCACAATTTTTTTGTCATCAGACCATCGGTTTCGGTCTATAATGACCATCTTCAGATCTGCTTTGTAGAAACATGTCCAACAACAGAATTGAAATGGTCATTATAGATCGAAACCGGTAGTCTGATGACAAAAAATTTGTGAACATAGACGTAAAGGAAATTTATTCTATTTTCGGGTCACTGTTTTATTTGTGACCATGTCGTACTTAGGTACCGATCTTTATGATTGTTTATTTTAAAAAAAATTATTGTTTTCGTCATCTTCATGTATTTCACACGTCACAGAAACGTCCATAGAACGTGCACTTTTTTTAAAGACACTGCCTGGAATTTAAACCAGGCCACCCACCTTGTCAGACGAGGATTCTACCACAGAGCTACGCAGCCCATCGAAAAATCGTTGCTGCTTTAGGATATTAAATACGCTCGGAAAACTTCAAAGTCGGTTTTGATTGGTGCACCGAACCGCTGTGGGTGTCTGGTATTTGAGTTCTTATCTTCATGTGCCATAAATATAAAAGCATGCATAAATCCGACTGCACAATGGTCGTTTGTTAGCCAAATGTCCTGAAGTGAACGACATGGATATGCAGTCTGTCTACTAACACAATTAAACAAATAAATAGATAAACTAAAAAAGTTTAATTTGTAGAACGTTACTTGTTTCACATGTTGTCTGAATGAGTGACTGAAGTAGGTCATTGTGTTCTGTTGTTTTTGACTAGATTTTTTAACGCTGGAGTGAATTTTTTCGGGATATTTGTGATTTAGTCACTTGTATATGCATTTCATAATACATTTTTGCATTTAGGGCGGGCATATTTTTCGCCTAAGATGTAACATCATTTTTTGACCACCCAAAAACCCTAGGTCTAAAGATTAGGCAATGTATTACAGCGGCAAGTGTGCTGTGATCTATTACAGTTGCAAGACTTTTAACAAGTAAGTGACTAGCTAATCTTTTCACTCATATTTAGTAACCTTGACTCTCCCACGTTGATAACATCTTCAGAACTCCTCTTTCGCAGATGTTACGACCATTGTTGCGGAGTCGAGAAAAGAAGCATCGACAGAAAAGTGGGTTAGCTTTAAACTTCGAAAAAAATGCAGCTCATTCAGTTTTGTACTGTCAAAAAGTTCCGTTCCCTTCTAAGCTAGTATACCAACAAGGAGTAATAAAAGGAGTAGAAAATTCTAAGTTCTAAGGTGTGAAAACTTAAGGTGGAAACAACATATCAGCTTCTGCTATTTTTGTCTTAGTTGTTAACTTGGGCTTATAGAATTCAGCGCTTGAACATATTTTGCCAATTTTTTTATTAGTGATGTTTTACGGAATAATGTTCTGGGGTAACTTCTCACTTAGGCACGTAGTGTTTTTTTAGACAAAATGAAGTAATTAGAATTATGTAAAGGATTGATAGATGTACGTCTTGCAGGCATCCCCTTAAGCAGCTGGGAACATTAATCACAGCCTCACAGCACATTTATTCACTTACGAGATTTGTTATCAATAATCCATCCGAGTTTGAGAGGAACAGAGATATTCACAATTGCAGTAGTAGTAGGGAAAAAAATCTTGTGCATAATCCAATAATGAGTCTGTCTTTGGCACGGAAGTCAGTATGCCGCCAAAAAACATCGTGGGTTTCCGTGTTTGTTCTGTTGACACGTTCCACGCCACAAAATTTATCGTAAACATAATAGATAAGGAACCGGTGGGTCTAGATGAATGTTCTATGCGAGTCGTCGGCCTTGACTAGGGACATACGAAACATGCGACAAACGCCGTAAACAATATGGCGACTGTAGCGTTAATGTTACAATTTTTTAGAATGGGTTAAGGTACAGATTAGCCTGTCAGCACAACTACATTAGTCTGGTGGGCGATAGAAGAATTAAGCTGTTATTTTACGCCCACCCCAGATACTGAGTCTTGCCCAAACAATCTTACATGCTGCTTCAATTACTATCACAGTGGAATTGAATTGCCGGCCGAAGTGGCCGTGCGGTTAAAGGCGCTGCAGTCTGGAACCGCAAGACCGCTACGGTCGCAGGTTCGAATCCTGCCTCGGGCATGGATGTTTGTGATGTCCTTAGGTTAGTTAGGTTTAAGTAGTTCTAAGTTCTAGGGGTCTAATGACCTCAGCAGTTGAGTCCCATAGTGCTCAGAGCCATTTTTTTGGAATTGAATTCCTTGTCTACTGCGAGAAATACCCCCCCCCCCCCTTTTCCCTATCCTTTCAATATACACTGCTGTCAGTTTCAGGTAAGCCAGATTTTTGTACCTAGTATTATGTGAACTTCAGTGCTTTTCATGAGCGTTTCAAATTCTGGCACTTTACCAGCTTGGCAGTTTACCATTAGGATTTTAAAACTCTCACCTGTCGGAGGCATTTCTTTCAATCTTATGCTGACATTTCTGGGTTTCCTACAGCTATCATTATCTGGAATGGATGGAGAGTCACCTAACCAAAAAAAAAAAAAAAAAAAAACAAAAAAAAAAAAACAAAAAAAAAACCTTGTGTGCACCCCACACGCAGTCAACCACTTGAGTAGCAGCCTCTGATGTGTAGTGCACACGTTATCCATTTAGGGGGACCCTACAGTTCTCACCCCTATGGCGCAAGTCCGGGAAGTCACAGCTGAGCTTCAAAGTCTCTGGCTCAGTCCTTCCACTCGACTCAGAACCAAAGGGCCACGATCAGTTCTGAGGGCAATGAAACAAATTGTGAAATTAGTTGAAACTCCATGTACAAGGCTGGCCTTCTCAACCTTCTCTGCCAGTCACTGGAAAGACCCAAGTATGACCTCTGAAACCAGACGACAGACATCATTTGTTCCAACATGCGCCACAATCTGTAGTTGGTTGCACCCTGTTACCTCAATGGCTGCTAGAATAGCCTCTTCAAGAAGTTGAATGAGGGCCCCAGGCACACACACTGAGCGCACCTGGTGTCCTTTCCTGTCCCTTGCTGCCATTTTCCTAAGGAGTACCATTATCCGCCGTATATGTTTGAAGTGTCAATGATTAATAGACCCACACCTTTTTGTGTTTGCCTCCTCTTGATTCCAGACAGAACAAGTTTACTACAAACAGGTGAAATGAGTTCAAATGACTCAGTTTCAGTGAAAGACAGCACCTCAAACATGTTGGTTGGGACGATTGGTACAACACCCTGAGACCTCTCTGGTCACCATTCACCCTGTAGATCTACCATTGGTCTGTGAAGGTACACTAGCATATTTGTTTTTAAATACAAGCATATGTATATTCATATTCTTGTTTTTCTGCCATGTTCAACATCATGGAAGATCTCCTCACTATGGATCAACCGGAAGAAAAAGTACATCTAATTTAATTTAAGCTGGTGTTAAAATTACATTTCTGTTATATAACATTTCTGCCATCTGTCGCAGCTATTTTGTTAATCCCAGACCTTGACAAGGGGTCTGCTTTGTTGCTTATGCAATACATCAACCTATCCAATGTATGCCCTTCTCAGTTTGGAAGCAGATATTTACTTTTTTTAATAGCGTGAAAATATGCAATGATAATACAGGCAAGGTGGAAAATGGAATTGCATTTTAATAAAATTTTGGCTGTGGCATTCAGTATGAAAATACTTATTTAAATGCTGAAAAAATTCATAAAAATTGTTCAGTCATGTGGATTGACTTCATAAATACAAGCTTACAACCTTTATCAATAAATCTTCATACATCCATATTTAAGCTGCATGAAGGTGGGACACGGCTTGTACAATTTTTATTAAAAATGAAATTCCTCCAGCTGTATTTAAGATTTTTTATTTACTTCACTACTAGTTTTGGCATTGCGTCAATGCCATCTTCGGGCCCGTACACTTTGCTGAAATCAGTTGTGTGTGGCTCAGTCTAGAAGTCTGCTGTGAGATCAACAGGTGCTCCACCTAAGCACATGCTCTTGTGAATGAGGTATGCAAGCAAAGTATTTGTCAGTCCTGTCAACACTGCACATATCACACACTCATTTCATACATGATACATTGTGTGTTGAAGAAATAGTATTTGTGCATAATAATGCAGGAGTCCTGAGTTCCTAAAACACATTATGCCATGTCATGATATTTCCTTTCAAAAAATTTATATGCTTCTTTCACATAAAGGCTGAGAAATGGTTTTCTTTATGCACTCATCCCTCTACTGCACAATCAGCATATATCATCCTGAAGAAAAAATTCATAAATCACTTACAATGCATCAGTACTTGTTCTGCTTAGTCTGCCAGAAAATACGAGACTTTTTTGAGTACATGAGGTACAACTCCAATGTTTCGTATGTTTCATGATTTCTACTTGCTCTGTTGATGGCCTTGGTGTGCTCTGTTTTGCTCCTGCCACTGCCTTGGCAACCCAAAACTTAAGGTGAGACCACCATCCTTCAAGATTTGTGACACATTATATGTATTATTACAGAATTTTTCTCTCTCTCACTTTTCTTTCTTGCCATTTCTGCAGCATTCTTCTTCTACATTTCTCTTGTGTTCCTCATAGTTACAAGAAAGACATTCCCTCTCTTTTTCAAATTGTCTCTTTCTTGAAGGATACTGTTTTTAAATCTCAGTTTTCTTCAGTTATTTTTCTCCGTTTTTGCCATCTTTCTTGCTTAGATTTTTGAGAAATTAAGCAGCGTCTCCATATCTCAAAACCTGAATCATGTATGGCATCTTGGATATGACTGTTATTTCTTACACCCAGTGTAAAGAATTAGTCACTATCATAACATAAATACCACATTGCTGCCAAATTTGCCACTTCTTGTTCTGAAGCTTCACATCAGCTCAGAGTGAAATATTTATGATGCCCATTCAACAAAGTCAGAAGTAATAAATAATTGACATGCTACATGTACAAGGATGGAAAATAAATTAACTGAGTCCTATGACACAGTTTGGGGTGAGACAATGAGAAGTTAAGAGTGCTACCAAATGGATATTTGTTGTTGGCAACTGTGGCCATATTCTGTCACATACAAAATTTAATTTCATTCTTCATAATTGGGGGCACATTGCTTCAAGATGGCTGCAGAACAACACACAAGCAGACATCACATAAAATACAGTTGTAAAAAAAAAAAATCCAGAAACGTTTTGTGCTACACATGTAGTGTTCTATTATTTAAAACATGCAAAATTACTCAAGAGTAAGTAATAGGGAATACTTTTGTTTTTCTTGAAATTACCAAAACATAACTACTCTTTTACACTCCCAGTTATTATCAGTAGCCTAACAAACTTCAGATGAAAAAAAAAAAAAAAAAAAAAAAAATCTGGAACAAATCCAGCTTAAAATCAACACAAAAAGCCACTGTAGGTTACTCCTGTTATGTATACTAACAAGCTACTGTTCAAAAAGCTGCTGTTACTCCTCTTCTACTTCTCACCTGCTGATTTTATCTAAATATCCAGACAAAGCATCTGTAGAACTTCATACAGACTAGTGTCAGCTGACTACATATACTAGAGTCAGGTCAAGATCTGTATAATACAAATGTTAGATTTAGATTCCAGAGTCCAAATATTCTGATATAATGCACAAAGAGTAACTAATGAGGTACGTTTAGTAAAGGTAACGGGAGTTGTGAATGTATGGCTAGTTGTTTCGTAAGAACTGAGGTCTTTCCTCTTTTGTGTACCTTATAATTGTAGTTACTCAGTTTCACATTTATGCAGAATAATAAGCAGTTACTGATCCCTGTCATTGTCTACATGACATTATATGTAACAAAATGTTTTAATCATTTAATTGCACTGTTTGGAATCTAAGTATTATGCTGTGTTAGAATTTGATGCTCAAATCTCTCTTCTGCCTTCATTATGCTTCCACTGTATGGAACTACACTTATTACATTTAAATTCAATATGCTGTACTGAAATAAGTAACAACCTGAGAAATGTAACCCCACACTGAAATCATAGTAGACATTTTCTTGTGTACTGTATGCGATTCTTGTTTTCATGTTTTTCTAGTATTAATATGTGTAACTGATCCTTCATTTTGAAAATGTGTATATTTATCATCGCTATTGTAATCTTACATACCTTCATTTTTTTCCACTTTTACAGGAAAAGCTAATGATCCGGCCAAAGGTGGTGGTCGCTCTTTACCCATTCAAAGCAATTGAAGGTGGTGACATATCATTGGAGAAGGTGAAAAACATTAGCTTCTTTTTTTGTTATATATTCTAAAACTATACAACTCCCCCCCCCCCCCCCCCCCTCTCTCTCTCTTTCTCTCTCGCTCTCTTTTCTGTTCCTGAAGATGGAATGCACAACTTATTACCATGCCATTTATTGAGCAAGATCAACTTCCTCTGTCATGCTGTAAAAATGTATAACAGAAAGTACAGAGAACAAAATATTACACATATCATTCAGTGGTATCGTTAAGGATTCTTCTCCATCAAGCTGCTTTTGTTTGAAATTTTACAGCACTGCAACTGCTACTGATCACTTACAATATTCCTGAAACTGTACTGCCATCTATTGTTCTTTAAAACTGTAAATAAATTTGAAAGTACTTGTAGTATCAAAAAATGTGATAGTACTTGTAATCTGATCATTTTAATGGGGATTTGATAGACAGAGATTCAACAGAATTGTGGTTGTCCTTGCTGTATTGTAGTTGAGCTGCCATCTATATAGTTTGTACATATAAACTGTGTTCATTATGAAGTATCAAATGTATCTTGGAAATACTTAAATGGTTCTCTTTGCCTCCTGTTTTGCAGGGTGCTGAGTATGAGGTGCTTGACGATTCACAGGAACACTGGTGGAAGGTGAAAGACGAGCATGGGTTAGTCTCGTATTTTTATCTATCCCTTACCTCATAGTCTTTCATTTTTGCCTCCCCTTGGCCTCACAACATGTAGGTTCCTCTCAGGTTCTGTCTGAGTGACCTGTCCTTCATTTTTGATCTTCCCCAACCTATCCCTCAGGAAGAAACTATGAGTTCCAAAAGCTAGGTAGTGTATATACTTTTACATGTCTGTTGATAGTATTAAATAATTCACTCATTACAGGTAAGTCCTGGACAGCTATTCTATCTCAAAACTCAGTAGTTTAGAATAAATAAGTTTTCTTGCATGAATTTTCCTTTGATACAATAAACAGCCTTTCTGACATTCTGTCTGTTGCCTGTTCTGTCTGTGTGTTATTTGCAATCTTGCCTGACATCATTTACATAATTTGGTGATCTTTTTATGTTTTCAGTAATATTTTTCTTGTGTTTTGTATTTAGTGAACTTTTATTCTGTATTTAGCAACCTTTTTCCATGTTTATTGATCCTTATTACCTGTTTAACGATCCTCTTTCAGTGTGTAAAAATATTTTTTTCTTTGTGTTTGGTGACCTTTTCACTTTGTTTGACAATACTTTTCCTTTATATGGCATACTTTTATCAGTGTTATGAGATCTATTTTTTACCTGATTATCTCTCTTCATTATTTGGCAATCCACTTGTTGAACAGTCTTCTTTCTCTGTTTGGCAATTGTTTCCCCACATTTATTGGCTTGTTTTATTGTTTGCCTACAGTTTTCTGCACTTAGTAATCTTCTCCCATTGCGTTACTGTCTTACTTGCTATTTAATGTACATTTAACAACCATCTCTTGCTTCAATTTTACTGTCTATTTTCCCCAAGTTATTTCAGCAGACAATTTATCTAGATTCAGGAACTGTTTACATTCTTTAGTTATTTGAAAATCTTTTTTACATCTTCAGTGACTTTCTTAATTGTTCATTAATCTTTTTTATGTATTTAGTGGTCTGTTTCTCCTTTGGTATTCTTCATTTGGCAGTCTTTTGTTTGGTGATTCCCCCTCTCCCCCCCTCCCCCCCCCCTCTCTCTCTCTCTCTCTCTCTCTCTCTCTCTGTGTGTGTGTGTGTGTGTGTGTGTGTGTGTGTGTGTGTGTGTGTGTGTGTCATTTTTTTCTCATTTTTGTTTTTTGGCAAATGCTTTTATGTATTAAGTGATTTTCCTTCAATTGCCATCTTATCTGCCTTTTAGCACTCTTCAAGTATGTTTAAAGAGTCTCTCACTTGCCTGTTATTTTCCACACATTCTCGCAGCACTCATTTTGTCTATGTGCAAAAACCATTCATATTGCTTTACTTCTGTTCCTCTTTTCATTGTAACCTTCGTAGGTCAAAGTATTTTCTTTTTTTCACTAGCCTTCTGGTTGTTCTGATATTCTTGAAGGCCACAACTGTTCATTTTACAAAACTGCAAGTGAACAGAGGGTTTGTTTGAAATACGGCATTGCAATAATGACATTGAAAGTGACAGTGGAAATTGTTGTATAAGCATGTACTGTATAAGTATTTTTTTAGACTAATAATCAATGGAAATAGTTTTACAGTTTTAAAAATATAAATGTGTATTTAACAGTAGAGTACATGAACTACATGTAGCACAGCATTAATTATACTGTATTAATACTTACATTATTGATCTCTCATTGTAAAATGACTTCTCACTTACTATTTAAAAATAACAAGTTAAACAGTGGTTGTTATCGAGTGGAAAGTTTGATAGTGAAAATCTTGAAGGTTTTATTTCTGAAATATTTTGAATAAAATTTTTAAGAGTGAGACTGCCATCACTTTCTGCAAATCAGTTGCTTATTGATTATATTCCCCAGATCGGCTAATATACACTATGCGATCAAAAGTATACGGACACCCCCAAAAACATACATTTTTCATATTAGGTGCATTGTGCTGCCACCTACTGCCAGGTACTCCATATCAGCAACCTCAGCAGTCATTAGACATCGTGAGAGAGCAGAATGGGGAGCACTGCAGAACTTAAGGACTTCGAACGTGGTCTGGTGATTGGGTGTCACTTGTGTCATAGTCTGTACACGAGATTTCCCTAGGTCCACCCTTTCCAATGTGATAGTGAAGCGGAAATGTGAAGGGACATGTATAGCACAAAAGTGTACAGACCGACCTCTTCTGTTGACTGACAGAGACGGCTGACAGTTGGAGAGGGTTGTAAAGTGCAGTAGGCAGACATCTATCCAGACCATCACACAGGGATTCCAAACTGTATCAAGATCCACTGCAAGTATTATGAAAGTTAGGCGGGAGGTGAGAAAACTTGGATTTCATGGTCAAGCAGCCATTCATAAGCCATACATCAAGCCGGTAAATGCCAAACGACGCCTCACTTGGTGTAAGGAGCGTAGACATTGGATGATTGAACAGTGGAAAAATGTTGTGTGGAGTGATGAATCATGGTACATAATGTGGCGATCCAGTGGCAGTGTGTGGGTATGGTGAATGCCCAGTGAACGTCATCTGCCAGCGCTTAGTGCCAACAGTAAAATTCGGAGTTGGTGGTGTTATGGTGTGGTCGTGTTTTTCATGGAGGTGACTTGTTGTTTTGCGTGACACTATCACACCACAGGACTACATTGGTGTTTTAAGCACCTTCTTGCTTCCCACTGTTGAAGAGCAATTCGAGGATGACGAATGCATCTTTCAACATGATTGAGCACTTGTTCATAATGCAAGGCCTGTGGCGGAGTGGTTACTCGACAATAATGTCTCTTAATGGACTGACTTGCACAGAGTCCTGACCTGAATCCTATAGAGCACCTTTGGGATGTTTTGGAACGCTGATGTCGTGCCAGGCCTCACCGACCGGCATCGATACCTCTCCTCAGTGCAGCACTCTGTGAAGAATGGGCTGCCATTCCCCAAGAAACCTTCCAGCACCAGACTGAATGTATGCTTGTGAGAGTGAAGCTGTCATCAAGGCTAAGGGTGGACCACCACCATATTGAATTCCAGCATTACCAATGGAGTGCACCACGAACTTGTAAGTTATTTTCCGCGAGGTTTCTGGATACTTTTGATCACATATTGTAGTTTCTAAATTCATCTGACACAAATTTCCAGAAGTATCCTACTTAGGAAAATGTATTCCAGGTACATTATCCAGGTAAAATCTAATAAACTTTTGCTCGTCTTATTCCAGGAACATCGGTTACATCCCTAGTAACTATGTGAAGGAGAAAGAATTACTGGGCCTTCAGAAATATGAGTAAGTTAAAATTCATTACTGAATCTTTCTGAAATACTGTGCTGTTACAGAGCAGTAACTACATTATGCAGATGGAAAATATCTGAAATGACGTAATTTCATAACCAACTGAATGGTTTATTTCATAGTTCTTTAGCATGGAACATAATATTTTTATGGTCTTTTTACTGTGGAGAGCCTAATAATAGTGTCAGTGGTATTAACCTAAATAAATCTTTTTAAGTTAGGACAACTCAGATCTTTTTGCATTTGCCATCTTCTGTACATTAGTTGTATTGTCTTTTACACTTTGTGACAACTGTTTAACAGGTGGTATGTTGGAGACATGTCCAGACAGAGAGCAGAGTCACTTCTGAAACAGGAAGACAAGGAAGGGTGCTTTGTGGTGCGAAATTCATCCACAAAGGGCCTCTACACACTCTCACTATATACCAAAGTGTAAGTCCCATCAGTTATGGTTTTCTGTAATTTTCAGTGCTGCCAACTTATTGTTTGTGGCTCTTGTGTGTCCATTAATGCACAGAAAAATGGGATAGGGTAGGAGCTGCACAAAAGATAAAATTGTTTCAGTTTCAGTAAGAGTGTGACATCTTCATATTTGGTACTAAAATTCAACAGACCATCACCTTAAAAAAAATTGCTTTGACTGTTTTGCAGTAGCAGCAACTGCTCTAATACTCAAGTCATAATAATCTTGTTGCTTAGAAAGTAGTCACGAGTCATGCAATACACACATAGTTTTTGTCAGCATCAGTAATTATTTTCGAGGATCATTTTACATTATCATAGTATCTGTTAGCTTAATACAAGCAAAACACCCACATGTGGGTACACAAATGTGTTTAATTAGGAGAAAACGGGGCAGTTAGTCAGCCATGACTTTTATCAAGGAACTGTCCCACCAGTTGCCTTGAAATGACTTAGGAAAATCACAGAGATGTGTAATTGGTTCAGTGACTTTTTGGGTAATAGGTCCCTGTACATTATGCCATAGTTAACGGTTAAGCAGATCCCTGACACAGCTTGCAGCACTATTGCCACCTTTCACCTGAAGAACACTAACCACCTTTCAACTGCAGAACACTAATGGCTGCAGGTGAAAACAGTAGCTGTCTACAGAGCTGTGACAGCACTAAGGCATAGCCATAGAGATGTTAACAAAATTACTTAATGTTGTTGGTTGAGGTAA
Organism: Schistocerca americana; assembly: GCF_021461395.2. NCBI lineage: Eukaryota > Metazoa > Arthropoda > Insecta > Orthoptera > Acrididae > Schistocerca > Schistocerca americana. The sequence continues at coordinate 553,191,715 of NC_060125.1, forward strand.
TCCTGTGAAGCTACTGTGCCCAGCATACTGCACCTGTCAGGGATCAACTTATGCTGATTCAGCTATAGATGGTGAATGTTCAACTGGAACAAAAGTGTTCTCCAAGGAAGCCTGACAAGATCTCCAATGTTCACACTATACACAAACAATTTATTAGATAGGATCAAAAACTATAAAAGATTGTCTTCTAATAATGCAGTTATCTATTTATTTATTTAGCCATCTGATGTATTTCAGTTGATACATGTTGTATCATTACATATAGGCCTTGACATTTTGATTATACCACAACAATTTTCTAAAACTTGTGCATTTATGGCACCGATCACAGCATAATACTTTTATGGCTCTGTTCAGTGTAAATAGTCCTTTTTCACATATGTGACTGTTTCCCTTACATTGAAGTTTACATATATACATTTATCTCTGTTTTTTTAATTGAATGATGGTTACTTCTTATCACATTTTTGAGTTCTTCTTGCAATAATCAGTAAATTCATTTACAGAATAAAATGAATTTTTCTCCAGTATGTCTCTGTGCACTCAAAGGTATTAATGTTCTTTATTTCGCTGATGCTGTTTAGAAGGCAATTGAATTGGTACATTCCCATCATAGTGACATGACCTCTGTTGGATTGCTCTCAGGTTCCAACAGTTCCTTGTTTCATATTAATGAATCTCTTCACTTTTCTTAAAATTACTAATGTTTTATGGAGTGTATGCTAGTACTTAAGCTGTATAAGTATTTGTTATTGTTAAAATGTTTAGCAGTTTAAATTTTGGTCTGTAGCTTGTTCATAGTTTCACATTGGTCATTATGCTCATAGCTTTTTTGTGTAGTTGAGCACCTTCTTCGTATGTACTGAGCTTCTCTACTGTTCTTTTCCAAATGTCATTACTGATTCAGAGTGTGCAAACTAAAAAATTTTGAGGACTTTTTAAATATTAAAGTTTTGGCTAACTTTTGTAGTGCATAGCAGTCTGAATTTAACTTACTCTTTATACTATTGATGTGCTCTGGCCAAGTTGTTTTATCATCATGATAGACAACCAGAAATTTCATGTAAGGTGCTTGTTGAAGTTTGTATTGCTTGATTTTTAATACTAACTTGTTATCTTTTGGGCAATTGTTTTAAAGCTCGTAATGCTTTTTTTTTTTTAAATCATTAGGTTGTTATTTATAAGCCAGTTTTGTATTCTGCATAATACACTTTCAGTTGAATGTGTAGCTTTTTCCGAACCCATTCCTTTAATTAAAATGTTTGCGTCATCTGCAGATTGTTGAATTTCCTCAGGTAGGTCATTAATATGTATCAAGAACAGCAGTGGCCCCTGAGACTTCCAGGGTATGCCATTCTGTATCATCCCAGTGTCTGAGTAGTATTTATTTGTCTCCTCATCTGTTATTTCCACTTCTTGGTATCTGTTCATTAAGTGGTTTTATTATAAGACTGAATGCATTGCTTCAAACCCCTTAGCACTTTAGTTTTTCAAGGAGAATGTTGTGATTAACTCGGTCAAAAGCTTATTGACTTCTCTGTGTCAAGTGTTTGCATTACATAGTCCACACGTTCTTGCGTTGCTGAGGTAGTAGATTAAACAATGGAAACTCCACGTAGGAATATCAACAATGTAGGAAAAGATAGATTGCTACTCACTGAAAAGAAGGCACAGTTGCACACAGACACAATTAAAGTGTAAGTCTTCTTTTAATTGTGCCTGTCTGTAACTTAACGTGTCTTCTTTACAGTAAGTAGCAATTTATCTTTTCCTACATTGTTAATGTAATAGATTTTTTGGAACCCATGTTGGTTTCTGGCTATGATATTGTGTGACATGAAGAAGCTTATTAGTCTGTATTAGTATGCTTACAAAGACTTTAGATATTACTAGAATAATACTAACAGGTCTGCAGTTTTCAGGTTCTGTAGTGTCACCTTTTTTGTATAGTGGTAGCACCCTAGCAAGTTTTAAACTATCTGAATACAGCCCTTCTGTTATTGCTTCATTAACCATTTTGTTCAAGCTTTAATGAAGAACTTGAATGAAATTTTAGTAATCTTATTTGAGATACTGTAGATGTCATGGGTCTTGGTGTTTTTCATCTTGTTTATGATTCTCGTTACTCCTCCTTCACTTTTTGGATATAGATATATAGAATTTCGTAGTGGATGTCTTTTTCTCTGTTGAAGCATTCATATCACTTGTTGTTGGATGTGACATATCCTTTGTTAGATTTTGGCACACGTGTGTAATAATCATTTAATGCTGTGGCTATAGTTTCTGGGTTTCCCTGTAGTGAATTTTCCCATCTGATTTCTTGGAGCTATTATTTTTTATGTTGCCTTTTCCTATTGCCTTTATGATCATCAATACTATTGTTTTGCTGTGTTGTCCGAGTTTGTAATGTCCTGTTTAACGTCCATTTTCTTTGAATATTTATTACTCTGGTGTAGATTTTTTATATTCTTTATAGTAACATTTTAAATGCAAGCAGTTAGTTTTATATTTAATTGTTCTGTGCTGAGTCACAGATAGTCATATCAAAAAGACTGTCACAAAATAAGCTTTTGGCCAACAAGGCCTTTGTCAAAAAAATACACTTGGCTTCAGCTGCCTGAGGCCGTGGTCATGTGTGCGAGTTGTGTTTGTGCGAGTGTATGTGTGTATCTGTCGTCTATTTTTGACAAAGGCCTTCTGGCTGAAAGCTTATTTTGTGACAGTCGTTTTGTGCCTATTTGCAACTCAGCATCTCTGCTATATAGTGAGTAGCAACTGGATTTTCCATTGTTTAATTGTACTGTGAAGTGCTTTTTCTTTTCCATGAAACAATGATGCCCTTTGAAATCAATTTGTTCTGTCTTTCTTTATTTGTTACACGTTTATTTTTGATAGGTGATGTCTCCTTAATATGTTCACAATATTTGGTTATGAAGAAGCCAAAACTCCATGCATTTCCTTTTCACTTTGAATTTTGTTCCAGCTTTCTTTAGCCAAATTGTGACTGAAGGTATTTAAATTTTTGTCATGCATTTATTGATATTTAATATAGACCTACCGGGGGTTCAAACTTTGTGCTACTGAGATTATTTGTCCATTATGATCAGACAGGTAGTTCACAGTTTTACTATTAATTTATAGTTTTATGCCTGTATATTGGTGACCATATAATCCATAGTAGAAGCACTGTTTGTAGTAATTCTAGCATAATCATTGACTGTGTTATGCAAATTGTATGAGATCAGAAGTGAACAAAGATCCTCTTTCAGTTTCAATACCTTACTATAGTGTTGAAGTCACCACTCAGGACAATTTTCTTATTTCCTTTACAACTGCTAGCCTTATTTAACAAACTACCTAATTTAGTTAAAAATGACTTGGGACTACTGTCAGGTGAATCATAGACATTGATGATGATATATGTTGTATTTTGAACTACAATTTCAGTTGCTGAACACTCAAAAACATTTTCAGCACTGTATTTCACTAGATTGACTCTGGTCTTGTTTGCAAGCCATTTTTTAAACATATATGCAGCTGCCCCCATTTCTGTTATGTGACCTGCAAAAGTGTGATGCTACTGAATAGTTCTGTGGATTGCACAGAGGTATTTCCTGCTAATGTAACCAGTGTTCAGTGAAATGCACCACTATGTGTGTATCATCATCACTCAATAGTGCTTCTGCACTTACAAGTTTACTTCTTAAGGGCTGAATATTTTGGTGCATGCTTGATAGATTGTTTTATTAGTTTTCACATTGGTATTTTCCTTTGGGTTTCCCATAAGAAGGTATGTCATGGCTTCTCATAAGCCACCTATCAAGATATATTTGTTTTATTTCTTTATTTCTGCACTGTGTTCATGCAGAGTGTATTGTTCAGATTTCTTATGTGTAGAGTTTTGATTATTTTCATGAAGACAGGATTTTTTGATTTTTCTGTGTTGAGTGAACTTTGTCCTGTTTTTTATTATTTGTGGATACCTGGAGGAAATCTTTTCTTTGCCTAGCCCATTGATACGCAGCCCATGAATATTAAAATAGAATCTCATTAGTCTCTCAGTTTCAAAATTAAAAGCTGCCCTGCATTTGTTGAAATTGGAGTTACCTACATAGGAGACAAGCATTCTATTAAATAATTTAATACTCTTATTTATTTAGTTCTGGTGTGTCATGTCTGTCCGGTACTGTACTGAAAATTATATTGATCTTATGACTAATGGAGGAAGTACTGTGACTGCAATGTTTGTAATACTGCTGCAGTTAAAAGTGTTGTCAATGTCATTTGTTCCCACTAGAACTATTACTGTATCCTTTTGACTGAAATCTTCAGTCAGTTTTATTACGTTTTTTGTCACCTCATATAATGGCGCACCTGCCTTTATGATACTTCACTCTGCATGTGTATCATCTGGTTCAGAGCTAATCAAATTATGTGAATACCTTCTATGACTATCCATTAGCACAAGAATTCTTTTCTTCTGTGTCTCGGACATTTCTGTGGGTTCTTTTGTGAATATGGTGCATTCTTCAGTGTGAATGCAGTTTGGAATGTTTGTTTTGATGGCTGCCACAGGAGCATATGACATTTAGGCACTTCATTTTTTCAGTACTATCCTTGCTATGATCAGTAATTGTATCCAACTGTAAGTGGATATCAAGTTCTTTATCACTATTTTTTTGTTTGACACACTTACCAAACATTGTAGCAGTCTCTGCTTCATGTTCTAATGCATTTTCTTTGAGTGTCATGGCAGTTCATTTATATATGGATTGTGACAGTATATACAGAGAAATTTTGTTGGATAGTCATAATGAACTGTAGAAAAGCTGGAACAAAATTTCCACTTGGTGTAACAAATGGCAGCTCTCTTTAAATATGCATAAGCATAAGATAACACCCAGAACAAAGAGAGAGAATGATGTACTATCAGGTTACAAGATCTGTTGTGGACATAAGAAGCAAACTACATTATTTATATATTTAGGCATTATTTTAAGAAATGGTATAAAATGGGGTGAACATAGACGTGGTGAAAGGCCAACACAGATTTGTTGAAATGGGTCTGGGAAAGAGCAATGTATCTGTAAAGGACATAGCTTACAGGATATTAATGCAATCAGTTCTAGTTTACTATTTCACTGTTTGAATGTATTTCATGCCTTTAGTCAAGCCTACATAATGTTTCTAGAGACATCTACATCTGCATATCTACACACAGACTCTGCAAAGAACCATACAATATGTGGCAGAGGGTACCCTGTACCACAACTAGTCATTTCCTGTTCCACTCGCAGATACAGCGAGGGAAAAATAACTGTTTATATGGCTCCATATGAGCCCTAATTTCTTGTATCTTATCTTTGTGGTCCCTATGCAAAATGTATGTTAGCAGCAGTCGGATCGTTCTGCAGTCAGCTTCAAATGCCCATTCTCTAAAGTTTCTCAGTAGCATTCTTCAAAATGAATGTGTTTTCTCCTCCAAGGATTCCTACCTGAGCTCCCAAAGTGTATCTGTAACACTTTCATGCTGATTGAACCTGCTAATAACAAATGTAGCAGCTCACTTCTGAATTGCTTCGATGCCTTATTTCAATCTGACCTGGTACGGATCCCAAACACTCAAGCATTACTCAAGAATAGGCCTCACTGGCATCCTATATGCAGTTTCCTTTACAGATGAACGACACTTTCCTAAAATTCTACCAGTAAACCAGAGTCAACCATTTGCTTGCCTACCACAATCCTCACATGCTCATTCCATTTTATATTGCTTCACAATGTTATGCCTAGACATTTAAATGACTTGATTGTGTCAAGCAGGATGCTAGTAATATTATATCTGAACATTAAGGATTTGTTCTTCCTACTCCACTGCATTAACTTACATTTTGCCACATTAGAAGCCAGAGACATATGCTGCTTTGATCAAACACAGAGGTGGCTAAGCTCAGCTGATAAGCTCTCTGTATCTGAGATAGCTGTTGTCTGTAATACACAGCTCATAGCTCATAGATACGGGTCATTGTGTGTAGTATCATGAAACACACAGTGACACTAGGAGTCATCTTCTTTCTGTGAACCATGATATCCAGAAATGGGAGGTCCCCATTTGCATGGTGAAGCAGGTGCTTGGAGAGAGTCAAGATGTTCCAAACATGGAAGAAGCATTGCTGTTCCATGTGGCCATAACAGAGAGATAATGTCTACATAGTTCCAAAAACATTTTGGTTTCAAAACTGCTGGCTGGAGTGCTTTGTCCTTGAAGTCTTACATTACTGGCTTAATTGCTATCCAAAGCAACACTGTTAAGTTTGCTCAAAATATTGGTGATTAAAAAAGTAACTTGACATAAGCACATGTTTTAAAACAGGGTGTGTACATTCTGGGAAATCTTGGGAAAACCCAGGAATTTTTTCATCCGGGAGAAAACTGGGAAAAACCCGAGAATTTTTAAGAATTCTGGGAATGTTTTGTTGTTTTAGTTTTCAGTTAAATTTTTGTAGTTTTGACTGTTAAGGACTGATACTCTCACAAAGAATTTTACTTTAGGCCATTACTGCAATATAATACTGCAGCAATAAAATATTAAAAAAAAAAAAAAAACCTGATGTTGCAATGGAAATGCGCTATTTACAACTACAAAACACAGTACACACACGAAGGCCTGCCAACAGCAAAATGTGTTGAAGGCTTTAGGACGAAGACTGCAATAATTTATAACAACAAACTGCTTCCAGTGGGCATGAAATCACAATGGTTAACATTAGGTTCGTTTGAGAAGTTGCCTATGGGCTTACGCACATGCGCAGTTGAGTCGCGTATGAGCAGTACCTTCTCACGCTTCTAGCTACTTGAAGTGTGGCTGTTAGCTGTATCCAAGGTAACTAGACATGGGCTGTATCAGCAGTAGAAACAAGTAGCCAGGTGCTACCCGCAAACATTTTTCGGACACATCCGAGCTCCAGATTCGTGCATGCGCAGAGCAGCTTGAGTTGTAGAGTATGAGGGCTAGTCTCCACGTGAACCGTGTTTACGTTTAGTTTGCTGTTTCCTCTTGGTTTACAGCTCTCAAAAACAAAACAGATTTCTGTAGCCAGGAGCTATAAAGGGAATTAAAATATTAACATAATTATGGAAGGCTAAAATACGTTATTAGTCTCAGTTTTCTGATTTTATTTTATTTTCGGGTTTTTGGGAGTCAGGTATTGATTGCCTTGCAGAACGTGAAGTTATTTTTGTCGATTTGGTAAACAAATTTGTCTTTAATTAATCTTAGGTTATGAGCTGCACTATTTGAAACTGGGCCAATGTTGCACACAACATCCTGTACTATCAAGTTAGTGTTGTCAGCAAACAAAAATATTTTAGAGTTACCCGTAATACTAGAGGGCATATATCATTTATATAAATAAGTAATAGGAGTGACCCCAACACTGATCCCTGGGGCACTCCCCCCCACCCCCCACTCCCACCCCCTCCACTTGCCCATACCCCACTCAAACCCACATCACAGCCATTCTCAACATTGTGAATACTGACCCCTTTGCTGTCTGTTGCTAAAGTAAGAGGTGAACCAATTGTGAGATACTCCCCGTATTCCGTAATAGTTCAACTTCTGAAGCAATATTTTGTGATCAACACAATCAAACGCCATAGTTAAATAAATAAAAATATGCCTACCATTCAAAACTTTTTGTTTAACCCATCCAGTACCCCACAGAGAAAAGAGAATATAGCATTTTCAGTTATTCACCAACGTACCTTTGATAGCAAATCGTGTGATATAAAATGATCGATTATCCTTACCTACACAGCCTTTTCAATACCTTTAGCAAGCACTGATGGTGTAGAAAGATGTCTAAATTTTCTGAATTGTCCCTTTCTCCCTTTTTATAAAACAGCTTTCCTACTGAGTACTTTAATCGTTCAGGAAACTGACCATTCCTAAAGGAAAAATTATAAATATGGCTAAATACAGGGCTAACATGCCCAGCACGGTACTTTAATATTCTGCTAGGTGCTCCGTCATATCCATGAGAGTCCTTAGTATTCAGTGATTTAAGTATTGACTCAATCTCCCCCTTGTCTGTATCACAGAGTAGTATTTCAGACATCAATCTCGGAAAGGCATTTGCCAAGAAAGTTATATGATTCCCTGTAGAAACTATAAATTTTTATTTAATTCACAAGCAGTGCTCAGAAAATGATTGCTAAAACTGTACATATATCTGATTTATCAGTAACAGAAATATTTTTACTGCAAACTGACTTTATATCGTCAACATTGTGCTGCTGACCAGGCACTTCCTTCACAACTGACCATATGGTTTTAATTTTTTCCTGTGAATTTGCTATTCTATTTGCATACCACATTTTAAGCACCTTACAATACTGTTTATAATAGGCTACTGTAGCTTGATTGTGACTACTTCTAACATTTTGATATAATTCCTGCTTTATTCTACATGATATCCTTATCCCACTAGTCAGCCACTGGTAGTACCCCGTTTAGAACATTCCAGTGGAAAGAAACACTAAAACAGCATGAGAAATGTGTTAAGGAAAGCATTATATTTATCATCTGTGTTATCAGCACTATAAACATCCTACCACTCTTGTTCCTTGACAAGGTTTAAAAAACTCTCCAGTGCTGTTGGATTCACTTTCTTACATAGTTTGTAATTATATGTGACATTTGTTTAAGTACAAAAGCCTTTTAGTGTTAAAATTTGTGCATCATGGTCTGAAAGGCCATTCAACCTTTTACTAACAGGATGACCATCTAGTAATGAAGAATGAATAAAAATATTGTCTATGGCTGTGCTACTGTTCCCCTGCACCCTACTCAGAAAAATCACAGTCTGCACCAGAGCATATGAATTTACGAGATCTATCAGCATTCTTTTTCTTGCACCATCATATACAAAATTTATATTGAAGTCTCCACATATAACTAATTTCTGGTACTTCCTTCAAAGTGAATCAAGAACCCTCTCTAGCTTGAGCAGAAATGCTCTGAAGTCAGAGCTAGGGGACCTATAAACAACAACAATTAGAAGTTTACTTTCACTATATTCAACTGCCCTGGCACAACATTCAAGTATCTGTTCAGTGCAGGGCCATGATACGTCTATGGACTCAAATGGAATACTGTTTTTTACGTACATAGCCACTCCCCCACCCCGCAAGGAACTTCTTGAAAACAGCCAGATAATCTGTATCCTGGTACAGGAAGCCTCTGAATTGTCAAGTTATTTAAGTGGTGCTCCAATATACCATTAATTTCAGAGTCGACATCTATAAGCAGTTCACTAACTTTATCTCTAAGACCTCTTATATTTTGATGAAATATGCTAATTCCTTGTCTACTTGGAAACATGACGTCTTCTGAAGGTGAGCCCTTAGGTATACCTGCTTAAAGGAAGTCCCTCTAACTGTCAGCTGACTTCAATCTAAAAAAAGGTGCAGCTCTAACACCAACTACTGCAGGAATTTTTCCATGAGTGATCCCACCACCACCCACTACACTGTCACCTATAAGCTTTGTCAGCCTCCTCTTCTCATACCTATTGAGGTGCAGGCCATGCCTAGTGAAACCCGTTCTACTGATAGACCCAACTGTCACCACTGAAATGCGAGCTATGCCCTCTGCCATCACTGAACGAGGTGGCACAGTGGTTAGCACACTGGACTTGTATTCGGGAGGACGTCAGTTCAATCCTGCGTCCGGCCATCCTGATTTAGGTGTTCCGTGATTTTCCTAGATCACTCCAGGCAAATGCCAGGATGGTTCCTTTGAAAGGGCACGGCCGAGTTCCTTCCCCATCCTTCCCTAATCTGAGCTTGTGCTCCATCTCTAATGACCTCGTTGTCGACGGGACATTAAACACCAATATCCTCCTCCTCCTCCTCCTCCTCCTCTGCCATCAGCATCCTCTCCAGCACCATGTTAACGCGCCTAATAGCCGCATCAAGATGAGGCCGATCATGACGCTGAAACAGTTTCACAAAATGCACATTAGTGCCACCAGTATGATTAGCTACCTTTGCCAGGTCACCATCTACATCATATTCCCCATCCCTATCAAGACTATTTACTGCTCCATTCACTATCACTACCTAATCCTCCTCTGTAAAATTCCTCCTAACTCCCCTATGCTGTCAGTCAACTGAGCCAACCCTGCACTAGGTTTCACAATGCTGGTGATCTGGTACTCGCTCCCCAACACTTTCTGGAACTGCTGGCCCACACCTCTACCATGTGAACTACCTAGCAGCAGAACCTTCTTCTTTCTGTTGGACTTTACAACTGACCTAGGCCTCCTAACTGCTGAGGACTGCTGCATGTTCCCTACATCTACAGCTACGAGAGGCTCCTCTCCACTCAACTCTGACAGCTGGTCAAATCTATTGCATATACGCAAAGTAAAACTGCCTGAATACCACCTCCTCCCCCTAGCTGCCTTCTTGCCAATTGCCAGTTCCCATTCTCCACCACCTTTCACCCTCCTCAACGTATCTAGTTCCTCCTTTGTGCATTGTAATTGCACCTGAAGGGCACAGATCTTATGCTCCTGCTCCTCTATCAACTTATTTCTACTACAGACTATGCATCCCAGGAGAGGATCTTGCTAGAATGCCCACTGGCTTCCCCACTGCATTCCCCCAATGAAAATGCTTTGAACAAATCCCACCCATAACCCACTACTCACCAACCTATGATACAGCCCACACTTCTCACTTGTGGTAAAATTTTACAGTTTCTGGAAAAAACTATAAGTCTGTGTTACCTAAGTTCAGTTTCACCAGTAGAACTATTTATAGAACTAACAGTAGCAGTCTCAAAATTCTCTGTCTACTAAGAAAGCAACTCCTTGTATAAATACTACTACACCACAGCTAATACCAGTACCAACAAAACTTCACAAAATTATTAGCTAAAACCAAAAAGCGGCCACTGAAGCACTCAACGAAGTTAAAACACTAAATGAAAATTTTACTGAAATATTTCCACTAGGAACAATAAGAAACGTCAGCTGAAAACTAAAGCACGAAATTTACTAAACGACTTCAACACACAGAAAAGTGTAAAAACACACAGCGAGCAAATGTTTCCAAAAGTTTATTAAATTGTTATTTCGCCACAAACAGCACGAACAACCACTGAAAACAATTAAATTTAATAACTGCATAACAGTGCACAAATAACAGTGTCAGTATTTAGCTTTATAATTGCTACAGCTACAACTGCATGCCGCAAAATGTAAACACACTACTGAAGCGTGAGGCTTGGATGAATGACGTAAGCACACTCACAAATAACAGACACTTGAGTCAATAACACAGGAAGAAAGACTGAGATTAATGAAAATCCACTAATAAGTTACATTAAAGCAAATATTAACACAAATAAACTTTGAAATAAGTAACTGAAGGCTAAAACTTTATAAAATATTGACGAGCAATTCCAACAGCAGTCCAACACATGTACCGTCACACCAAAGCTGTTCCAGCTTAGCTCTGCTTATGTATAAAACAGCTTCAAATGTCTAATTCTTTTGCAAATGAGTTACTAAGCTTCAAGTTTGTCAGAAGACATTAAGTTCTCTCATAATGAGAAACACTGCATGAATATAATTTGTGCTCTGTTTTAAGCAAAACTGGTTTTTTGTGCCTCTCAATGTATATGACATGATATCTCCTGAACTGTGTGTTGTACAATGATATAATTGTGCAGCTACATTTGGTGGTGTATGTGGATAATGTCTGTAAACTGTGTTGTGAGTAGTCAGTAGTAAGGAAGTAATAAATTAAAACACCGTGTCCGATGCTAAAGTTTTACTGTTTGAACAGTGAAAATGTAGAAATCTATAAATGTTCCCATGTCAAATACTAGTAGTTTTGAATACTTTTCAAATTATGCATAAGATTTCAATATAATGGAAGGAAACATTCCACGTGGGAAAAATTATATATAAAACAAAGATGAGGTGACTTACCGAACAAAAGTGCTGGCAGGTCGATTTGTGTTTGTTTGTGAGTCTATCGACCTGCCAGCGCTTTTGTTCAGTATATATGCATAAGATTTGTTAGAAGAAGAAATTTTCTCATTCTCAAATATTGGATATTCGAGTCCTGGTATTTGCACGCCGTCAACTACGCTGCCTCAGGATGCACACAGTTTCTGACTTAAGATTTTACCCTTAGTGAGTAGATTATGACAATAATATAAATTTTGAAATTCTGTCAGTAATTGCACAAAATATTGAAAATCAAATTTGCTTCCTTTGGATGCCGTTAGGCAGGCAACCTGCAACTGATACTGGGTTCCAGGATAGTCCCTTATAGTTAATCCATCAGAGGCATTCATGTGAAGAAAGAGTCTGCATTGAAATGCACTGTTGGTTTGAGGCACACCACTTCTTCAGTTGCCATATAAAATTTGCTGAATTTCGAATATGGCGTTCATATTTCCCTACTAAATGGCTCAAAAGAGAAGCTAGATGTTTTCATTGGGGCTCCTCTATTTCTCAGTATGGGGTGAAGCTGATTTTCTTTATGTATCTTTGGCAGGCTGTAAAGTCAATGTAGAGCTGGCACTTGTACCCTTAAACTCATTTTCAGAAGAGTGTGGGTGTCTTCTGTTGTACTGCATCTGCTGGATCCTTCTGGAGGCATCTATGAATCTTGCATTATATTCATCATCTTGCCAAAGTACAGGGTGTTTCAAACAGGACTTTACATCTTTAAAAATTCATATAAATTTATTGAAAGAAGATATAGAGCTGGGTTTAGTGTTATTTTGTAGGGAAACACATCAATTTGTTTTCGTTAAAGTAAAGATGTTGTGAGTGGCTCCCATTGGTTATCCTGCACACATCCCATTGGAAGTCAATTTCTTCCCAAACTCGCTGTAGCATTGCAGGTGTAACTTACTCAAACTGTACGGTTTCAAATGCAAATGGTTTCCCAACAAATGCCAAACAGTTGTATGTGGGATTTGAAATTCACGAGATGCGTCCCGGGTCAATTTCGTAGGGCTGTTGACAAAACGTTGTCTCTCTCGCTCGACAACATCATTAGGTGTGCTTGGACGACCTGATGATTTCCCGTGTCTTACCGAGCGCCCTGTTTCTACAAGACATTTGTGCCACTAATAAATTGTAGGCCTACTAGAAAGATCTTTAGCGTACTCAGTACAGAAATTATGCTGAACTGTTGTCGCCGACTTCGATTATTTGAACCAAAACACACAGCTAGCGTGCTTGGGTCCAGTGAAGGCAGTCATCTTTAATGCAACTGCCACTAGTGCTCCTTGAGGTGCAATTTGGCACTAGCAAAATACTTGAGACAAAACTTGATATATTTCCCTACACTTCAGTCATCTCTGTAGGTACTATGAATTAATTTATATGAATTTTTGAAGTTGTAAAGTCCTTTTTGAAACACACTGTAAGATGTTGTGCATTTCCCCTGTCAACAAGTGAGATTACTATTTCTGTGTCTTCTCTTAATGTAACGGAGCAGTTTTCTCTCCTCAGTGGTGATATTCTGCTTGGGAGCAGACATCCTAGTTATGGACCTGCAAGTCTTCTGCCTTATTTCTTCTGCAGTCTCACTGGGAAGTTTCAACACACTGCTCAAGAGCACTAAATCTTTGATGGGCAATGTCTTTAGAGTGGGCACAAAATTTTTGTCCCTCCAGCATTGATATCACAGCATCATTCAGTGGCTTATCTGTAAAATTAAACACAATGTGTCTGCATAGTTTATCTTCTTATGATGATCGACATGTAGGATGTAAGGAACGTGAAAGATTGACATGCCATGACCTGCTGTTCCATTGAGTGCGAAAATGACTACATAGTCTCCAGACGTTTGCTTTCACTTCATTTTAATATCTTGTCATGTCTGTCAGTGAATTCCTGAGAGTGGGTGGCCAGTGCTACATGGTTGCTTGTGGACTGGGTGCCGCAGCAAGTAATGGCACATCAAACTTCTAACTTCCATCCCCTCCATCCCCTTAAACACTAATCATTGCAACGAGATGAACTATACAGATGCACTGTGTTTGATTCCAGAGTTAACCCACTGTGATATTTATGTTTAAGAAGAGACTGTATTTTATTCCCAGCCCAAAGACCTTGCCCATCAAAGATTTTATGAATGCCTTCGAGCAGGGTTTCTTGAAACATCCTGTGAGACTGCTGAAGAAAGACAGAGAGACCAGTAGGGCCACAACTAGATCACCTTCATCCAAGCTGGAAGTCACCACTGAGGAAAGAAAAGCACTCCTTTCTTCAAGAGAAGACACAGAAATAGTAATTTCATTTGCTAACAAGGGAAACACTCCCATTCTTCTACAACATTTTATTTTGGCAAGATGATGGATTTGCTGCAGGATTTATTGTAAGATCATTTCCAGAAGGATCCAACAGGTTCAGTTCAATGGAAGACGTCCACACTCCACCCATCCAGGCAGTTTCTTGACCAACTGAAAAAGGGCTTGAAAAGTATAAGTCCTTTATTAGGGAAATGTGCACACCCTATTTGAGACTTGATAGATTTTATACAGCAACTGAAAAACCTGTATCTCAAACCAGCCAGTGTATGAGTGAATTGCAATGTGTCTCTCTGTTTTCACGAGTGCCTCTGATGGATTCACTGCAACTAATAAGAGCTAAGGTGGAAGAGGATGTCTTACTTCTTTTCAAACATGTGCTTACATCACATTACTTTTTATTAAGTGACTAATATTTTGAGCAACTGAAAGTGTTGCTGTCTCCCATTGCAGCAAAACATTTTATATAACTCTTGGAGGACAAAGCACTCAAGTTGCAGTTTTGAAACCTAAATGTTTTTGAAGATACATTTGCATTATGGCCACATGGAACAGAATTTTTGAGAAATTTTAACACCCTCTATCAAAGCATCTGCTTCACCATGGAAGTGGAGAATTATAGATCGACGGGTTATTCAAGAAACATTGAATGAAGTGTGCCTTTCGCCTTTCTGCATGAGTGCAAATGATTCTGGGTTTCATTAAAGATGAAACAGGACTATGGAGACCCTGGATGTATAAAATTCCATGCGAGTGTGGGAAATTTTGCATTCGTCAGCTGTATTGCAAAGTTAAGACAGATACAATGCACATACATAACTCCAGACTGAGGTAACGAGAAAAATCTGTTGTTGCCAAACAATGTCTTGACGTGGTAGAGAGAGAGACCGAGGTCCTCTCATCTGCCTCCACCTACTGGATGTCGTCATTAAAGAAGCAGTTGAGATGCATGTAACTAATGACTTAATTAACAGATACATGGGATACAACTCAGAAAAGTATGAAAACTAACATTGGTGACACTATACTCATCGTGTGTTTAAAATAAACTGTGACTTTGTGTGTTTGAAATAAATTGTGACTTTTGACAGTTCAGAATGGAGTGAGTGGAGGGAAACATAGTTGCCAGAATGTGCTGAGTGTGCCAGCAGGTGGCAATATCACCACGCTTACCTTAGGTCCCAACCATCAGCTGGCTGCCAGGCAAATATTCTTTAATGTTAAAGAAACAATAATACTGAACAGAACAATTATAGCAATGGATCTTTTACACATACTCACCATTATTGTGTAACTGGTGTGACTGCAAGGGAAGAACCATCAGTGTCCTCTTCCTTGGACCCAGAACTGCTACAGGAGCAGACTGAAATTACCATCTCTTCAATCTGTTCCTCTAGCAGTCCTCCAAGAATCCGTATCAACTATGGCATTCTAGTGCTTGTGTGCGTGCATGAATGATGTGTTTCTCTTTTGATGATGTAGGCTGTGGCCGAAAGCTTTGTGTGAGTGTCTTTTAATTGTGGCTGTCTGCAACTTAACATGTCTTCTTTACGGTAAGTAGCATTCTGCCTCTCCTACATTGTTGATACTTCTTGGTGTTGTTGATAACTCGAGACCAGTTCTGTGGGGTAACATTTGCAGTGACTTCTTTCAGCAGCATTTCAACCTCATTGAGTGTAAAATTCTTGTTTGTTTGTGTCGTCGGCCCCCCCCCCCCCCCCCCCCGCCCCCTCCTCACCCACCCCCCATTCACATGGGCCCATATATACTCAGTCTTGTTTTTACACATATGATATGGAGGAAGCCTTTATCATTAGCCGCTAGTCATCCTTATTGTGTGGAGTTACTGCGTTGTAAAGCATGACAAGTTCCATTAACTCTGCCTTATTCATGCCAGGTTCAATTTTATTTGATGGAACATATCTTTGCACTTGGAGCAAAGTATCCTCTTTCCTCCAGTTCATTGTTGGAACTTTATCCATCACAACAGGGTGGTATGATGTGTTGTCCATTACTATTGTCAAATTTGGAGGAATATTTTGCAGGAAACCACTCCGTTAAAACTTTGGTGTTCGTTTTCTCATGACAGTCATCTTGCTTCCTGGAATGGAACAGCAATAAATAGTTTCCAATGAAACTGCTAGCAGAGGCAACATGGAGGATGATTATCTTGCCACCTTTGCCTATTAGTGCTTTCATCATTCATCGTGCTATGTGATCTGTCCATCCCTTTGTCAGTGTGTGACACACATTAACCCACATCTCATCCAGCCTCAAAATGTCTGTGAATGAAATGCTCCAGACTGCATGCAGATATCAGCCTCTATAAGCCATAAATAAAACTAATGTTTTATTTAAAATTGACTCCAAGGAAGAAAACTGCACATTTTCAAAGCACTGCATGTTTGTATACCATACAGTCAATATCCATCATTATGTTTATTAGAACATCATGTGCAAATATGAAGTAAATTGGTCAAGAACTTTTTGAGATTTTTGATAACAATGTTAAAAATGCCTTGTCTTTAAATAGTAGTATAGATGTATGAGAACCAAGAAGGAACAATGAGAATGGGAGACCAAGAACAAAATGCATGGCTTGGAAAGGATTTGAGACAGGGTGCAGTTTTAGCCCCTCATGTTGAATGTATATACTGAAGAAGCTGTGATAGAAATAAAAGAAAGGTTCACGAGGGAGATAGAAATTCACGGTGAAAGGACATCAGTAATAAAATTTGCTGATAATATCGATATCCTCAGTGAAAGTAAGGGGGAATTGCAGGTCCTGTTGAATGAAATAAACATCTAATGATTACAGAATGTATTCCGAGAGTAAATCAAAGAAAGGTGACAGTAATTAAGGGTAGCGAAATGAGATTACTGAGAAACTTAACATCAAAATTGGTGACAAAGTTAAGGAGTTCTACTGCCCTGCAAGCAAAATAACATGACAGGTGAAGCAATGATGATCTAAAATGTAGATTATCCCAGAGAAAGATATCATGTCGAGTCAAAAGAAGTCTACTAGTACCAAGCATTGGCTTTAATTAAAGGAAGAAATGTCTGATAATGTGTGTTTTTGTAGCATGGTTGTTATTAACATTGTGTGCTTGTTGTAGTTATTACTGTTTGTGTTTTATATATTCACTTACTCTGTATCCGACATGACATACTCACACTTACAAATTTCCAGAATGTACATGTAGTTTTTGTTTGTTTGTTTGTTTGTTTTTGTGTGTGTGTGTGTGTGTGTGTGTGTGTGTGTGTGTGTGTGTGTGTGTGAGTGATGCAGACACTACTTACAGGTACTATTTCTTTACAGTCCTCATCCCCACGTGAAACATTATCACATCAAACAGAACTCTCGGGGAGAATTCTTCCTGTCCGAGAAGCACTGCTGCAGCTCCATACCGGACCTGGTCAACTACCACCGCCACAACAGTGGTGGCCTTGCGTCACGGCTCAAGGCTAGCCCCTGTGACCGCCCTGTTCCTGCCACCGCTGGCCTCAGCCATGGTACGTACCTGCCATCACTCATGTCGTCACACAGAAAACTGGATTTACTGTAGACTTAGCCAAGTAGAAGGAGTGTTTATCATTACACCAGGGTACGTAACCATGGACTTTCCCAAGATGGGGTGGCTTAAATGGTTCGGTGATGTGCATAGTGGTACCACAGGTGCAACCATAACAGAGGGGCATCTATGAAGATACTAGACTAATCCATGGTTCCTGAAGAGAGACAGTAGCCTTTTCGCCAGTTGCAGGGGCACCTACTGACCTGGCCTTGTAACATCAGCCAGTATGGCCTTCCTGTGCTTCCCTTTGAGTGGCTGAAAACAAAGGAAAACTACAGCTGTTAGTTTTCTCTATGGAGAATACAGCTATAATGTATTGGTCAATATAAGACAGTCCCCTGTTCTGATCTCCAGTTGAGGACTCCTCAGGAGGATATTATCATCATGAAAACAAAACTGGTCTTCTGTGGATCAAAGTGTGTGGTATTGGATCCCTTCATTCAGTAGGTATGTTAGATAATTTAAAAAGGGAAATAGATAGGTTGAAAGGGAATTGGTGAAATGCAGTGGCGGGAAGAACAGTACTTCTGGTCAGGTGAGTGTAGAGTTATCAATACTCAATACTGTTTTCTGTTGCGTGTTTCTATGTGCCACACATCAGTCCACTATAGGTGAGTGGTTGCCTTTCCCTTATTTTACATATTATTTCTTCCAGGAATTTCCATTGTTGTTATGCTTGGCAATTATTCTTATGACAAAAGGAGTTGTGAATCTAAGTAACAATATTTGTATGCCATATTAAGAAGTGGTCGAGAATTTTTAAAAGCACGAAACTGGCTGAGGGGTGTTTTTTGAATGTTTAAAGCAGTACTGCTTGTGGAAAGCCAGTTAATAACATTAACAAAAACATGGGTATCTATTTTCCCAGTTGACACATTTTCACTTGGCTTCTTAATAATGCTTGAATTGTCTATAAAAAAAAAACTAATTCTACATTCTGATCTGCTGCTAACTTATTCTCTTCTCATATCTTTACTTTCTGGTAATGGCAGTATTGTAATTGTGCTGCAATCACACATTGATGCTGCACTAAGTTACTATTTAGCTATCCTGCCTCTCTCCTTGACAGATAAGTGGGAGATTGACCCACAAGAACTGATGTTGTTGGAAGAACTTGGCTCCGGGCAGTTTGGCGTCGTTCGCCGTGGCAAATGGCGTGGATCTATAGATGTTGCCGTAAAGATGATGAAGCAGGGGACTATGTCAGAAGATGACTTCATTGAGGAGGCTAAGGTCATGACACGGCTGCAGCACCTCAACCTGGTCCAGCTGTACGGTGTGTGCAGCAAGCACCGGCCAATCTATATTGTGACGGAGTACATGCGTCACGGCTCGCTGCTCAACTACCTCCGCCGGCACGAGGCCTCGCTCGGCGGCAACACCGGCCTGCTGCTCGACATGTGCATACAGGTGGGCATGGCACAGTGCCCTTTGCTTTGCTTACTTACTTTGTTTGTTTGTATGTTTTACTTCTGTTCAATGTAAAGCAAGTAAAAATGTAATCTGTCCTCATATGTGGAATTTTCAACATTTTATTTACCTGACATAGTTGTTGCAGGTTAATGTACATCGAATAAAGACAGGCATGGACACATTACACCCTCCCATCCTCCCCTCCTCTTATTTCATGCCCTTTACACAACGAACACAATTTTTTGATTATTTAGGAGACACTCTAAGCAGTCCTCTCAGATTTTTTACAGATGATACTGTCATTTACCATCTAAAACCAATTGCAAAATGGTTTAGACAGAATATCTGTAGGGTGCAAAAATTGGCAATTGACTCTAAATAATGAGAAGTGTGAAGTCATCCACGTGAGAACTAAAAGGAATCCATTAAATTTTGGTTGCAAATCACATAAATCTAAAGGCTGTCAATTCAACTAAATACCTAAGAGGTAAAATTAAGAACAATTTAAATTGGAATGATTATATAGGTACTATTGTGGAGAAAATGAACCAGTGACTGTATGTTATTGGCACACACACATAGAAGATGCAACAAGTCTACTAAAGAAAGTGCTTACCGTATGCTTGTTTGTCCTCCTCTAGAGTATTACTTACTGCATGGTATGGGATTTGTAGCAAATAGGATTGATGGAGAACATCCAGAAAATTCAAAAAGTGGCAACTTGTTCTGTATTATCACGAAGTTGGAGGGGGGGGGGGGGGGGGAGGAGTGGTTTTGGGGGGGGGGGGGGGGGAGTGTCACAGATATCATACGTGAGTTAGTGTGGCAGTCATTAAAAGAAAGGCAGTTTTTATTGTGGCAAGATCATTTCACAAAATTTCAATCAACAACTTTCTCCTCCAAACAAATGTGAAAATATTTTGTTGATGCCAACCAACATAGGAAGAAATATTTATTGTAATAAAACAAGAGACACCAGAGCTTGCACGGAAAAATTTAAGTATCCATTTTTACTGTATGTAATAACAAAGACAATCAATTATTGATAAAATTATTTGATTGGAGAGAGAAAAAATCTACTCACCAAGCAGCGGCAGAACACGCACATAAAAGACTGTTGTGATTGGAAAGCTTTTGGAGCCAGTGGCTCCTTCTTCAGGCAGAAGGGTTGAAGGGAAAGGAAGAAGGGATAAGGAAAAGGACTGGAGAGGTCTAGGAAAAGGGATAGATACTGGGAAAGTTCCACAAAACCGCAGGTCCAGGTCAGAGGAGACTCACCGTGTGGGTAATCTATCCATTTTTACTGTACGATGTTCGAGAGTGGAATGGAAGAGAAATAGTCTGAAGGTGATTTGATGAACCCCATACCTTACACTTAGTGTGAATTGCAGAGTAGTCATGTAGATGTTGATGCAAATTGCTTAGGGCAGTGGACAAAACTCTCCCAAAAATAAATTAAAAAATGAATCCAGTAGCGCAGTTCTGATCCAGTTTCTTTGGGGGTTTCTCTTGGCTGTAAAGCCAGGCTTATGTTGCGCTGGTGGTTTTGACTATGCTTAGAAGTTTTGTTGGGTAGCCTGTACACATCCTGCATACAACCCCAATCTCTCCCCATGTGATTTCCATATTTTTGAAGCCCTACAGAAAGACATTTGTGGCTGTTGACTTGCTTCGGACGAAGCGGTGCATGTCTGGGTACACTCATGGTTCTATAGGAAACCACAAACATTTTTCTATGAAGTCACTGACTGTCTTGTCTCTCAGTGGGATAAATGTAATAACAGTTACAGTGACTACTTTTGAAATAAGAAACAGTTTACTTACTTTTTTCCATCTGTCTCGTTTTCATTTAGCTGCCCCTCATAATAATAGTGGCTACCTGAGATCAGTGGGCCATCAGAATTGACCATAGTTCTTTGCCAGAAAAAACTGCAACAGAAATTTGTGCTGAAGCTACATTATTCTCACAATTTCAAAGAGAAAAAAAGAAAAGATAGCCAGAATGAAAAAAAAGGTAATAACTCTCTCTATGGCACATTGGAACAAGGGAGTGATCATGAATATGCAAATGGTACTTATAGTGTTGCACATGAAAATTGTGTAGGAATGACAGCCTTCTAGCATAGTTTTTCAAATCCTCTAGTGATATTTGTCAATTACAATATAGATTCAGGAAATATAATTCTGCTGTGGACAACCTGATCATCCATCCTCCCTGGACGCGAGTTTCTAACAAACTGTCTCTCATGAGGAACAACTTGCAAATATCTTATAGACTTCGAGTAAGACTCAGATACCACTTGGAGGACTGCCATTCTCAGAAAGCTCCCATCAACACAGCTTTGTGGGCTAGCTACCCATCCTTATGGTGTCATATCACTGTTTGTGATATAAAGTTTGAGCCCCTATGTCATATTGGTTTGAACAGTCAGTTCTAAGTGTGTCTTTTCTGGCACCATTATTCTTAGTACACATAGACAGTCACCACAGCAATGGCAACTAAAAACATCTTCATGGGTGATGTGCTACTATTATCCATCTGTATCCAACAGACTCACAGGTTCTTCCCTGATGTCCCACCACATAGAAGTGTGTCCTGGACTTTCTCAATAATGTTTTTTAGTAACCCTATCTGCTGAGTGTCCTGAATAATTCTCTACAAAACCCGACGTTACACCACATTTAAATTCATTGAACAAAAGTCTAAATGTTGTCATTGATTTTGAAGTGTACCATAAACAGAATTTGATTTCATTTTATCTCTTTACCCATTTATTTATCCAAATGCAAAACAGCAAATCACTGAACAATACTGAAATATCTTCATGTTGGCAAAAACTGTATAACATAACATAACATAACATAACATATTCAGATGGCTGCCAAATCAGAACTAACCTATGAATTACCATCAGTTTCATTTTTTGCCGTGTAACACATGGTGGGCACACCAACTTTCATTAGCAGTGACACCTATCATACTGATCCACCCTTGTGGAGGAACAGGGTGTCTGGAGGTGATTGACTACAGCATGTGTGTGCTTAGGGAAACATACTGCTTAGCCACAACAGGGCTGCTTCTGATGATGGAGGGAGGTGGAAGTACTGTTAACATGACTGAATGTGTTGATTTATCAAAGGGCAAGGGGAACCAATTGCCATACAGTTCTTGTGGTAAGTGACTATCTGTTTGCCACAATTTGTCAGAAAGTCTGTTATTTTCTGTCCGGGTGCAGACCATGGGTCAGCTACTGGGTTATCTTCAATTTTCATTTGAGTGACAGCCTATTGCTCCATTTATACATAATCTTCAATTTGTATCTGATTTTTAATTTTCAGTTTTATCTTACATATAAGAAACGTTCATTAAATTCCACACATTTTTGATGAATAGGTCAAACTCTGGGTGTAAATTATACAGAAATTTACATTTTGTTTTTTCAGTTTTTATTTCTACTCAAACTCCTTGAACAATTAACCATGCTTTTCTCTAGAGTAGAAGTGCATTTCTCATAGCTTGTGTAATTTTCAGGTGTGCAACGGGATGGCGTATTTGGAGCGCCACAATTATATCCACAGAGACCTGGCAGCACGGAATTGTCTGGTTGGTTCAGAAAATGTCGTGAAGGTTGCCGACTTCGGTTTAGCAAGGTAGATGACTGTGTAACTTTAAAGATCAACTTTGACACAACCTAGAACTGTTAACAGTTTCACTATGAGCTATAAAAGTGTTTAAAAATGTATTCTCCTCCAATCATGTGATGTCATATACTTGCATCCTGCACAACTGCAGTGACAGATGTCAACCTTACAACAACTCTACTCAGTGTGTCCGGGAGTCCATGTAGACCCACAATTGTTTACTCATCCACAGAAAGAATGAGACCTTCACTTGTGTAAAGTGTCACCACAGAATTTCTAGTTTTACTGCACTGCATATTGGTCATAGGCATGCTGTGTGCAGGGGTGTGGGATTGCGAGTTCCTTTGTGGATGTTAGTGGTTTTCTTTTCTGCTGTGCAAAGTAGTTTTCCCACCTGCATTTTTAAGTAGTTATTAAGATGTGTTGACATTATTTGCAATGCTTTGTGATCCATAGCAATGTTTGGATTGTTGAGACTTGGAAGAAGAAATATTTCATCACAATCCAAATTTAGGAAACGTGTTGTTCTTATTATATGATTCAGTGTTGTCAGGGCAATGATTTATGTTGTGATCAGTACTTATCTGTAGGCTAGTGCAGAATGGTCAGCTGAATTTAGGATAATACAGAGTCTTCCTGGTCAAACTATTTTCCATTTCTTGCCTGTGTTGACTTACATTCCATGTGACAGCCCCACACTGTCAGACAGTTGACTGCACTCGAGGTTGTAGTCACAAGGACTGTGCTGCATTTCATAGTTATCCATATAATGCATAAACATCTTTATGTATTGGTGGAAATACAATGCAGTCAATAATGTGATATGATAAAATTGTTTTCTTTAAGCCATTTTTTGTCCATATTTGTTCCATTCTCTTAGTATGTGCTGTTTTTCTAACCACAGGCCAAGTGGTTTTGGTCTTGGCGCATCTTTCTTCTATTACTGCTTTACATTATTCGTTCCAGCAAATCTTCCCTTTATCCTTGGGCAAACCTTATGTCTTCTCTGCCACTACTGCAATTTGTTATGAGTGTTCGTGCCGATCAACTGTTTTAGTTGTTTCAATTCCCTTTCTACATTTTTTTGTTTTCTGTCTTGATAGTAATTCTACTGGTGTCATATCTGATTACTTTCTTTGAAGATCTATATCTACTCTGAAAACAAAAGGCTGGTTTCTTGCACCTGCTGAGAAGTGTTACTTTGAAATTTTGTTGGCAAGTCATCACTTTTACCTGCATAAAATAAATCATCCTGTCATTCACTGAGAATATCCAGAATTTCTTCCTTTGTGCTTTCTACAGAAAAGTGATATTTTTTCATTTGCAGAATAAACAAATATGAGAATAAAATCCTGAAGATACTCGGATACAAAGCAAAGTAGGAAAAAGGAATGAAAGACCACATCAGCAAATGCGCATGCGTGATAGGTGAGCAACCTTACCTTTCAACAGCTAGTGGGAAGTAGTGGTGGAAGAACAGCTGTGCATTGTCGAGCTACTGATGTGCAACACTCATTTGGGTTCTTCTCTTGGCCTTAATTGTTGATAAATGTTGTAAATGATGCTAGGAAATTCTAAATGATGCAGGCAACACTAAATATATTTAAAGTATTTTTGACACACTTTTATTTTTATAAACACACTAAAATGTTTGTGGACAGCTTACAGTTGAACCTAGCAGAGGTTCATCTAAAATAATGGGCCCATAACTTACTTTGACTCAAATAAAGTCAGTGTGAACACAGTTTTCTGAGTGGAAAGTTTTCACAGATTAACAAACGTTCCTCACACTTAAATTCCTAGATGTGACTGACTTTGGCTTTGAGCACTAGGTGTTTTTATAGATTCACCCCATACATATATAGGAAACTACACTCCTGGAAATGAAAAAAAGAACACATTGACACCGGTGTGTCAGACCCACCATACTTGCTCCGGACACTGCGGGAGGCCTGTACACGCAATGATCACACGCACGGCACAGCGGACACACCAGGAACCGCGGTGTTGGCCGTCGAATGGCGCTAGCTGCGCAGCATTTGTGCACCGCCGCCGTCAGTGTCAGCCAGTTTGCCGTGGCATACGGAGCTCCATTGCAGTCTTTAACACTGGTAGCATGCCGCGACAGCGTGGACGTGAACCGTATGTGCACTTGACGGACTTTGAGCGAGGGCGTATAGTGGGCATGCGGGAGGCCGGGTGGACGTACCGCCGAATTGCTCAACACGTGGGGCGTGAGGTCTCCACAGTACATCGATGTTGTCGCCAGTGGTCGGCGGAAGGTGCACGTGCCCGTCGACCTGGGACCGGACCGCAGCGCCGCACGGATGCACGCCAAGACCGTAGGATCCTACGCAGTGCCGTAGGGGACCGCACCGCCACTTCCCAGCAAATTAGGGACACTGTTGCTCCTGGGGTATCGGCGAGGACCATTCGCAACTGTCTCCATGAAGCTGGGCTACGGTCCCGCACACCGTTAGGCCGTCTTCCGCTCACGCCCCAACATCGTGCAGCACGCCTCCAGTAGTGTCGCGACAGGCGTGAATGGAGGGACGAATGGAGACGTGTCGTCTTCAGCGATGAGAGTCGCTTCTGCCTTGGTGCCAATGATGGTCGTATGCGTGTTTGGCGCCGTGCAGGTGAGCGCCACAATCAGGACTGCATACGACCGAGGCACACAGGGCCAACACCCGGCATCATGGTGTGGGGAGCGATCTCCTACACTGGCCGTACACCACTGGTGATCGTCGAGGGGACGCTGAATAGTGCATGGTACATCCAAACCGTCATCGAACTCGTCGTTCTACCATTCCTAGACCGGCAAGGGAACTTGCTGTTCCAACAGGACAATGCACGTCCGCATATATCCCGTGCCACCCAACGTGCTCTAGAAGGTGTAAGTCAACTACCCTGGCCAGCAAGATCTCCGGATCTGTCCCCCATTGAGCATGTTTGGGACTGGATGAAGCGTCGTCTCACGCGGTCTGCACGTCCAGCACGAACGCTGGTCCAACTGAGGCGCCAGGTGGAAATGGCATGGCAAGCCGTTCCACAGGACTACATCCAGCATCTCTACGATCGTCTCCATGGGAGAATAGCAGCCTGCATTGCTGCGAAAGGTGGATATACACTGTACTAGTGCCGACATTGTGCATGCTCTGTTGCCTGTGTCTATGTGCCTGTGGTTCTGTCAGTGTGATCATGTGATGTATCTGACCCCAGGAATGTGTCAATAAAGTTTCCCCTTCCTGGGACAATGAATTCACGGTGTTCTTATTTCAATTTCCAGGAGTGTATTTTCATATTATTGCAAATTGGAGAAATACTTCTCAATTATGTTTTAAGTAGTATTGTAGAAAACTGGAATTACTGGTAATATTTACACGAATTCCAAAATAGAGGTATATTGCTTAACTATTGTAACACTATTCTTTAAATAATATTGGGTCTGTGTTAGTGAATGGATATTTAGGTGCAAAAATTTCTCCAGTGTCTTCTATTGAAGCTCATCAAGATTATTCCAGAAACAAAATGTTACAACAGAAATGTTTGATTGCCATATTTTTCTAGGAATCGTAAACATTTTTTAGAAACTGAAAATTCCATGCTGTAGTATGGTAATACTGGAGTTTTGAAGGAATTTATTATAGAAATTGTACAATGTTTCATTTCTTACAGTACACTCATTTTTAACAGCAATATTTCCTAAGCTAGAAACTCTTGTAGCAGACACAAAATTTTGAATATAGATAGCATTAGTATTAGTAAATTGCCTGAAATAAAATGTTTCTATGAAGAATATGCATTTGTTGGTAGTCAGCCAAATTTAAATTCTACTTAAAACTATAAGAAACAGGGAAATACAGTTTGCACCACAATTTTAAAATTTTAGGTACCAATTAACTACTGTGCATAACTAAGGTAAGGAAAAAAAGTATTTTATTTATATTAGGAATGACGCTGTGGCCCACAGACATTTCAGCATGTCATGTCAATAGCACACACATATTTGACTGGTCTGCAGCATTGCGAGAAAGGGCACGCTGGTGTGTTTGAATCAATCCTTGTTGTATGAGAAACAGAATAGCATGACATATTAATACATCAAAAGTAAGGGATTAGCCGTAATGGAGTTTGGTCCCATGAGAGCCTGAGCAGTTAGTAAGTGTATTTTTATAGGAGTACTGTGGAAGTTGATTGGTTGGGAAATGTACAGAAGTGTGTTGGATTCGGAGAGGAAATAAATCTGCAGAAAATTGTTGCAGAGCTGTTAGACTTTCTTGAGTGTATGATGTATGATAAAAGTGTATTTAACTTGCAAATGTGAAAGGCTTAGAGCAGGACAAAAAGAATTGTGGATCTATAGTGTCTACATCTACATATATTCCAGGCTACTCTACGGTGCATGCCATACGATACTATGTACCGTTACTGCTTGCTCAAATTCCTTTTCCATTTGTGAATGGTTTGAGGGAATAGTTACTGCTGTATACCTCTTTACAAGGCCAAATCTCTATTATTTTGCCCATACATGTTTGAAGCAATAGAATTACTTGAACCTATAATGAATGCTGGTTCTCTAAACTTCTTCAGAAGCATTTTGTGAGAAGATCATATTTTCTCCTCCAATGATTCCCACATAAGCTCTCTGGGCAGTTCTGTAACACTGGACTAACAACAAACCTAGCAGCGCACCTGACTCACTAAGTTGCCTTTCTTTAGTTTGATCTGGTGAGAATCCCAAACACTTGAGCAGTATAATATAATGGGTCACACAATTATGTTACATGCAGTTTCCTTTATAGATATGTTGCACTTTACCAAAACTCTCCCCATAAACTGCAGTAGACCATTGACTCTCCCTAAACTGACCGTATGTGCATGTTTCATTTCATGTTTTTTCGTAGTGTTACACATAGATATTTAAATGACAGCACAGTGGAGTAGCATGCCCCTAATACTGTATTCAAATATTACTAGAATTTTTCTCGTACCCTTCTGAATGAACTTAAATGTATCCACATTTAAACCAAGCTGCCATTTATGATACCAAATAAAAATTCTGCCCAAGTTAACAGTCATTCAATGACAACATTTCCTGTACACAACAGCTAATGGAATCATCTTGAGGAAGTTGCTTGGCTTAAAAATGTAGGGAATAGTTCTACAAGATTCGTTGGAAATATTTCCTGACTTCCGCCCACAGCTGTCTGCTACTGTACTTACAGATTATAACAAAGTTTTGTACAAATAAACCGCTGACTGTGTTTGATTTGTGATGAAGTACCGTATTTACTCGAATTTAAGCCGCACTCGAATCTAAGACGCACCTGAAAAATGAGACTCGCAATCGAGGAAAAAAAAAATTTCCCAAATCTAAGCCGCACCTGAAATCTGAGACTCGAAATTCAAGGGGAGAGAAAAGTTTTAGGCTGCACCTCCAAATCGAAACAAAGTTGGTCCATTGTAATATGAGACACAATTTGGGTCAAATGAATGACGATACAGCTATAGTAGTTTGGTTCGAGTCGTAAGCTTAGCAGTTAAGCTTTACCAGGTAGCCGTTGCTAAGCGTCAGGCGCTCCGTCCATATTTATACGGATACCCTTCCTTTTTCACATGCTTCGTCTGGTTTGAATTGATTGATTATTTTTCTTTGATCTGATAAGTGCCGTTCTCTTTGTTATAGGTGTTTACGTCACTCAAAGCTGAAAATGCATTACTGTACTGTGTCATGCATTGTTTGTTGCATTCAGATAATGAGTGTTTACGACCTGTCGCCACTCGTGGCATTGCTTGCTTTTGTGCGCGCTACCACCGCTTACAATTTTTTTAAAAAAAGAGAGGAATCGTCTCATTAGGTGAAACAATTGCAAGAGACTGCTGTTTGTTGTTACTTACACTGCTGCTTTCTTTGATAATAATCAACAAGAACCAAATAATAGACTGCGTATGATAGAAGATGTTCTGAACGAGAGTTTAGCGAAAATTTTTCTCCGTTTGAAAGTCTTTGCAGGCGCCTCTTTAGTACATTACATCCTGCACAGAAATTAGAGTTATCTTAGATTAAAAAATCTAGTCAATTGCCGTGCTTCAATTCTGACTGTATCACTATTCGGCATAAGAATAATACGAATATAAACATGACATGATATGTATTTTCGTCCGCGTTTGCTGTTGTCTCACTCTAGTTTTGTAGTTTATCAGGCAGACAGGATTTAAATGAAATAGCAGCAAACACGGAAGAATACATGGGAAAATGTTTATATTCGTATTATTATTATGGTGAAGAGAATACTGCATGTGATTCACAATTCATAAAAGTTCCTATTAGCAACCATCTCTTCTCACAGGTAGGAAAAAATTCAGAACGCAGAGTAGGCCATATTGACAAACATCCCAATCAGTCTTGCCAGTCGGATTTTCGTAGTGCATTGAAATGCTGCTACATTCGAAGTTGAACAATACGGAATTTTTTTTTTACTTCGTTGGATAATGTATGAAAATGCAGTGGTCAAAACTCAGGGTGGAGAAAAAAGGCTCGTCTTTGACCTTTTTTCTTTAAAATTTATTTACTGACGCAGAAGTTTTGGTGCCAGTGTTTATCTTTGTGCCTGCGAAACGCTACATATATTCGACGACAGAAGTTAGTTGTGGCGGCACCTACCAACATTTTTCAGAACTTCCGCTTTGCACTCGATTCTAAGCCGCAGGCGGTTTTTTGGATTACAAAAACCGGAAAAAAAGTGCGGCTTAGATTTGAGTAAATACGGTAATCTTTTTGTTTATTATGTCCAAACTTTCTGTGGAAAAAAATTTGTCTTGATAAGGCTATCTTTTTAGCAATTAAATTACTCTTTGTACATTGCAGGTATGTTTTGGATGACCAGTACACGAGCTCTGGTGGCACCAAGTTCCCCATCAAGTGGGCACCCCCTGAGGTGCTCAACTACACCAGGTTCTCTTCGAAGTCCGATGTTTGGGCTTATGGTAAATAAATAGTTAGCAAGTGTGAATTTCACATCACCTTCTCATGAACTGTGATTGTCATATGTGCATTTAGTGAGAACTATTCGGAAAGAAGCTTCCGTTTTGATACAAATAAAATATTGTGATAAGTGCAGCAAATTTATTAGAAAAATGTTGTAACTACACTTTTGTATTACTTCTCTACATATTCGCCATACAGGTTTAAGCATTTTCCATCTCTCTTAATGAGTTGGTAAATTCCCTCTCTACCACCTGAGATAGCAGCCAGACTATGGCAGCTTCTTCAAGCTCTCATCGGAGTTAAAGTGTTTTGACATGAGTGTGGAGAAGTGAAACTTGGAGTCATTTCTGGATCATAGGATGGATGTTTGAAAGTGTGCCATTTGAATTAACGCAAGTATTGTGTGACAGGCAGCTTGAGGCTGAGCATAGTTATTAGTGGAGGGATGGCTCTTCACAGTTCACTTAACATCTAACAGATTAATCAGCCACGAACAAGATTCTGTCAATAAAATTTCCTGCCATGTCAATTGACATGTGAAAGCTCAGTATACACTTGCGCACACACACACACATATCCATCCGCACATATACAGACACAAGCAGACATATTGATATGTCTGCTTGTGTCTGTATATGTGCGGATGGATATGTGTGTGTGTGTGTGCGAGTGTATACCTGTCCTTTTCTCCCCCTAAGGTAAGTCTTTCCGCTCCCGGGATTGGAATGACTCCTTACCCTCTCCCTTAAAACCCACATCCTTTCGTCTTTCCTTCTCCTTCCCTCTTTCCTGATGAAGCAACCTTAGGTTGCGAAAGCTCGAATTTTGTGTGTGTGTTTGTATTTGTTTTTGTATGCTACATCATCTTCGTTTTTAGATATATTTTTCCCACGTGGAATGTTTCCCTCTGTTATTTTCACTATAATCAGTGTGATGGAAGGTGACTCTGAGGTAGGCTGCCTCAGCTGTCATGCTTTCACAGTCTGGGCTGGCATGGTCCATATGAACCAAGGTATAAAGTACCCCTTCATGCTGAGCCTTGGTGACAGCTGTCAGCCTGTGAAAGCAAATCGATGTAAGTTGACTTTCTAATAACGGCATGTTCCAATGTATGGTCACCCTACATCCTGACCAACAAATCGAGGAAAGGAAGGTAGCTTTTGTAAAAAATTCTGTGGCTAGCACCTCATGAATCCACACACGGAATCTTTTGAAGGGGAGGAATTCTACATAGTGGTGTGGTGTATGTTATCAAAATTAATTTCATTTTCTTAATTATTTTTGGCTCCAATTTTCTGTGAGATTTGTCACAACACACACTCAATGGACAACTTTTTTTATTACACAGCCAAAATTATTTCAAACCTATGGCAGTATCTTATTTTTGCCTTGGAAGACATTTTCATTATAAAAATGTGCTGAATGAATTTGTACATCTTGAGACTGACCTAAGAACAGTTTATTGTTCTAACTTTTTTCTGCAGGTTGAAAAATATTTTTTTTACCCATTCTTTGAAACATTATTTATTTCTTTCCTCCCACACCTTGAGTATCAATGATTTTTTTGGTTTTGTTTCGGTTTTTAGGATGCTCAAATGATTTCGTATTTTGTGAGGAACGTATTTTTGTGTGGTGCTAAAGAACACGTCAGAACAATGTTTCTCATGCGCCAAGCAAGGAGTGTAATTAGAAGCTTTTAAGTCTTGTGAAAAATACCAATTATTTTTTGTTCCCAAGCTCAAGGGAATAATTTTTGTTATTGTGTGAAATTGAATTAATATTTTGTAGGTGTGTTTAGTATAAAAGATGAAGCATGATCGTAGATTGCTATTCATTGTAAAGATTACACATTGGGTTGCAGATAGGCACAGTGAAAAGATGCTTTCCATTGTGCTTGTCTGCAATTCAGCATGTCACTTTTACAGTGAGTAGCAATCTATCTTTTCCTGATATTTTTGATATTCCAACCTGGAGTTTCCAGTGTTTCATAAAGCATAATCTTTTTGTTTAACAGGAGTCCTGATGTGGGAAGTGTTCACATGTGGCAAAATGCCTTATGGGCGTCTCAAGAACACTGAAGTCGTTGAAAGGGTGCAAAGGGGCATTGTACTGGAGCGACCAAAGGCGTGTTACAAAGAGGTGTATCAGGTGTGTAAACATGTGCTGGGATGTCAAAACAATGTTTCTGTACAAAAAGGTATATCTATTTGAGAAAATTGTTGTGTGTTGGATGACATTTCGTTGGGGGAGTTACTTTTACAGTCTCTGTTGCATGACATAAATGACTGACAGCTAGTTTTGAGAATATATAATGATCATCTTCATGTCTGAGAGTCAAAATCTTTCAGGTAAATGTAAACAGGTTGGAGTTATACAATAAAGAAATTCAAACATGCCAGCATCAGACGTTTGATAAGCATTTCTGTTGTACACTATCATTTTAATGTACATGCTACATTCTGTACTTATGGCCTCTGTTTGCAGGTGATGCGCAAGTGCTGGTGCCATGCGCCGGAGGACCGCCCGTCATTCCGCTCACTCAAGGAGCAGCTGGTGAGCGTCTCACAGGGTGTCATGGCTGACTGACTGCCCCCGGCACCCTCCCCTCCGGCCGCCCCACCGCCGCCGCTCCCGGATTCTGTGTCCACGCCTGCATCTGTACCTGTGCCCACTCCAAGCCCAGCATGCATATTCTGCACATCCTACGGCCACCCTTGGGCCGAACTGTGCCGTGCCATCCAAGCAAGCCGTCGGACTGCTAAGTAGTGGCAGCAAGTGGGTGCTGTTAGTGAGGCTCAGGCCATCGGCTGTCGTACTGCGGCCAATGTCTCAGTGGAGGCACATCTTCTGTTGGCGGACATTATCTAATAACTTATCTGTCCATCTCGTCTGTTTGATCTCATGTCGTACACTGATTCATTATATTTGGAGGTATACTCCATGTGTGTATCACTCTGAAGAAGTGTTTTTTTGTGCAGTGGTAATTGTAATATTTTAAATGCGTCAGAAGTGACTCGGAAGACACTGTTATGGGTGAACATTGAAGTTAATGATACCACATGTTTAACCAGGTGATTGATCTTCTGCCTGGCTACACATATTCTTGACTGTAGTTTTGTGTGTGATGGTACCCAGTCTGGAAACTGTTGTTGTGATTCCTGATTCATAAATTGTATTTATTCCTAATGACCCTAGTCTCTGTATCTTGATATTACTCAAATGAATTTTGCTGCGAGCACTAGATTAATGGAAGGAATCATTTTAGCTGTTGTCGTCGTGCCATACTCTGTAACCAGCAGTGGGTGGATTGTATGTGAATTTAGAACTCTGGCTGTGAGGGTGAATACTGCTGCCATTTGCTTGGACAGTGTATGTTTTTAGTGCTTTCCTCTGCTACTTTTATCAAGATCTTGTACGCACAATGTCCTGGAATAGCAGTGTGAGTAATTCATTAGGAAAGCCTCGTGTTAAAATGTTAGGAAGATTTTTTACTACTGCAATTATTTTTTGGTAAGCTGTTGTAATATTTTATTAAATTGTTAGAAATTAATTTCTGAGATGTGTGTGTTTGCCAAGAAGTTCCATAATTGGGTATTTATATATGAGGTTGCATGTGATATGTTGGATATGTTATATCCTCTGAATTAGAAATAATTTTATATCTGCTGTCTAAACATTAGAATATGTGTGTGTGTGTGTGTGTGTGTGTGCGCGCGCGCGTGCGTGCTCGCTGAGAAATTGTAAGGTTTTTTTATTGTCTTGATATATAAGGTACCATTACACAACGCTTCCTCATGTGTTGAGGTTTTATTGAAAAGACTTAGAAATGTATCACTATTGGACTGAAAATAGTTCATAGCTGTTTCTCAAATTGCAACTTGGAAGTATCTTTAGTTAGGTAATTACCAATAGATTAATTTATTTAAGCAGGGAATCTTCAGTGGAATAGAATACATGACATTCCTGGTGTTGTAGTTCTGAATTTCTGGTGCACAAACATAAATTTTGTGGCCTTAGAAGAATATGTCTTACATAATTAAAAAGAAACAAATTACTTGTCAGCAGATTATAAATGTATGCTGTGCTGCATAATAATTTGTTAATGACAATTCACAGTTAATCAGTTTTCTGTTAGAAACTTTTAGGGACCAGGTAATTTTTAACTAATCAACAAAGAAACTTTGCTTTATCTCTTTCTTCATTTGGAAATTTACTGCCTTTTGTAATGTCCTAAACACTGGAATTTTGAGTAAATGTAAAAAAGAAAAAAATCTGACAGAATAGTCACAAGCATATTGCTGCTACTCAGAACTGTCCTTTCCTAAACATTCACTGTTAACGAGATAAGGTTGTGTAACTTGGTTGAAAATATTCACAACATCTTGTACTTAATATTGTTGTGTGCCTAGCAGTAGATTTTGCTGAGTGTCATGAACATAGTTTAGGCACTGTACTTACACAAAAACTGGAAAGGTGACTTTTTAATTTCTTCTATAGCTCAGAGTGTGGTTTTTCAGTTTTGGAATTGATAGACTTTTTCCCATCATAAATGAATGTAAAAATTCATTTTAACAGCTTAATAATGTAAAGTAAGAACTTTTTGTCCAGCGTAGCTGTTAAAACAAGAATGTATATTTTTGGCCTTGTAGATATGTGTGTGTGTGTGTGTGTGTGTGTGTGTGTGTGTGTGTGTGAGAGAGAGAGAGAGAGAGAGAGAGAGAGAGAGAGAGAGAGAGAGAGAGAGAAGGGAGAAATTTGTAAAGCAGGTGTGTAAAAGAAAACCTCTATCACTTCTCATGTAATATTCTGTTTGAAATTGCCATATTTCAGTACATCAAACATTTTAAAGTTTAAGGTCACTGCTTAATATAATGTGAACTGCTGTGTACAGTAAGAGGTAGTTAGATTGTTTATCAAAGCTTGAAATATATCATATGTACAGTGAGAGTGCATATGTGCACATTTGTTCAGGTGCTCAATGTAACATTCACATGATAAAACCAGTTAATTTCTGAAGTAAGATTACGTTTTAATGTCTCTTTCTACATCATTTTAGTTCCTGCAGAATAAATGTAGCATGTAGTCTTTTCTGCAACAGTATTCCACTGTGTTCCTATGTCGTAGTTGCAGTACACTTTATAAAAAGTTGTAGCTGACTGTTCTTCGTCCATATTTTGATCAGAAGTATTGCAATTTCCTTTTTATATAAGATCACAGAACTTAAAACTTCCTTTTTATGCATCATGGTTTGGTGTGTGGCGATCAAAAATATCGATTGCAAACTGCTCATGGCAGCAGGAACATTCTTGGACTTCCATTGCAGTTTATCTAACTGTAGTGCAGACTGTATTGTATACTGAAACAAAAATTTTAAAATGCCCAGAGTAAGTGTTCATTTGAAAAATGTACTGCCATGTGTTGTTCTTGTGATATTGAATATCTTTCAAAACTGGTATAACTGTTGGATGGTTATAATACGGCACTGATTGCAAGAAAAATGTCATTTTATACAAATTCTATGTGAAAATGTTGTGTGCTTATTGCCTGTTTAAGATGAGAGGACTTTTTGTAAAAGTTGCCATTGGTTGCATCTCTGTAAGCAGAGATTGTCTAGTAGTGTTGTTAGATTAATAGCTATGTTTAATGTCAACAGTGTTTTAGGAGTGCTTATTTGTTGATGAAGAATCTTTATTTATATTGTAAATGCTGAGTGATAGGCATAGAGCATATATCTAGTAACCTTTTTTGTGTAAATAGACCCATTTGTTTAAAAACATTTGTCAGGCTATACCTGAATCCCAATATTTAGGGGATAATGATTTAGTGCAGTTTTATTGTTATTAGAACTAAGAACTGCATGCATAAGATTGGATACTTCCCCTAGTTTACCATTTCATCCTGTCTTTATTTTATATTCCTAGACTGTGATATGTTTTACACTGCTGTTGTTAAAAGATCAGAGTAAAGTGGAGTGCAGATATATTGGCTGATCTCTTAACAATACTGTGTTTCACAGAACTGAATTAAGCAGTAGTGTGAAAGAAAAAAAGTTTGTATTTTTGTGTTTCAGTTATCAGGTGGCCACAGTATTGAGAGCTTTTGTGATGATATAGTTTGTGTACCTCTATATTCCGTGACCCATATTATAGTGTCATTATTTCTATGCAATTATAAAACTTCATGATATGACAGATATCAATTGGATTTCAATACTAAATAACTGCTGGGAACTTTTGAATCACATTGGAAAATTATCTGATGTGGCATATGTAAGAAATTTCCTTAACTGTGAAGCTGGAAGATTTTGTCAGAAGTGCCAAAGCATATACTGCCTTGTACACTTTTTTATTAATGAAAATCAGTAAATAGACAAGTATAACAGTAAAATTTTTCTAGCAAATTTACATTCTCCAAAGATAAATATTCTGAGGAAAGCACATAAAAAGTCAGAATGGAATGCTCCATGCAGTCAATATTATCTATTGAGATCCCATTTCTCCATATCCTCTTTATGATGGATTGTTAGTAGCTCCTAGCACGATAGTGTGCTATTAACAGGAACAAATGTAGTTGTCTAGAATGTACATGATGCATGTAGCATCTCAGATATGGCAGTTACTGATGATGTAACAGATGCTGCAAGTATACAGTCATTACTAGTAGCAATTTTAAGTGGAAGTTTAGGTACTCACTTTGGCATAAATTACTAAATTGCTTATGACACAAAGTAGTGTCATTTAGAAAAACTTCAGCATCACAATTGTGTTCCTCAAAAAACTCATAATCAAATCAAAACCTCTTGAAAATATGTGCTTTCACATGCTTTAAATGAGGTAACTGATGCTGAATGTTAATACGTACATGTTTAAGTAAACTGTGGAGGGATGAACAAACATCACTGAGGGCTATTCAGAAAGTAAACTCTGCTAGGCTGTAAATAAAATGTTGCAATACTTAAAACAAATTTACTATAAATGTCTTGAAACTATACCTTTCATGTAGTTCCCTACAAAAACACCATTCAGATTTAAGCAATTACCAGCTCTCCTAATGAATTCAATAATTCCCTCTACATAAGATCCTGCTGCCTGCAGTTGCAGCTAACCCATGGCAGCATCTTCAAGTTCAGCACAGTCAAAGGATTGGCAGCCAAGCCAGTTTTCTTTTGAGTGGAAAGGTGGAAGTTTCTTGGTGCCCAATTTTCACTTTAGGGTGAACACTCAAAAACTTGCCATTTCAACTTGCCATTTCAACTGGCACAACAACTCTTATTTACCAGACAACAAGCATGACCTAGAATTGTTGAGCCAGAACAGTGGTAGAGAGACCACACTTTATTTTGAATCTTAGTTATCTTAATGGTTCACATTACACTTCACAATTGCTTATCCTTCTACATTCTATAAAAGCCACCAACAATATTCCTTTAGTGTCCAAAAGAGTGGTAGTGAAAATCGGTGTAGCTGACAGAGTCAGCATGTTGTTGTGGTTTTAGATGTGGCGGTATGATCTCACAGCTTTGACTGCTGTTTTGTCTCCACATACCTGTCTCATTACAGATCACGATTGTGTCTGGTAGGTTTTCTCCTCAAGTATTGTTACCAAAAAGAAGTTTAAGACAAGCAGTTACACACTGAATTTTGTGGCTCTTGAAAAGGAGTTTTGGAACCATTAAGCACAGCAGTTTATGTACCTCAGCTGTTTAGTCATGGTCTTTGGCAAAACACTGAGAAACATGTGTAAAGTTATCTGAAAGGTGAGATAGTTGTGAGGCACTATTCTCATGAATTACTTCAACATTTAAAACCAGTTCATGAACTGCCAAGTAATCTATTACCATTATGAGTATTCGCCCTTCCATTCTTAATCATCTTCATTCATGACATTCCATCCATATGCAGCACATTCCTCATGATAAATGTCAAAAAGGTTTTTTTGCTACTAAAAACCATTTTATGGAATGGATTTTACATTGTCTGTGATTTTCCATTACAGTGCTCACCTGAACATCTACTGTAGGCCAACGAGAAGCAATGGAGCTTTCTCTCTATTGCCGGTCTGAGCTCACTCATTTGCTGCATGAGCCAGTGTAGTAACTGTTCTGTCCCACCCTGTTGCTTCCCATGCTACAGAGATTACTTTCTGGCCCTCATGAATTCCCTCTTTAGTGGCACTTGCTCGATTCCTCATCCTTTTAATTTCCCTCAATTCTAATATTAACAAAAATTATTGCTCAAAAATCATTTACTTTATTTATCTGTAAAACATTCCAGCTACTATTACCGCATTAACAAAAAGTTGCTGGCCTTCTAATTGTTGCTCAGATCTACATAACAACTAATCCCAGGGAAATTAACAGAAAAGTGCCAGAACTAATAGTCTTAGCACATTAGGACTAAATTATTTGAATCATATTCTGGATCTCAGCAGAACTTATTTTGTGTGGCCCTTCCTTAAAATTTGTGTTCATATTAGTAGTTCCTAACCCTTCTTATGTTCTTCTAATCAACTGAAGGAAGCACTAAGTGATAATAATACATACATTTGTGTTGTTACATTGTGTGTTTTAAATTAGTAATGAAAATTTCCATTGTTCAGTCTTGGGATTTTGATTCTAGTGTATAAAGTTCTGTTATGGAGCTAACTTTGTAGATTACTCTTCCAAATAGTGTAAGTGCTTGCTTTTCACTTTAACTTCCAGTCACTTCCCCTCCTTCTCTGTATAGCTTGATAATGCTTTAAAAGAAGAAAATATAATTATGTAAAACTGTCATGTCAATTGCTAAAATAGTTCAGCAGGCAGTGCTGGGCTGTGCTGTGCTTTCCTACAGAAGCTTAACTCAAGAAAATTACTTCAGCTGTTTGCATTTAAGTGGTATCCATAACCTTTTAAATTTTGCAAATGGAGGAGGATTTATTTTTTTGACCTATCATAGAGAGAGCCATTTGTTACACAGTTGGACATTTCTTTTCTTTGAGCTACCTGGGGAAACAAATACTGAATGTATGAAGTGTTCTCTTGTATTTAAAAGTTAACTCAAGAACTGTTGTAAGATTCTGTAAACTTTTAATAACATTGTGTATTTATTTCTACTAGGTGTCTGGAACTATTTATTATCTTAATGCACCCTACTACATAAATCTATTGAAAATACCTTTAATACTAACACGAAAATTTGTTATTTGAGAATCTAAATTTCTGTAATAGTGCTGTGCCTTTATTCTGTTGTAGAAAGTGACACATTTTCTGATTGTTAAAGCCACACATAGAAAGTGCACGCACACACACATGTGCGTGCGCGCGCGCACACACACACACACACACACACACACACACACACACACTCACTCACTTTCTCTCTCTCTCTCTCTCTCTCTCTCTCTCTCTCTCTCTCTCTCTCTTCGTATGCCTACACAACTTTTTATTGCACCTGAACTCTGGCCTAACTTGTCAAAAACAACAGGAAGCTTGATAACAGGTGAGTCCCTGTCATTCTTGAGACTGAGCGATCTACCCATGCTTTTAACTTTCCCAAATTTATCTCTCTCCCCTCCTAATAATTAGGAAAACTTGCATAGTGTCTATTGGTAGTACTAAATATTTCACCTACTATAGGTAAGCAATGGCCCACAATTCTGGATTATAATTTTTTTAGAAATCTTTATATGCACCATAAAAACATCCTGCCTACACCCATCTGGTTACACCGCATATTTGTTATGTTTGATCCCAAAATATGAAGACACACACACACACACACACACACACACACACACACACACACACCTAGCAAAAAAAGTAAAGCACCCAGAAGACATGGTCAGTACCAATACAGCTTCATACGCATGAAACCATTGGTGGATTAGAGCAGCAATTCTTTGTGACTGGTAGAACAGCCACCAGTGTACCTTACTGTTATTCATGTTTAATGCCAAAACCAAGTCTTATTGGGTATATAAGGGATGTGAAGAATGTCAGATGTGGAGTGGTAACTGTGAAGGGCACGGAGATGCTGTGTACTCGGACGAGACAGCATTATCAGCTCCTGATCAAATTTGAAAGGGATCTCATTGTGGGTCTTCATTTGATCAGATTGTGCAATATCCAAATTTGTGGGACATTTGGAAGAGACAGTGGCACATTGTTGGACCGCATGAGAATGTGAGGGCAGGCATACTCATCAAGATTCCTGTCGACCACATGGATGGATTGCCATATTATGCACCGAGCATACTCGAACCCCTTCAGAGCTGCACATGCCATTTGAGAACAAGTAATGCATTTCTTGCAGCCTTCTGGTATCCCTTAGCATTGGTCAAAGGCTAGCAGCTCCAGAGTATGGAATTATTATTCCGTGCGCTGCTATTTGCAGTGGCAAGCATGGACTACTGACGAATGGCATCATGGTGTGTTTAGTGATAAGTCACGATTCTGCATTATCCCAGGTAATGATCATCAGTGAGTATAGCAGTGGTGGAGAGAGAGAGGTCCGATTCTTCCTATGTTTTGGTGAGATGCAGCTATGTTACTCCTGAGATCATAGTGTGGGTATCCACTGTGTATGACCAAGTTATAGGTGGTAGTGACTGAGCGAACCGTTAAACCACAACAGTGTGTCATGAACATCTGCATCCTCGCATGACAGTTTACAACAGGACAATGCTAGTCCATACACGGCACGTGTCTCTATGAACTGACTGGCTTTGTGATGTTGAAGTACTTCCGTTGCCAGCAAGATCTCCAGATCTGTTCCCGATAGAACACTTGTGGGACCAATTTGGATGTCAACTCCATCCCAGTGCCAGTATTCATGGTACCAAGGGCCCATAAAAAAATGTTGTGGGCCAGCTTATCTAGGGAGACGATACGACAGCTTTGACATACTTGCCAAGCGATGCATACGGCCAGAGAAGGTGCACATCATCTTGATAAGTGGGTTAATTCTGCTAATTTTAATGTAAATTTACCTCAATTTTGTAATCACTGAAATAACACCACATATCCTCTCGGTCTGTGAAGTTTCGTTCTGTTTCCTCCTCCCTTTCTGGGGACTTCGCCTTCTTTTGTCAGTTTTTAATAAACTCACTGACGATAATGTTAAATTTTTAATTCTTATGACTGTTCCTGCAAGATTAATAGTAGCACTGTTTAACACTGTACTAATAAAAAATAAAGAAATTGAAGTTTGTAAAGGGTTGAAACAGTGTAAAGCCACTGATAGGCAGCAGCCAAACACATAAGATAAGAAAGTACGAGACTGACAACAAAGTGACACTGTTGAGAACACTGCTGAATTAATCACATCACAGATTGTACTAAGCTCTGTGGGAAACTGAAATGAAATGATGCATATAAAAGTAAATTTCTTTATATCATTGCGTCTAATGCCAATCAGACAAGGATGTGTATTGCTGAGGACAGTAGTGCATAGAAAAGTGTAGAAGGGAGATCTGTGTCCAGCAACAAATGTCATGTCGGTGACTTTTTACAGAGTCAAAACCATACAGGTGTTTGTTTATTTCAGGGATGTAATTGCAGCTCCACCAGTACTCTCCACACTCTTTGATGTTCCCCCCTCGCAGACAAATTGACTAAGCTTACTGACAAAGTTACTTACTTTCACATGATTGAACACATCCTCCTCAAATTTCACTGTGGCTGAGCTTGTAAGTTTCTATCCTCAGGTACAGTTTCCTTCAATTAGGATGACGGCTGATGCGTAATTTCACACACATTGTTGTGGCTTTCTTAAGACCGTGTTTTGGTAACCCTTACATTAAATGCATTCTGCTAGATTGTGTAATGATGCCCTGTGTTCAACAACTGGTCTTGAACTATAAGCAGTGGAAATTCCACTGTAGACATGTCACAGATGATTGTATGTCTAAAGAATGTAATCATCACTATGATAGGTTCTGCTTGAACAGAAACTTTTTATTGACTATCAGTCTTGATCACATAGACAGACATTTTCTGCTTGTGTCTGTGTATGTGCGGATGGATATGTGTGTGTGTGCGAGTGTATACCTGTCCTTTTTTCCCCCTAAGGTAAGTCTTTGTGCTCCCAGATTGGAATGACTCCTTACCCTCTCCCTTAAAACCCACATCCTTTCGTCTTTCCCTCTCCGTCCCTCTTTCCTGATGAAGAAACCGTTTGTTACGAAAGCTTGAATTTTGTGTGTATGTTTGTGTTTGTTTGTGTGTCTATCGACCTGCCAGCACTTTCGTTTGGTAAGTCACATCATATTTGTTTTTAGGTATATTTTTCCCACGTGGAATGTTTCCCTCTATTATATATAATGCCTCGCTGCGATGGAGCACTTCCTTTCCTCCGTCACAGCGGGACCCACCTCCTCTTCCTCAAAATCAGCCTCTCCAAATATATATATATAGTCGGCAGTCAGCATGTAAGATCTTCCATTTCTTCTGATCCTGAGCTTCCTGTTGCCAATTGAATCCCACTGTCTTCCTTATATCTCTGTCCCATCTGTCTGGTGGTCTTCCTCTAGGTCTTTTTTGGTAAATTGGGCTCCAGTCTAGGACTTGTTTAGACCCTCTACCATCTTTTGTTCGAGTAACACGTCCAGCTCACTGCCATTTCAATGTATTCACTCTTTGTATTATGTTGGTGACCTTCATTGTTTGTCTTATTTCAACTGCTCTCTTCCTCTTTCCATTCCTGTTTG
The DNA here is from genome assembly GCF_021461395.2 of Schistocerca americana. Classification (NCBI taxonomy): domain Eukaryota; kingdom Metazoa; phylum Arthropoda; class Insecta; order Orthoptera; family Acrididae; genus Schistocerca; species Schistocerca americana. The sequence goes on from NC_060125.1 coordinate 553,234,370, forward strand.
GGCTACTGTTAGCTTCCTAACAATGAACTCATTTAATGTCCATCCTTCACAGTCATAAGTTATTACTGGCAATATACATTGGTCAAAAATAGATTTCTTCAGCTCAACTGACATCTTTAGATTTCAAAATTGAAGAGTGCCTCCCATAAGCTTGCCAGCCCAATTTAATTTGTCATAATATTTCTGGTTTTAAATCTCCTTTCATGATTATCAGTTGACCCAGATAGATATATTCTGTGACTCTTTGGAACTGTGTACTTCTAACTAATATATTTCCCTCAGGTGTCCATTCATTGATCATTATCTTGATTTTATCAATGTTCGTTTTTAGTCCAATTTCAGTGCACTAATGCAAGTTCATTTACTAATACTTGAAGTTCTTCTATGTCATTTGCAAATAGGACATTATTATCCGCAAACCTCAAGTTGTTCAGTCTTTTTCCAAGAACTTGAATTCCCTTTTCTACCCAATTCAATTTAGACATGACTTTTTCCAAGACTGCTGAAAATAGTTACACCCTTTTCAATGGGAAATTCATCAGTATATTTGACAACGCGCACAAATGCTTTGGAGGTTTTGTAAATGTTTTGTAGGATTTTGATATAGCCCTGTTCTACTCCTTGTTCTTTTAGAGGCGCAAACGTAGCTGGGCAACTGATAGAATCAAAGGCCTTTTCAAAATCTATAAAAACAGGGCAAAGGGGTAGATGGTACTCATTTGTTCTACTAATTTCCTGTAGTGTGAAGATATGGTCAACTGTGCTAAATCCCATCTGTATATCTGTATATCTGTGTGTGTGTGTGTGTGTGTGTGTGTGTGTGTGTGTGTGTGTGTTTTTGTCTGTTCTTTCACGCATGTCCAAAGGAACAGACATCACATATATAGATAATGAAGGCAAGATGGCCAATGATCACTTCAGTGCAGATGCACAACGGGCTCGAACTCTACCAGGAATCTGTGGAATGTCGCATCTAACCAGAATAATGGGCAGAGGGCACTACATTAGTAGTGTACAATATGATACTGCAGTGCCTATGTAATTCCAAATTATGAGGTAAAGTTTGTATGGTAAGATGACCGCTCATGATAAATGGGAAATTGTTGTCATTCCATTATACAGCTGATGACAGTCCATATTCGTAACAGTGAATGCATTTCATGTACATTAGTAGTGTGTGGATAGGTTGAGAATTCAGGTCTGGCAGGAGGCATGATGAGGTAGTCCATGCAGTTGCAATAACCACTGTGTCCATATGGCTTAGTGGTCAGAGCGTGTGCCAAGTAAGGAGGAGATGCGGGTTTGAATCCTAGTCCAGCACGAATGTTCGACTCTCTCCATTGTTTTCAATCAGTTCCCAGTCACAGCCAATATCTGTATTTCCTTTGTGTCTTAGTTCATAATGGCTGCTGGATGAGAAATGGTGTTTGTTCTTTCAGATGTGTCCAAAATAACAGACACCGCATATATAAACAAATTTTAACAAACATAACCATTATACAGCCTCTTATGACTCCCCGACATGCAAGGATAACATGTGATGTATGTAATTATGACAAATCATGTATAGGCATTTTGCATTCTAAAATAGAAAATTATATAGTATCCCTGGTATGAAGGTGGTTGTTGACCATTACAGCTATGATGTCGTACAGTTTTCTGTCAATGGCTATGATTATAAAAGAATCACACCAATTGTATTTTATAATTGATATCACATTATTACCTGTGTTGAGAACATTGCCTTGAGTATTTTACGGATCTAATGTTAATCCCTTTGATGGAAACTAGTGGTCAAGAAAAAGTTTTTATGCCTGTAGCAGCTGATCCTGATGCTAATTGCATTCCTTAAATATTTACAAGCTATTGGGCATCACCTACATAAAATTTTCTGATTGTAATTTCAAAATTATGTCACCGATGTCAAAGGAGTAATCATTTGTTTGTTATGAAACACATTAATCATTCAGAATCTCATTTTCCACAAAATATTAATTTTCCGCTATTGAATCCTTATCTCTTAATACTCTATTTTTCTAAACAATTTGTAATTTTGACTAGAAACTTGTGACAGTTAACTTTATAGACTTCATGGGAAAATGTCAGATTTTATCTTTTTGTGTGTTTGTACATATAGCAGGAGCAATGTTTCTGTGATTTCACCTTCAGGCTACTGCAGATGGACTGCCATTGCAACCTCCTATGGCTGTCCCAGCACCCAGACATCCACTTCAGAGGCACATACTGGGCCATTGAATATATATTTTTTAAAATTATCAATACCACTTACAGCTGTTGATATATTCTGTTATCCAATGGCCAAATGAAGCAATATAGGTGATGGATTTCAAATGTCATGTTTTTTTTTCTTTTTTTCCCCTAGAATTGGTAATAGTTGCACCTTCCACAATGAAATATGGGATCCAGCCCCTTTTGTTCACTTGTAATAGTGCTAATGTGTGTCATGGCATGCAATACATATATTAGGAAATAACAAACCATTGAAACTTCAGCTGCAACTATTACTTATATTGACAGCCATAGGCAGTGTTTATCACATTGCCTCATCAGACAATTGAATTTAGATTCACGTACATGAAATGATGTCACTGAAGTAATGTCAAGTAATTCTGAACTCCCAGTTAATGAATGTGTTATCAGTAGTGACATTTTGTGCAAGGGAGGGATTTGAATTTCTCATTTATCGAGACCGTGCACCTTAATCACTAAGCTGTCTGAGATCACCTTTGGACCTGACTCAAAGTTTGTCACTTGTTTTCTTCCTATTACTTCCGCACAAACATGAATATTGAAACTGATTCAATTGATCATCTCTTGAAAGAGGTAAGTCACAGTCCTCCATCATATCGGTTCTTTTGGTGCTCTAATTGCAAAATGGAGAACCTCTGAAAGTAGTGTTTGGAAATCACAAATGAACAGGCCTCGTAGTTAAGGTGACTGCACAAAAAGAGTAGCAGATATAGATTTGAGGCCCAGTTTGGCACATACTTTCATTAGTCATGGCATGTACGAGGGGCATTCAATAAGAAACATTTTTTCTGAAGGTAGGTTGTTTTTATTCGGGATTACAACACACCATATATTTCCATGCGATACCAACAGAGACGTCCAGTCGAGCAGGAAGATGTTCGTTTGTGATCCGTCGACCACTTCGAATGAGAGCGACCGTACATTCCGACATTGCACAAGTCACAGCTGTGCGTGGCCAGCCGACACGTGAGAGAGATTGGAAGGTATGTCTGACCTGTCTATGAAAGATGCGGTACCCGAGGAGTCGTCGTGCTTTTGTTCACCACCAGGTTTCTGTCGACATTCTGCAAGCTCCTATGAATATCTGTGATGCTCTGCCTTTCTGCCAAAGGAAACAAAATGACAGCTCTCTCCTTGTAATGCAACTCTGTTACAGACCCCATTTTGAAGACAACATGTTACGGTGCCACCTATTGAAACTTCATGAACCTATAGGGGCTGAAGCAGGAATATTTCATGATGTGCCACAATAAGTTCCATGTTGTTTTCAACTGAAATTGACTGGAAAAAAAAAAGTGAGTTGCTTTACTAATTGAACGTCCCTCACACATACTTGCACACTATTATTTCGAAACAAAGGTAATCTTATGAACAAAGCTCAGATTTGCATAATCCATTTTTGACATAATAATGCAATATTCCTTGTTTTATGGAAGCTTTTAAAATACATTTTGCCTTACTTGGTATAGACAGAAAATTGTCATTTACAAATTTGAATATGTAACATGAAATCAATATTTACTTTTTGAATAAATATTACCTTTAAGTTTCACCTGTTACATTCAAGTGACAACACCTTCTTCATGCACCTGTGCCACAAAGTTCTACAAATACACAGCTTACAAAAAGTCAGTGATTATGTACAATTCTGTTGCTCCATGCATCACTTGTTGGATGCAGCTCTCCTTGCTTGTCTGTCCTGTGCAAGTCTTCTCATATCCGCATAAATGTTGCACCCTGACAAGTAAAAAGTTGGAGTATAATCCACCTGTTATGTTTCTGCTTCCAAGAATAACAATTTTTCCGCTTTTTAATTCCATATCTGATGCAGGTGCAGACGTAATACATCATATGTACGGGAATATGTCAAGTTATTATTGATGCAAAATTTCTTGTAAACTTATATCTCAGTTGTTTATGTTTATGTTCTTGCTTACAATAATGCAATTTGTTTGACTGAAAGCCGTAGGAACTAAAAACTCCAGCAAATGGAACTAGTGCCAACATCATATAACGGAAATAACTTTGTGAGCTAAGAAGCAGCAGCGAGTTATTGTTACCACTCATTTGAAAGCTGGCACTCCCAACTCTTTGAGAACGTATTTGGAAGTCTCTAAAAGTAATTAGATTATGAAATAATTGACATCAAAATTTTGGACTCTCCAAAATTTCAATCTCCTATTTTCTTTAATGACTGGAAGATTCTGAACTTTGACAATAGAGTTTTATTACTGTATTTCTTTGTCTTCTTCTTCTAAATTAAACACCATCACTCATTAACTCAGTCAGTAATTAAGATTTAAAATAAAGAGATTCATTTCAAGAGGGATACCATACATGTAAATAGAGGATTCTACAAACCGTGTAACATTAATGTTCTGTTTCTATATGAATGTGTGGTGTCTGCTGTTTTGGGCAACAGAAATCTAAAATTAGTGGGCATGGAGGACACGGATAGGGACTGTCAATAGGTGGGAATGTGAGTCGGCCAGGGAGCAAGCTGAGATAGTCTGTGCGTTTCCGATAACACTGTGTCTGGAAGGCAGAGGTCCTGGTTCAAGTCCTGCTCCCCCTTCCCTTCCCTTTCTTCCCCTCCACCTTCAATTTAGATAATAATGTTTGATGCACTACTGTGAATTACTAACCTTGAAATATTTATCATAAACCAAACAGTAGTAAAGTCTTAAGCCTGGTCTACATATAATATTGTCATCAGTTGTGTATGATCATGAAAGACTGACGCAAATCGTGTAGCTACACTATTCAAACTTTCGCTCAGACTTTTGCTCGGTCATTCTGAAATAGTCATGGAGGAAGAAATGCTAGTGACAATGACTGTGCTATGTGAAGAAGAAAATGAAGTGTACACATAATTCATGATGGTCCTAGGATTGATTATTGAAGAGAGGAGTATTCTCCCATGTGAATTTTCTCTCACATGTGAATTTTCTCCAAGAACTACAGCAGGAACCAGAAGATTGTGCAATTACTTACATAGGGACGTAGAAACATACTGTAAACTGTCAACTTCAGTAACCCCAGAAACTGAAAAAGAAGATAGTGCGCCGGCCGAAGTGGCCGCGCGGTTCTGGCGCTGCAGTCTGGAACCGCGAGACCGTTATGGTCACAGGTTCGCATCCTGCCTCGGGCATGGATGTGTGTGATGTCCTTAGGTTAGTTAGGTTTAACTAGTTCTAAGTTCTAGGGGACTAATAACCTCAGCAGATGAGTTCCATAGTGCTCAGAGCCATTTGAACCTTCTCCTTAATTTGGTCCCATGGGACAATAAATAAATAAATAAATAATGTGCAGTGGGCCCTCCTCTCTCTCTCTCTCTCTCTCTCTCTCTCTCTCTCTCTCTCCTTCAGAACATTTAGAGCAGCCCTTCTTCCATACTACAGCATGCTAGCAACCTTCCCTTCTATTCCATTTCTAGCTGCTGTCTTCACCGTACTGCCAGTTGACTCCTGAAATTGTTGTGGAAAAACTGAAAGGTGGAGACAACTACTGACACTAACTCGTAAGTCCCGCTTGTTTTGTCATCAGTTGACTGGCAGAGTGTCGCCATCTGAATTGACTAAGTCACTTCCTGATTCAGTATCTGAGTTCTCCAGAATACACAAAATCTTTTCATTGAGAAGACCAAGCTGACATGACGTAATTAAAAATACGAGGGTTATTCAGAAAGTAAGGAATGATCAGTCGCGAAATGGAAACCATAGTGAAAAGCTGATTAAGTTTTGCACAGGCTTGTTGTGCAGTGTCTCTAGTATGCCTGTCTATCGCATTACATCATTCTTTTTAGTTCTGAGCATACTGGGAGCACATAAAGGTACCTAGAACAATAGTGTCTCCCGCCAAGCACGAGGGCCAGGCGAAAGAATTTCACCTGAAGTTATGCAGCCAACATGACATAACTGTCATGGGTTTTCTTTTTCAAGACAATTCTCAGCAGCATTTTTCAGGCTGCAATGAAGATGCTCCTGCATCGTTTTCAGTTGGAAATGTTTGATTACCCACAATACACCCGTAATTGCCTCCCTCTGAGTTTCATCTCTGGTCACATGAACCGCTGGCTATGAAGACAGTATTTTGGCACAGACAGCGAGCTGTAGGCCAGTGTAGAAACTTGGTGGAAAGCACTGGCGGCTGCCTTCTATAATGAGGGTACTGGAAAGTTGGTACAATACTATGACAAACGTCTAAGTTGGATCGGTGACTATGGAGATAAGTAGCTGAAAATTGTAGCTAACTGTTGCAAATAAAACAGTTTTGATTTTCACTGTGATTTCCATTTCACGACCTATCGTTCCTTACTTTTTGAATAGCCCTCCTACCTGTTCCTGGCCAACCAGTACTATTTGACTGATGGTGTGAGTACAACAAAATGATGACGACAACAACAACAATGCACAAGTAATACTGAAAAGTTATGTTATGTGTCCAGTGTGGAAACCTTCTAACAGTAAGCCTACCATAATTTGAGGCAGTGATTGTTGACTGAAGCAAAATTCAATGCAAGGACCTCCATAATTACAAGAACAGCAACAAGAATGCAGCCATGATTTTGTCATGGGGAGGGGGGGGGGGGGGGGGGGGCAGCGGCAGGGAGCAGGGGTGTCTGATTTGTTAAAGAGGATCTTAAAGGTTCGTGTTTTTCACTTTATGCCAAGAACACATTTATTTATTTAAAAAAAAAAAATAACTTTCAACTGGGTTTCCATTGTAAGTGACCTTGTAAATCAGTTTGTATTTATCCATGATAATAGGGATATCTAACCTTGGATGGTAATAAACTCATCTACAATGTGTCTACATGATGCCAACATGGTAGTTCAGCATGTTCAGTCAGGGTGCTGGCTGCTCTCTGTAATATAAAACAGTGACTGAAGTATTCAACGATCAACTTTAAGGGGTCTCGTGTGACATCTGCAGAGACCACATGATGGGTACTATAACGAACAAAATGAAGGAGAAAGAGGGGAGGTGACATTTTTGGCTAGTAAACAAAACATCATGGGTACCAGGTGTGAACCTTATCACTGCTCGAATCATGAATAAAAATCATCAGCAATGGCGGCCAAAGACTTCCACGATAAGAAGTCACCCTCGTTCTGCCAAGTGCCTTGTCAAAGAGGGCAGAGAAGTGGACAGAGGTTCAGGGTGCTCTCTTGCCCTTGGGGTAGAAGGAAGATTAATCAGCAATGATCAATGGCATTAGGATGGAGAAGGCAATAGAAACAACTGCATCAAAGACACATAATGTGTATCAACAGGACATAGGGCTGCTGCTGTTGTTGTTGTTGTTGTTGTTGTGGCCTTCAGGCCTGAGACTGGTTTGATGCAGCTCTCCATGCTGCCCTATCCTGTGCAAGCTGCTTCATCACCCAGTGCGTACTGCAGCCTACATTCTTCTGAATCTGCTTAGTGTATTCATGTCTTGGTCTCCCTCTACAATTTTTACCCTCCACGCTGCCCTCCAATACTAAATTGGTGATCCCTTGATGCCTCAGAACATGTCCTACCAACCGATCCCTTCTTCTAGTCAAGTTGTGCCACAAACTCCTCTTCTCCCCAATTCTGTTCAGTATCCCCTCATTAGCTATGTCATCTACCCATCTAATCTTCAGCATTTTTCTGTAGCACCACATTTCAAAAGCTTCTATTCTGTTCTTGTCCAAACTATTTATCGTCCATGTTTCACTTCCATACATGGCTACACTCCATACAAATGCTTTCAGAAACGCCTTCCTGACACTTAAATCTATACTCGATGATAACAAATTTCTCTTCTTCAGAAACACTTTCCTTGCCATTGCCAGTCTACATTTTATATCCTCTCTACTTTAACCATCATCAGTTAATTTGCTCCCCAAATAGCAAAACTCCTTTACTACTTTAAGTGTCTCATTTCCTAATCCAATTCCCTCAGCATCACCCGACTTAATTCAACTACATTCCATTATCCTTGTTTTGCTTTTGTTGATGTTCATCTTGTACCCTCCTTTCAAGACACTGTCCATTCTGTTCAATTTCTCTTCCAAGTCCTTTGCTGTCTCTGACCGTATTAAAATGTCATCAGCAAATCTTAAAAGTTTTTAATTTCTTCCCCATGGATTTTAATACCTACTCCGAATTTTTCTTTTGTTTCCTTTACTGCTTGCTCAATATACAGATTGAATAACATCGGGGAGAGGCTAAAACCCTGTCTCACTCCCTTCCCAACCACTGTTTCCCTTTCATGCCCCTCGACTCCTATAACTGCCATCTGGTTTCTGTACAAATTGTAAATAGCCTTTTGCTCCCTATATTTTACCCCTGCCACCTTCAGAATTTGAAAGAGAGTATTCCAGTCAACATTGTCAAAAGCTTTCTCTAAGTCTACAAATGCTAGAAACATAGGTTTGCCTTTCCTTAATCTTTCTTCTAAGATAAGTCGTAGGGTCAGTATTGCCTCACGTGGTCCAACATTTCTACGGAATCCAAACTGATCTTCCCTGAGGTCTGCTTCTACCAGTTTTTCCATTCATCTGTAAAGAATTTGTGTTAGTATTTTGCAGCCGTGGCTTATTGAACTGATAGTTCGGTAATTTTTCACATCTGTCAACACCTGCTTTCTTTGGGACTGGAATCCTTACATTCTTCCTGAAGTCTGATGGTATTTCACCTGTCTCATACATTTTACTCACCATATGGTAGAGTTTTGTCAGAACTGGCTCTCTCAAGGCTGTCAGTAGTTCTAATGGAATATTGTCTACTCCCGGGGCCTTGTTTCGACTTAGGTCTTTCAGTGCTCTGTCAAACTCTTCACGCAGTATCATATCTCCCATTTCATTTCCATGTACATCCTCTTCGATTTCCATAATATTACCCTCAAGTACATCGCCCTTGTATAGACTCCTTCCACCTTTCTGCTTTCCCTTCTTTGCTTAGAACTGGGTTTCCATCTGAGCTCTTGATATTCATAGAAGTGATTCTCTTTTCTCCAAAGGTCTCTTTAATTTTTCTGTAGGCAGTATCTATCTTACCTCTAGTGAGATAAGCCTCCACATCCTTACATTTGTCCTCTAGCCATCCCTGTTTAGCCATTTTGCACTTCCTGTCGATATCATTTTTTAAACGTTTGTATTCCTTTTTGCCTGTTTCATTTACTGCGTTTTTATACTTACTCCTTTCATCAATTAAATTCAATATTTCTTCTGTTACCCAAGGATTTCTACTAGCCCTCATCTTTTTACCTACTTGATCCTCTGCTGCGTTCACTACTTCATCCCTCAGAGCTACCCATTCTCCTTCTACTGTATTTCTTTCCCCCATTTGTGTCAATCATTCCCTAATGCTCTCCGTGAAGCTCTCTACAACCTCTGCTTCTTTCAGTTTATCCAGGTCCCGTCTCCTCAAATTCCTACCTTTTTGCAGTTTCTTCAGTTTTAATCTACAGTTCATAACCAATAGATTGTGGTCAGAGTCCACATCCGCCCCTGGAAATGTCTTACAATTTAAAACCTGGTTCCTAAATCTCTGTCTTACCATTATATAATCTATCTGAAACCTGTCAGTATCTCCAGGTTTCTTCCATGTATACAACCTTCTTTTATGATTCTTGAACCAAGTGTTAGCTATGATTAAGTTGTGCTCTGTGCAAAAATTCTACCGGCGGCTTCCTCTTTCATTTCTCACCCCCAATCCGTATTCACCTACTATGTTTCCTTCTCTCCCTTTTCCTACTGTCAAATTCCAGTCACCCATGACTATTAAATTTTCGTCTCCCTTCACTATCTGAATAATTTCTTTTATCTCATCATAGGTTTCTTCAATTTCATCATCATCTGCAGAGCTAGTTGGCATATAAACTTTTACTACTGTAGTAGGCGTGGTCTTCGTGTCTATCTTAGCCACAATAAAGGGTTCACTATGCTGTTTGTAGTAGCTTACCCGCACTCCTATTTTTTTATTAATTATTAAACCTACTCCCGCATTACCCCTATTTGATATTGTATTTATAACCCTGTATTCACCTGACCAAAAGTCTTGTTCCTCCTGCCACCGAACTTCACTATTTCCCACTATATCTTACTTTAATCTATCCTTTTCGCTTTTTAAATTTTCTAACCTACCTGCCCGATTAGGGGATCTGACATTCCACGCTCCGATCCGTAGAACGCCAGTTTTCTTTTTCCTGATAACGACGTCCTCCTGAGTAGTCCCCGCCAGGAGATCCGAATGGGGGATTATTTTACCTCGGGACTATTTTACCTCCGGAATATTTTACCCAAGAGGACGTCATCATCATTTAACCATCAGTAAAGCTGCATGCCCTCGAGACATAGGGCCAGTAACTGAAAACTGTCACGATGATCTCTCCATTGGCAAATGATTCTAGTCTAATCCCCCATTTGGATCTGTGGGAGGAGACTGCCATGTGGGAGATGACCATGAGAGAAAGACTAACCAAAAAAAGCAATGTACTGGGTGTGAGTCCTGGAGTGTCACAAGTGGTAGGGAAGCTAGAAAATCTGAAATGGGAAATGATAAGGCTCAATTTAGATATAGTAGGTGTCAGTGGGGTGAAATGGAAGGAAGACAAGGATTTATGGTCAAATGGGTATAAGGTAATATCTAGGATTTGTTATGAATAGGAAGAGGGGCAGAGAGTGAGTTACTATGAACAGTTCAGTGAACGGGTTGTTCTCATCAAAACTGACAACAAACAAACACCAACAACAATAGCTTAGGTATACATGCCGACATCACAAGTGGAAGATAAAGCAATAGACAAAGTATATGAGGATACTGAATAAGTAATTCAGTAATTAAAGGGAGATGAAAATCTGATAGCCATGGGGGACTGGAAAGGGAATGAGTGGAAGTGAGGCTTACAGGAGAATATAGTCCTGGTAGTAGGCATGAGAGAGGAGAAAGACTAATTGAGTTCTGCAACAAATTTCAACAATAAAAGGAAATTCAGGTTTCAGTTAGGTTACAGCATGGTCAGGCAGAGATTCCAAAGTCTGATAATAAAGTATATATAGATTCAAATAACAATTTAGTAATGATGAAGAGGAGGCTGAAGTTTAAGAGACTAGTCAAGAAGAATCATTGTGCAAAGAAGTGAGATACAGAAGTACTAAGGAATGAAAAGATATGCTTGAAGTTCTCTGAGGCTACAGATTCTGCTATAATGTTTAGGTCAGTAGGCAGTTGAAGACGAGTTGACATCTCTATAAAAAGCCAATCACAGCAGTTGGGAGGAGAAACATAGATACAAATAACCCCAAAGAAACCATGGGTAACAAAAGAAATACTTCAGTTGATCAATGAAGAAGGAAGTACAAAAATGTTAAGGGAAATTCAGGAATACAGACATACAAGTCACTTAGGAATGAAATAAATAGGAAATGTAGGGAAGCTAAGGCAAAATGGCTGCATGAAAAATATGAGGAAACAGAAAAAGAAATGATTATCCAAAAGACTGACTCATATAGAAAAGTAACAACAATCCTCTGTGAAAGTAAAAGTGATGGTGGTAACATTGAGAGAGCCGATATGTGGAAAGAGCACGCTAAAGGTCTCTCTGAGGAGAATGGCTTGTCATATGATGTGTTGAAAGATGAGACAAGAGTCAACAGGAAAGAGAGGGGAGATCCAGTATAAGAATCAGAATTTAAAAGAACTTTTGATGACTTAAGATCAAATGAGGCAACAGGAAAGATAATATTCCATCAGAATTTTTAAAATCATTTGGGGGGCAGTGTCAAGCAAATGACTACTCACATTGTTGTGAAGAATGTATGAGACTGACGATATACCATCAGACTTTCGGAAAATTGTCATCCACACAATACCATAGATAGATAGAACCGACAAGTTTGAGAATTAACGGACAAGCAGCTTAATGGCTCGTGTCCAAGTCGCTGACAAGGATAATATGCAGAAGAATGGAAAATAATATTGACAGTCATAGATGATGACAAGTTTGGCTTTAGGATAGGTAAAGGCATCAGAGAGGCAGTTATGATGTGGCGGCTGATAGTGCAAGCAAGACTGAAGAAAAATCAAGACACGTTCTTAGGATTTGTCAACCTGGAGAAAGCGTTCAACAATGTAAATTTGTGCAAGATGTTCGAAATTCTGTAGAACAAGGGATAAGCTATAGGGAAAGGGTGACAACATACAGTATGTATAATACTGGAAGACCAACAGAGTGCTCGTATTAAAAAGTGTGTAAGACATGGATATAGTCTTTCACCCCTCCTATTCAGTCTACATCTTGAAAAAGTAATGCCAGAAATAAAAGAAAGTTCAAGAGTGTGTGACACCGAAAATGCAGGATGCATGGCACCTGTTACCGATATACAATTTTTTTTTTAATGGTATTTAAATATTTGTAATTTAAATGCTTTCTTTTAATAAGTAAGGACATTGCTTCATGGTATGTGTACATTTAGGTAGAAGTCTGTTGACATTTCATTGTATTTATCTGTGTTTTACTGTGAAACTTATAAGTTCTGGGAAAAAGCCAAAGGAATTGTTATTTGCATCGACTAGCAATGATAGCAGCAGTGCTTGTGCATTGTAAAATCTTTGGGTAGGGAGTTGTTGCACAGAGTGCATGAAGAGAGGGGAGACAGGTTCCAGCGCTTTTACTGCGCGGAAGTGTGGTATTAATGCTCTTGCAGTAGAGAATACTATTTTTGGTGGGATCATGTACGTGTGCCAGTCAAATATCTAGTAGCAGGAGTATGGAGAGTGGACGGGCGGAGGAGGCGGTATTAATTACGATTGCCCGTTCCTGTAATTAGCCGTGGCTCCACAAGATGCTACCATCTCCAACAACAGCAGCAGTTCCAGCAACACAGTTTCATCGTCGGCTCCGAGTTTTGTCATATGCACAGCACTGAAGAAAGACTGTTCATTGGTAGAAAGTGTTAATGGCTAACCTAGCAGCACAACTGAATGTGATTTGATTGATAAGATTTATTTAAATAATAATCAGTTAAACTCAGGGCTATTGTGTCCTCATTGCCCCCAGACATTGTTACCAAGCGGGATACTTGTTCCTTTTTTTCCCTAATATGCTAACTGAATGTTATAAGAAACAAATTGAATAGTTACAGCCAGTTTATTAATGAATAATTTCTCTTTTATGAATTGTAGCTTCAGTCTACTTTCAGTTAACTGTTGTACAACAGAGCCTTCAGTATATGACTAAATCAAAGCAATTTCATTTTTCAAGTTTGAGAATCAATCACCTGAAAAAAATCCAAATCTAAAGAAATACACAAATTAAGAGTGCGGAAGTTTTATTTATTTTACATATAGGTTGGAGCACATGGCTGTTTGGTTTGGTATGTATTCTAGTATTTAATCCTGTTCAAGTTAGTAAAAAAGGCTCAGTTGTTCAGACAATTATATGAAATCCAATTTGCAAAATAAGTAACGGCAAAGTAAAAAGTGCTTGCTTTTTTCTAAATTTCTTTGATGACGTTATGCTGAAAAAGTCATTGTTCACATAATGAAGTTCATTACTAACATACAGTTTAATTGAATATGGCCTTTTTCAAAATTTAATGCCAAACATAATGTAAGTGTGACTTCTCAGTTTTCTTTATCAGTACATACTCACTTAAAATTAGTGTAAAAAATAAAATAAAATAAAATAAATAAATGTGGCAACCTTTAGTTCAGTGTTTAATAATACATGTTTTTCTTTCCCATCATCTTGTACAGGATTTTGGATATTAATTGCCCTAGTGGGCTGGCGACTGTTAATTACTTCCTTTTTGTTCATTAGTGTAACTTTTGGATTCATGATCAGTGGTACCCCTTTCTGTCCAGTGTTGTTCGTGAGTGAATGCACAAAATAACTTTCGTTTTCCAAATTATAGCCCTGTTCAGTTTAATTACTTTTATTTTTAGTAGACCTTCCATCAGAAGGGTCAATTGAACACTTATCTCCTACTTACTTGTATGACTTCTTCAGGTAAGATAGCCTTATACAATTAGAAAAAATCCATCAGGTATACACACGATCCACAGTCATATTTTATGTTGCAAGCAGGATAGGCCGATTAGTAAGAGGTAGGTTACAAGTGGCACTAAAATTCAAGGTGAAAGGATAGATTTGCTGATGACATTGCTATCCTCAGTGAAAGTCAAGAAGAGTTGCAGAATCTGTTGAATGGAATATGGTTTGAGAGTAAATCAAAGAAAGACAAAAGTAATGAGAAATAGCAGAAATGAGAACAGTAAGAAACTTACATCAATCAATATTGGTGAACAAACAGTGGATGAAGTTAAGGAATTCTGCTACCTAAGCAGAAAAATAACCCACCACAGACAGAACAAGGAGGACATAAAAAGCAGACTAGCACTGGCAAATAAGATATTCCTGGCCATGAGATATCTACTACTATCAAACATAGATCTCAATTTGAGGAAGAAATTTCTGGGAATCTAAGGAATAAGGAGGTCCTTCATAGAATTGGCAAGGAAAGGAAAGGAAGATATGGAAAACATTGACAAGAAGAAGCTGCAGAATGACAGGACACCCGATAAGACATCAGGGAATAACTTCCATGGTACCAGAGGGAGCTGAAGAGGGTAAAACCTGAAGAGGGAGAAACAGACTGGAATACATCCAGCAGGTAACTGAGGACGTATGTTGCAAGAGTTGTGCAGAAAGCACAGGAAAGGAGTTTGTTGCGGTCTGAGTCAAAACACTAAGAAAACAGATGATGGCTATTGGTGTCAGGAATCTCCAAAGAGATGTTCAGCTCACCTTCAATATAGCTCTTTTCATTTAAGCAGAGAGGCTGCTTCTTTAAGGGAACTGGCATCTGTCAGGAAAGAAGGGATTTTGGAAGGGATTGGCTGTGGGCTATACTAGAGAACAGCCTAAAATGAAAATAGGAAACCATAGAAAACCATTTTCAAGATTGCCAGCAGACAGATTTGAATTGTCTCGCCTCCTGAATCCAGGTGTTGCTAGCTCACCAACTTAAGTGCAGAGCCACCCTCTTAGAGGAGAATTCAGTAAAACTGACTGTTGTACATTGTTCTCAAATAAAATAAAATTCTTCTTCACAAAAGATGGAGTTCTGACATTGCGTGTTTTTTCCTTTAGTTGTACATGTTTCATCATTTGATAGTTCATGAACGCATGCATATATTAAGCTTTAATTATACAGGGAATTCATGATGTCAGTTATGATATTACAAAAGCATAAACAGAGTTTTGCCAAAAAGGAGGGGGGTGGTGGTAATGCAGGATGCAGTTGGCTAGGATGAATTCAAACAGCCCTTTGAAAAAAATCTTTTAGAAACAAAAGTACTGCAGACTGTGCTGTCATCACATACACCTCATGTTCTTCATAAACTTCTCCCTATTGTGTCATATCAGAACCAGTTTTCATAACTGAGCACTGCCTGGGTGACGAGATTGGGTGATATTTTTCCATTTGGTCTAATAATGATAGAATTTTTAAAAGAAAAATTTTTTAAAGAAATGCAACCATCACTGTTTGAGCAGTATTTTTGTTGATCAATGTGAGTTTTTGGGCAATAGAAGCAAATCCAAGTGTATTTTTATGCACATATTTTAATTTAATGTTATTTGAATGATGTTTACAACTGCACTGCCTTGTGAAATGATGAAATACTGCAACCCCAAAGTTCTACCCATCTAAAAGGAGCAGCCCAGTGTCAACATTAAACTCTTATAGATTGGTAATTAGGCTATTATAGTGGTGCATACATATTTTGAACGTATCATAATGCTAGTGGATGAGTCAGAATCGGTTTCCCTCTTCTTTCTTGTTACAAACTTATCCATAGTTAGAAACTGTCAGAAAAACACACAGCACAAAAACAATAAACAACAGCACTTACATTAAATTCAGCTGTAAGCAAGAATTGAACTGAGTAACAAAACAACTGAAGTCAAGTAAGGCCAATAGTGAACAATATAGTTGGTCTCAGCTAAAGTAGGTATTTGTGATAACTAGTAATGCTATTGATATGTCAATAGTTTATACTTATCTACTGCCCTGTTGACTACTGAAAGCACATATCCCTTTTTCATTGTATGACTGAACACCAAAATATAAGGGCCAATCCAAAAGCTTCCATTAAAAAGCTGCACAGTCCAGAATTGGTCTGCCTCTCAGACAAAACAGTGAGGCAATCATCCCACTGATGCAGTAGGTTAAAGATACCTGTTAGTAAAACACCATGTCTCGCTGCACGGCGAGGTCTGTAACTGCCTGCTACACGTCTGCGAGAACAGAACTCATCAACTCTTCGAGGATCGAAGGCGTGATAATCATATGGGAAGAGATCAGGACTATGGGGCAGGTGTTAGTGTGTCTCCCACTTGAGTTGGTGTAACTTATGCATTACAACATTTGTGGTCTGGAAACTTGCTTTATCACGAATCAGCCACACCTCTTGTCACACCATTCCACAATGCTGGTTTTTGACAGACATGCTGCCCCATACACAGTCTTCATTATTTGATGGATGTCTACCAGTATCTGTTCTTCAGCAGCCAAGAAAAAAATAAACAGAATGCTGGTCCTTGTTGGACGCATTTGGTAATAACGTCACCATAGTTCATGTTACCACATTTACTGCACACATGTCAAAATGATATGTATGTGACACTAATTTCTTGCCCACATATCGTTGTTCATATACCCACATTGGAGCCACCCTAAATTGCATTTACACTGATTAGCCAGAAGATTATGACCACATATCTAATAGCCAGTATGTCCACTTTGGCACGGAAAACAGTGGCGACACATTGTGGTGCTGAAGCAATGGAGCCTTGAGAAGTAGCTGGAGGGAGACAGCACCACATCTACACACATAACAAGATACCTAATATCCGTAAAATCTGGGGAGGGGGATGATGAGCTCTGATGACACGTTCAATCACATCCTAGATGTGTTTGATCAGGTTCAGATCTGGAAAGTTGGGGGGGGGGGGGGGGGGGGGGGGACCAGCACTTCAATTGAAACTTCCCACTGTGTTCCTTGAACCACTCCACCATTCTCCTGGCCTTGTGACGTGGTGCGTTATCTTGTTGAAAAATGCCACTGTTGTTGGGAAACGTGATTGTCATGGAGGGATGTACGTAGTCTGCAACCATTGTATGATACTCCTTGGCTGTCATGATGTCTTACACAAGCTGCGCTGGACCCATGGATGCCTACATGTATGTTCCCCAGAGCATAATAGAGCTGCTAGCAGCTTGTTTCCATCACATAGCACAGGTGTCATGTCTGGGAGATGACAGATTTGACCCCTCCCATTGGCTTGATGAAAAAAGTATCAGGATTCATCAGACCGTGCAACATTCTGCCACTGCAACAATGTTCAGTGCTGATGGTCACGTGCCCATTTCAGTTGTAGCTGTTGATGTCATGGTGTTAACATTAGTACATGAATGGGTTGTCAGCTGCGGTGGCCCTTCAATAGGAGTGTTCAGTGCACTGTGTGTTCAGACACACTTGTACTATGCCCACCATTTAAAATGTGATGTTAGTTTTGCCACAGTTTGCCGCCTGTCCTGTTTTACCAGTCTGCACAACCTACAATGTCCGACATCTGTAATGACAGGTGGCTGCACAGCCCCATGTTGTCTGGATGTGGTTTTGCCATGTAGTGAAGACACTCACCACAGTACAGGTCAAACACCTGACAAGTCATGTAGTTTCTGAACTGCTTGTGCTGAGCCTCCGGGCCATTACAATCTGCCCTCGCCTTCCCCATTCTGCAAATGAACAGCATGCTCACTGTGCAACATACACTGTTTGTTTGTTTGTTTGTTTGTGTGTGTGGGCGCGCGCGCGCATGTGTGTGTATGTGTGTGTGTGTGTGTGTGTGTGTGTGTGTGTGTGTGTGTAGGAATTATACCAGGGATCAACTGAGTTCTCCCACTGCTGTAGGTATATTTAATTTGCAAAAGAAAAAGTAATGAGGAAAAGTCATGAAATTTAGTAGAAAAATGTTACAAATAAAATATGTTGTTGTGAAAATAGAAGTTGAAAGGTGTCTTTTGATGTCTTTGCTATATCAGGATGGTGCTGTTAGCGTTTGTCCCCTTGAATAAGCACCCCATTACTTACTATTGTGCGACCTCACTTGGCCATTGATTATGTGAACAAAGTGATGATCTTACTGTGTCACAGTCTGTAACGGAACGTCCTCCTCTAGCATTACTTTTCCTCAACAGTAGTTGTCGATACCAGTATTATTTTTCAAATTTTGGACAGGTCAGGGTTATCTCAGTTGTTTTTCTGAAAACTTTCATATAATTTTACACATAGTGTATTATATTTCAAGCTAAAGTTTATGAAACATTTGACATTATGAATTATGTGCACACTTAAAATTTCTATAATTAATTACACAATCCTGTAATGTTTACTGTGTGCATTTCTGGGGTCATTTATACAATGATGATTGAAATTAATGAAGAAAAGAAAACTAGTAGAAATTTGTTTGTTAAGAAAAACTGTAAACCCTTTGGAATATTGTTATTTCTGCAGAGTGTAAGAGTCTTAAGCTTGTCTCTGATGTGATCAGACATATTTTTGTATAATAGATGTGAACAATGTAATTTCAGCTTAGTTATTGTGAAAAATCGAAATACTGTATGATATATTAAAATATGAGAATATTCTACAACAACAGTCTTCTAATTCATTCAGCTCAAACAAACAGTGAGGACCAGACGTTAAATTTTCAGCTTCAAGAATCAGACCCCTAGACAAGAAGAACTAGAGCCTTCTCAGCATGACAAGCTAAGTAAGCTTGATAGCTTATTGTAATCTTCACTCCTCTCAAATCTTTATAAAAGACTTTGCTTATCAATTACTTGGACTGGGCATTGTTTAATGTGGACAATAGATGGAAGGAGGAGGGGGGGGGGGGGGAATTACAAGTCACACAGTCCCTCAGTGTGCACCTGCGTGGCCTATGGGAGAGGGAGGGAGGAGGGGGGGGGAGGGGGACTGTTAATGAAGCACCAAATTCGTCACTATCAGTTGGAAAGAGACAACCTTACCTCCAAAGGCACATGGATATCCCTATTCAACTACATAAACAGTAACTGTTCAACTGGGGTTCAGTCTGGATGTGTGTACGAGAGCACTGTCCCGTTCTTGCTCAACATCACTGTAGTCAGCAATGTTGGCCAACACCTGTGAATGGTTGTGTA
The DNA here is from genome assembly GCF_021461395.2 of Schistocerca americana. Classification (NCBI taxonomy): domain Eukaryota; kingdom Metazoa; phylum Arthropoda; class Insecta; order Orthoptera; family Acrididae; genus Schistocerca; species Schistocerca americana. The sequence continues at coordinate 553,253,869 of NC_060125.1, forward strand.
CTATGATGATGTGTACACACTCCCTAACTCACGCTCAGTTGTGATACAGACTGCTCAACTACTCTACAAACTATGTACACCATGTTGATTTTATTGGACACAGTTTACAGAGTCTTCGCACACCAGTGGCAGTGTCCCAAGTCTACCACCACTGTTGTGATACTGAACTTCAGCAATGTTGTTATGTTTCAAATGGACTGGACGTTGTCTTACAGCTTTCTGAACAGTGTTCTTCCCACCATTAATCATATTTACTCCACCACATTTATTTTCTGTGTAATCATTCACAGTTATGGTGTTATAAGAGTCGAAGGGCTTGAAAGGGAAGCAGTGGTTGGGAAGGGAATGAGACAGGGTTGTAGCATGTCCTCAATGTTATTCAATCTGTATATTGAGCAAGCAGTAAAGGAAACAAAAGAAAAATTTGGAGTAGGAATTAAAAGTCCAGAGAGAAGAAATAAAAACTTTACAGTTTGCTGATGACTTTGTAATTCTGTCAGAGACAGCAAAGGACTTGGAAGAACAGTTGAATGGAATGGACAGTGTCTTGAATGGAGGATGTAAGAGGAACATCAAGAAAAGCAAAACAAGGACTATGGAATGTAGTCTAATTAAATCAGGTGATGCTGAGGGAATAAGATTAGGAAATGAGACACAAAGCATTAGATGAATTTTGCTGTTTGGGCAGCAAAATAACTGATGATGGTTGAAGTAGAGAGGATATAAAATGTAGACTGGCAATGCCAAGGAAATCATTTCCAAAGAAGAGAAATTTGTTAACATCGAGTAAGATTTGAGTGTCAGGAAGTGTTTTTTGGAAGTATTTGTATGGAGTGTAACCATGTATGGAAGTGAAACATGGATGATGAACAATTTAGACAAGAAGATAACAGAGACTTTTGAAAAGTTTTGGTACAGAAGAACACTGAAGATTAGAGGAGTAGATTATGTAACTAATGAGGAGGTACTAAACAGAATTGGGGAGAAGAGGAATTTGTGGCACAACTTGACTGGAAGAAGGGATCCATTGATAGGACACATTCTGAGACATCAAGGAACCACCAATTTACTATTGGGGGAAAGTGTGGAGAGTAAAAATCATAGAGTGAGACCAAGAGATGAATACACTAACCAGATTCAGAAGGATGTTGGTTGTTGTAGTTACACAGAGATGAAGAACTTGCTCAGGATAGAGTAGTGTGGAGACCTACATCAAACCAGTCTTTGGACTGAAGGCCACAACAACAACAACAACAACAACAACAATCATTCACAATGCAGTTGACTGTTAACAGATGGGATTCATTATTTGTACGGAAAGTGGAATTTATAAAAAAAATTCAGAAAACAACTTCTCATAGACTCTGTTGATACAGCATTTACACTCTTGAATCTCAGATTATTACAATCAAGTAAACCTCTTTTCCTCATAATATTCCTTATTCTGCACTCTGCCAAAACACTTCCATTCAGCTTCACAATTCTACCGTGGCTCTTCATATAGTCATTGCATTGGCCACACGCTCTCTTTGGCACTAATGTCATTGACTATACATCACAATATGATTATGGCTCTTGGAACATGGAATGTCAGAACTCTTCTGGACTTAAATGATAACAGAGAGACTGAAGAGCAGATCTTCTCACCCTTGAACTAGCTAGATGAGATACAGACATTGCTACCGTAAGTGAAGCCAGACCATCGTGTGAAAGATGAATCAGTGACAAATTCTGGAAAGGAAAGGATGCAGGTAAATGCTGTGATGTAAGATTTGCAGAAAAAACAATAATACTGAAACAACATTGGTTAAACCCCTATTGCTGTCAATGAAAGAACTATAATTCTTCAAATTTATCTCACTGGAGATAGTTTAGTCACCCTCATCTCTGCCTATGCTTCCACAGTTTGGGGATACTGGGTGTAAGTGCAACTCTGAGATAAAGAGGTAGCACATTGTCTTATTTGTTTCTTTAAAATTTGTACAGTAATGACAATTACAACAATAACAATTACAATGTTGCAAACAGTCTTATAATAAAAAAAAAATCTCACAACATATACAAAAGCAACACTTTTTACAGTATCCATATTTATTTAATTTGTTTATAAAATAAATGAACTTTCTGGTTCATATGTACATACTAGTAAAATATATTTGTCAGTACACATCTTTGGCAAAAAAACCCACTATTTCATATGACACTCTACCAATATCTGGAGATCAAAATCTCTATTTTCTTTCACATTAGATCAGCCAAATTGCACACACACTTTCATTTGCCACAAACATTTAACACCACACATCAACACTGCTGTCTTAAAAGACATAAAGCTAAAGGTAACACAGGATGAACATTTTATCAGGAACATAGTTGTGTGAAAAATTTCTTTGGACTTGTTTGGCTGGTATTTGGGCCCAGGACTGTCAATAGCCTAGAGCAGAATCTTCACTTTTTCCCACTGAGGCATCAGTGAGAAGCTTTTGTCACAAACATTCCTTTTGTGGGTCTTCACTTTCATGTTTGTCACTATTCTGAGATAAGTCTTTAACCACTTCTGAAGTGAGAGAAGATTCATTTATAGTTGGCACTTGGGTTTCGTCTGCTGCAGAAACTTGTTCTTCTTCATCTGGTGTTTGCCTCCCAGCTGACTGACAAGCGTTATGCTCTTCGTCAGTTTCTGTTTTCTCTGAAATGTCATCAGAGGGAAGTGTTGTTGTACTCTCCGCGACACTGTGTGAGGAGATCTAAAAGAACAAAGATGACCAATGAATTGAAGATTAAATACTGTAATAAAGCTCTGTGTTAAGCTATATAGAGATGATCAATTCCCGTTTCATAGAATGACCACAAAGAATTCATTTAACTTTACACAGAACATTATCAGCTGTCGATAAACAAGTAACCTGTTACAAACTTCTGTGCCAAAATACGGAACTCCATTATGAACCTCAGATAGGAATGTGGAAATGAAACCAAGTAGTGTGCTTGTGAATTTTATACTTAACTTACACTTTTTCTTAACAACACAAATTTATCATTATGGAATAAATGTAAAAATCCCTGGGTCTCAAAGAGAGATCTGCAAGATGTTCTGTTATCAACTTTACACAGTATTCTTACTGACTTCACCTGTAGAGAAAATACTTTTTTGCCCATTGCCATGATAAGATTATGCCCTAAGGCAGTTTCATGTGAAGGTATGCTATTGATCTTCTCTGCAGGTCAGCACAATCCCACAGTCTCCTATGTGTAAAGCAGAAAGAATGAGCTTTCTAATTAACTTATCCTCATGTCGATGCCACCTCATTTAATTATATATCTGGATGACCAGGAACTTGGCACATGAAGCTCTATCTCTATCATACCTGTAAGTTAAATTGTTTTAAGAGTTAAACTGTTCACTGTCACCTTGTGAAAATAGCCTCGGCAACGACCCATACCAATGTTGGGCTGGTGCCTGATTTCGTGCAGCGTGATCAGCCCCAGTTGAACCACTCTGTCAGGAGGGTAAATATGGAGCTGGATCAGTTGCGTAGGGCGGCCACTCTGTCAGACATTGGATTGGTTCCTGTTGAGACTATTGATAGGGGGGATCTCACAAGGCCTGGCCTACATCTCAATAGGAAAGGGAAGGGTAAACTGGCAGGGTTGTTAGCGAAATCTATAAGGGGGGGGGGACACTAGTACTCATGGATGTAACTCTTTTTTAGGCTAATATCAGTGTCCAATGAGAAGTTCAGGCAGGCAGGTGCTAAAGAGGTCCAAAACTCACAAAATTCTCACAACAGGTAAGTAAATAATAATTTTACCATATTTAACCAAAATATTAGTGGATTAAAGAAAAAAGTAGATTCTCAGAAAAGTAAAGTAAAAAATAATGTTACCATTTTTCACCAAAATATTCCGGGATTGAAGAATAAAGTACATCTACATCTACATCTACATCCATACTCCGCAAGCCACCTGACGGTGTGTGGCGGAGGGTACCTTGAGTACCTCTATCGGTTCTCCCTTCTATTCCAGTCTCGTATTGTTCGTGGAAAGAAGGATTGTCGGTATGCCTCTGTGTGGGCTCTAATCTCTCTGATTTTATCCTCATGGTCTCTTCGCGAGATATACGTAGGAGGGAGCAATATACTGCTGGACTCTTCGGTGAAGGTATGTTCTCGAAACTTTGACAAAAGCCCGTACCGAGCTACTGAGCGTCTCTCCTGCAGAGTCTTCCACTAGAGTTTATCAATCATCTCCGTAACGCTTTCGCGATTACTAAATGATCCTGTAACGAAGCGCGCTGCTCTCCGTTGGATCTTCTCTATATCTTCTATCAACCCTATCTGGTACGGATCCCACACTGCTGAGCAGTATTCAAGCAGTGGGCAAACAAGCGTACTGTAACCTACTTCCTTTGTTTTCGGATTGCATTTCCTTAGGATTCTTCCAATGAATCTCAGTCTGGCATCTGCTTTACCGACGATCAACATTATATGATCATTCCATTTTAAATCACTCCTAATGCGTACTCCCAGATAATTTATGGTATTAACTGCTTCCAGTTCCTGACCTGCTATTTTGTAGCTAAATGATACAGGATCTATCTTTCTGCGTATTCGCAGCACATTACACTTGTCTACATTGAGATTCAATTGCCATTCCCTGCACCATGCGTCAATTCGCTGCAGATCCTCCTGCATTTCAGTACAATTTTCCATTGTTACAACCTCTCGATACACCACAGCATCATCTGCAAAAAGCCTCAGTGAACTTCCGATGTCATCCACAAGGTCATTTATGTATATTGTGAATAGCAACAGTCCTATGACACTCCCCTGCGGCACACCTGAAATCACTCTCACTTCGGAAGACTTCTCTCCATTGAGAATGACATGCTGCGTCCTGTTATCTAGGAACTCCTCAATCCAATCACACAAGTGGTCTGATAGTCCATATGCTCTTACTTTGTTCATTAAACGACTGGGGGGAACTGTATTGAACGCCTTGCGGAAGTCAAGAAACACGGCATCTACCTGTGAACCCGTGTCTATGGCCCTCTGAGTCTCGTGGACGAATAGCGCGAGCTGGGTTTCACATCACCGTCTTTTTCGAAACCCATGCTGATTCCTACAGAGTAGATTTCTTGTCTCCAGAAAAGTCATTATACTCGAACATAATACGTGTTCCAAAATTCTACAACTGATCGACGTTAGAGATATAGGTCTATAGTTCTGCACATCTGCTCGACATCCCTTCTTGAAAACGGGGATGACTTGTGCCCTTTTCCAATCCTTTGGAACGCTACGCTCTTCTAGAGACCTACGGTACACCGCTGCAAGAAGGGGGGCAAGTTCCTTTGGGTACTCTGTGTAAAATTGAACTGGTATCCCATCAGGTCCAGAGGCCTTTCCTCTTTTGAGCGATTTTAATTGTTTCTCTATCCCTCTGTCGTCTATTTCGATATCTACCATTTTGTCATCTGTGCGACAATCTAGAGAAGGAACTACAGTGCAATCTTCCTCTGTGAAACAACTTTGGAAAAAGACATTTAGTATTTCGGCCTTTAGTCTGTTATCCTCTGTTTCAGTACCATTTTGGTCACAGAGTGTCTGGACATTTTGTTTTGATTCACCTACCGCTTTGACATAAGACCAAAATTTCTTAGGATTTTCTGCCAAGTCAGTACATAGAACTTTACCTTCGAATTCATGGAACGCCTCTCGCATAGCCCTCCTCACACTACATTTCGCTTTGCGTAATTTTTGTTTGTCTGCAAGGCTTTGGCTATGTTTATGTTTGCTGTGAAGTTCCCTTTGCTTCCGCAGCAGTTTTCTAACTCGGTTGTTGTACCACGGTGGCTCTTTTCCATCGCTTACGATCTTGCTTGGCACATACTCATCTAACGCATTATGTATGACGGTTTTGAACTTTGTCCACTGATCCTCAACACTATCTGTACTTGAGACAAAACTTTTGTGTTGAGCCAACAGGTACTCTGAAATCTGCTTTTTGTCACTTTTTCTAAACAGAAAAATCTTCCTACCCTTTTTAATATTCCTATTTACGGCTGAAATCATCGATGCCGTAACCGCTTTATGATCGCGGATTCCCTGTTCTGCGTTAACTTTTTCAAATAGTTCGGGTCTGTTTGTCACCAGAAGGTCTAATATGTTATCGCCACGAGTCGGTTCTCTGTTTAACTGCTCAAGGTAGTTTTCAGATAAAGCACTTAAAAAAATTTCACTGCATTCTTTGTCCCTGCCACCCGTTATAAACGTCTTAGTCTCCATGTCTATATCCGGCAAATTAAAATCTCCACCCACAACTATAACATGGTGGGGAAATCTACTCGAAATATTTTCCAAATTATCCTTCAGGTGCTCAGCCACAACAGCTGCTGAGCCAGGAGGCCTATAGAGACATCCAATTACCATGTCTGAGCCTGCTTTAACCGTGACCTTCACCCAAATCATTTCACATTTCGGATCTCCATCCATTTCCTTCGATACTATTGCACTTCTTATCACTGTAAACACGCCTCCCCCTTCACTGTCCAGCCTGTCTCTGCGGTATACATTCCAATCTGAGTTTAGGATTTCATTACTATTTACGTCTGGTTTCAGCCAACTTTCTGTCCCTAGTACTATATGAGTTCCTGGTTTGTTTAGATCACATTGAATCTGATAATTTAATAGATATACTATACCTGTCTGAGCATCACATTGTGTCTGATATGGAGAAGGTAAATATCAGTGGTTATAAACTAGCTACGCGTATGAGTAGAGAGAATAAGGTGGGAGGAGGAGTTGCCATATATGTCAAAAGTTATCATTGTGTAGAAAGCTTAGATACAACAAAGCTTTGCCTTGAGCAACATATAGAAGCATGTGCCTGTCAACTTAAACTGAAGGAGGGCTCCTTTATAACTGTAACAGTACATAGGTCCCCTTCAGGAAACTTTCATTTATTCCTTGAAAACTTGGATGCCTTGTTGTGCTATCTGTAAGATAGGGGAAAGCAAATTATTATTTGTGGGGACTTGAATGTTGATTCACTGAAAGAGTGTAATAGGAAGAATGACCTGGAAGTCTTGCTCGGTTCTTTCAATTTGACATCTGTCATTAATTTTCCTACTCGGATAGTAAAGGACAGCAGCACATTGATAGATAACACTTTTATTGACCAAGATAGGTTTAAAAACATAAATTCTTGTCCTGTTGAGAATGGGCTTTCTGATCGTGGTGCTCAGCTAGTTACAGTATATGACATAGCTCCATTCAGTAATTCAAAACTACCCTCCAAAGTTGTGCGTTCAATTAATGAGTCAACAATTAGAAATTTCAGAGAAAATCTTCAGCAGCTAGACTGGGATGAGGTATACAAGGAACCCGATGCTAATTTAAAATATAACTTGTTTCATGATACACTTGTAAGAGAATTTGAAAACTGTTTCCCCAAGAAAGTAGTTAAATATAATTATAAGAAATCATGCATAAAACCTTGGCTTACTAAAGGAATAAAAATATCTTGTAACCCCAAAAGGGAACTGTATCTAACAACAAGAAAGAGTAATGACCCAGATACAGCCAAATATTATAAAAACTACTGTGCTACATTAAGAAAGGTTATTAAAAAGTCCAAAAGCATGTGGATCATGTCTGAGATTAATACCTCTGATAGCAAAATCAAAACAATTTGGAATATTATTACAAGGGAGACAGGGCAACCAAGAGTACAGGATGACGGAATCACCATCAAAGTGAATGTAAACTTGATAAACAACAATCTGGAAGTCGAAAACATTTTGAATAATCATTTTTTAAATGTTGTAGAGAAAATAGGATCTAAATGTTCATTAGAAGAAGCAAGGCAGTTAATGGAAGAGGCCTTACCCACACCATTTGATACAATAGAAATTCCACCCACCTCTCCTCCTGAAATGAGGCAGATAATAAACACTCTCAAGAATAAAAGCTCACATGGAATTGATCGCATTTCCAGCAAGATAATAAAAGCTTGTTCCCAAGAAATAAGTGGAATTCTTAGCTACATATGTAATAGCTCTCTGAAGCAGGGTATTTTTCCAGATAGACTGAAGTATGCCATTGTTAAACCACTGCATAAAAAAGGGGATACGTCTGATGTCAACAACTACCGCCCAATTTCTCTTCAGCAGCTAGACTGTTGAAAAAGTAATGCATTGTAGAGTAGCTTCACACCTTTGTAAAAATAATGTTTTAACAAAATGTCAGTTTGGTTTCCAGAAGGGTTTTTCAATGGAAAATGCTATATATACTTTCACTAATGAAATATTAAATGCTCTGAGTAACCGGAAGTCACCTACTGGGATTTTTTTGTGATCTATCAAAGGCTTTTGATTGTTTAAATCATGGAATACTTCTAGATAAGCTCAAGTACTGTGGTATAAATGGGTCAGCGCTCAAATGGTTTAAATCATACCTAACTGGAAGAGTGCAGAAAGTTGAAATAAGCAGTTCACATAATATGCAAAAAAACTGGTGATTTCTCAAATTGGGGAACAATCAAGAATGGGGTGCCACAAGGTTCGGTCTTGGGTCCTCTGCTGTTCTTAATATATATTAATGACTTGCCATTCTATATTCACGAAGATGCAAAGCTGATACTTTTTGCCGATGATACAAGTATAGCTATCACACCCAACAAACAAGAATTAACTGGTGAAATTGTAAACGATGTTTTTCAGAAAATCGTTAAGAGGTTCTCTGCAAATGAGCTCTCATTAAACTTTGACAAAACACGGTATATACGGTTCCACACAATAAATGGAATGACACCATTAATAAAAATAGACTTCGATCAGAAATCGGTAGCTAAGGTAGAATATTCAAAATTTCTAGGTGTCTGCATTGACGAGGGGTTGAACTGGAAAAAAAAAAAACACAGAGGATTTGCTGAAACGTTTGAGTTGAGCTACTTATGCTATTAGGGTCACTGCAAATTTTGGTGATATACATCTGAGTAAATTAGCTTACCATGCCTATTTTCATTCTCTGCTTTCGTATGGCATCATATTCTAGGGTAACTCATCAATGAGTAAAAGAGTGTTCATTGCACAAAAGCGTGTAATCAGATTAATTGCTGGAGCTCATCCAAGATTATCCTGCAGACACTTATTTAAAGAGCTAGAGATCTTCACTGTAGCCTCACAATATATATATGCACTTATGAAATTAACAATCCAAACGAATTCAAAAGTAATAGCAGTGTACATGGCTACAACACTAGGAGAAAGGATGATCTTCACAACTCAAGGTTAAATCTAACTTTGGCTCAGAAGGGGGTAAATTATGCTGCCACAAAAGTCTTTGTTCACTTACCTAATAGCATCAGAAGTCTGACAGATAGCCATATAGCATTTAAAAGGAAATTAAAAGAATTTCTTAATGGCAACTCCTTCTACTCATTAGATGAATTTTTGTATATAGTAAGTGTGTAATTTCCCCGACCCCCACCAAAAATTAAAAATAGTAACGGTCATTTAATATTTTGTGTAATGTGTAATGAACATGATAAAATCGCGCCATGAAAGTACGAATATGTCTGAGAATTGGACGGAAGTGAAGTACAAAAGACACAAACAGATAATACAAGATACAGAAAACGGTGAAAGAAACATAAACGTAGTGAGCGAAAATTACATTCAAGCTCTTTCGACTACGGATTGTGACAGTGTTGTTAACAGTTCGAGTGTACCATGTGGAACACCAAACAACTTTGTGAATGAGGTAAAACATGGAATATTTCAAAGGCAGTTAAGTAAAAGATCATATGTGAAAGTGCTCATGAAAAATCTTAAACCGTTAAGCTGTTCTACTGAGACAATATCGACGTGTGTTAACAAAAAAGACATAATAAATAGTGCCAAACAAGACTTCGCTTACTGCAAAGGTAGACAGAAAACAGGTAGTCTTGGAACAGCAAGTACTAGTAAAATTGAACTGTATGCCAACAGCCAAGGACGAAACATAGGCACTGAATTTCGGCGTACAAGCAGTTGGAATTTTAATTTTAACTGTACAATAAAACCAGGAGCAAAATTCAGTGCTGCTACATCAATGAGTCAAGAAAAAATTTCCTCATTGAGCAAAAAGGACTTTTCCATCTTCCTGGCAGGATCAAATGATGTCGCTAGGAACGTAAAAAACGATCTCTTAATCTCACTAAAAAGAAAACTGTATGAGCTGAGAGGAACAAATGGTATTGTTTTTTCAGTGCCACATCATTACGACTTGATAGAACGTTCCTGTGCAAATAAAGAAATTGAAACTGCAAATAAAGAGATGCAAAATATTTGCAAGAGGTTTGATAATGTAACGTTTGTGAACATCAGCAATTTAGGGAAAAGAATTCATACAACACAAGGTTCTCATCTAAATGTACTTGGAAAAAACTTAATAGTAACAAAAATTTTAGAACTAGTAAATAAAATCTCAAATGTGCAGTGTGATGATAGAAAAGTCATACCTCTCATGGACAGGAAGTGTGTGTTACCTGGAGACACAAATGTGAAATCTGCTGTCGGTGAAGCTACACCTCTCCAAGACAAATGTGAAATTTTATTAATGCAAGTGAACACTCCAAAAGTTAACAATTCACAGAGAGGCACAGCAGTTGTGGAACAACAAACACCAGAAATAAGTGAAACAACAGCAGCACCATCATTATCATCAGAAGCAACAGCAACAAGAACAGCAGCAGCAGTAGCAGAACCAATGACAACTATAGCAGCAACACAGCAATGCTTAAGGAGGAGCCAAAGGAAAAATACATCTGTGTCATTCAGTGATAATTTTTTATGGTTTCAAGCCAAGAAGAAAATAAAAATGTGAAAAACCAGCCTGCTAACTCACAGATAAGTCACAACAACATCCTATTTTTAAACATTCAAGGTCTTGAAAGTAAAGTTGAAATTCTGGAGGAGTCATTGCCACAGAATAAGTTTTCTTTCTTATGTCTATCAAAACATTGGCTTAAAACAGAACAAATACAATACTATGTACCAGAAGGTTATAAATATGGAAACAGTTTTTGCAGGTCTCAGTACCGTAATGGTGGTACTGTTATCTATGTTTCAAATGAAATAGAGTGTAGAGCACTAGATCTTAGTTGGGCATGTGTAGAGAAACACTTTGAAATTACTGGGATCATATGTGATATAATGAAACTTATCATAGTATGTATTTACCATTCCCCTCATGCAGATGATAAAACTTTTTTAGATAATTTAGACAGTGTACTCTGCTACATGACGAAATGGAAACAGTATGTAACTGTAATTGGGGGAGACTTTTAATTCAAGCTTTGATGTAACATGTAACAAAGCCAGTGTAAATAATGTGATTCCTGAGTTTCTCCCGGCGTATTTGATAGTCAAAATATCCACGGGTGTGCTGCCGGTCTATAGTGTCCAACGGGCACAATATTTCGGCGATCATACATGTCGCCATCATCAGGTGAACTGACGGACTGAGCTCCTGTGAACGTGCCGGCACGGAGATCCGTACGCTATGGCTGCTCAGAGGGAACTGGGTTCGGTCGCGGCGGCGGCCGATTTAAATACCCTCCGCCCGCGGCGCGCTCCCTCCGCCGTCCGCGCCCCACGCCACGGTCGCGCGGTGGAACAGATTGCGACGGCGTCTGAGATGACGTCGGAGTGATGGCTCTGTCCGCCGTGGTCGTCACAACTATACGTTTGCTCGATTTACTCTTGATTAACCCGATCGCTGGTTCCCAAGCCTTGCTAAGATTATAGCCACAGTCACGGTTTATGAGGTCGTTATTGGTGCGAATTTCGATGGCCTCTCTAACAACGCTGTCCCAGTATCTCGACGTCTGTACCAGAATCCTCGTGCGGTCATATTCCATGGCGTGATTTTCCGACAAACAATGTTCAGCGACCGCCGACTTGCTCGGATACATCAGGCGAGTGTGCCTCTGGTGTTCACGGCATCGATCCTCGACGGTACGCATCGTCTGACCAATATACGACTTGCCACATTGACACGGAATCTGGTACACGCCGGCCTTCCTCAAACCGAGGTCATCTTTGGCGCTCCCCACCAGTGCACGAGTTTTATTTGGAGGACAAAACACAGTTCCGACCCGGTGTTTCTTCAGAATGCGAGCGATTTTCCCCAAGAGTGCGCCTGTGTATGGAATAAATGCAGTGCCCACCTCCTCCCTCGTGACTTCATCCATCTCAAGAGGTTGTGCCGCAGTGGTTGGGCGGAGAGCACGTTGAATCTGCCACTCTGAGTACCCATTTTTCCGAAATACAGTTCTCAGATGTTCCAATTCCTGGGGTAGACACTCTGCGTCAGAGATAGTGCGCGCCCTATGTACTAGAGTTTTAAGTACCCCATTCCTCTGTGAAGGGTGGTGGCAGCTGTCTGCGTGCAAATACAGATCAGTGTGCGTAGTCTTCCGATACACCCCATGACCTAGGGTGCCGTCAGCCCTTCCCTTGACCAAGACGTCGAGGAAAGGTAATTTACCCTCCGTTTCAGTCTCCATAGTGAATTTGATGTTGGGGTGTATGGAGTTTAGATGCGTGAGGAAGTCAAGGAGTTTATCCATACCATGTGGCCAGATGACGAACGTGTCGTCCACGTAACGGAAAAAGCAAGTAGGTTTCCATACGGATGACGACAGGGCTTCCTCCTCGAAGTTCTCCATGTACAAATTCGCTACCACCGGTGAGAGTGGGCTACCTTGGCGACTCCCTCCGTTTGTTCGTAGTATTCTCCATTAAAAAGAAAATACGTGGAAGTCAAGACATGCCTAAAAAGTTCAGTGGTCTTCTCGTCAAACTTCTGACTAATCAAATCTAGTGACTCTCGCAGGGGTACCCTCGTAAACAAGGAAACGACGTCAAAACTCACCATGATATCTGACTCATCCAACCTGAAGCTGTCAAGGCGTTTAACAAAATCCACGGAATTACGGATGTGATGAGGGCATTTACCCACATAAGGACTTAATATTCCCGTCAGGTATTTGGCCAGCAAATATGTAGGTGCCCTGATGTTGCTGACAATGGGGCGTAATGGTATCCCCTCTTTGTGAACCTTGGGGAGTCCATATAGTCTAGGCGGTACCGGACCTTGGGGTAACAATTTCTTAGCGTCACCCTCCGGTAAATCTGCGTCCTTGAGAAGCGCCCTCGTCTTGTTCTCCACCTTCTTTGTAGGGTCAACGCTGATCTTCCGGTAGGAATCGTCATTTAGCAGGCTCTGCATCTTATCAGTGTAGTCCTTATGGGAGACAACAACTGTAGCATTGACTTTGTCAGCCGGTAAGACAACAATTTCAGAGCGCTCCCTCAGATCACGAATGGCCGCCCTCTCTTTACTGCTGATATTTGACTTCATCGGCTTGGATTTCGTCAACGCACGACAAGTTTCACGACGTATTTCCTCAGCTGATTCTGGCGGAAGTCGAGCTGCAACCTGTTCAACAGCACTAACAATTTCTGCGACTGGAGTGAACTTGGGGGTGGGAGCGAAGTTGAGACCTTTCTGCAAAACCGAGACTGCATCATCACTCAACACCATGCCACTCAAATTGATGACAGTCTTGCACGGAACCTGCAGAGATGGTTTGTCAAGGAGACGTGAGAACTTAGCTGTTTGACGTCCCGTAGCCTTCTTATGGGCGGAATCAGCTGACACCCAGGTGACACCATCAATCCAATCCCAGGAACAAGAAGTAAACTTACTAGCCAGTTGCAAATGTAGTTTGAGTAATTCCTGTGAGATAAACTCAAGGCTCCGGCGGGTGAATTGCACTCTCTCACGTACCAATGCGAGGCTGGTTCGTTTCTTGATTCTCTTAGCTGCTGCAGAATCGATGTGATGCATGACCTTAGCAAAATTTGGAACAACATTCTCGGAACGACATCTCTTTAGAAAGGCAAGAGTACTTAGCAAACGACATCTACGGTGGCGCAACTTTTCAAATTTCTTCATGCTGCGATACATCTCCTCCCCGTAAAGGTGTATGATGTGATTCTTGAGTTTCTCCCGGCGTATTTGATAGTCAAAATATCCACGGGTGTGCTGCCGGTCTATAGCGTCCAACGGGCACAATATTTCGGCGATCATACATGTCGCCATCATCAGGTGAACTGAAGGACTGAGCTCCTGTGAACGTGCCGGCACGGAGATCCGTACGCTATGGCTGCTCAGAGGGAACTGGGTTCGGTCGCGGCGGCGGCCGATTTAAATACCCTCCGCCCGCGGCGCGCTCCCTCCGCCGTCCGCGCCCCACGCCACGGTCGCGCGGTGGAACAGATTGCGACGGCGTCTGAGATGACGTCGGAGTGATGGCTCTGTCCGCCGTGGTCGTCACAACTATACGTTTGCTCGATTTACTCTTGATTAACCCGATCGCTGGTTCCCAAGCCTTGCTAAGATTATAGCCACAGTCACGGTTTATGAGGTCGTTATTGGTGCGAATTTCAATGGCCTCTCTAACAACGCTGTCCCAGTATCTCGACGTCTGTACCAGAATCCTCGTGCGGTCATTTCCATGGCGTGATTTTCCGACAAACAATGTTCAGCGACCGCCGACTTGCTCGGATACATCAGGCGAGTGTGCCTCTGGTGTTCACGGCATCGATCCTCGACGGTAGGCATCGTCTGACCAATATACGACTTGCCACATTGACACGGAATCTGGTACACGCCGGCCTTCCTCAAACCGAGTTTTATTTGGAGGACAAAACACAGTTCCGACCCGGTGTTTCTTCAGAATGCGAGCGATTTTCCCCAAGAGTGCGCCTGTGTATGGAATAAATGCAGTGCCCACCTCCTCGAATTTGTACATGGAGAACTTCGAGGAGGAAGCCCTGTCGTCATCCGTATGGAAACCTACTTGCTTTTTCCGTTACGTGGACGACACGTTCGTCATCTGGCCACATGGTATGGATAAACTCCTTGACTTCCTCACACATCTAAACTCCATACACCCCAACATCAAATTCACTATGGAGACTGAAACGGAGGGTAAATTACCTTTCCTCGACGTCTTGGTCAAGAGAAGGGCTGACGGCACCCTAGGTCATGGGGTGTATCGGAAGACTACGCACACTGATCTGTATTTGCACGCAGACAGCTGCCACCACCCTTCACAGAGGAATGGGGTACTTAAAACTCTAGTACATAGGGCGCGCACTATCTCTGACGCAGAGAGTCTACCCCAGGAATTGGAACATCTGAGAACTGTATTTCGGAAAAATGGGTACTCAGAGTGGCAGATTCAACGTGCTCTCCGCTCAACCACTGCGGCACAACCTCTTGAGATGGATGAAGTCACGAGGGAGGAGGTGGGCACTGCATTTATTCCATACACAGGCGCACTCTCGGGGAAAATCGCTCGCATTCTGAAGAAACACCGGGTCGGAACTGTGTTTTGTCCTCCAAATAAAACTCGTGCACTGGTGGGGAGCGCCAAAGATGACCTCGGTTTGAGGAAGGCCGGCGTGTACCAGAGTCCGTGTCAATGTGGCAAGTCGTATATTGGTCAGACGATGCGTACCGTCGAGGATCGATGCCGTGAACACCAGAGGCACACTCGCCTGATGTATCCGAGCAAGTCGGCGGTCGCTGAACATTGTTTGTCGGAAAATCACGCCATGGAATATGACCGCACGAGGATTCTGGTACAGACGTCGAGATACTGGGACAGCGTTGTTAGAGAGGCCATCGAAATTCGCACCAATAACGACCTCATAAACCGTGACTGTGGCTATAATCTTAGCAAGGCTTGGGAACCAGCGATCGGGTTAATCAAGAGTAAATCGAGCAAACGTATAGTTGTGACGACCACGGCGGACAGAGCCATCACTCCGACGTCATCTCAGACGCCGTCGCAATCTGTTCCACCGCGCGACCGTGGCGTGGGGCGCGGACGGCGGAGGGAGCGCGCCGCGGGCGGAGGGTATTTAAATCGGCCGCCGCCGCGACCGAACCCAGTTCCCTCTGAGCAGCCATAGCGTACGGATCTCCGTGCCGGCACGTTCACAGGAGCTCAGTCCGTCAGTTCACCTGATGATGGCGACATGTATGATCGCCGAAATATTGTGCCCGTTGGACACTATAGACCGGCAGCACACCCGTGGATATTTTGACCAGTGTAAATAAGTTACTGAATATGCTAAGGCAGCACAACTTCCATCATGTAAATTCAGAACCAACAAGATTACAAGCATGCTTGGATAATGCTTTTGTCAACTGTGTTCGTGATATGTACTCCGCCAAGGTAAAGGAATTTGTTTTCTCAGACCACTCCATGTTAAAAGTAGAGTTAAGACATTTTATAAAAGGGGATGAGAGCAAGGCTGCACAAAAGTTAACAAAAGCCAATACCTTGATATTAAAAAAACACAATCTCATAAAACTAACACACCAGCCGAGCATAACAAACTGGGACAAATTATTTCAAAACTGTGATTCCAGTGCCCAAACAGTTTATGAAACTTTCCACAATTACTTAACAGGCACTTTAAAAGCCCATATTGTTCAAAAGAAATATCATAAAACAAGAAAGGGTAAATTGTGGTACACCAAAGAACTGGAGAATCTAAAAAAATAAGCTACTGGTGTTGAAGCGCCTTGCCAAAGTAAACAATTCTAATGAAATTAAGAATCTCAAAAAAGCCACTAAGAAACTGTATAAGAAAGAGTTACAATTGGCAAAACAAAGATACAACACAAATATCATAAAAAATAGTAAAAACCAATGCAAAACAGCCTGTTCAGTAATTAATACTGTTAAAGGTGAAGTCAAAAACTTTGACAAGACAGTCCCAATACCAACAGATACATTCAATAAATATTTTGTAAACTGTGCTGATGATATCAAAAAGTTGATCAGTAAACCCAATGTAACATGTATAGATTATCTTAAGAGAGTAAACCTAAATCATAATAGAATCAGATCATGATTGAAACACTTTAAAGAGGTACGCCAACATGAAGTTCTTAAAATAATCAAAGAAATGAAAAATTCATACAGTACTGATATTTTTAATATGTCAAACACACTGTTGAAAGAAATCATACATTACATTGCAGCGCCATTAACATATTCTATAAACCTGTGTCTCATAGAAGGGGTTTTTCCTGATCCTCTCAAACTATCCAAGGTAACTCCAGTCTTTAAGAAGGGTATCAAATCAGATCCTGCAAACTACAGACCAATTTCATTCATTCCAGTACTAGGAAAAGTCTTTGAAGGCATAATATATCAGCAGATGTATGAGTACCTAGAACTAAATGGTATGTTAAGTGCATCACAGTTTGGTTACAGAAAAGGAAGGTCAGCTATACATGCTATAGAGCATGTTGACTGGAATACTCTCTTTCAAATTCTGAAGGTGGCAGGGGTAAAATACAGGGAGCGAAAGGCTATTTACAATTTGTATAGAAACCAAATGGCAGTTACAAGAGTTGAGGGGCATGAAAGGGAAGCAGTGGTTAGGAAGGGAGTGAGACAAGGTTGTAGCCTCTCCCCAATGTTATTCAATCTGTATATTGAGCAAGCAGTGAAGGAAACAAAAGAAAAATTCGGAGTAGGTATTAAAATCCATGGAGAAGAAATAAAAACTTTGAGGTTCGCCGATGACATTGTAATTCTGTCAGAGCATTAACATTTTAGCAGCATTCGAGGACCATGCTCACACACAGATCTGAGCAAAGTTTTTGACTGTGTTGACCACTCACTTTTGCTCTCTAAACTTGAGTACTATGGAATGTGTGATAAAAGTTTAAAACTCATCAAATCATACCTCAATAAAAGGAAACAGGTGGTGAGTTCAGGAAGTTATCTGTGAAACACACTCGAGGTTCAACATGGAGTGCCACAGGGATCTAAATTGGGACCACTTCTTTTCCTTTTACGCATAAATGACTTACCAGGAAATATAGATGAAAAGACATATATGTATGCAGACGATACAACTTTTCTATCTGTAAACCATGTACTTGATAACCTTGTAAGTGATATGAAATTGGCAAAAGAAAATGCAACATCATGGTTTAATGCAAATTGTCTACTATTAAATGAGGAAAAGACCCAGAATATGTGGTTCAGCCTATCAAAGACTACAAAAATAGAAAAACAAAAGGCAAAGTTTTTAGGTATCATACTTGACAACAGTCTAAGATGGAACTCTCATGTTGATCACATAGAGGTTAGCTTGTCAAGAGTTATATATTTGTTGAAGAGACTTATGTGTTGTGCGACACTTGAGTACGTAAGGACAGTGTACTTTGCCTTTTTTCAATCTGTTTTAAGGTATGGGTTAATACTCAGGGGAAACAGCAGAAAAATAAATGAAATTATGGTGATCCAGAAGAAAGCAGTCAGAGTAATGGCTAAGGTAGATAACAGAACGGTCCGCAGCTCGTGGTCGTGCGGTAGTGTTCTCGCTTCCCACGCCCGGGTTCCCGGGTTCGATTCCCGGCGGGGTCAGGGATTTTCTCTGCCTCGTGATGACTGGGTGTTGTGTGCTGTCCTTAGGTTAGTTAGGTTTAAGTAGTTCTAAGTTCTAGGGGACTGATGACCATAGATGTTAAGTCCCATAGTGCTCAGAGGCATTTGAACCATTTTTTAGATAACAGAACAAATTGTAAACCATTGTTCATTAAATATAGAATTTTAACAGTTATTAATTTATATATTCTTGACAATGTTAACTACGTACTTGCTGAACTACCTAATTTAAGTGTAACAAATCAGAGGCATGACTACTATACAAGAACCTGTACTTCTCTGCTGTTACCACAAAATAGATTAGCTAAAACAAACAATAGTTCTAAGTATATGGCAATTAAAATATATAACAAATTGTCTAAAAATGCATCAATCAAGCCTGACAAATTATTTAAAGAAAATGTACATAAATTCTTGTTAACTAATCCATTCTATTCATTAGAAGAATTTTTAGAAATGCCCAATATCAACTTAAATATGTAAAAATTTATTTTGTAAAATTAATAGGCTAAGTGAACTGATGAAGTCTATTGCATGTAATAATGCTGAATGACCAATAAATAATCTGAATCTGAATCTGTATAAGCACCTTTTATTAACCTGACATGTTCCACATCATTGCGAAGTGTCGTATTCATGATCTATGGAACAAGTACTAATCTAATCTAATCTGTGAATTAGCTGTAAACTTGTTACCATATTCTTGTGGGTGTCTCTAACATGGCCGTGTTTGAGTTCTTTATCAAAGTACTTGTGCAACCATCATAACAAATTAGTTTTTGAAGAAAGTATGAATTAATGATGTAGAATGCAGATCGTTTAGGCTGATCAAGATGGAGTGGAACTAGCACTGAACCTTGTGGATATATCATTATTAATGTTTCTCCCACTTCAACTCTAGTCATGTCCTGTTGTGTAATCTGTTAATATGACATCATCCATGCAAGATGAATGGCATTAATGCCTTAATATTTTAGTAGCCCTACTAGAGTTATGTTGTTGTTGTTGTTGTTGGTGGTGGTGGTGGTGATGATGGTGGACTTCAGTCCAGAGACTGGTTTGATGCAGCCTTCCATGCTACTCTATCCTGTGCAAGCCTCTTCATCTCCGAATAACTACTGAAACCTACATTCTTCTGAATCTGCTTAGCATATTCATCTCTTGGTCTCCCTCTATGATTTTTAACCTTCACACTTCCCTCCAGTACTATATTGGTGATCCCTTGATGCCTCAGAATGTGTCCTGGCAACCGATCCCTTCTTCTAGTCAAGTTGTGTTCAACAAATTCCTCTTCCCCTCAATTCTGTTCAGTACCTCACCAGAAATTGCCGGCAGAGTGATTTTCTTTTCTAATTGTATCCACAAAGAGTTTATGAGGTTTCAGGTTGCAGTCTATGTAGAGAAGCCATTTACAAAACTAAAACTTGGTAATGTAGGTAGTAGGATGACATTTCTACAATTAGAAGCCACTCCTTTATCTCTACTTATGTAAATGAGTGTTACTACCACGTACTTAAGTCTTTCAGGAATTTTATCTCTACTCATCATGTTCATTCAGCTGAGAAGCTACTCTTTAACAATAAGGCAAGCTGGAAGAAGCATGTGAATTACATTAAAAGTGCCACCATGAAAAGTTTATTTTTTTGTATGACCAGCTAGTATGGTACTTTACTCAGTATGATGCATGGTTTCAAATTAATAGACTTAGGACAGTATTTTCGCAACAGTTCAGTTTTGCAAAGTAGTATATGATCCAGCTTTAGGAGTATTCAGAAGAAATGCTGCTGGATTTGAAGTGAGATCAGTCATCACTGACTGTAAAAATGGGTGGTGAACTCTGTGTACGTGTAGATAATGTGTGTGAAAAATTGGAAGCAGCTCATGATAAGGAAAATCTGACATCTTCTCCTTGGTTTTATCCATCTGCTCATTCACAAGTAACAAGAAATTAGATTTCAGATCTCTTATGCCTGTCACAAAGTTTCCTGAAATGAGGGAGCATTGACTGACGTAACATCCACTCGACATCATCAACAGATGACTTTTTGTGTCTTCATTTCATTTCTTTTTTTTTCCATTTCAGTAAGTTTTCCATTTTGAGCTTTGGCCTGTATCATCAGCATACAAAAAAGATAAACCTAGGGCAGCTGTGTACTCTGCATAGCAGGCTACAGCAGGTAGCAACAGCCTTGCATGTGGCACATAGCAGCCAACCTCATCACAGATAATCTCCAACGTATCTTATTTATTTACTCAAGAATGGAACAAGGTATCACTCTCCCTCCACCCTTAAAAGCAATTCTGATATATTAGCTATATTTTGAATGTAGTACTCTGTGACCTGAAGCCTACCAGTAGTGAACCGGCCAGTGACTTCAACTTCAGTGCGAACTTCTTAGAAAATACCAAGTGATTTACTTAATTGCAAACTACTATAATAACTAGGCACAATAATGAAAAGAAATCCAGTACATTATCAAGATGTTATGCCGGACTATAAGTTGTTTTTTTAAGAATAACTTCAAAACCAAATGTGAAAGACAGCATAGCAGAGAATATGTGAATCCCAAAACAGTGGCTTTTAATACTTTATGTGAAAAGTAAAGTTTTATTGAGAAATTAACTTCGTCTACATAAAACATTTTTTTAGGCATGTCAGATGAAATTTCCATCACCATGTACTGTACAATGCAAATTGCAAGGAGTCACTGCATACTGTGTTGCGCCAGGGGATATGACAGAGGTATGTGTTTGTCTTATCACTGTCGTTACAGTGTGAACCAGTTAAGTTGCTTCAACTATGTTTCTACAAGCTCACTGATACGAGTTGCTTTTGCACCATACATAGAGTCGCATCGTATATAGTGTAGCCTCAGTGTGAACTGTGCCTTAGAAGAGCAGCTGAATGGAGTGGATGTGCCTTGGAAAGAGGTTATAAGATGATGAACAACAACAACAAAAGTTAAACAAGGGTAATGGCATGTACTTAAAAAAACTAAACTACTCCCAAATGGGTCGTGAAAGCCCAATGGTACTGACCGGCCGCTGTCTCATCCTCAGCTCATAGGTGTCACTGGATGTGGATATGGATATGGAGGGGCATATGGTTAGCTCGCCGCTCTCCCAGTCGAATGTCAGTTTCCGAGACCAGAGTAATGGAATGAAGTTGAATTAAATAAGGCCATGCTAACACAATTAGCTTCAGAAATGACATGCTGAAAGTAGCAGATGAGTTTTTCTGCTTGGGTAGCAGAACACCTTATGATATCTCAAGTAAAGAGAATATAAAACACAGACTGGTAATACACAGAAGGGCTTTTCTGCTAGTATTTTTCTGGAGTGCAGCAGAAGCAAAAAATGAACAATAAAGAGCTCAGGCCAGAAGTGGACTGAAGATTTTGGAATATGGTGCTACAAAAGAATTCTGAAGATTAGATGGGTTGATCAGATAATCAATGAAGAAGTGCCGAATCAAGGGGTTGGAATGAGGGGGGGAGGGACTAAAATTATAGAGAGAGACCAGGATTTGACTTCAGTAAGCAGGTTCAGGAGGATGTAACCAATCTTCAGATTGGAAACCACATCATAATAAATCATAATCAATTGGAAAGAATTTTGAGCAGACACAAAGGAAACACTGGAACTACCAAAAAAATATACTATATTCTTCCAAAGCAGTTGGAAGTAAACTGCACCTTAATGCACTCCTTGTCTGGGGTACCCTTCTGGGGCAGTTGTTTGCAGGCGGGGTCCACAGAGACGCCAGGCACCAACTTGAGGCAGCAGTGTCTCTCGATGCAGCCCTGGCCACGACACTGTACCAGGCAGCTTTTCTCTTCAATGCTTGGCAGTGCAATAATGTTGGTGTCATTGTCAGTCTGTCAGACAGAAAGAAGATCACTGTTACTACTATAAAACTGCAAAATTTTCTTAAAATTCTTCTCTTAAAACTTCCATGTGGCTGTGGTCAATGTGTAAATCTATTCACAGACATTTATTCCCACCCATTGGAGATGTCTTCAGAGGTGAAGGACTGGAAACTGAGTAGAAATCTCTCAGCTCTTCAACCATTGAAATTCCTTGCCATGCAAAATCAGCATTTATGTTTTATTTAACTTTAAGTACACTTTCTTTCTGTCAAAATCATTAAATGTTTATACACTTCTTTTTACCTCACTATGAAAGCTCACAAAACAATGCAATGTGTTCACTAAAATATTAGCTTCTAAAATTTTTGTTTTGTGTGTTCACATTGTAAAGAGTGTTTTGCTATGTAAGCCTTATCTGGTTGTCTTGCAGCCTGGACGTTATAAGTAATTACTGGCCATGAAATCCATCATTCTGTTATCTATTTGAAATTTTAACATAGAGTGCCAACATACCTCAAAAAATTCTGGTTGGATCGTCACTTGAGTTATCCCTTGTTCTTCAAAGAAGTCAATTATTTTTTGAGATTTCTTCGCATAATCCTGCAAATAAATATCAAGTGAATACAGAGCAAATAGTTTTTCTATGAATAGTTTTTTTGTTAAACTGAAAGAAATATTAAATTTCATTGGCAACTAGTCGATCCCCATCTCTTGGGCATTATGAAGCAACAACACAAGAAAGTTGTACTATATGTTCCCATTTCTCGGCACGCCATGATACATACAGTGGTGTGGAAAGACCAACATGTAACTGCATCCCATATTCAATCATGTGCTGAATTCCATAGATCTCAAGGAGAACTTTCAGGGATGAACTATGAGTGAAGGTATACATAAACCAAACATAAGTGAGTCACAGAGACTTAATCTGTGTACTGTAGGCCCTATTAATAATATAACCTATCACTACACTGCTTAATGTTGTCACTGGTTATTCCAGCAAAATTTAATCTGTCTAACACACACACACACACACACACACACACACACACACACACACACAGAGAGAGAGAGAGAGAGAGAGAGAGAGAGAGAGAGAGAGAGAGAGAGAGAGAGAGCAGTCTCAGGCAACTGAACCCACACTGCGAGTAGCGGCACAGGTGTGTGATGGGAATGGTGACCGGGTGGGGATAAGGAGGAGGCTGGGGCGGGGAGGGGGAGGGTGGGGAGGGATAGTATGGTAGGGGCAGCGGACAGTGAGGTGCTGCAGGTTAGATGGAGGGGGCAGGGGAAAGATGGAGAGGGGGTGCATAGTGGAAAAGGAGAGAAGTAAAAAGACTGTGATGGTGGAACGACGGCTGTGTAGTGCTGGAATGGGAACAGGGAAGGGGCTGGATGGGTGAGGACAGTGGCTGACAAAGGTTGAGGCCAGGAGGGTTACAGGTACATAGGATGTATTGCAGGGAAAGTTCCCACCTGTACAATTCAGAAAAGCTGGTGTTGGTGGGCAGGATCCATGTGCACAGGCTGTGAAGCAGTCACTGAAATGATGTCATGTTTGGCAGTGTGCTTAAAATACATCAAAATATGTACTGCAATACAAACACATATAGAGTGCAAGACAATTCAGTCTATTAGCTGACAGCCAGCGATTGAAAGAAGATTGTGGCTGCACTCTGAAGACTGTCCTTGTGTTTTATGGAGCTTTATTGGGATGAAAGGTCAAAACAATATCACTCATTGTAATGCAGTTCTGTAACCTGATGTAAAGAATGCTTAAGTGGATGAATTAGTAAATATTTTGTTGAAAATTTATTCTTTGTGAAAAATTTTCTGTCTTCTGCATCGAGCTACTGATCTGAAGTGGCAAGAAAACAATGAGTGTAAAAATAATTTACAAAATATTTCTAATGGATTATGCAGAGGAAAATTATTTTAATATTAAAAAAGGAAAAGGCGCCCTAATGTTCTGCAGAATTATATTTATCTGGTCATGAAGCAGTTTTTGGCTTCTCATGTCATCTTCAGGTGACAATTATTTTATGTTGCTGTTTTTTTGTCCTATGATTTAGACTGGGAAAGTTATTATGTTCATGCGCAAGCAAACTTTGGATAATGGTATGTGTGTCTTAGAATGACTACATCACAAGGGAAAGAATAATAATGCAACATGCAAAGAGAACACAGTAATGTGAAAGATGACATTCTATACAGCTAAAATGCCAGCACCATGGCTAAGGGTTAACTTCTTTACTGGATCAAGTATCTGTAGCTCCATTGCCTCCTGTCATACAAAAATGATGGCAGAGTTCCACCACTGCTAATGCAGAAAATGTTCTCTCATGTCTATACAGAAACACCTAAAAATCCATTATGTTGAATCAGTCACTTGGGCAGAAGAAATTATTACACATTGTTGCATTGCTGCACGAGTGAAATTGGTGTCTTCAGAATTCGAAGCTCTTCATGATATGGGAATGTAATGACATATTTTCAAATTGGAGGGAAATCATTGGTAGTGCAGCTGAAAATTTACTGCAGTGTGCAGTTATGTGAGGTCAGATTGGTTCTTGACAATGGGATGGAAAATCCAGGAAGAGAGTGCTAATTGATGTGGGGAATGGGAAGGGAATCAGTTAGTCTTGACATACTTTTGCTTGTGACACCAGGTATAGGTACAGTGAGCCAGAATGAATGTACTACAACCATTCTGGCATTCAATCACTATACAGGGTGTTACAAAAAGGTATGGCCAAACTTTCAGAAAACATTCCTCACACACAAATAAAGAAAAGATGTTATGTGGACATGTGTCCGGAAACGCTTAATTTCCATGTTAGAGCTCATTTTAGTTTCGTCAGTATGTACTGTACTTCCTCGATTCACTGCCAGTTGGCCCAATTGAAGGAAGGTAATGTTGACTTCGGTGCTTGTGTTGACATGCGACTCATTGCTCTACAGTACTAGCATCAAGCACATCAGTACGTAGCATAAATAGGTTAGTGTTCATCACGAACGTGGTTTTGCAGTCAGTGCAATGTTTACAAATGCGGAGTTGGCAGATGCCCATTTGATGTATGGATTAGCACAGGACCATAGCCATGGCGCGGTACGTTTGTATCGATACAGATTTCCAGAACAAAGTTGTCCCGACAGGAAGACGTTCGAAGCAATTGATCAGCGTCTTAGGGAGCACGGAACATTCCAGCCTATGACTCGGCACTGGGGAAGGCCTAGAACGACAAGGGCACCTGAAATGGACGAGGCAATTCTTTGTGCAGTTGACGATAACCCTAATGTCATCGTCAGAGAAGTTGCTGCTGTACAAGGTAACGTTGACCACGTCACTGTATGGAGAGTGCTATGGGAGAACCAGTTGTTTCTGTACCATGTACAGTGTGTGCAGGCAGTATCAGCAGCTGATTGGCTTCCACGGGCACACTTCTGCAAATCGTTCATCCAACAATGTGTCAATCCTCATTTCAGTGCAAATGTTCTCTTTACGGATAAGGCTTCATTCCAATGTGATCAAATTGTAAATTTTCACAATCAACATGTGTGGGCTTACGAGAATCCGCACGCAATTGTACAATCACGTCATCAACACAGATTTTCTGTGAATGTTTGGGAAGGCATTGTTGGTAATGTCTTGATTGGGCCCCATGTTCTTCCACCTACGCTCAATGGAGCACGTTATCATGATTTCATACGAGATACTCTACCTGTGCTGCTAGAACATGTGCCTTTACAAGTACGACACATGTGGTTCATGCACGATGCAGCTCCTGCACATTTCAGTCGAAGTGTTCGTACGCTTCTCAACATCAGATTCGATGACCGATGGCTTGGTAGAGGCGGACTAATTCCATGGCCTCCATGCTCTCCTGACCACAACCCTCTTGACTTTCATTTATGGGGGCATTTGAAAGCTCTTGTCTACGCAACCCCGGTACCAAATGTAGAGACTCTTTGTGCTTGTATTGTGGACAGCTGTGATACAATACGCCATTCTCCAGGGCTTCATCAGCGCATCAGGGATTCCATGCGATGGAGGGTGGATGCATGTATCCTCACTAATGGAGGACATTTTGAACATTTCCTGTAACAAAGTGTTTGAAGTCACACTGGTACATTCTGTTGCTGTGTGTTTCCATTCCATGATTAATGTGATTTGAAGAGAAGTAATAAAATGAACTCTAACATGGAAAGTAAGTGTTTCCGGACACATGTCCACATAATATATTTTCTTTCTTTGTGTGTGAGGAATGCTTCCTGAAAGTTTGGCCATATCGTTTTGTAACACCCTGTAGATCCACTGCCCACTGTACTGATGTAGACATACTTCTGTGATCTGCCAAACATGTTTTCCAGATGTGTGGGGTGTCCAATTTGCGTCTGTTTGAGAATATGTATGCGGGATGTCTCTGAAGAGTTCTGTATCATGTAATGGTACTTTGACTTCCGTGCCTCCGCCAATACAAAGTTATAATTTACGATCACGCACGCAGAAGAGCGCTGCGCCAGCGACCGATTTTTATAAATAATTTTGTTCGTCTTTTTACTTTTGCGTAGGTTTTTGTTTTTAACAACTAATTGATAAGACTCTCTCTCTTGTCTTCATACGAACGACGTGTATTTTTCGGCGATGTGTTGAATGTGCTTTTGGGTGGAAATTAAAATTACATTACAAAGCGAGGTTGTTTCAATAGTGATTCAAGGTGGTTATCGCCAAATTTGTAAATTGATCATGACAGTGACAACTTGAAGAAGTTTTCAACAGACGGAGAAAAGTGAAAGATGGGTCGTCCTACAAGAGAAATTAGGAGGACAGCCATGAAGACTATATTGTAATTAACACTGCGAATCTAACAAGATTATAAGGTAAATTTCAATTAGTTTCTGATGCTATTTCTGTACAGTCGCTTTTTGTAGTGTTGCCAACCCGGTCTGCCATGCACGGTCAAATTACAGCACGATCTCAATCAATAATACGAAGTCCGCCTTATCCGTAACTGAAACCACCAAAATGCAAGACATCAATCAGATTTTCTATTTCATATTTTTCACATCAGAGCCCCGAGGATAAAGGAAACACTACAATCAGCACCACAGAATGTAATGTTCATGCACCTCATCCTTCTAGAAGTTATTTTTCATCACATGAAGCCCCACTTGCTATTGCCAGAATCCACGTGCTCATGGTGCAAGACAAATTACGCACTGTTAGCTCCAAAGATTAGCTAAGAGAGATGTTTACTGGTGGACATGGGAGAATTATGATCACTGTTGTGCTATTAAAACCTTGTTTGTCCTGCATCACTATTTCTGTAGCTGTCTAATCATTTTCAGCAAAATTTTGAGATTGAACCAGTGGAATGGAAAACATGACAGTACACACACTGCCTCCATCTCCTCCTCAGTACCATCTACCAATCATGTCCATAAAGACAAAAAAGGACAACAGTTCAGTATCAATAAGCAAACAGCCATGCAAAACACAAGAAAAGCAAATGTAAGATACAGGAAGTACCTCTGGGTTTTCAGAGGATGGCTGCATGGAATCTACAAGGTATACAGAATAACGACACACATCAGTGGACAGAGCAGCTCTGCAAGTTCTGATTCGTAATATCTACTGTGGCACAGTTTCAGAGTACACCACTATTGGACAGGTGTGTCAGATCATGGTGTATAATGAAGCAATGTGTGCATTTTGTGTCTCTGGATTTGCTAAATAATTGTCAGATGTGACATTTCAGCAACAATTTCATACTAAATATCAGGTAAAAACTCCAACACATGAAACAATCCATAGGTGGTACAACAGATTCAGTGACACTGGTTGCTAATGTGGTGCCTGGAGCATCAGCAAAGAAAGTGGGGCATGTATGGGAATCATTCATCAGCAACCTGAAGGAATCAATGACAAGTGTGAGCAGAGAACTGGAAATACTGCAGTCAACTGTCTGGTACATTCTGTGCAAACATCTGTGTGTAAAACTGTACTAGCTGCAGTTGTTACATGTACTAACTACTTGGGGCAACGACCTTTGTTCTGACTTTTGTGACGACTTTCAGTGGCTACTGGGAAAGACAGTTTTCCACAGAAGTTAGTTTTCAGAGATGAAGCCACATTTTATGTGTCTAAAAAGGTGAATCATCTTAACATGTGTGTTTTGTTGGGACCCAGAATAGCTACACAAGATTGTGGAACCCATTTGTGATTCCGGTAAAGTTAACATATTCTGCACCATGTCCTCTTCAAAAGTTCACAGACTGTTTTTCTTTGTGGAGAAAATTGTGAATAGTTTCTTGTACCCGGAAATGCTTCAGTTACAGCATGACAGTGGAGACTTCATTTTGCAATGGAACAGTGAACGATCACACTTACTTTAAGATGTTCATGTTTATCTCAATACCAAACTGCCTTACTGGTGGGATGGACATATTTTGCATTATGACTCTTACCTTTCTCTGCCCCCTATGGTCAAAGTACTTAACTACATGTGATTTCTTCTTATGGGGTCATGTCAAAGATCGTATGTTCCTGCCTCCACTGACACTGAATTTGGAACAGTTGCAAGAAAGGCCACTTAACGCAATCACTGATGTCGATCACGATGTGTAGGAACGCATACGATACGGCAAGAGTTTGATCATCGTACTGATGTTCGCCAGGTCACGAACAGTGCCTGTGTTGAGCATCTCTAATGCGGGGGGGAGGGGGGGGGGGGAACCTATCAAAATATAGTTACCAACTTCTTAGGAAAGCTGATCCAGTTGCTGTAGAGACTTTTGTAAACCTTATCAGAGAGGATATAAAATGTAGACTGGCAATGGCAAGGAAATCGTTTCTGAAGAAGAGAAATTTGTTAACATCGAGTATAGATTTAAGTGTCAGGAAGTCGTTTCTGAAAGTATTTGTATGGAGTGTAGCCATGTATGGAAGTGAAACATGGACGATAACCAGTTTGGACAAGAAGAGAATAGAAGCTTTCGAAATGTGGTGCTACAGAAGAATGCTGAAGATAAGGTGGGTAGATCACGTAACTAATGAGGAGGTATTGAATAGGATTGGGGAGAAGAGAAGTTTGTGGCACAACTTGATTAGAAGAAGGGATCGGTTGGTAGGACATGTTTTGAGGCATCAAGGGATCACAAAGTTAGCATTGGAGGGCAGCGTGAAGGGTAAAAATCGTAGAGGGAGACCAAGAGATCAATACACTAAGCAGATTCAGAAGGATGTAGGTTGCAGTAGGTACTGGGAGATGAAGAAGCTTGCACAGGATAGAGTAGCATGGAGAGCTGCATCAAACCAGTCTCAGGACTGAAGACCACAACAACAACAACGTCAAGGAACAAGAGTGGCAAGATGTTTATAATGCTGATACAGTAGACGATAAATATAATGCTTTCCTCAAGACTTTTCCTGTGCTCTTTGAAAGTTGCTTTCCGTTAGAATGTTCAAAACAGGGTACTAGCACAAACAGGCAGCCTGGGTGGCTGACTAAAGGGATAAGAATATCTTGTAGAACAAAGTGGCAATTATATGAAAACATTAGAAACAATCACAATCTAAATGCAGCAGCCCATTACAAACAGTATTGTAAGGTGCTTAAAAAAGCTATTAGGAAGGCAAAAAGTATGTGGTATGCAGATAGAATAGCTAAGTCTCAGGATAAAATTAAAACCATATGGTCAGTCGGAAAGGAAGTGGCTGATCTGCAGAGACAGGTCGAGGATATAGAATCAGTGTGTAGTGGGAATGTCCGTGTTACTGATAAGTCGCATATATGTACAGTATTTAATAATCACTTTCTGAATATAGCAGGTGAACTAAATAGAAACCTAGTCCCAACAGGAAATCATATAGCGCTCGTAGAAAAAAGTGTTCTGAGACTGTTACCTGAAACGCTCCTCCATGATACTGACAAGAGGGAGATTGAGTTAATAATTAAATCACTAAAGACCAAGAACTCTCATGGATATGGTGGGGTATCTAGCAGAATACTGATGTATTGTTCCATGTATGTTAGCCCAGTACTTAGCCATATCTGTAACTTTTCCTTTAGGAGTGGTCGGTTTCCTGACCGATTAAAGTACTCGGTAGTGAAGCCACTTTATAAAAAGGGAGACAGGGATAATGCTGACAATTATAGACCCATTTCTGTGACATTGGTGATTGCTAAAGTTATCGAGAGGGTTGTATATACCAGGTTACTGGAGCATTTAAATTCACATAATTTGCTGTCAAATGTACAGTTTGGTTTTAGATATGGCTTAACAACTGAAAATGCTATAGTTTCTTTTCTCTGTGAGGTTTTGGATGGATTAAATAAAAGGTTGCGAACGTTAGGTGTTTTCTTTGATTTAAAGAAGGCTTTTGACTGTGTTGACCACAAAATATTACTGCAGAAGTTGGACCATTATGGAGTAAGGGGAGTAGCTTACAATTGGTTTGCCTCTTACTTTAAGAACAGAAAGCAGAAGGTAATTCTCCACAATATTGAGAGTGGTAGTGATGTTCAGTCCCAATGGGGCACTGTTAAATGGGGCGTTCCCCAAGGGTCAGTGCTGGGGCCACTGCTGTTTCTTATTTATATAAATGATATGCCTTCAAGTATTACAGTTGATTCAAAAATATTTCTGTTTGCTGATGACACCAGCTTGGTAGTGAAGGATCTTGTGTGTAATATTGAAACATTATCAAATAATGTAGTTCATGAAATAAGTTCGTGGCTTGTGGAAAATAATTTGATGCTAAATCACAGTAAGACTCAGTTTTTACAGTTTCTAACTCACAATTCAACAAGAACTGATATTTTAATCAGACAGAATGGGCATATTATAAGTGAGGCGGAACAGTTCAAGTTCCTAGGCGTTCGCATAGATAGTAAGCTGTTGTGGAAAGCCCATGTTCAGGATCTTGTTCAGAAACTAAATGCCGCTTTATTTATCATTAGAACAGTATCTGAAATAAGTGACATTTCAACATGAAAAGTAGTCTACTTCGCATATTTTCATACGCTTATGTCATATGGTATTATTTTTTGGGTAATTCTTCTGATTCAAAAAGGGTATTTTTGGCTCAAAAACGGGCTGTTTGAGCTGTGTGTGGTGTAAGTTCGAAAACCTCTTGTCGACCCCTATTCAATAGTCTGGGAATTTTGACATTGCCCTCACAGTATATATTTTCTTTAATGTCGTTTGTTGTTAGCAATATTAGCTTATTCCCAAGAGTTAGCAGCTTTCACTCAGTTAATACTAGGCAGAAATCAAATCTGCATGTGGAATGCACTTCCTTGACTCTTGTGCAGAAAGGAGTGCAGTATTCTGCTGCATCCATTTTCAATATGCTACCACAAGAACTCAAAAATCTTAGCAGTAGCCCAAACACTTTTAAGTCTAAACTGAAGAGTTTCCTCATGGCTCACTCCTCCTATTCTGTCGAGGAGCTCCTGGAAGAGCTAAAAAATTAAGCAAATTCCAGTGTTACATTCTTGATTTTCTTTATTTAAACTAACGACTTGTCGCCTGAATATGTTTCTTATATTTCATTTTATCTGTTTCTACAATCGTGTTATAATTTCATGTATTGACTCGTTCCATGACCATGGAGACTTCTCCTTAATGTGGTCCCATGGAACAATAAATAAATAAATGTCCTGGTTTTGACCATCATTATGTCACTTGATACAAACTCCCTTATATCAGGAGTGGACAGCAAGAACTTGCACTACTTTTCTCTGCTGGGAATAATGAGGCTCAGCTAACTCCAGCTGTAGTGAGGTTGTGGCGTTTGCTTGCTTTATTTCTTCGTTGATAGTCCTTGGTGTCTATGTACTATGTTGTTATATTGGCTCAGAAGTAGGGAGGTGGAAGTTCAACACTGACTACTGTAAACGATGTAGCTGACAGTTGCACAGTTGTTTCTCAGTTCTTTACTTTTGCTGTTCACAACCCCCCGTATAACACAGTTAATATGGCCAGTTCACTATTGGTTAACCTTTGATAAGCCTCATTAATTGTTTGCAGGCAAATATCAGCATACCACTACAATAGTTTACCATTGAACATCTATGAGCAGTAAAAACCTAACCACACAGTTCTTGCAGAATAATACAGTATGTGTGGCACTACTGAACAGACACTGTCATTATTTTAACACATGACCTATTTGTGTTACACTTGTTTCATGGTTAAGTTGAAGCATTGTTTCTGACCTAACCAATACAGGATTCTAGTCTGAAAATCGTCCATGGACTGACTGCCTGGGGACCAAAAATCGGGCCTTTATATATCCTCACAATATTGTTTAAGTTACAGAAATTACAATGAAACATAACTCATTTAACTAACTGAATACATGGAAAAATTCTTTCTTTTTAACAGTTCATTCTATCACAAAGATTAGGGAGAATTATTTGTTTAAATAATGAAATTAACAGATATAGTTATACAAAAAATACTTTTGACAAACCTGGTAATTATTTTGGAATTAAATAAGGGCTAGCTTTGCTAATATGTTTTCAAATGGAGCCAAATAAATACTTTAAGAATCCTAGTATTTTTTCTTTCAAATATTTATAATTAGTATAAAATTTATATTTGTTTGTAAGTAAACAATAGAATCTGTGTCATGAAACAATAATTTATTTCACCATATAACAAAAGATATTAACTGGGAATAGTCAAAATAAATTAAGAAATTCATTACATACACAAAACTAAGCACAAATTATATCTGGTGTTATATTTCTTAAGAATGAGGGCCCATCCTTTCTCTTTTATGCAAATGCAGATTATACTAATATATGTTAACGGTAATTAGCCAAAAATGAAAAAATGAATTTAAGGAGGCAGATGGCAAAACAAGAGAGGAAGTATGAATATTCCAGCTTGCTTTGTCACAAGGTGGCATAGAAGTTGCCTAGTATCACACTGGACTGTCCCTCCCTCACTTGTTTTGGCAAAGCCCTGTATAGTATTGTGTATAGTGCACACTCATACCGAACTGGGACATACTCACTTACGAATCTTGAGACCCTTTCAATGTTCTCTAGATTATTATTGTCATCAAGTGTGCAGTGAATTTTGCTTTATTTAATGCCTTTGATCTGAGTCACCAGTTTGACTTTGACTTTCCTCACTTAAAACAGGATTGTGCACATAAAGTCTTTTGTCAGTTGCAGTGTGGCAGCATTCGATGTGTGTGAGAGTGACCTGCTCTGTTCTTTAATCTTGGGCTGCACACTGAACTTTCGGTATCAGAATACGTAACAGTTTATTTGTAATTTTACATTTGTGTGATGTTCATTAAACTGTGTGACTGAATAAATGTTCTGAAATGACAGTCACAGAAACTGAGGTCCTTTACACTTCCACTGTGAAGAAAACAAACATTTTAGCTGTGTGTTGCTGTTGCTCATTTTTGATAATTTGGCAGATAGTTTTCTCACTGTTTTGTGTTTGTAAATATCATATGGATATAATAGGGAAACATTCCACGCAGGAAAAATATATTCAAAAACAAAGATGATGTGACTTACCATACGAAAGCGCTGGCAGGTCGATAGAAACACAGACACATACATACACACAAAATTCTAGCTTTCGCAGCCAATGGTTGCTTCGTCAGGAAAGAGGGAAGGAGAGGGAAAGACGAAAGGATGCGGGTTTTAAGGGAGAGGGTAAGGAGTCATTCCAATCCCGGGAGCAGAAAGACTTACCTTAGGGGGAAAAAAGGACAGGTATACACTCGCATACACACACATATCCATCCGCACGTACACCTTGTGCGGATGGATATGTGTGTGTGTGCGAGTGTATACCTGTCCTTTTTTCCCCCTAAGGTAAGTCTTTCCGCTCCCGGGATTGGAATGACTCCTTACCCTCTCCCTTAAAACCCACATCCTTTTGTCTTTCCCTCTCCTTCCCTCTTTCCTGACGAAGCAACCATTGGCTGCAAAAGCTAGAATTGTGTGTGTATGTATGTGTCTGTCTGTGTTTCTATCGACCTGCCAGCGCTTTCGTATGGTAAGTCACATCATCTTTGTTTTTGAATATATAAATATCATATGGTTTTCATTCATGAAAGTACTTAATGAAAAAAGTGGGAATGCTCATTCTGTTGGTTGTGGATTGGGATTGTGTAGCAAAGTGGTATTTCCAGTTGAGGTTATAGGTGAATGAAAGGAGATCTTTGACTACAGTAGTGTGTTTGGATTTGGCTAAAAGTTAAGTCTTTGAAAAGAATGGATGTCAGAATTAGAGAGGGATCTGAATGGGAGACTAAGGACTGAATGGGGCATTGATTGTGGAGTACTTGAGTTTGATTGGGATTATGGTTGGGTTTAAGGAAGATACATGCTGAGCTTGGGAGATTAAATAAGGTCAGGCTGGGCTCATTGGCGAAAAGGAGGGGAATGGTGGAGTTGTGGAATGTTGGGGTCAGTATTGTGGATGGTAGTTGCAGGAGAAGGACACCCCTTCTGAGGTATTTGATCAAGGCTGGGCAGCTTCTTTACATCGTGTGAGGTGCTACATTCACAATTGTGGCCAGTTTCAGAGTATTATATTGAGTTTTCTGGCACACCCAAGGGCTCAAATACGGAGAATTGTAAAGAGGGGCAAGCAGCTGTTAGGAGTGAACTGAAATGATAATATGGCATTCTTTGCTGGGAGGTCCTGTCCGAGTTTGACTGCCTTGATGCAAGTCTTTTTTCATGTGACACCACATTGGGCAACTTGTGCGTCTATGATGATGAGAGGATTATGAGGACAACAAGGAGTGACACTTGACAGAGACAATGTACCTATCAATAACAAAGCATAAGAGTTAAAAATCGATCTGTCTGGAATCAAGTGGGTTCCCCTCATCCTGGTGTCTGAGTGACCTACCCTTTCTTTTTAACTTTCCCCAATATAGCCTTCTCTCTTCCCTGTGGAAACAACTATTAGGGCTTAAACAAGGATAGGGTGTGTACTTTTATGTGTGTATTGGCTGTACTGACATTTGTGCTGAAAGTAAGCATTGGCCAGCAATTCTGTCTCATAATTTTTTCATTTTATTGCTTGTATTTTGTAACTATAATCAAACATGAGACATGTATAAAAATCTTTAACATAGTCAAATTTCCAATTTTGGTGAATTCTCTTTCTTAACCTTATTGAGGTTTGTATTAAGTTGCCTTATGGGCCAAATATATATTCATAGGTTGGAAAAACAAATCTCAAACTGAGTTCTGCATTTCATTATGTGGTGCCTACTCAATAAACATGTTTGTTTAATGTATGTGTATGGCAATACATTGATGCAGTCAGGTGATAGTTTTACTTAATTAAATATGCCTCTACTGATGGGGTCATCTGATAACATAAGCAAGCCAAACATATGTTACTAGAGCTTATGTAAGATAACGTGGATCCTGTGCAAGATGCATTCTCATCTTTAACTGAACAAATCCATTACTTTGCTCTGAAGGAGTATCTGCCTCAATTACATGTCACCTGCTGAACTGTGCACATCATCTGTCGATCAGTCATCAACTGTATGTCAACTGCTGACCACATACTTTGTGCATTCTTGATCTCTCTCCTACACGGTATAGCACTGTTGTCTCCATGCATTGTAGGTAGAAAGTAGTTCAGCCAGGCATGGGAGATTTAGTGCAAGATCATAAAATTTATGTCAGAAGAGGTGTATGAGTGAATAAAAATCTCTTTAAATGTGTGCTAGAGAAGGTAGCAGCAGCTGCTGGTGTTTCTCATTGCACAATAATGAAAGAGGGTGCAAATGTAGCTAAAGGTACTTCCTGAGACTTCTCAACTCAAGGAAAGATTTGGAATGTTAATGTTCGTTTTGTTTTAGGGCGCAAAAGCAACTAATGTCATACACACCCATGTCAGAACCATAGAACATGAGGATGTAAAAAGAGAGTTAAAAGTGACTACACTTTAAGCCCAATAGATGGAGAGACAGCTAAAAACAAGGCCTTCCTCTCGGTGAAAGATCAATAAAATATGCAACAGAGACAAAGGAGGTCCTGAACTAAAGATTAAATGTCTTTTGCCATATTGCTACAATGGATAAAAAGTAAAACACAGGCTGCAGCCCACACATCGTTTGCTGAAATGGCCGAAAACTCAGACAACAAACATAAATGAGAATATAAGTGGTTAAAAAAAAGGGCATTCAGTCAGGAAATGGTGAACCATAAAATATTGATGACAGTGCGCATGAAGTGATGGGAAATCACCACTTGACAAATGGTGATGGCTAAAACGACATTGCTCAATATGTAACATAGCTAATATGATCTCCTCACAGTGAGAAGGCTGAGAGGAGGTCGCCAAACCACTGGGAGATGTTTAATTCCCCGGAGCTTGTTCCCATGAAGGGAAGACCAGTGGTGATGCCAAAGGGACACCAGCTGCTGACAGATGGCAAACACGGAAATCATCAGAGGGAATAGAAGAATTAGCAGGCCGAGATACGAGGACTGCAGCCTGGGCAGCAGTGTCAGTGGCCTCATTTTCTGTCAGAGTGATGTGACCAGGGACACACGTAAACATCACAGTGGCTCTATCAAGAGTGAACCAGTGGAAGCTTTCCCCCATTGCACTAAGAGATGGACTGTGTACAGTACACAGAGGATCTGGAGGACACAGAGAGTCAGAGCAAAAGACACAGTTGAAATGTCTGTGTTGCCGGATGTACTGCATGGCCTTATACAGGGTGAACAGCTCTGCTGAGCAGTCTTCCAGAAGCCAATACCAAAAATCGTCGGTGCCACAGTCAGAGAGCCATCTGTGTATGCAAAATGTACTATTGCAAAGTTCCGTGAGAAGGTTGAGAAACTTATGGTGATAGAGTGAGTCTGCATTCTTGTCATTAGGAATGAATGAAATTCCAGGTGAACATGGGCTGCTGCATGAAGGCAAGATGCTGAAGTGTTGACAATCATTGGTAAAGTGGCAGGTAGTGTGAAGTTAAGCTGCCAGAATAGTGGCCAAAAGTGAACTCCAGGGGTAACAGAGCAGAGGGACACACCCCATACTGGTGATCAAAGGACTCATCGAAGAAGGACGCATAGGATGGGTGGCCAGGCATCGCAGACAATTGGCATGCATATCCACTGAGGAGAACATCGTGTTGGTATGGCAGTGGTAGTTTGGCAGCAGCTTCATACAGACTCTCAACTGGGCTAGTGTAAAAGGTGCCAGTGGCTAAACAGATGCCACAATGCTGGACTATATTGAGACAGCGGAAGATGGACGGACATGCCAATACACAAATGAAACACATATATTCTAGTTTTGAACAGACAAAGGATCGATACAAATGGAGGAGGGTGGTCCGATCTGCTCTCCAGGAAGCACTGCTGAGGTCACATAGGTCGCTGAGGGACCGGGTACAGCATGCAGTCAGGTAAGACATGTGAGAGGACCAAGGAAGTTTCCTATTGAACAAGGGCCCCAGGAATCTCATAGTTTCAGCAAATGGAAGAGCAACAGGCCCAAGATATAAAAATAGTGGAAGAAACATTTTGCACCACCAGAAATTCGTACAAATTTGTTGTCAGTGGAAAAGCGAAAACCATTGTTGATGCTCCAT
Organism: Schistocerca americana; assembly: GCF_021461395.2. Lineage (NCBI taxonomy): Eukaryota > Metazoa > Arthropoda > Insecta > Orthoptera > Acrididae > Schistocerca > Schistocerca americana. The sequence goes on from NC_060125.1 coordinate 553,291,885, forward strand.
GAGTAAAGACAATTGAGACAATACTGAAGACGCTGCCCAAGGAGACAAATCTATGGAGAACTCCAATAGATCACATTATTGTCAACAAAAACAAAGCTAGAGATACCTGGTGGGAGACAGGCCATAATTGGGTTAATGGCAATAGCAAAGAGGATGATGCTGTGGACAGAACCCTGAGGTGCACAATTTTCCTGGATAAAGGTGTGTGATAAAGCAGAACTCACACATACACACATCAAAAGAAGTTTTGCATCACCCTGATTCCCAGAACTCCTGAAGATAGACTTTGACTGTGGATATTGTATCACAGACACAGTCCCAATGAATGTTCAGAGATGTCACTAAACCTGCCCAAACATGTAAACAACCATGCACGAGTAGCGCCTATTAGATGGAGGGGGTCCGACAGCCGATCAATTCCAGTCATTCCACCAGCCAGGAGGTACACGGCTCATCTTGTCTGTAGTTCAACCATGCCTAGATGGTCAATACTGTGGTTCGATCATGTCCGCATTGTTACTTTGTGCCAGGAAGGGCTCTCAACAAGGTAAGTGTCCAAGTGTCTTGGAGTGAACCAAAGAGATGATGTTCGTACATGGAGGAGATGCAGAGAGACAGGATCTGTCAATGACATGCCTCACTCAGGCTGCCCATGGGCTACTACTGCAGTGGATGACTGCTACCTATGAATTATGGCTCAGAGGAACCCTTACAGCAACGCCACCATGTTGAATAATGCTTTTCGTACAGCCACAGGCTGTCGTATTATAACTCAAACTGTGAGCAATAGGCTGCATGATGCACAACTTCATCCTGACATCAATGGGGAGGTCCATCTTTGCAACCATGACACCATGCAGTGTGGTACAGATGGGCCCAATAACATGCCGAATGGACCACTCAGGATTGGTATCATGTTCTCTTCACTGATGGGCATCACATATGCCTTCAACCAGACAATCGTCGGAGATGTGTTTGGAGGCAACCTGGTCAGGCTGAATGCTTTAGACACACTGCCCAGCGAGTGCGGCAAGGTGGAGATTCCCTGTTGTTTTCGGGTGGCATTATGTGGGGCCGACATATGCTGGTGGTGGTCATGGAAGGCACCGTAACAGCTGTACAAAACGTGAATGCCATCCTCCGACCGATAGTACGAGCATATTGGCAGCATATTGGCGTGGCATTCATCTTCATGGATGACAATTCACACCCCCATCAAGCACATCTTGTGAATGACTTCCTTCAGAATAATGACATCGCTCGACTAGAGTGGCCAGCATGTTCTCCAGACATGAACCCTATTGAACATGCCTGGGATAGACTGAAAAAGGCTGTTTATGGACAACGTGACCCACCAACCATTCTGAGCGATCTATGCCAAATTTCCGTTGAGGAGTGGGACAATCTGGACCACCAGTGCCTTGATGAACTTGTGGATAGTATGCCACGATGAATACAGGCATGCATCAATGCAAGAGGACATGCTACTGGGTATTAGAGATACCAGTGTGTACAGCAATCTGGACCACCATCTCTGAAGGTCTTGCTGTACGGTGGTACAACATGCAATGTGTTGTTTTCATGAGCAATAAAAAGAGCGGAAATGATGTTTAAGTTGATCTCTATTCCAATTTTCTGTACAGGTTCCAGAACTCTCAGAAACAAGGTGATGCAAAACTTTTTTTGATGTGTGTACCTTGAAAAATCAGTCTTTTAAAAATTACTGAAGGAAATGGAGCACGTGGCCTCAGAAGAGAGTACAGAGAATACCAGTCCTCCAGCAGGTGTCTTATGGTTTTCCAAATCAAAAAACACTGCTACAGTCCGGTATTGCTGGAGAAAACCATTCACAACATGGTTTGACAAAGTGACAAGATGGTCAGCTGCAGAATGGTGTGCTCAAAATCCACACCATGCAGTGGTTAGTAAATTGTGTGACTTGAGTCACCATACCAGCCGGGCATGAATCGTATGTTCCATTAGCTTTCAAACACAGCTGGTGAGAGAAGTGGGGCAGTAGCTAGAAGAACAGTGTTTGATCTTACTGGCCTTAGGTATGGGTACAATAGCTGCTTCCTGCCTGTGTCTGGGAAATGTACCCTTTGCCCAGATGCAACTGTACATACGAAGGAGAATGTGCTTGTCCACTAGAAAAAGGCGCTGCAACATCTGAATGTGAACATCGTCTGGCCCTGGGGTGGAGGATTGGGATGAAGTGAGAGGATTGGGATGAAGTGAGAGGATTGGGATGAAGTGAGAGGATTGGGATGAAGTGAGAGGATGATCTAGCTCCCTCATAGTAAAAGCAGCATTGTAGCATGCATTATTCTGAGGAAGGGTACCACCCAAGCCTCCTCCATTTGTCTCTGGAGGAAGGCACGGTGATAGTTGGTGGAGCCCGAAATCTCAGCAAAATAGTGGCCCAAGGTGTTGGAGATAGCAACAGGGTCCAGTATGATATCATTTGCTACAGCCAGGCCAGAAATTGGGGAATGGACCTCGGTCCCAGAGAGCCTGCGGAGTGTGGCCCACATGACGGAAGAGGGAGTAGAACTGTCTAAAGAATTACTAAAGGAAATCCAGGCAGCTTTTTAGCTATCTCGAAGAATGTTACAACACTGCACATATAATAAACAGTTGCAAATGTAGTTTGCCATTGTAGGACGAGAGTTAAAAATGTGGAGAGCATGTCTCCGCTTGCAAATTGCATTGTGGCATGTCTCAGTCCACCGAGGGACCGGGACATGGTGCAGTAAAGGTGAAGTGCACAGAATGGAATGTTCTGCAGTGGTAAGGATAACATTTGTAAGGTATTCTAACTAGTCATCACAACATGGGAAATGGTGTCCAGCAAAGGTTGCCTGGGAGGAGTAAAGCCTCCAGTTGGATTAGAAAGCTGCCATTTGGATTTACGTGTAGGTGGTGTAGGAGTCAGCAAATGGACAGCACATGGGAAATGTTTGCTCGAATACATGTCAGAGAGAATGGACCACTCAAGATGATGGACAAGCTGGGCAGTGGAGAATGAGTGGTCTAAATGGGAATAGGTGTGTGTGGGGAGAATGAAAGGAAAGTGGGTGCTCCAGTGTTAAGGCAGATGAGGTTCAGTTGATTGAGAAGGTCAGCCAAGAAGGCACCTCTCTGACAGGTTCAGGAAGAGCCCCAAAGGGGATGGTGTTACCCAATAAGCTGGACGTAGTCTGGCCTGGTAACACTGACTGATGAAAGGATATAGATGGTACAAAGAGAAAACGTGGAAGGCAAATGCAGATTGCAACATCTTGTAGTCAGCTGTTCAGTGAGATGGTCTCACTATGAACATCGTGGACGAGCAGCACAGTTCCCCCACAAGATGGAATGCTATCCTTAGGGGCGAAGGTCAAAATGGACAACAAAGAAATGCGAGAGGTTGAAGCAGTCACGAGTATGCAACTTTGTTTCCGGGAGGCAGAGAACATGTGAACACTGTGATTCCAAAAGCAGCTGTAATTCCTCCTTGTTGAATCTATGGCTGTGAAAGTTCCACTGGAGAAGGGTCATGGCCACAAAAGGGGAGGAGGAAAAAAAATTAAGGGGTGTCACCTTGGTGGCTGTCGAGTGCCAGCATTCAAAGAGACACTGCTACAGGGTGCGGAGGCTGGAGGGTCCTTCTCTGTGAGGTGTCAGCTTTCTCCCTTGCTCAGTCTGTGAATACCAAGGCAGAAATATAGTTGGCACCACCCACCGGCGACAGGAGGTTGGCTGTGTGAGGGTACCGAGCAGTGACAGCATTGAAGAGGATCTCCAAGTTGGTGATGGAGAAGACTGTTTGCTTTGTTTGATTTCTTGGATCCTTAATGGTTGACGGGTGAAGATTCAGATGTTCGTTGGCTGCAGGGGTGTAAAAACTCTTCACATGGGTGTTCTTTCCATCCAGTCTGACCTGCTGGTTGTGTAGCAGGTGATTTCAACTCATTGCACAACTGGAGGAGAAGATGCAAATGCTGCTGTGACACTGGGCAATTTTACAATCACAGTAATGAATTTGAAGTCACAGGTCTGCTTGGCCACATCCTTCATGGAGCAAGATGTAGCAAGAATGATACTGTAATGCTAGATGGTAGAACGCAGGGCTTCTGACTAGCCAACAACTTATGAGAGATGGGGTTAGGCAATTTCTCCCTCACCCAGACCTACTGGATGGCCTGCTCATCAAGATACATGGGACATTCTTGGGAGGAAATTGCATGGTTGCCATTTCAATTGATAGAGTGGGGAGAAGGAGGTGGGCAATCGTCTTTGTGAGTATCCTTACCACAGGTAAAACATTTTTCCAGGTGTCTACAGGACATTTGAGTGTGGCTGTAAGATACCACTGGTAGCAGCACATTGGGATCAGACTGTGATAACTTCATAGCCTGCTTTGATCTTTGAGGGGAGCACTACTCTATCAAATGTGAGAGAAAGAGTGCATGTGGGCAGTAAGGATGCATCTATTTTTTTCATCACCCGATAGGCTGACCAGACAGGTAAATTTGGATTTCTGCCTTGATCAGACCACTGAGCAGCATAGTGTAAATAATGCCATGTGAAGAATTCAGCATTCAATGAGCCTTGACACATGCAGGATAGCCATGGAGGAGCAAAGCACAAGTCAATTGTTGTGCTTGAGAATCAGGATTAGTCTCCATAAGCAAAGTGCTGTTGCATAAATGAGAGCAGAATTTCACAGGGCCGGCAATTGGATCAACACCCTTCTGAATAATAAACAGATTAACTGTAGCAAAGGATTGACCATCTTGATTACATGAAACCACGAGGACCCATGGTGCAGCTGGGAATATCTTAGAATTGTTAGCCTCATTCCATTTATGTTTAATAGACATAGACTGAAGATAACGAACGGCTCACTGTGAGAAAATCCCCATGATCTCCGGCATCTCCGATTGCGTGCTCCTTCCAACTGGAGGCCCCCCCTCAGAGGGAGACTCACCCACCTTAGGTGATTGTTCACACCTCCGGTTCAGGAGGAACCAGTTGGCAATTTGGGAAGGTAGCAGCTCAGGCAGTCACCCCTCCCTGGGACTGGCCAGCACCAGAGGCTACATGTGAACACTACCCGTTGACCCAGGGCTAAAAACTACACTTTACCCAGTTACCTGTTATGCATCACATGCATGGGCCGGCCTTCAGAAGTGCACAGGGCGGAAGAAAGAAAAGAGGAACCTCAAATGCCAAAGCATAGGAAGTATAGGAGAAAGGGACCAAAGAAAGGAAAAAAGAATGAAAAAACACTGGAGGGCTGTTCTGATGCCAGGCTACTGAAAATTCAGGACATAGCTCCAACAATATCCTAGACATGTTTTCCAAGGGAGAGAAAAAGAATAACAGGAGGATAGACATGCAGCACAGAAGGGAAAAGTGCTGCAAAGGTTGGGGCCCATAGTAGCCATCCGCGAACTCACCAAAGGGTGGTGAGACCATGGGGACAAAGATGTGGAAGAGGGAGAAGAAAACTTCAAATTTAGATAATTTTGAGGAACAGGCTGTCAAGAGGCTGGTACATAATTACCCTGTGACACTTAAACAGAGCCCAACATTAAAATCCCAAGTTCTGTTAGTCAGAGAGAACAGTTCATTTAAAGGAGCATGTCGTCATTATGATCCTTACTACACAAGTTAGTTCAGATACTTCAGTTTTTATGTATTGTGTTTGTCTTGTTTATATGTTTGTATAATTCACATTGTATAACATTTACCAGGTGTAGGATGTCATCAGATAACAGGAAGTTGCTATTTGACCATTAGATGTGCAAAATAAACATACCAACTTTTTGAATAAAGGGGAAATTATCGTAAAGAGGACAGATTCATCATATACATGGATATAATATACAGTCATAGTTCTAACACTAGTCGCTCCTGGGAACACCAGCTAGTCAAGGCACTGACTGTGCAGGGAGAGAGGCATGTGTCTTTGCACGAAGCTGAGGCCTATGCTGCCTGTAGCACAGCTGATGGCAGTGTCTACTGTACTGGACAGGCCTCAACAGATGAACCAGATAAACAATGTCCCACAACACATTCCAAAAATCCTTCCCCAGGAACCCAAACCAAGCTGTGATATTATCCATGCCAATGTATGGGTGGCATATGGGAAGATGTGTCATGAATGGAGCTTCAGGGATACTGGGTAACCTCCGTGACTAATTAGCCTTGCACTGTATGGGGACGGGAACAGTGGATTGGCTTCTGGAGATAGCGCCCAAGATACTTCTGTGGGAGGAGACAAATATGCTGGTCAACCTAATAAATCCCCAGTTCTCATGAGCAAATGAAGAACACAGACCAAAATAAAACAAGAACTGATGGACTTGAGACAACCAACACCCAGGCATGAGGCTGGAACTGATGGAAGCTGTTTCCATAACCAGTCCAGACCAAAAAGTGGAAATCATTACCGAGAAGTAGGACTGAGTTAAGATCAAATCCTTTTTGTAGGGCTCAGAGGCGAGTACTTATTGGGAAAAAAAAGAGGAAGACAAAGAGTGGCTTCCTAAACATAAATGGAGTGAATTAAAAGGTACCAAACTTAAGATCTCTTAAAAAAAAAAAAAAAAAAAAAGACTGTGTCAGAGTGAAAGGGGCAAACAGACACTTTCCGCCTCCAAGACAGGAAACAAGAGAGGGGTCTAATATTCCCACTTCTCAGGATAATCAGATCCGGAAAAAGCCAAGGCCAGAAATAGGGAAAGATACCCACAGTACTGCAGTCTCAGTTTTCAGGATGGTGGTAATCCAAAAGGGATATCCACTTGTCAACATCACATCACATCAAGTGAAGCTCGTTCAGATGGCTCTGTTTGAGAAGATTGGCGAGGATTTTGCTGTAATCTTTGTCTGTGAGGGAATGGGAACATTGGATTGGTTTCAGGAGATAGTGCCCAAGATACTTCTGTGGGAGGAGGTGAAGTTGCTGGTCAAGACAGTGGCTGACCTCTTCGGGACTGCAAAGAGATCAATTTGGGTACCAAAATTTCTTAAGGATACTCCACCAAAGACATTGTCTGATAAAGTACAGGTGCACAACCACAAGGTCTCTAAAGATGACTAGAGGTCAATAAAATGAAAGGTTGTATCAGATGACGAAAATCTTGAGGTGAAACTCAGTGAAGAATCCTTTGCAGGTTACCGTCAGGACAACCAAAGACATCAGAAGTAACTATGGAAGCAAACTGGCAGGTACATGTGTTGCAGATACACTGAAACACAGTAATAGGCCAACTGCTGCCCTGAGTCATCTGCTGGGAAGACAGGAGATCGATATCCAGGAACACTGTTTATATTAAGGGGGTCTTTCAGACTTCAGAGGAACTGGAGGTATGTTGATTTTTGCTAGATATTGAAAGCACTCCAGAACATTTATTATGTCAAGAATGGAATTCCATTCAAGCTGAAGGTGGACTTTTGTTCCAGGGGCTTCATGACCATCAGGGTGAAGCAGCAAAAGGAAGGTAGCATGAGGGAAATTTTACTGGCCTCAATTTACCTTTCTCACAAGGACAATGCTCCTCTCAGGGCCAGTTTAAGAACATTGTTCCACACAAGTGGTGCATAATTTGGTACACTGGAGCCATCCTTATCTGACCTCAGGCATATGAAGTTTGAGGTTGGAATAGGCACTTAACAGACCATGGCTTACAGGAATCCTAAGAAAACAGGCTGGGACTCATATAGGAAAGACCTAAACTCATGCCTATCTGAAATCAGAACTTCAATAACGAATCTAGCAGGTCTGAGGAAATGGCAGATGAAGAGACATCTACCATACTTACAAAACACTCTTATTATCAAGAAGTGTACAAATCAGAATAGTACCTTGGTGGAACAGTAACCTGGAATTGGAAAGTAACCAAGAAAGAATGAAGGAAGATTGGATTTAATGTCATTAAAGACAGAGCACAAGCTCAGATTTGTGGAGGATGGGGAAGGAACTTAGCCATGCCTTTCCAAAGAAACTATACTGGAATTTGCCTGTCGTGACTTATGGTAATCACCACAAAGTAAGCAGGTAAGAATGAAAGGACAATGGGCAAAATATTGGGAGGCCCTTGCCAAATACAATCTCGCATTTATGTAATTGGAACTATCGACCTGGAAGGTATTCTGTGAGGAAATGGAAGTTACAGCTACATGTGTCAGACTTCAAAAAACTCTCACTAAAATAACAACCAATTCAGCAGGCACTCTAAGGAAGGAAGATAATGAGTATACAAAGACAGCATGCGATATGCTGGATGGGCTCCTCAAGGTTCACTTCCTTCATTGCACTCTGGCAGATAACACAGACCAAGATTCAGTCCCAGAAATGTACTCATTTTCAGGAAACCAAAGGGAGAACTCTGAATCTGCCCTGTTGTTGTAGTGGTCTTCAGTCCTGAGACTGGTTTGATGCAGCTCTCCATGCTACTCTATCCTGTGCAAGCTTCTTCATCTCCCAGTACCTACTGCAACCTACATCCTTCTGAATCTGCTTAGTGTATTCATCTCTTGGTATCCCTCTATGATTTTTACCCTCCACGCTGCCCTCCAATACTAAACTGGTGATCCCTTGATGCCTCAGAACATGTCCTGCCAACCGATCGATCCCTTCTTCTAGTCAAGTTGTGCCACAAACTTCTCTTCTCCCCAATCCTATTCAATACTTCCTCATTAGTTATGTGATCTACCCATCTAATCTTCAGCATTCTTCTGTAGCACCACATTTCGAAAGCTTCTTTCTCTTCTTGTCTAAACTATTTATTGTCCATGTTTCACTTCCATACATGGCTACACTCCATACAAATTATTTCAGAAACGACTTCCTGACACTTAAATCTATACTCGATGTTAACAAATTTCTCTTCTTCAGAAATGCTTTCCTTGCCATTGCCAGTCTACATTTTATATCCTCTCTACTTCGACCATCATCAGTTATTTTGCTCCCCAAATAGCAGAACTCCTTTACTACTTTAAGTGTCTCATTTTCTAATCTAATTCCCTCAGCATCACCAACTTATTCGACTACATTTGAATCTGCCATACAACATGTTAAACTAAAAAAAATAAAAAAAAAAACAACCCAGTAGACAGTGGGAACATTTCAAACATTCAGGTCACCAGGTTCTGATGGAATCTTCCCGGTTCTATTGCAACAAGAAGGAGAGGGACTACTTAGATTTCTATGCAGACTGTTTAGAGTCAGACTAGCAGTAGGAGTCATTCCTAATGCTTGGAGGACAGTGAAAGTTGTTTTCATCCCAAAGCCAGGGAGAACTGATCACACAAAGGAACACTGACCTGCCAAGTGATTGGTGAATCTTGCAGAAAGCATTGCCTCTTATTTCTCAAGTTAGTCAGAGACTGTGTTGTAAAAATGAGCAGCTTAGACAAAGAAGAGGTGAACTCACATATCATTTTGAAGGACTATTCTTGGGGGCACATATAGTGCAAGTTGTGATCGAATTATTTGCTCAGTGGGGCTGGGAAGTCTTGCACCACCCACAACACTCCCCGGACTTTAGTCCTTGTGACTGCACCTTAATTCCTAAATTGAATCAGTCATTTTGAAAAGGGCATGAGTCAAATTTTTTGCCATATTGAGTTATGCTTGGATTCGGTATCTATAGAGATAGATACATCATTTTGTTTGAAAACGGCATCAGTCCAATAAATAACATAGGCAGAGGAAGGCAATGGGTTTGTTGGATCTTTTGAAAAGGGCATTACCCCTGGACTAATGTCCCTTCCAAAACAACTATGCTGCTGCTATCTGGTGGCCATGTTAGTAAATTTTTCAAGCAGCTGGTTGAGTGTTGTTTTATAGTTGATTTGCATGCAAACATGGACAGTGATACTAATGAGTCACCTCAAAAACACAAAAATGACCAACAAAACCCAGAAGAATATAAACAGAATAAGATTAAAAGGTGTAAGGTAAAGAGAAACGAACACATCAGCTATTTTGGGAAAGTCATTGCAGCCTGATCGGCAGGACCCGACTGCAGGTAAGTTTCTAGCCTAACTTTTATGTAGATTACATCTTATTAAAAATACAATCTAATACAAAATAAGCTTTCAACATAATGGTCAGCAGAACAATGAAAATCACATTTGAATGGGGCAAACATTCACTTCATCTTCACTAATTAAAACTTATAAAATAAATATATCAAAATCTTAATGTAGGCTTATTCTGTTTAGTGGGATCAATCAATGAATTTTACTGCAATTATTCACCTTCAACCACATAGCATAAATAAAGTCTCACCTGTATTTAAGCTCAAATAAATTAAAAATCTGCAGTGTATTTCCACAGATTTATGCAGATAACACAGTTTGCCTAAATACCCATTACAAAACAGTAAAGCCAAAACTAGTAGCTTTTATTTGATTTCAGATGCAGTATGAAGTGTTTTACAGAATTCAGTGACCTAGACAACATAACAAGTTTGAAAATTTCCATGATTTTGAAACTAAAACACAGCAAGATATTTTCCTACAAGGCCAGCTGACTTTATCTGATGTTCATCACGGTAGACCATCGAATGATACTCCATAGGCCGGACTCCACAATGTTATGTACAGCATTACTGTTGCAGGTAACAGACATTCTATTTGCAAAAAAGTGTTTACCAGTTTGTATGGAGTACCCGAAAAGAGAGTGAGAAGACTTGTTGACTCGCTGACTGCAGGGGAATCTCCAAATGAAAATTGAGGAAAATCAGAAAACTCTAGAAACAAAGCTGTAGCAGAAGCAGCTTGTGAAAAAATAAATGAGCATATTTCCTCTTTCCCAGTAAAGGAAACAGTTTATGCAAATCAAAATATCAAGTATTTGAATACCGAGCTAACAGTAATAATCATCATGCACTCTTTTGCAAAAAATATCCAGACATTAAAGTTACTTATTCATTTTATTGGATGTATTACAAGGAAGAGCTTCGGCTATGCATTTGGAAGGCCACAAAAAGGTGTGTGTGCTACTTGTAAGGAGCTCGGCCAAAAACTTAAAAGTGATTTTCTAAATGATAACACTAATGGTGTTGTAGCTGCAGAGCTGTTGGTACATAAGCATAGATCACAAAAGTTCTACAACAAACTGAAGGAAGTAACAGCAAATTGTGTTGAACAAGATGACATGGCATGTATTTGTTTCAATTACATGCAGAATTTGCCCTTGCCACACATCCCAGTGCAAGAGGTATTTTACGTGAGACAACTATGGGTGTACTTGTTTTGCATCCATGATATGAGAAAGGGAACCTCAATACATCATTTATATCATGAGGGCTTGGGCAGAAAAGGACCTAATGAGGTGTGCTCACTTCTTAATCATTACATATGTAATAACATACCTGACAGCACCAAGGAGCTTCATTTACTTTCAGATTCCTGTGGTGGTCAAAACCAAAACCACAAAGTCACACTCTTTATTATGAGTCTGGTTTCAACAGGAAGATTCAACAAAATTGTACAATATTGTCCTACACGGTGGCACTCTTTTCTTCCCTGTGACCGTTACTTTGGGGTAATTGAAAGATATATAAAGGGGCATGATCATGTGTACTTGCCTACAGAGTATGTAATGAAAGTAGCTGAATCAAATTCAAAATGTAAATTTACTTGCATACTGCATGAAAAATCTTTCAGTATTGAGTTTAAAGGTTGGTGGGAAGATTTAACAAAACCACTTCGACTGAATCTTTGGGAAATAGGGTGCCAAAAAAGGACAAAATTGATTTTAATTTATCAAAGTATTTCATGTTGCAGTGTGAAAAATATAATCCTGGTGTGTTAAAAGCTAATGAACATACTGATTGGTTAAAAGTACACCACTTTACTCTGGCTAAGGCAGGAAACATTTCCTTACCAACAGAGGAGGCTTACCACAACAAGTGCCCAATCAACCATAAGAAAGCTGAAGATATTAAAAAGTTGGTAAAGTACATTCCACAGGGGCATCTTCCCTTTTATGAAGAAATATGTGAATGGCTGACAAGACGAAGAACTCAATGATGACTGAATATAAAATACAACCTTAAAATGCACATATTTTGTCATTTTTTGTTGATAATACAAATAAGTAATGGTTTTTTTGATACAATGTTAACATATTCAAATTCAACATTAAATAAAGAACACATTTTCTTAGAAAGTGCTATTATTCAAATTTCCCTTTTTTTGAAAATGGCATAAGTCCACTTACTTTAAACTTTTTTTGCAAAAACAAAAAAAGATCATCACTTGCAATTATTGTATACAATAGATGTTAAATATATGCATCAATAAAAAATTCTTTAAAAAATAAAAATCAATTTAAAAAATAACAGTTTTAATTGATTTCCCAAAAATTGCCCTTTTCAAAACTACTGATTCAACTGAAGGAAGCACTCCATTGAATTCATTTCAGTAATTGTTAGGCAATAGACCACTGCACTCTGTCAACATAACTGGGGCACTGTTGACAGTATCGTATGGCCTCCACATCAATGGCAATGGGTTACGCACAATGCTGGTGATTACTTTGAAGGACAGTGAAACTTACACTTTCAACTGCAACTACACTCCAAATCGAGACAACTTCTTAGTGTGTATAAATCCTAATGTCAACATCAGTGATTTTTTTTTCCCCCTGTGCACATGACTTACTATACTCTTTGCTAGCAGTCTCATGATAAGGGTAAGCATATTACATTCTTTCATATGTAAATGTCTGAAATCTATTTATGCCGGCTGCACAAAATTCTTGGTGAAAACCTCTAATCGATTTGATTTTCTTTAAAGAATTCTAATACATATCTAAAGAGCATTCTAATTGGTCTGGGAGGCTGCAGAATACTTTTTTATCAGCCCCCCATGAAACATGGACCTTGCTGTTAGTGAGGAGGCTTGAGTGCCGCAATGATACAGATGGCCGTACCGTAGATGCAACCACAATGGACGGGTACCTGTTGAGAGGCCAGACAAACGTGTGGTTCCTGAAGAGCAGCAGCTGCCTTTTCAGTAGTTGCAGGGGCAACAGTCTGGATGATTGACTGATCTGGCCTTTTAACACTAACCTAAACGGCCTTGCTGTGCTGGTACTGCGAAAGGCTGAAAGCAAGGGGAAACTACAGCTGTAATTTTTCCTGAGGGCATGCAGCTTTACTGAATGGTTAAATGATGATGGCATCCTCTTGGGTAAAATATTCCGGAGGTAAAATAGTCCCCAATTTGGATCTCCAGGCAGGGACTACTCAAGAGGACATCGTTATCAGGAGAAAGAGAACTGGCATTCTACAGATAGGAGCGTGGAATGTCAGATCCCTTAATAGGGCAGGTAGGTTAGAAAATTTAAAAAGGGAAAGGAGTAGGTTAAAGTTTCATATAGTGGGAATTAGTGAAGTTCGGTGGCAGGAGGAACAAGACTTTTGGTCAGGTGAATACAGTGTTATAAATACAGAATCAAATAGGGGTAATGCAGGAGTAGGTTTAATAATGAATAGGAAAATAGGAATGCGGGTAAGCTACTACAAACAGCAGAGTGAACGCCAAGATAGATACGAAGCCCACACCTACCACAATAGTACAAGTTTATATGCCAACTAGCTCTGCAGATGAAGAAGACATTGATGAAATGTATGATGAGATAAAAGAAATTATTCAGATAGTGAGGGAGATGAAAATTTAGTAGTCCTGGGTGACTGGAACTCGATAGTAGGAAAAGGAAGAGAAGGAAACATGGTAGAATTTTGCACAGAGCCTAACTTAATCATAGTTAACACTTCATTTAAGAATCATGAAAGAAGGTTGTATACTTGGAAAAACCCTGGAGATACTAAAAGGTGTCAGGTAATGGTAAGACAGAGATTTAGGAACTAGGTTTTAAATTGTAAGACATTTCCAGGGGCAGATGTAGACTCTGACCACAATCTACTGGTTATAAACTGTAGACTAAAACTGAAGAAACTGCAAAAAGGTGGGAATTTGAGGAGATGGGGCCTGGATAAACTGAACGAACCAGAGATTATAGAGAGCTTCAGGGAGAGCATTAGGGAATGAAATACAGTTGAAGAAGACTGGGTAGCTTTGAGAGATGAAATAATGAAGGTAGCAGAGGATCAAGTAGGCAAAAAGATGAGGGCTAGTAGAAATCCATGGGTAACAGAAGGGATATTGAATTTAATTGATGAAAGGAGAAAATATAAAAATGCAGTAAATGAAGCAGCCAAGAGGAATACTAACGCCTCAAAAATGAGATCGACAGGAAGTGCAAAATGGCTAAGCAGGGATGGCTAGAGGACAAATGTAAGGATGTAGAGGTGCATATCACCAGGGGTAAGATAGATACAGCCTACAGGAAAATTAAAGAGACCTTTGGAGAAAAGAGAACCACTTGCATGAATATCAAGAGCTCAGATGGAAACCAAGTTCTAAGCAAAGAAGGGAAAGCAGAAAGGTGGAAGGAGTATATAAAGGGTCTATACAAGGGTGATGTTCTTGAGGACAATATTATAGAAATGGAAGGGAATGTAGATGAAGATGAAATAGGAGATATGACACTGCGTGAAGAAACTTCCTGGCAGATTAAAACTGTGTCCCCGACCGAGACTCAAACTCGGGACCTTTGCCTTTCGTGGGCAAGTGCTCTACCAACAGAGCTACCGAAGCACGACTCACGCCCGGTACTCACAGCTTTACTTCTGCCAGTATCTCGTCTCCTACCTTCCAAACTTTACAGAAGCTCTCCTGCGAACCTTGCAGAACTAGCACTCCTGAAAGAAAGGATACTGTGGAGACATGGCTTAGCCACAGCCTGGGAAACTGCGTGAAGAGTTTGACATAGCACTGAAAGACCTGAGTCGAAACAAGGCCCCGGGATTAGACAACATTCCATTAGAACTACTGACGGCCTTGGGAGAGTCAGGCCTAACAAAACTCTACCATCTCATGGGCAAGATGTATGAGAGAGGCGAAATTCCCTCAGACTTAAAGAAGAACACAATAATTCCAATCCCAAAGAAAGAAAGTGTTGACAGGTGTGAAAATTACTGAACTATCAGTTTAATAAGCCACAGCTGCAAAATACTAACATGAATTCTTTACAGATGAATGGAAAAACTGGTAGAAGCCAACCTCAGGGAAGATCAGTTTGGATTCCGTAGAAATGTTGGCACACCTGAGGCAATATTGACCCTACGACTTATCTTAGAAGAAAGATTAACAAAAGGCACCTACGTTTCTAGCATTTGTAGACTTAGAGAAAGGTTTTGACAATGTTGACTGGAATACTCTCTTTCAAATTCTGAAGGTGGCAGGGGTAAAATACAGGGAGCGAAAGGCTATTTACAATTTGTACAGAAACCAGATGGCAGTCATATGAGTCAAGGGGTATGAAAGGGAAGCAGTGGTTGGGAAGGGAATGAGACAGGGTTGTAGCCTCTCCCTGATGTTATTCAATCTGTATATTGAGCGATCAGTAAAGGAAATAAAAGAAAAATTTGTAGTAGGAATTAAGACCCATGGAGAAGAAATAAAGACTTTGAGGTTCACCGATGACACTGTAATTCTGTCAGAGACAGAAAGGACCTGAAAGAGCAGCTGAACGGAATGGACAGTGTCTTGAAAGGAGGATATAAGATGAACATCAACAAAAGCAAAATGAGGATAATGGAATGTAGTCGAATTAAATCGGGTGATGCTGTGGGAATTAGATTAGGAAATGAGACACTTAAAGCAAGTCATTTCTGAAAGTATTTGTATAGAGTGTAGCCACGTATGGAGTGTAGCCATGTATGGAAGTGAAAAGTGGATGATAAATAGTTTAGACAAGAAGAGAATAGAAGCTTTCGAAATGTGGTGCTACAAAAGAATGCTGAAGATTAGATGGGTAGGTCATATAAATAATGAGGAGGTATTGAATAGAATTGGAGAGAAGAGAAATTTGTGGTGCATCTTGACTAGAAGAAGGGTTTGGTTGGTACAGCATATTCTGAGGCATCAAGGGATCACCAATTTAGTATTGGAGGGCAGTGTGGAGGGTAAAAATCATAGAGGGAGACCAAGAGATGAATACACTAAACAGATTCAGAAGGATGTAGGTTGCAGTAATACTGAGAGATGAAGAAGCCTGCACAGGATAGAGTAGCATGGAGAGCTGCATCAAACCAGTCTCTGGACTGAAGACCACCACAACAACAACAACAACATAGGCAGACATGATTAAGTTATGACCTAATGTTGATAAAATGACCAATAGGGTTTTGATGATGATGATGATGATGATACTTTTAAAATATTGTTAATTATCTACTACGTTGTATCCCACTAAAGAGTTTCTTTCTTCTGAGTTGCTAAAGAGTTATGAAAGAACTTGAAAAATAAGTTAAAAACTGGGAAAATGAGCCATATTTTTCTACCTCAGTAGATGATTGAAACATTGTATTGGTTTCATAATTTTATCTGGTACTACAGATTGTCCAACCAGAGAGATTAGTTGTTAGCAAGCTGTGATATGATAGTGTCACTTGTAAAAAGTTCATACCATATAATAAATACCTTGCACTAAAAGCATCATTCCATTCCACAGATAATAATGAAGCAAATGCAATTGAAAGGAACTGAAGGGTCAAGAGCAAAGTCTTACTGTCACTATGAATAAAAGTTTCCACAAATGGGAAATTTTTTACGCAAATTTTTTCATTTGATGAAATGATGGTTAGGTATTATAACTGTCATTCTCTGAAACAATTTCTAAAAGGGAAACCCATTAGATCTGACTATAAATTTTGGGCTTTGTGTGGAAGTAATGGCTACTGTTATATAATTTGGATCATCACTGTGAGATGGATGTCTCTGAAAACGCATATCCTTTGAGAAGTTATGTTGTGAAAATGATGCTCAAGTGAGTCAGTGACCCAAACAGCCATACTGTATACTCTGATAACTTTCTCATTTTGCATGTTCGAACACTGCAAGTACCCAGTGTCCTATATGTACGACAGTGATTATTTTTATTTGTGTCACAAGGAATCAAATTTAATGTCAGCGTATGTTATTTAAGACCTTTCTAACAATTCCTTGAGAAATTTGAAGAATTTCAATCTTAGAACAATTTTTATGTCAATGGTTACTTAATTATGATATTCATATCAGTTTCTCACCTTTGGATTAAGAAAAATTATATGTGCTGTGCAAAACACCTTGCTTGGTGTCAGTCTCCACACATGCAGGTCATGCACATTTATGATGTCAGGGAACTCTCGTATGAGCTCTACTCTGAATGAGTCTATGTTGATCGTATCTGGTATTGTCTGAAGAAGGATCAATCCTGACTCCTTCACTGTAACAGTACAATGTAGTTAATAAGATGCACACTAATATGTGGTGTAGAAATATGAAGACATGTTTCTTCCTTTACTTACTGTATGGGTAACTTAGCACTAGAAGGGACACTGCCGAGATGATAGACAAGACAGGATCCACAAACTTGGCTACATACACATCTGTGAAGTACACAATGACTGCACAGATTATTACCAATATGGAACCTGCAAAAAAAGTAGTCTGTTAGCACCACCTATTACCACAGAAACTCACTCACTCACTCACTCACTCACTCTCTCTCTCTCTCTCACACACACACACACACACACACACACACACACACACACACACACACACACACACACACCAATAGGTGAAATACAATTTGATGTGAAAGCATTATCTATGCAGTGTGCAGAACTTGAACACAATCATGACAAAACAACATGTTTTCTTAACAGTTGTTAGGACTGCAATGGAAAAAAGTAAAGCTTATTCATAACGAACCCAAATATACATATGTAATTAGGAAAGACCTAAATTGGGTTCACAATTAAGGATACAGGGTACTTTTCTGGCTCAATAGTATGTAAAAATTAACACCTATTTCTTTCAGGTACTGTTTATAATGTATATGTTTTACAGATTTTTTTGTTGATATCGGGTAATGCAGCAACTTTCTAAACAAATTAGAAGTATTTTCAATATTTTTGAACCTGCTTAGGGTTATTTAAAAATTACAAAGAAATTGATGCAATTTTTTTCCAAAATGCTTCTTCAAATTGAAATACCATTTAATCTGTGGCATCTCTGAAATGACGTGACAGTTCTTTGACTTTGCTCTTTGTTTTGCTTCTTTTTCTTTGTGTTCTAGCACTACGTTCGACAGCCATTTTTCTGTATTCACTCTATTAAGTGACAAAATAAGTGTTGTTTCGATCATGAAAGTGCATTGTTATGGTTCAACGCCACAAAAACCCACAGTGGTGACCCTGACTTCAACACTGTGCATTCGGGAATTATTTTCATCAGTGACAGACTCCATGTGTCGGCCCACATTGTCTTGAGAACAATGGATCTTCCAGTGTCGATTTGTGGAAGTGTGTCGTACCCTAGCAATTGGCCTTTCGTATTTAATAGTGTTCCTAGTGTACAGTTGGTTAAAAGTGAACAATTTACTGGCCCCTGCCATGCCAGCAGCCACTTAACCATTGCCAGCCCAACATGGTCACCATCAAATGCTACTACACAGCAGGGCCTGCCACCCAGACAGTGCACACCACCCAGAAATTGCATGCCACTCACCGACAGTGAACGATAATCATGTGAAGGACATTGTGTTTCACCCTCCAGTTAAGCAGTCGCCTTCCAGTTAGTTCGATGTGCAGATGCAGTTCGAGAACTGTACTCTGAACTCTCATACGTGTAGGGGTCACAGATTCTTACTTGCCTGATGTCATTGCCCCCCCCCCCCCCCCCCCAAATCAAGATGTTGCTTCATCTGTGTCCAGGGATAACATTTCCTTGGCCTTCCACGTCACCATCATGGACGAACCTGTGGTTGGGTTGGACGTTTTACACTATTACGAGCTTTCACGGGACCTCCAGGCTGCTACGCTCCACCACGTGTCTGGTTCTACCATTCCGTACCTGAACAAGTGCAGCACGTCTCCGCTCTTCACATCCTTGGCCACACTCTCTCATGTGTTTCACTGCTCGAAGATATTACGGTTCGCCTCTCCGATTTATCGGACATCCGCAAGCAGATCGACGGACTACGTACTCTTAAACTGGAGCTACGCTCCCGCATTGCTACTGCCTCCGCTGAATTGGCTCGTGCACGGATTACCTTACACTGCCTCTCTGCACAGCCGCTCCTGTCAACGCAACCTCCCTCTCCTACAGTGTCTTCACTCTGCTTCACTCCTGTGTCTAGCTGCACCTTTCCTGCTGCTGGTTCTTTGCTAATACAATTGGACCTGCGGGACACTCCTGCCCCCAATTCTCAGGATCCTTCACATCGTGTGGCCATTGTGCCACGCCCACCATTCCTGTCTCCAGCCGAGGCTCCGCCCACGACACTCCAGCCCAGCTCGGACGCTTATGTCCCTGCTTCGCGGGATCGCTCACTTTCCATAGCTACCATGCCTACTGCTGACACTTCGTACACGCTGTCCCAGACATTGACGTTATTCAAACACCACCGCCCGTGCCCCCCCCCCCCCCTCTCGCCCCACCCTGCGTGCTTCCCTTTGCGGGTCTCGGCAATCGGCAATGGCACCTGCCACCGAATCTGCACCATGGATGGGCCTCCCATATGTCATAAAACTCAACGTCTTAATGTTTCCAAATTGTTGTGAGCAAAAGAGAGAGTTCAGGATTTACTGGCTTCGGGTGCGTTCTAACCATCGGACAGTAACTGCTCCTCTCCCATCCATCTGGTGCCTAAGAAAGATGGTTCACTCCACATGTGTGGCGACTACAGGTCCCTTAATGTTAGGACTATTATAGACGACTGTCCAGTTCCTCATATCCAGGATTTCACGCAGTTACTGCATGGCTCGAAGTTCTTTTCTGTCTTGGACTGTTCGAAGGCATATCACCAAATTCCAATGCACCTGCCGGACATTCCAAAAATGGTGATCATTATGCCTTTCGGCCTTTTTGAATACTGCTTTACGCCCTATGGTTTAAAAAACACTGCGCAGATGTGGCAATGTTTCATTGATTCGATTTTGCTATCACTTCCTTTCGCTTTTGCCTATTTGGATGACATACTTACCTCTTCCTTGACGCAGTTCGTGTGGCTCTTGGGGCCAATGGCACGGTTATCCACCATGATAAATCGCAGCTCTGTTCCAGTTACTTTCCTTGGCCATACAGTCTCGGCTGATGGCCTCCGCCCTACTGATTCACGAACTGCGAACATCCTGACTCTGGCTCTCCCTGAGGATTACACACAACTGCGCCGTTTCCTAGGAATGGTGAACTTTATCAACGACATACACCTCAGGCTGCCTCCGCCCAGTCGGGTCTAACTGACTCCCTCTCCAGTAAAAATACAATGGGAAAGCGTAAATTGGACTGGACTAGGCCCATGCTAGATGCTTTCGACAATTTGAAATCGGCCATCATGCAGGCTACCCCCAAGGGGCAGATTTCTATCACTACTGATGCTAGGGAGTCGGCAGTAGGTGCTGTCCTCCAACAGCACACTGCAGACTCAACGCAGCTGCGCCGTTTCTTCTCAAAAAAGCTAACAAGCAGTCAGCGTAAATCGTCGGTCTTCAACCGTGAGCTCCTGGCGTTTTATGAGGCAGTCAAACATTTCAAGGGTGATGTCGAAGGATGCGATTTCACCATCTATTTGGACCATAACCCTCTTATTGACGTGATCCGCAAACTGGCGAAAGATCTCCCACCACGCTGCACACGGTACATGGACTTTATTTGCCAACATTCTTCGGATGCTTGTTACATCTGCGGTGTGGAAAACGTAGTTGCCAAATACCTCTCCCACATTTCGATGATCTCTGCCCCACTGAACTTGGAGGAACTGGCGTGACTTCAGGCTGAAGACGCGGACACACGTCTGCTCTCTGACGATGGATCTTTGGTCGTCATCAAATCTATTGCCCTGCACAGGTTGTCAACTCCTATCATCTGCGACGTTTCTACTGGTTCACCTGCCTATTGGTGCCTTCCCACCTTTGGTGCGGAATTTTCGAAGCGTTACATAATCTTGCCCACCTTGGACTGTGGGCAACAACATGACTCATAACCGAATGTTTTGTCTGGTCGGGCGTGTGGCACGATTGCCACTCAGTCACGCGCGTGCGTTCCTTGTCAGTGGAGCAAGGTGAGCAGAGACATGCAACTGCCTTTAGGGCAGTTCGACATCCCCAGGGGCCGCCTGTACCACGTGTACATAGATGTTGTCGGTCCTCTTCCCCCATCCAAGGGATACAAATACATGCTTTCGATGATCGACCGCGTCACCAATTGGGTTGAGGCGGTACCCTGATGGACATTACAGCTGAGACAATTGCTCACACTTTCATTTTGATGTGGGTGGCTAGATTTGGTTGCCCCGTCACTTGCCATGGTCCAAGGCCGCCAATTCGAGTCGTCACTTTGCGCTCGCCTGTGCGAGTTGTGCGGGGTGGCGAAATTGGACACGACTGCATATCATCCGCAGGCCAATGGACTAGTGGAGCAATGGCACAGAACTCTAAAAGCTGCACTCATGTACCATGGCAGGCTTTGGTCTGAGACTCTGCCGTGGGTTTTGCTGGGAATCCATTCCACACACAAGGAGGACCTGTATGGTGATCCGCTCGTCCTGCCTGCTGAATTCATCGAGGACACTTCTCCAACGGACGCTACTGACCTGCTGACCCTCATCGAAGGAGTGCGTGCTCACGTGACCCCTTATTCACCTGCCTGTACCTCGCACTCACACCACACCACAGGTGTTTGTTCACGAGGACTTGAAATCGTGCAATTTCATCATGTTACAAGAAGACACTGTTTGTGTGGCTCTGCAACCTCCTTACTCTGGCCTGCATGACATATTACACCACGGTGTCAATACATCCATGATTTTGCTCAACAGCTGCCCAAGTACAGTTTCGGTACAACATTTAAAGCCTGTATAGTCCCTCCCAGAGCCACTTTCACTGCTCCCTGCTGACCTGCCTTCACCGACACCTTGCCTGTTGCTGCTGCTGCTGAGGGCCCCTTCAACTCGTCACCACCTGTGCAGCTGTCTAACATGCGGGATTCTGATGATGATGTGCTCGGGCCACACACTTCGTGCACCGGACACTGCCTCCACCTGTCGTGCTGGCACAAAGATTTTTTTGTGGGCGTCTGCTAGCTCTGCCCTGCCGCGCTCTGCACCGCTGAGGGAGGGTGCCTCTGTGGCATCTCTGACGCGAAGTGACATTTCTTTGACTGTGCTCTATTAAGCAACAAAATAAATGTCGTTTTGATCCTAATAGTGTGTTATTACAGTTCAACGCTACATAAAACCCACAAATCCTATGTTCTACATTTGAAGGAGACCAAATTTTTACTGGATATGCATGAGAAGATGGCTGAGGTACTAGACTTATTTAATTCCACCTATTATGTATATTACGAGGATAAAAAGTATCACATCTTACATTTGAATTTTTATAATTTTTTTCCCTACTTAAAATGTTATTTTTTCTATAATTTAGTTGATTCTGCACTAAAGCTTAGGACTACTACATAAGTATAGACTATTGCAAGTAACAGAAAAAAATTAGAGCAATGCTTTGTAAACTTTAGGAAATATTTGTACCTGAATTCTGAAAAATACAACTTGTGGGAAATTGTGAATGAAGATATGAATAAAATAAAACCAATTTTCAGAGACCTGAGTGACCCTTTTTTCCTTAGTAAATGCCTTCATGGCGGCACTCAGAATGCAAATGAAACTGTGCCTCAAAACATTCCTGAAGCATAGTCTTCATCCTGCAGCATTTCTTCATTTTCAAATTTCCTATTGGCATTCCTTTTAGCACTTCTTGCTTCTTGGTAACTCGAAGAGCGAATCTTTCGGCTTCGTGCACCCATTGTCACATGCAAGCAACTGATCTTCCATATAAAAGCCACATTTTATGCCTAAATTTCTCATGACTTCCAACCTACCTATCACTCTATCATTGAAACATCTCACTTCATATAGTACACCAACTTTTAGCGTGTTTAGTCCTAAAAAACATCCTTGGGTAATCTTTCCAATATGCAATGGTTGAAACTTTCATTTGCATTCTGAGTGCCACCATGAAGACATTTATTAAGCAAAAAAGGGTCACTCAGGTCTCTGAAAATTGGTTTTATTTCATTCATAACAGTCTCAGGAAGAGGATGCTTATGATGGCATATTTGACCACTTTCTTTTGGTTTTTGGGAACCACACAAAGAATCTGCTCCTTTAGGGCAAATTCCACGAACAGGGTGGTCACCTGTGGACAACTTATGAAAGTAGGTGGGCCATACAGCTTTTCTCATTGCTGTAATATCATTTGGAGGTGCATTTTGTCTAATGGCCAGTCCATAATAACTCTGAAGAAAGTCTATTTCATTTTCTGACAATCTGCCTTGGCCAGACAGAGATTTTCCATCAGATAGCAACTTTCCTTTTATTTCTCTTTGTAGCTTCCTCAATCTATTTCAAGTTTCTGCTACCAGTCACTTTTTATTTTATTTTATTTTATGCTTAATCTAACATAATGCAACGCGTTTCGAACATGTTCCGTTCATTTTCAAGCGTTAATACATACATATATACATACATAGAGAAATGTTATTTAAAAATAAACAGTCTTAAACTAGATTAGTCTAGAACACATTGTCCATTGTTTTTTTAATTTTTTAATGTAGCTGCTGGTATGGCATTTGGGGGGGAAGGAGGGGGGGAGTGTGTATCTAGAAATCTAAATCAGTAATGTCTTCTGCTGGTTTTCTTCTTTGTTGATGACTGTGTATATTACAGCCAATACCTATTAATAGCGCAGGTACTGCTACTCCCCAGGTGACAGTGCACAAAGGCTCGTAAGTGGGTCAGACAGTTCCAGTCGAATGCAGGTATAGGTGGAGGCAGGTATAGTATCGTAATTAAACTTACATGCTAAGGACGTAGGTTAGGGAAGAAAAATTATTTATTTCTCATCCAACTTACATTTTTATAAGCAGGTACAGTAGGACTTTTTTGATACATGTTCTTGAGTTGATGGATAGAAGGACAGCCGTAGTATTCCAGGTCTTGAATAGAAGCAAATTTAAAGATTCGATGCACCCATGAGATGATCTCCTTCTCCTTCACATAGACGATAGTGTCCATGTGATCGAATAATTAAAGCGCAGTGACCATATCTTTATGGGGTATCCTCCCAGTGAATTACATGGTAGAAATGTGTTAACCACTTTGCACTTTTCTGTGTCTCAGTACACATCACTCGCTTGAAAGATCTTAGTGATGCAATGTTTGTGGAAAATGTCTCCTTTATTCCAGAATACTGTGTGTACACTACAAACGCAACATCTTTAAATACGAACTGTCTACACTCACTGTCATAGAAACCCTGAGCATCCGCAATGATGTTCACACCATGACACATCATCGTGAAATGCTCTAGGTATGGTGCAGTACCTATTCATTTATACAGCTCATTGCAAAACACCTGTGAGCGGGCAGTAGTTGATCACACAGTCATGTAGAACTAGAGCATACGTGGCAGTGTGTTCTGGGAAATGTGTTGAAGAGTCAAATTCAATTCAAACATCTGTAGGTCCACATTTAATTATCTCATTCTGTTTCGAGCAGTCTATTACGATTTTCGGTGAAAGCTCTTCGAACTTACGTGGACCGAGTAGACATCCTCCTCCCTCTCCTTCAGCAATTTCATAGTAAGAAGTGCAAAACCTTGCATACATGTCATTTGCTTGACTGTATACATTTTGATTCCACTGCAGATGTAGATTGTAATATGGGTAGAATTCTGAATTGAGGTAGACTTTGGTATTAGTTAACTTGCAATTGTCGAACACTGTGGAATCATTTGCTATATTACCTCTTCTATCAGTCTGAAACGCAAGTATGATCAATCTAGGTGTCTCTAGATGGCTGGAGGTTTTAATAACCCATGTCTGTCTGCTCGCAGTTGGTAACACTGTGTACTCAAAAATCTCCCATGAGCGAAATGTCAATGACAGAAATGTACCTGAATTAAGGACTTTTAAAAGCTTCAAACACTCCTCGTCTGACACACTGATGTGAGGCATTTTCCATATTATCTTGCTGATTGTGATCATATTCTCCTCTTGAGCTCCTTAAACGTAGGAGTTATTGTCTGTCGCACACTGCACCAGAATGAGTTCCTGTTTAGCATTCATAATAATCTGTCTCATGTCCTCAAAGTATCCCATAAGCATTTTTAGAGGTATGCAGGCAGTAAATTGCTTGTACTCTGCAACTGTTCTATCGTCTGGATTGTCTACGAACCATCCTGCATTTTCTAAACTATGCAGATCTGCTGGTGATACCGAGACGTATGTTTTAAGGGTTGATGTTATGCCAACATTGTGTGTATGGTCGATCTCAGACCCCCTGAGTTCATAGCGTATCTCTTGAAACAGGAATGCTAAAGCGCTACGTGTCAGCTTGGATCCCACTGTATCGCTGCCGTCGATTTTCTTGAATGACCCACCTAGATACATGAAACTCTTGCATGGAAGCATAAGTGTGTCTTGTTGCTGGATGACAATCCTGATTTCATCGTTCTTGTTAAATGTGGTTGAAGCGTAAGGTTTATGAGAGA
The DNA here is from genome assembly GCF_021461395.2 of Schistocerca americana. Taxonomy (NCBI): domain Eukaryota; kingdom Metazoa; phylum Arthropoda; class Insecta; order Orthoptera; family Acrididae; genus Schistocerca; species Schistocerca americana. Next base: position 553,317,561 of record NC_060125.1, read on the forward strand.
AGTATTCCTGACATATAATTCTCTCATCATACTCTACTGGACTGGGTATACTGAGTGAGGACGTCATTGCATGGCTTCAGTCCAACTGATTTAAGGAACTCTTAGTTTGCAGGTGTTATCACTTTGCTGTTCGGTAGCGAAATGGCATGCTGTGGATTGTGTGCACTTGTTTTATACCATGCACCCATCCTGCCTTAGATGTACTCGTACAATGATTTCCTCACCACGAAAGTCAACAAGTTGATTATTCTGATCCACAATACACAGCTCCAAATAGCCCAATGTCTGAGCTGTCACTGGAAGGTATATTGCAATGGCAGGGGTCTCAACAACCTTATACCCCATAAATAGTGTGAATCAGACTATTGTTGAGATAGGAGTTTGTTGCAATGTTACACACGACGCGGATTGTGCTGATGGGGAGTATGTCCACAGTTTGATCTGACTTGTAAAATTTACTTGGATCCTTCTTCAAAACCTGCCCTTCTGTGAAACCCAGCAGGCGCCCTATTGAACCTTTCTCGTTAAAGTCAATCATTGCATTTACAGTTCTTATTTCAGATTTAAGTGTGCGGATGTTTGCACATGGTTCAAAACCTTTTCCAAACTGTTTGAAGACTTCGTTTAAATCGTCAATATCACATACACCTGGTTCTATTTCCACAATATCTATTTCACCATTAATATCCAGATGCAGTTTATTGTTAGCCTCAGTCATATTTGGGATGCTGTTGTACGTCTCCAGTCCAATCAGTGCATTACTCCAATCTAACAATAAAATGAAAGACTTGTGGAAAGTTGTAAAAAATGAAACAAACAGTAAGCAGCATGTTATAAACAAAACATTAAAACTAAACCTAAATGATGAAGTCACAGCAGATCCCCAAAAAATAGTAAATGGTTTTAATGACTATTTTAGCAAAATAGCAGAAAACCTGATAAAGAACAACTGCCGCAGACCAAATACTCAACACCAAACACTAATAGAAACCATACCAGTACAGACATCAATGTTTCTTCACAAAGTCTCCAATACTGAAGTACTTACAGCTATAAAAGGACTAAAGAATAAGTACTCCAGTGGTAGTGACAACATTCCTGATTTAATTGTAATGAAATGTGGAGAATCCATTGTAGAACCCCTAACCCACATAATAAATGCATCCTTTACAAATGGAGTTTTCCCTGACCTACCAAAGACCTCTAAAATTACCCCACTTCACAAAAAGGGCTCTAAAAATGATGTAGCCAATTAAAGGCCCATAGCGCAACTCAGCTCATTCTCAAAAATATTTGAAAAATTATTTTACACCACATTGGAAGACTTTACTAATAAACTATCCTTATTGACAAAACACCAGCATGGTTTTAGAAAGCAAAAGACAACTACCACAGCTATTTATGAGTATCTCAACAAAATCTTAAAAGCACTGGATAATAAGGAAATCACTACTGGTATCTTTTTAGATTTATCCAAAGCCATTGATGTAATTGACCATACCATACTCCTTAAGAAGTCAGCAAATAAAGGTATAAGAGGAATTGCAAACAAATGGTTAGAATCTTACTTGTCAAACATATTTCAAAAAGTTGAAATTAATTTTGAAAAAAAGAATACAATCACCCATCAATCTACTGTCCACTCCTCTGACACAATACCTATTACATATGGTGTGCCACAAGGCTCAATCCTGGGACCCATACTGTTTCTGCTACACATTGATGATATAAGCACGAAGCTTGCTACAGGGCATACCACACTATTTGCCGATGACAGAAGTATACTAATAATGGGCACTGATACAGAGGACCACAACCAAAAAATTAAACCGCTTATGTCGTCACTCAGCAAATGGTTCAATGAGAACAAACTGATTATAAACATACAGAAAACAACGTACATCAACTTCAGACTCTCATCCCAAAAACAAGAAATGCCTGATGTGATTCTAAATAACCAAGATCTTATGTGTGTGGACTCTGCCAAGTTTCTTGGCATATGGCTTAAAGAAAATCGTAAGTGGGAGACTTACACAAATCATATCTCAAAAAAGCTCTCAACTGTGTTACATTTTAAGGATACTCAAAAAATCAGTCACAAAATCTGTTCTCATACATGTATATTATGCTTACTTCCATTCTACATTACAGTATGGAATCATATTTTGGGGGAACTCACCTGGAGGTAGATATATTTTCAAAATGCAAAAAAAGGCAATACGCATAATATGTTATCTAAGACATAACGAATCATGCAGACAACATTTCAAAACAATGGCATTATGACACTGCTCTCTGCTTACATTTATAATATCGTCTCATTTGTCAAGTCATACCTGTTAAACAATGACTGCACACCAAAATTCAATGGAGATATTCATAACTATGCAACAAGGCAGCAATCTGACCTACATATGATTCAGTCCAGAACTACCTGCTACCAAAAAAGTGTTTTGAATGTTGGGATACAAATGTATAATAATTTACCCAATGAAATCAAAGCAACAAAGAACCTAAGAGCTTTCACACCTAAGTTAAAAAAATATCTCTTGGACCATTGCTTTTATGCAGTTGATCCTTTTTTTGAAAGGGGTTAAAAATGTAAACAATATGATAAATGTTCAATTAGGTCTGAAAATTATATACTGTGCATGTCTGTGAAATACACCGGACTACTTTACTATTACATTTATATTGGCTGTTTGTATTTTACCATACAACATTTGTATTTACTGTTTTGTTAAAGATAGTTAACTTCCTCATTGCAAAATAATGTAAAATCAATTTATTAAATATTACCTGCAAATATGTTCGCTTGACCTGTCCAATATTGTATGTAGAACCTTACAATTCTATGATTTGTTTTAACTGTTTTGTTTAAGATAGATAATTTCCTTGTTACAAAATAATGTAAAAATCAATTTGTAAAAATTACTTGTAAATAGCTCTCTTGACCTATCCAATATCACATGTACAGCTGTACAATACTATGATTGCCTGGATCAATAAAAATACAATACAATACACCAACGCTCAAATCAATTGATGAGAAGTAATTTGCACGCAATACAGATGATAGTTCTTTTAACGTCAAAGTGTATGACATTGCATCTGAAGCTCAACTTCTTCTTCTCCTTTGTGAACGTCAAGAGAAACATGATGCATAGATGTCTACTGAGGTGTGTATTAAAGTCCTGATAGCGTCGATAATTGTAGAGCTCACGTCTTCTGTGAGTGAAGTATCGTTGTAATTCTTCTGGTGGTTGCAGGTCACCAAATGAGTTGAAATAGTAGACGGTTTCCGCATTTTTCATAATATATGACACCCAGTGGGTGTCGGAGCCACCAGCAACATCTAAATTCACAATACCACATTCACCAGTTTTCCACATAGTCTTCAGTAAGGTATCCCGCATAAATACACCATGGAATCTTGGTATCTTGAGTTTATATCCAACAAACTTAAGATGATCTGTATTTGTGAGTGGTCGATCTGGTAGGACCGCTAATGGGCTATTTTTTTAATTTATGAATAGACCAAGCCCTTTCCTGTACGGTTTTAAGTATAGTCCTTTTCCACTGGCTGCAGCTTCCATCATGTGGTTATGTCTTCTTGCCTCTTCTAACTGTGCTTGGGAGTTTTGCACATTCTTGACCCTTCGAGCAATAGCTGCAGCACCACCAGTGAGGGAACCTACCGCCGAGAGCGTGGAGAGGGCAGGGATGAGAAACGGAATAAAATCACCGGATGTCTTGGGTACTGGCAGAACTCGAGGTGCTTTAACCGATTCTCCTCTTCTTCTTCTCACATCTTTCTGCTTCAATGCGTTTTTAGCTGCATACATTGCTGTCAGGACATAGTTCTTCAAACAGTCCTTGTCCTCTTCCTCCTTGTTTAGTGCACAATGCGCAGCATTCGTAGCTCGCTTGAAATTAATCACTCCTAAACCCGACTTAATTTTTCCACACATGGTTTTATCAACTGCAAATGAGGCAATGCGTTGACCTATACCAATATCCTTTCTTCTCCATGTCGCCTTAGCCTTATCAGCTAAAATCCTATCCGCAATGTGACGACTTGATAGATCTTTATTTGCAGCATATGCAATGTCGTGTTCCATACATGCTTCATCGAGCAGATTAATCTCCTTACGCCAAGCATTTCTGAAGCTTTGTCCCAGGTTCACAGTAGTTATACCCAGGGATGTGTAATTCCACTGGTAGCTTGTCTAGAATACCACCACCTCCTCTAATGTGTCTCCAAGCATGCATGTTATGCTACTGTGGTGGTTGTGGACTATGCACTCCCATTATATAGCAAATCGCCGGCATCAATCCAACTGTTTTGTGTAGCAGGAAAAACAACCCATTTGACTAGTGCTTTACTTCCTCGACGTCTTATGACTCTCCACGAGAAAAACATCCGGTTCTGAGCTTTTCTGCAACTTCTCGGTGTAGAAGCAGCCCGCAATTTCTTCACCTTTACTATCCTTCAATATATAAGTTCTAGGATTCGTTCGTTGCACCTTTGAAACTGTAAATATCTCAGTTGACCAGTTCAGTTGGTATGATTGCTCAAATGCTGTCTTGTGTTTTGAGATACACACCAAATCACCTACATTAAATTTCTGTTTGCATGGATCCAGCATCTTAATGCAAGAGTACACCGTATCCATGAGTCCATTATCACGAGCATCGATTGGTCTCATTTTTATTGTACTATGTTTAGTTCGATTATACTGAGAAATTATTTCTGGGAGGATATCTGTGCATTTGTATGAGCTGCGAAGGTTAAAACGCATCCACATTCGACCTTTTATTGTTCTGTTCAGACGCTCCACGATACTTGCCTTCAGGTGAGTGGATGTTGAGTAATGATGTATTCCGTAAAACTGCATCACGGTCTTGAAATACCTGCTGTAGAGCTCCCCACCATGATCGGTTTGGAGGTTGTCTGGGAATTGATTCGTTCCTGTCTGTAGCAAACGCCCAAAAACATCCGCGACATTTCGACCTGTTTTTGTTTTGACAGGCAATGCCCAGGCAAATTTGGAGTTGTATCAGTAACCTTAAAATACATTTGAATCCATTATGCTGATGTGGATATTCCCTCATATCTACAAGACCAGCTTGCCTCAAGTCATAACATGTCTGTGAGGGTATGTTTTGCGTGCTGGTTTTTGCAGTTCTGGAACTACTGTCTCCATACTTATTCGATGATATCTCTCTCTCCAAGCTCCGAGATTGAAACAACCTCATTCGAATGAGCTGTATTACCTGCAGCAGTTGATGCCATGAGCACCCATAGTCTATCTATTAGTTGGTTGGGGTCGTAATAATACTGAGGGATTCGATTGTTCACTGCTTTATGCTCAATGTCAATACCATAACCGCTGCCGCCGCTGTTGTTGTTGTTGTTGTTGTTGTTTTCGCCGTCAAGTATTGGTTTTATATTTCTTGTTGCTCAGGCTTTTCGTGATCTTGTGTACACCAGTCATATACACTATTTCACGGCACGTTTCCCTATCATTAACTGAATAATTTATAGGTTTTTTGGCAGGTCTTAGGAAAATAAGGTTCATTAAGCCAGGTGTTCTCTCAAACCGTCTATCATCAATCTGTGTCATCAGTTACAGTTGTAGGATGCGTACCCAACATGTACGGTCTTCCCCTGCTAATGCCGAATGTTCTGTCTTTCTGACCAGGGGTGTGACGAATAATGTATTCATCAATGACAACACCCTCGTTATCGTATGTTTTTGTTTTTGCTGAGAACTCTTCGGAGAGATTCAGTAACTGGCTTAAAGGTCTCTCTCAGTGTTTGCTGTCGATCCATATGCCCTAACCTCAGCAGCCGCAATATCTCACGAACTGCTTTACGCGACTGAATCACTTTCTGCTTCATCGACATCTCGGAGTATACTAATCAGACATCTCCCCAGCGTGAGGCTTCATATATCCGGTCATTTTCTTCCTGCTCTTACTACGATCCTGATTGCCCATCTCAACAACAAGGAAGTCTACGTCTATTTTCCCCTCAATAGCCTCGATCTTTTCAGTTAAATCTGTCATCGTCCCATAATTTCTCTTGTGCCCAGTGGCAGAACTGTACACGATGTTCAAAGTCATCTTGTTTTATCAATAACGAGAAACCCATACTGTGAATGATTCCAGCAATCTGCACATATCTTTACAAAATCATTGAACGATATGTCTGTTCCGACATGTGCCTGGTAAATGTGTTTTAAATTCAGGTTGTCTTGTTTGAAGACTATAATGAGGGTTGTGTTATCCTTAACCAACTGTTTTGGGATTCTGGAATACGTTTGACTTAGATAAAATACATCAGCACCCACATGACGACCGCAACAGAAATAGTTTCGAATTTGGTCTTTGTTTTCCACAGCAACATCGTCAAATATGAAGACAGTGTTTGGCTTTGCTATTTCAGTTGGGGGGATATCACTGCTTTCACTAAATGTCGTGTATGTAACACCATCTACACCGTGCAATACCTCCTGCAATAGCCAATACTTGGGTTGAAACAGTGTTTTCGAGAATACACAAACATGTTCAAATCGGACTCCATCTACATGTGTTAGCAGACTCATGAGGGGATTAGTCTTCCAAAAATTGAATGGACTTACAATAATTGCTCGTATATTATTAGGAAGGAAATGCCATTCTTCTTGTTCTTCTTCCTCAGGTCTTCATTTGCATCTTCACAGGACCAGTCACCAACAACAAAGTTCTTGTGATGAGGATGTTTCACCCACCATGCCATGATACTAACTACGTCACGCACAAACAAGTAGTTGATATACAGGGTGGGCAACTGATCGTGACCGGGCCAAATATCTCACGAAATAAGCGTCAAACGAAAAAACTACAAAGAACGAAACTCGTCTAGCTTGGAGGGGGAAACCAGATGGCGCTATGGTTGGCCCACTAGATGGCGCTGCCATAGGTCAAACGTATATCACCTGCGTTTTTTTAAATAGTAACCCCCATTTTTATTACATATTCGTGTAGTACGTAAAGAAATATGAATGTTTTAGTTGGACCACTTTTTTCGCTTTGTGATAGATGGCGCTGTAATAGTCACAAAAATATGGCTCATTTTTAGACGAACGGTTGGTAACGGATAGGTTTTTTTAAATTAAAATACATAACGTAGGTACGTTTGAACATTTTATTTCGGTTGTTCCAGTGTGATACATTTACCTCTGTGAACTTATCATTTCTGAGAATGCATGCTGTTACAGCGTGATCACCTGTAAATACCACATTAAGGCAATAAATGCTCAAAATGATGTCCGTCAACATAAATGCATTTGACAATACGTATAATGATATTCCTCTCAATAGCGAGTAGTTCGCCTTCTGTGATGTTCGCACATGCACTGACATTGCGCTGACGCATGTTGTCAGGCGTTGTCGGTGGATCAGGATAGCAAATATCCTTCAACTTTCCCTACAGAAAGAAATCTCGGGACGTCAGATCCGGTGAACGTGCATGCCATGGTATGGTGCTCCAATGACCAATCCACCTGTCATGAAATATACTATTCAATACCGCTTCAACCGCACGTGAGCTATGGTGCCAGGCATCCATCATGTTGGAAGTACATCGCCATTCTGTCATGCAGTGAAACATCTTGTAGTAACATCGGTAGAACATCACGTAGGAAATCAGCATACATTGCACCTTTTAGATTGCCATCGATAAAATGGGGGCCAATTATCCTTCCTCCCATAATGCCGCACCATACATTAACCCGCCAAGATCGCTGATGTTCCATTTGTCGCAGCCATCGTGGATTTTCTGTTGCCCAATAGTGCATATAATGCCGGTTTACGTTACCGCTGTTGGTGAATGACGCTTCGTCGCTAAATACAATGCGTGCAAAAAAATCTGTCATTGTCCCATAATTTCTCTTGTGCCCAGTGGCAGAACTGTGCACGACGTTCAAAGTCATCGCCATGCAATTCCAGGTGCATAGAAATATGGTACGGGTGCAATCTATGTTGATGTAGCATTCTCAACACCGACGGTTTTGAGATTCCCGATTCTCGCGCAATTTGTCTGCCACTGATGTGCAAGCAAACGTAGCACACGCCCATTGGGCATTTTGATCACAATAGCCATACATCAACACGATATCGACCTTTTCCGCAGTTGGTAAACGGTCTATTTTCACACGCGTAAGGTATCCCGATGCAAATACCGTCTGCACTGAGGGAATGTTACATGATATCACGTACTTACACGTTTGTGACTATTACAGCGCCATCTATCACAAAGCGAAAAAAGTGGTCCAACTAAAACATTCATATTTCTTTACGTACTACACGAATATTTAATAGAAAATGGGGGTTCCTATTTAAAAAAAAACGCAGTTGATATCCGTTTGACCTATGGTAGTGCCATCTAGTGGGCCAACTATAGCGCCATCTGGTTTCCCCCTTCAAGCTAGATGAGCTTTGTTCTTTGTAGTTTTTTCGTTTGATGCTTATTTCGTGAGATATTTGGCCCGGTCACTATCAGTGGACCACCCTGTATATAGAAAACACACTTGAAAGTGTAATAATAGTATGTGTAGCCACTATAGTTCCATCACTTAACTGACTGAGCTATATTGACTGCACAGTGGAAACAGCTATATATTTCACCCATGAAAAGTAACTTTATCAATGATCATCTCAATACCTCGTATAGCACCGAAAAAAATAATAACTGTAATACTTTGATTATAATTAGAGAGGTATGAAATAAAACACAAGCACGGTTTGAGATTATATATACATAAATTATTTATTTAAATGGTTCAAATTGCTCTGACCTCTATGGAACTTAACATCTGAGGTCATCAGTCCCCTAGACCTTAGAACTACTTAAACCTAACTAACCTAAGGACATCATACACACCATGCCAGAGGCAGTATTCGAACCTGTGACCGTACCAGTCGCGCAGTTCCAGGCTGAAGCTCGTAACTGCTCGGCCACCACGGTTGGCTAATTATTTATTTAAATATCATACATGGGGTGTAGTGTTTCAGGAATATAATTACAATTTGTATGTATCTTCTTCTTCTTCTTCTTCTTCGCACCTGTACAGTATTTACCAAATAAAGCTTTTTGACATGCAGTAAATTCAGTGCATATCTCCCTCAGGCCAATAGATGACTCACATTACTCAGGTTTTTCACACACACATTTAATCTGTTTCTCTTTAGGTATGGCGTTCATGTGCGAACAAAGGTGCTGCTTAAGATCATCAATATGTACACTATGCATACGTAGGATGTTTAAAACATCATTGTATGCAGAGTCTATGCTAGGCACCCGATGGTTCCGTGTGTCCAATGCAAGACGTGTGGCTGTGTGCAGAACATATAACTTCATAGCTGAGGTATGTCTTAGATAAACGCAGTTGTCACTCGATTTCACACATAATGCACAGTCATCATACACTGTTGTAATAGAAAGTGTCACACAAGTAAGACGAATGTCTGGGGGAGAACGAGTTGGATAATACTCTCTAGTCATCTGCTCATTGATGTAGCGCTCTGGACGGCATATTTCACCCCAGTCAAACTCGGAAATTGTCACTTTAACACACTTGGATACATTTTCAATATCCATTCTCGCATGCAACCCCAGGCATGATGTTCTGCTATAGCAATGTTCACACACTTCGATCCACTCTGTGGTTGCACAATCACAGGGATGTTCTGCTGGGATGGGTCATATGTTGGTGACCAGTACTGACCTCCATCTCGTTAACACTACCAGCAACAGCATTCGATGTGTCAGGGGCAGAATGCGTGTCCTCATCACACAAATTGATGAGTGCAACTCCTTGTCCTACTCCATCAAGTGGGCTATGTGCGCTACCAGACCCCACATGGCCACTACTGGTTCAGATGCGCTGGATGCTGTTGCTGAAGGTCTCGACAGGATGGCAGCCGAGGTTGCTACAGGCCCGGACATGGCAGCAGAACTTGGCATGTTGGCACTCGACCCTGTTGAACAGAGATGAGGAAGCATTAGACATGGGCCAAGACATGAAAACTTTGAATAATAGTAGTAATAACAACAGAGAAAGATGTGATATGGAATGCTTACTTTTCCATTTAATTCTGTTCTGCATGACTGTGCTGGAGTGCAACTGCTGTTGGCGCTTCATGGTTCTTCTTCTTCTTCTTCTTCTTCTGCTGATGGACTGGACAAGACTGAGGTCCCAGAGCTGCTGAGCCTCGCCTATATCTCCTACAATGACGTCAACAATACTTCCATCCTACTGGCTGAAGTTCAGCACGTGGTTGGCCTAAGGGTCTATTGATTCTGGCTATTTTCCCCCACCATTTTGGGTTGCATCACAGAACGGACGATAGTGCTCTCTGGTGGTGGTACTGTGTACTAGGACTGTATCTCGTGGCGAACACACTTTTTGCCCCCATCTTGGCCAGTGGTACTTGCATCATCAGATGACATCATGGTCACCGTCTTGGATTACATCACAGATGAGCGCACCCGCTGGTGGTAGTACTGTGTACAAAGTCAGTTGGAGTCCGGCCCTCGTGGTGAACACACTGGATGGCTGTACTGCATCAAATTGTTTAAATAAAGGCTTATGTCCAGCACTGGTCGAGTCCTTTTCCTGAGAATTCCTATGGGGAGGTAGCCCAAGTGACCTTTTTTCCCGCCATTTTGTTAGGTTAGTAGATGCGTGTTGCAATGTCCTGTTGAAATTTGAATTTCCCACTATTTACTAGGGAGAGGTTAGGTTAGTGGAGGTAGCCAAATTCACCTCCTGTTGCCAAGTCTACACACAGCCATCTTGGATGACGCCATCGCCGCCCTCTTGGATTCATCTGGTGATAATTGAATGTGGGGTGGCACCTGCCTAGCCTCTCTACTTATGTTGTCATGACAACCAACAAGATATCTGTGCTCACGAATACCCACAGAAACTGTGGCCAAGAAACATCAGAACCACCATGTTGCTGAGCATGTTGCCCAACAGAACGTTCTTGATTTCAATAACTGCTTCAAAGATTATGTCTTCCTATCAACATCAGCTTTTCTGAGCTGTGCAGGTGGGAATTCTCTCTGCACTTTATCCTTCATTCCTGCAACCCCTTGGCCTCAGCTTTGTTTAGTCACTGTTCTTCACCCACCTAACCTCTTGCCCATTCCCACTCCAGCACTACGCAGCCTTCTGTTCCCTCAACACACCAACAGTCTTTTTATTTCCCTCCTTTTGCACCTCTATCTTATCTCCCAACCGCACATAGCTACTCATGCTCTATCCTGTCCACACCATATTCCTGTATGCTCCCACAAGCAGCACTTTACTGTCCCACACCCCTAGCCTACTATCCCTCCCCTTCCCCACCTAAGCCGCCTCCTTATCCCCACAATTCAGAATGCTTCTCCCATCATACACAACTGCTTCTAGACTGGTCTCCATGGCCAGAGACAGTGGTCGTGTGTGTGTGTGTGTGTGTGTGTGTGTGTGTGTGTGTGTGTGTGTGTGTGTGTGTGTGTAATTCAGAAGAAGACCTTTTGGGTAAAAGCTCACTTGTTCTGTATGGCCCAGACAGTGACTGGATACTCCTCATGTCCTCTTCTTCCCCCCCCCCCCCCCCCCCTCTCTCTCTCTCTCTCTCTCTCTCTCTCTCTCTCTCTCTCTCTCTCTCTCTCTCTAGCCTGTATCATTTAAAATTGTCTTGAGGCTGTGCTGAATGTGACATGGACAGTTCTTCCTCTTGCTTTACAATGGGACTTCTAAAATTCTACTGTGCTCTTGAGCCTATTATTTTGGGGTGGGGGGCGGCTTCAATATATATTCTGCATGTCTGTTTATTGAGTTATTTATTTTCATTGTATTATGATGACAAATCCTGCATCATTGTAGTAAGATCTCTGGATGGCTGATAAATAATTAAAAAAATATATAAATAAGTAATAAATAAATAAGTAATAAATAAGTAGTAAGTAAATAAATAGAAACTTCTCAAATTTTCAGACAAACAGTTTTCGAATGGAGTATTTCCTCAAATTGCAGTTTGTGACATAGCGATGTACTAAGCAGTGATGTAAAGAAATCGTTACTGTACTGAAACATTTTATACAGGGGGAACATTAACAAAACCAACAAACGGCAGAGACCGATTCCTAACTGGAAATGGAGGAAAAAAAGGTGCTATTAACATGTGTCTGGAAATGCATCGTTGCCATGGTCGATGGTGCTGACAAATGACAGTTCCTCTGACCACGTAATGTGTGTTCCTTGCGTGTTGCAGGCCATGTCGTTGATGCAGCGTACTATAAGCAGCAGAATGGTCCGATATTCATGTCAGAAACAAGCTGAGGTGGTGTTTGTGTATGGCCAAGCAGATGAAAACAATCGAGAGGCAGTAAGGCTATATCAGAAGGAGTACCCTTACAGACACCAAACACACTGCACAGAATTTCAAGCTCTTTTTGGGCGTTTCTGTTATCATGGGTCCTTCCAGAAAAATTTACATTTGTGGAAAGATCTTATGGGACCAAACTGCTTAGGTCATCAGTCCCTAAGCCTACACACTACTTAATCTAACTTTAACTTACGCTAAGGACGACACACACACCCATGCCTGAGGGGGGACTCCAACCTCCAACAGGGGGAGCTGCGCAGACCGTGACAAGATGCCTCAGACCACGCGGCCACCCCTTGTGGTGGTCCATTCAGACAAACGACCGTATAGGGAGGCAGTGAACTTTGTGTACACCAGATCTGGGGGACTGGGTTGTACTACAGGATATTGAGGCAAACCCTAGTACAAGCTCCAGGAAAGTGGCCCACCAACATGGCATAAGCCAAAGTACGATTGTGTGTATCCTGCGTGACACCCACCACTATTCCTGTCACCTGAAATGAGTGCAAGGATTATCAGCAGCGGGTTTCCCTCTACGGGAAGGATTTTATTGATCGCTTTTGCACCAGACCACCACAACCGTGGGATTTCTGTCATCAGCCGTCTTTACTGACGAAGCAACCTTTACCATGATTGGCATCATCAATCTGCGCAATGTTCATTTGTGGGCTACAGACAATCCTCCAGGAATGGTGGAGGCATTTAGTCAGCATCGGTCCAGCATCAATGTGGGTGCAGGGATTCTTGGCAACCACATACATGGACCAATTATTATTCCACAGCAACCTGAGAAATGGAAACTTCCTGGCAGATTAAAACTGTGTGCCCGACCGAGACTCGAACTCGGGACCTTTGTCTTTCGCGGGCAAGTGCTTCACCAACTGAGCTACCCTAGCACGACTCACGCCCCGTCCTCACAGCTTTACTTCTGCCAGTTCCTCGTCTCCTACCTTCCAAACTTTACTGAAGCTCTCCTGCGAACTCTGCAGAACTAGCACTCCTGAAAGCAAGGATATTGCGGAGACATGGCTTAGCCACAGCTTGGGGGATGTTTCCAGAATGAGTTGGTGAAGCACTTGTCCGCGAAAGGCAAAGGTCCCGAGTTCGAGTCTCGGTCCGGCACACAGTTTTAATCTGCCAGTAAGTTTCATATCAGCACACACTCCGCTGCAGAGTGAAATCTCATCCTGGAACCTGAGAAAGGATTGTACCTGGACTTACTGCAGAATACTCTGCCTGGGCTGCTTGAGAATGTGTCTTTGGCAATATAAGAGGTTATGTGGTTTCTGCATGATGTAACACCACCCCAATTCCACCCTAAAACTCGTCAACACGAACATCATCATCCCCAGACGTTGGATAAGATGTGGAGGCCCTGTAGCATGGCCTGCTACATCATTGGACCTAAACCACCTAGATTTTTACCTCTGTGGGCATCTGAAAAGCATTGTATACAGCATATATGTGCAGACCATATAACAGCGTGTTCATAACACCTGTGACACTATTCAGAGAGAGACTGGAATGTGTGAAAGAGTGGAGCAACCCTCGATGCGACATGTTCATTGCATCCCATGAGGCCACTTTTAACATCTATTGTGACATGGATCCGATGTAGCTGTGTGCTGAGCTCCTGGAAGACACTCAGTTGTTGCACGCACACCTATTTTTCGCATACATGTTCATAATACCTTTTTCCCTCCGTTTGTAGTCAGGAATCCTTCCCTGCAGTATGTTTTATTGAAGTTCACCCTGTATATTTTATAGTTATTATTATAATCATAGCTGTATTGAAACTACTGGTGACAGCCGACTCACCCAGCGTGTCGCGGCACATCTCCCGCGGCCCCTGCCTGGGCTGCTGCTGTGGCGGCGGCAGCGGAGGTTGGCGAGCCTGCGACGACAGCCGGCGGCGGCCCTGCTGCACCGAGCGCCGCGTCACGGCGTGCGCCAGAACCACGTCGCCGCTCGGCGTCACCTGCAGGAAGCTCGCCTGGTGGAACGTATACCCTGCCGGCGCAACAACAGCTCCGCGTCTCTCTCTGCTTCCTAGCACGGTCACACACTACAGTTTGCAAGTCTACTTCTACAGTGTTAATTAAGGAAATACGCTGATGGAGCCAAAAACATCATGCCCATTTTGATTTTATCCATACTGGATGAGAGGTCGTGGTTGTGGTTGTGAATGTCAATGTTAAAAAATATATCGGCTCAACCACTTGTTTATAGTGTAAAACATTAACAAGGGAACCTTCCCATCACACCCCCCTCAGATTTAGTTATAAGTTGACACAGTGGATAGGCCTTGAAAAACTGAACACAGATCAATCGAGAAAACAGGAAGAAGTTGTGTGCAACTATGAAAAAAATAAGCAAAATATACAAATTGAGTAGTCCGTGTGCAAGATAGGCAAAATCAAGGATAGTGTGAGCTGAGGAGTGCCGTGGTCCCGTGGTTAGCGCGAGCAGCTGCGAAACGAGAGGTCCTAGGTTCAAGTCTTCCATCGAGCGAAACATGTACATTCTTTATTTTCGCGAAGTTATGATCTGTCCGTTCGTTCATTGACGTCTCTGTTCACTGTAATGAGTTTAGTGTCTGTGTTTTGCGAACGGACAGATCATAAATTCGCGAAAATAAAGAAAGTAAACTTTTCACTCGAGGGAAGACTTTTTTTTTTTTAATCTCATTTTGTCCGCTTTTGTTCGTTGCATCTGCTCGGGGCGGACGTCTTACGACATCCGTTTAAGTTCGTTGATGATCCATTAACTCAGTTTTTTTTTATTACAGAGGGCAGCTAACCCTCTGACCGAACACGCTGAGTTACCTTGCCGGCGTCTTGAATCAAGGACGTCTCGTTCCGCAGCTGCACATGCTAACCATGGGACCACGGCGATCCTGAACTCACACTCTCCTTGATGTGGCCTATCTTGCGCATAAACTACTCTGTTTGTATATTTTGCTTATTTTTTTCATAGTTCCACACAACTACTTCCTGTTTTCTCGATTGATCTGTGTTCAGTTTTTCAAGGCCTATCCACTGTCCCAACTAATAACTAAATCTGAGGGGGGTGCGATGGGGAGGTTCCCTTGTAAGATTGACGCGTTTCGGAAGTCAAGCTTCCATCATCAGAATAACAAAAAGTAAAAGAACCTGTTAAAACTCGCTAAAATGGAACATGCACCCGGCTCGATAAAATTGATAATATAATTAAAACATCGTGGCTACTTTCCTTGTTGCAGCCGTGTCTTCCAAGGTGCATCTCCACGTAGTCGTCAAAATATAAAAAAAACTCTAAAATGGTGTCGCCTATGGTGTTCGACATCTAACCACATGGCTCTCTCCTCTATCGTCGTAAACCGCCCGTGCGTCTTCGTTGATACCACACACCACGTAGCCAAACACGACACTGAAACGCGAGTGAGCTCACGCGCAAGTAAACAAGGAAGTCACAGAGATGTCTATAGAAACAGATAACGTATACATGTTCCCAGGACCTCATGAAATGATGGTATCCTGCCAATTGCTAAAAATGTAGTTACTAAAAGAAGCCAGTGAAATGTTTGAAAAAGTTATTTGTATCACCATTTAGCTGTGTCATTCAGTGTGTTCTGATTATCCACGCTATGTATCGTAATTTCCAGCTGTTCTAGTAGATCCAGCTTTTTACCTTTGTCCTGTCTATGTAAAATAACGAGATCCTGATCTATTCCCAATATGGGGTGTCCCGCTCCCCAAATATGCGTGGCTGCAGCTGACTTTTCGAAATTATTAAGCCGGAAAGCATCGCTATGTTCTTTGTAACGTACTATAAAGGACCTACCAGTTTGGCCTACATAGCTTGCCTTGCACGTGCTACACTGAATTTTATAGACCCCAGCTCTCAGTGTCGTGTTTGGCTACGTGATATGTGGTATCAAAGAAGACGCACGGGCGGTTTACGACGATAGAGGAGAGAGCCATGTGGTTAGATGTTGAACACCATAGGCGACACCATTGTAGAGTTTTTTTATATTTTGACGACTACGTGGAGATGCACCTTGGAAGACACGGCTGCAACAAGGGAAGTAGCCACGATGTTTTAATTTTATTATCAATTTTATTGTGCGGGTGCATGTTCCATTTTAGCGAGTTTTAACAGGTTCTTTTACTTTTTATTATTCTGATGATGGAAGCTTGACTTCAGAAACGCGTCAATCTTAGTGTTTTACACTATAAACAAGTGGTTGAGCCGATATATTTTTTAACAGTGACATCATGACCACCTGCTTAATAGCTTGTTTGTCTTTGGAATTAAATTCTCCGTGTCAGAGATCCGACAGTTTATTGGTAGGTTTGTGGAGATACGTGGCATTAGATGTCTACACACAGGTCACGTAATTCGCGTAAATAACAGGCCGCAGATTTACAGTGATGACGCCCAATAGCGACTCAGATGGGTTCCGTAGGATTTACATCAGGCGAATTTGGTCGCCGAGACATCAACGAGAGTTCACCATAATCCCCCCTCAAACCACTGTTGCACGATTGTGGCTCCGAAACACCGACAGTTATACTGTTGAAAGATGACATCGACGTCGGGGAAGACATCGAGCATGAAGGGATGAAGGTGGTTCGCAACTGTCAGCGTGTCTTCGATTATTAGCACAGGTCCCGTGCAAGCGCAGGAGAATGTCTTCTACATCTACAACTACGTGATTACTCTGCAATTCACGTTTAAGTGCTTGGCAGAGGGTTCATCGAACCACAATCATACTATCTCTCTACCATTACACTGCCGAACAGCGCGCGGGAAAAACGAACGCCTAAACCTTTCGTTCGAGCTCTGATTTCTCTTATTTTATTCTGTTGATAATTCCTACGTATGTAGGCTGGGCTCAACAAAATATTTTCGCATTCGGAAGAGAAAGTTGGTGACTGAAATTTCGTAAATAGATCTCGCCGCGGCGAAAAACGTCTTTGCTTTAATGACTTCCATCCCAACTCGCGTATCATATCTGCCACACACTCTACCCTATTACGTGATAATACAAAACGAGCTGCCCTTTTTTGCACCCTTTCGATGTCCTCCGTCAATCCCACCTGGTAAAGATCCCACACCACGCAGCAATATTCTAACAGAGGACGAACGAGTGTAGTGTAAGCTGTCTCTTTAGTGGACTTGTTGCATCTTCTAAGTGTCCTGCCAATGAAACGCAACCTTTGGCTCGCCTTCCCCCAATATTATCTATGTGGTCTTTCCAACTGAAGTTGTTCGTAATTTTAACACCCAGGTACTTAGTTGAATTGACAGACTTGAGATTTGTACTATTTATCGAACAATCGAATTCCAACGGATTTCTTTTGGAACTCATGTGAATCACCTCACACTTTTCGTTATTTAGCGTCAACTGCCACCTGCCACACCATTCAGCAATCTTTTCTAAATCGCTTTGCAACTGATACTGGTCTTCGGATGACCTTACTAGACGGTAAATTACAGCATCATCTGCGAACAACGTAAGAGAACTGCTCAGATTGTCACCCAGGTCATTTATATAGATCAGGAACAGCAGAGGTCCCAGGACGCTTCCCTGAGGAACACCTGATATCACTTCAGTTTTACTCGATGATTTGCCGTCTTCCACAGCATAATACTGCTCCCACCAGCCTGCGTCCGTGGGGTGCTGCACGTTTCGGTCCGTCGTTCACCACCATGACGGCGTTTGTGGAGATGACCATCGACCTAGTGTAGCAAAAACGTGATTCACCTGAAGAGCCGACACGGTTCCTTTGATCAACAGTCGAACTTCGATGGTCCCGTGCCCACTGCAACCGTAATTGACGATGTCGCTGGGTCAACATCTGAACACGTTGGGGTGGTCTGCTGCGGATCTCCATATTCAACAGCTTACGACGAACGGCGTGCTCCGAAATACTTGTGCGTGCACCAGCATTATGCTTTTTCGGCAGAGACGCCTCATCTCACCATCTATCCTACTTTTCAGAACAGACGAACCTCCGTACCCCACATTTGGTGAAGAGTCGTGGACGTCCAACCGTTTAACCATTAGTTTCACTGCCCTACCTCTTTCCGTAAATGCTCACGAGAGTAGCAAGTGAACATTCGATCAGCTTCGCCATTTCCGAGGTACTCGTTCACAGGCTCTGCGTAACAATAATGTCCATTGTCAGAGTCGCTTATCTCAATGTATTTCCCCGTTTGCAGCCCATACCCCCCGTCTGTGTCTGCTCCCCTTACACACTTTCGTTACCGCGTCACGTGCACGCAACGCCCCCAGGCGGCATACAAAGTCGCAGTGGGCAGTGGTCACGATGGTTTGGCTGATCAGTGCACATTTCCTGTATGAATGCATGACCATTGCGAATGTTGTGTGTATAAAATCAGTGATTGATTCAAGAAAATTTGGGTGCCAGAATGCATCTCTTCAACCGTACAACCCTCCCCACCCCCTCCTCCACCCTCCCAACCATAAAAGTGACAGGTTTCGATTTTTGAAAACTTGTGATTAAAAGTACAGTAAGAAATAATTTTTTTTTTTTTTTACAAAACACTGTTCTGAAATTCAGGTTCTTAAAACATAATACCTTATAATAAAAAAAAAAAAACCATAAAATTTAATACGAACAACAGGCGCCACCATTTGTCCCCACAGCACTGCCATTTTGCTCCTAGTTGTACTCTATACGTATTGGTACAAGACGGTAGTCTTTGTGACTATGACGTCATGTTTCCAACTGCTGATAGATGCAACGTTCAAACAGTAGCATGTAGCTGAAGATATACATAATTCCTGGCCTATCAGGGTCATGCACAATTCCGACTTCCAGAAGAATTAGGAAAAAACAAAACACGATTTGACTTCAGACACGGAGTCAGATGTTTAATAAGTGCTTTAAATATTATTTGTCTTCTGATCATATTTAAGGTCACATTCATTACTACAAATAAGCAAGACATTGGAACACTAACGCCTCTATGATACGCCTTCATAAAACGTTAATTCCGTGAGCCATCTGTACCATATAGTAGCTGACTGGCGCGCGGCAATACAACATGGAGAGAAAGACAGGGCCCCATCTGTCCCCTCGTCGCCCTGCGGCTGCCTCTCCTCCCCACACAGCTATGGAGACGTAATATTCCTGTCAGAGTTTGTCGTTCGTAACTTTCGTAACAGTGAGAGGAAAATAGGTCACAAGTTTTATATATACAGGAGATAAATAAGCTTCTAAATGTAAAATATAACCAACCGAATAAAATACATCTACTACATTTTTACACTTTTTATAATTTAACCGCTACAAAGCTACATTTTCTTGTTGCAAGCCCCTAAGCTGAGCAGATATACAATGAAAACAAGTGCACAGGAGATAAAATGAGTAGGCTCGCATAAATTTTGAAGTGGAAGAGCAGCAAGGTTGTGAAAGTAGTGTGTAAATAAATAAATGGATCATTTGCAGTGTGTTTGTATTTGCAGCTCGTAAATTAAATAAGCAGTGTCTACGTTACTAGGCAAAATCGACATTTATTAACAAGTGACTACATGCAAAAGTTGAAATAAAATGATATTATTGTATGTTAGCATCGACGTAGGGATGAGAAAATCCGGCCAGTTATAACCACTACCGGTACTTAAGTTTTGAATAACCAGAAATTTTCGGTATTTGTTTGGTCTCTGTTGTAACAGGTGTTTTTATTTTTTACTAATAACCAGGCATAAAACAGGAATATCAGTTAGCCATAGCAGCGGTTCTAAGATTTTTAGTTGCTAAATAAAGCTTTTTTGAAGAAAGAGTCATTATATATATAATTTGAAGGGTAAACTTTTAAGTTGTTTTCTTCATTATAGGTGTGACATGTATTTCCACGTATGTTCGTTAGATGGTATCATAATGAATATGGAGCTGAGAAGGCTTTATGCGTCAAGAACTTGAGAAAACAAAGACTGTAACGGATGACCAACGAAAATTTAGGATGAAGTACGTGAGAACAGCACCAGCCAGAAAGGCAGTCTACTGATGGCATATAAAGTTCCTTGAAACTCCATGTTTGTGTGACAAGAAAAGAAGAGGTCGGCCAGGTGCGAATGGAAATGACATTGAACAAGGGAGAGAATCTTTCACAATGAGTCCGCCAAAGTGTCTACGCAGAGCATCCCGTGAGTTGGACATGTCAGCAATGACTGCGTGGCGTGTTTTGCGTAAAAACTAGAAACATGAGACCATACAGACTACAGTTAGTTCAAAAATTATACCCTAAAGACAACGGCTCGAGTTTTTCTGTGCATTGCAAATCGAAGATGATGGTTTTGTGAATACGGTAATTTTGTCGGCGAGACAACATTTCGTACGAATGGGAAAATAAACAGGCACAGTTGTAGGATTTGGGTGAACAGAAAACCCGTCTAACATTGTTGAAAGCGAGCGAGATTCTACGAAGGGCATGGATTTCTGTGCCGTGTCTGACAAGAAACTTTACGGGCCTTCCTCCTTTGAAGAACAAACTGTTCATGGGGGGTCGTTCTTTCAGATATTACAGAACCGGTTAATGCCTTTGTTGCAAACAGAAACAGAGAAATGTGTCCTTCAGTTAGATGGTGCACTCCCACATTTTCATCGTGATTTAGGGCATATCCGAACAAATTGGCCATGGTAGAGCAACAGACAAATGTGTGTTAAAGTGGCCTCCTAGGTCCCTGGATATTACTCCTTGTGATTTCTTTTTATTGAGTTATGTAAGGGCCCTTGTTTGTGTCCCTCCTCTTCCAGGTGATGATGAGGAATTGAAAAGGAGAATTAAACAAGCAACAGCCACAATCTCTGAACACGTGTTGGCCTATGTGTGGCAAGAGTTCTATTATCGCGTGGACGTTTGTGGGATCACACATGGTCCCCACATTCAGTGTATGTGAAGTGAAAGTTGCTGAAGAAACTTACAAGCTCACTTTTTGAAATGTGTATTGTTATTTTGTAATGCTACTCATTCGGCTACAATAAAGTTTAGAAAGTGCTCCCGGACATTTGAAATACGCTGTACATGTACTGACAAAGGCAAATTATTACAATTTCAGAAAAAAATTGAAGATTTATTAGAGAGAAATAGCTTCACAAATTGAGCAAGTCAATGAAGCGTTTGTCTGCCTCCGGCCCTCGTGCAAGCAGTTATTCGGATTGGCATTGATTGACAAAATTGTTTGATGTCCCGCTGAGGGGATATCGTGCCAAAGTCTGTCAAACTGGCTCGTCGGAGCGTCAAAATCCAGAGTTGGAGGTCTCTGCCCATAATGCCCAGAACATACTCAGTTGGTAAGAAATATGGCGACATTGCTGGTCGATACAGGATTTGGCAAGCACAAACACAAGGAGTAGAAAAACTTGCCACGTGCGGGCAGGCATCATCTTGCTGAAATGTTAGCCCAGGATGGCTTACCACTAAGAGCGACGAAACGGGGCGTAGAATGTCGTTGGCGCACCGCCGTGCTGGAAGGAGCCCGCGGATGACAGCCACTGAGGGGGGGGGGGGGGGGTCCTGCTGTAAAAAGAAACGCCGCGCCAGACCACCGCTCTCGCTTTCCGGGCCAATTGGCAGCCGCCAGGCTGGGATGCCAGCGCTGTCCGGGGCATATCCAGACACGTCTTCGACCTAGAATCTCATCGACCGGGGTAGAACTGTCTTCAGTGATGAGTTCCGCTTCGAACTGAGCCCCCCCGATGACCAGTGGAGGCGCCAACAGCGCAGACATTTCATATACATCTCGCGGCCGTCAGTTTTGAATAGGGCCAGATGATTCAGTGCCTAATGGGCTGAATGTGCACTACTGGCCATTAAAATTGCTGCATCAAGAAGAAATGCAGATGATAAACGGGTATACATTGGACAATTATATTACACTAGAACTGACATGTGATTACATTTTCACGCAATTTGGGTGCATAGATCTTGAGAAATCAGTACCCAGAACAACCACCTCTCGCCGTAACAACGGCCTTGATACGCCTGGGCATTGACTCAAACAGAGCTTGGATAGCGTGTACAGGTACAGCTGCCCATGCAGCTTCAACACGATACCACAGTTCATCAAGAGTAGTGACTGGCGTATTGTGACGAGCCAGTTGCTCGGCCACCATTGACCAGACGTTTTCAACTGGTGAGAGATCTGGAGAATGTGCTGGCCAGGGCAGCAGTCGAACATTTTGTGTATCCAGAGAGGCCCGTACAGGACCTGCAACATGCGGTCGTGCATTATCCTGCTGAAATGTAGGGTTTCGCAGGGATCGAATGAAGGATAGAGCCACGGGTCGTAACACATCTCAAATGTAACGTCCACTGTTCAAAGCGCCGTCAATGTGAAGAAGAGGTGACCGAGATGTGTAATCAATGGCATCCCGTACCATCCCACCGGGTGATATGCCAGTATGGCGATGACGAATACACGCTTCCAATGTGAGTTCACCGCGATGTCGCCAAACACGGATACGACTATCATGATGCTGTAAACAGAACCTGGATTAATCCGAAAAAAAAATGACGTTTTGCCATTCGTGCACCCAGGTTCGTCGTCGAGTACACCATCGCAGGCGCTCCTGTCTGTGATGCAGCATCAAGGGTAACCGCAGCCGTGGTCTCCGAGCTGATAGTCCATGCTGCTGCAAACTTCGTCGAACTGTTCGTGCAGATGGTTGTTGTCTTGCAAACGTCCCCATCTGTTGACTCAGGGATCGAGACGTGGGTGCACGATCCACTACAGCCGTGCGGATAAGATGCCTGTCATGTCCACTGCTAGTGATACGAGACCGTTGGGATCCAGCACGGCGTTCCGTATTACCCTCCTCAACCCAGCGATTCCATATTCTGCAAACAGTCATTGGATCTCGACCAAGACGAGCAGCAATGTCGCGGAACGATGAACTGCAATCGCGATAGGCTACAATCCGACCTTTTATCGGTCGTGGGTAACGTGATGGTACGCATTTCTCCTCCTTACACAAGGCATCACAACAACGTTTCACCAGGCAACGCCGGTCAACTGGTGTTTGTGTATGAGAAATTGGTTGGAAACTTTCCTCATGTCAGCACGTTGTAGGTGTCGCCACCGGCGCCAACCTTGTGTGAATGCTCTGAAAAGCTAATCATTTGCATATCGCAGCAACTTCTTCCTCCTTCTTCCTCTCGGTTAAATTTGTAGCACGTCATCTTCGTGGTGTAGTAATTTTAGTGGCCAGTAGTGTATTTCGCAGTGACTGCCTTTCTCCATTGGTATTGGGAGTTGCGTTGCCCAAGCAATTCGTGTAAAGTTTTGCTAAAAATAACACAGGGTACGTACACAACTTACACTTACGACAGGCAACACGATAACCCACGTTAAGTACCCATTACGCAGTTCCGATATTTATTCAAGATAATCGTAAAGCTTTTTTACAATTTTAAAAGAACAAGCTGACTGCCGAACGATTCTCCAGCCGTCAATATGCACTGCGCGAAAGGATCTCGAAGATAATACGAGAAGTAAGGGTTAATACGGAGGCGTATAGACAGTCGCTTTTCCCTCGCTCTGTATGGGAGTGGAAGAAGAAAGGAAACAACTGGTAGTGGTACAAGGTACCCTCCGCCACGCACCGTGCTATGGCTTGCGCTATATATGCAGAACTAATGAAAACTGGAGAATTTTATCTTTAGCTAGCAGTGGGAGCAGCAAGAAAACAGCCGCCGTGGGGTAAGCACGTGCGTACGTTTACGCACGCAGTCGTGAAGTATCCAACCCAAATGTATGTGTGTACGCAGACGGTGCGCAGCATTGACGAGGGCCAGAGAGAGAGAGAGAGAGAGAGAGAGAGAGAGAGAGAGAGAGAGAGAGTGAGCGCTAGGAGATGAGGCGAGGCGAGGCCGCGTACCGCCGATGAGCAGGTAGCAGAGGCCGTTGAGCAGCAGGCCCGCGGCGCCCATGGCGAGCACCAGAAGCGGGTGGTGCATCTCATCCTGGTGGCCGATGTGCACCAGCGTCTGCACCGCCTCCACCACCAGCGAGAAGCAGAAGGACGCGAGCAGCACGCACACCACCAGCTGCGCCAGCACGTCGATGCGCGCCCAGCCGAACGTGTTCTTCAGCCGGCGCTGCCCGCGGGCGCTCGCTCGCTGCAGCCGCCGCTGCTCCTCCACCTGTGTACACTGCGGGCCGTTAACACTTTAGCACCCGGCAGGACAGCTGGTGTTGCTTATCGGTACCGACAGTGCTATACCGCCAGTTGTCATATGTGTGTTTCGGGACAACGTTACCCCACCGTCAAATGCTATAAAACAAGTGAACAAACAATAAATCGCAGAACTGAACATTAGCGTCCTGCACTATGACATACATTAAAGCTTCTTTGCCGCGGGGCTCCGTAAGAAGCAAACACATAGCAACAAACACGCGCTGCCAAACGTAAAACTCTCCTTGGAACATCTCATGTTTGCTATAGGTACGTGTTACGCCTAACCAGGTGGCAACCAACATTACACCCGAGGGAAGCATGCACGCACCTGACAGGGGCCAGAATCACTGTGGGCAGACGCAATACGGCCACGGCGAACACCCGCCCGGCCACCAGACGGCAGTCCAGTGACAAAAGTGGCATTCCTCGTAATGTCGATCCAGACCACCTCTCTCCCGACGTAGTGCTGCAGCTCGACGTGTGGTCGCAAGTCCCCAGCAGGAATATGCTGCCACTATAGCCGTGCATAATTGCAAAACTGTGGCCGGTGCAGCATTTTGTGCACGAACTGACTTCTCCATTACGTCCCATAAATGTTAGACGGGATTCGTGGCGGGTGATCTGGGTGGCCAAATCATTCGCTCGATTTCGCCAGCGTGATCTCCAAACCAATCGCGAACGACTGTAGCCCAGTGACATGGCGCATTGTCATCCACGAAAGTCCATCGTTGTTTGGGAATATTAAGTCCATAAATGGCTTCAAATGGTCTCCAAGTACGCGAACATAACCATTTCCGATCAATGATCGGTTCAGTTGGACCAGAGGACCGAGTCCATTCCATACAAAAAACAGCCAAAATCATTACAGAGGCACCACCCGCTTGCACAGTGTCTTGTTGACAACTTAGGTCCACGGTTTCGTGAGGTCTGCGTAATACTCTAACCCTACCATCAGCTCTTACCAACTGAAATCGGGACTAGTCTGACTAGGTCACAGTTTACCAGTCGTCTAGGGTCCAACCGATATGGTCACGAGCCCAGGAGACAAGCTGCAAGCGCGCTGTTAGCAAAGGCATTCGAGTGGGTCGTTCGCTGCCACAGCCCGTAACGCCAAATTTCGCCGCAGCATCCTAACGGATACGTTCGTCATACGTCCAACATTGATTTCTGCTGTTAATTCAAGCAGTGTTGCTTGTCTGCTAGCACTGACAACTCTACGCAAACGCCAGTGCTCTCGGTCGTTAATCGGAGGCCGTCCGACACAGAGTTGTCGTTGGTGAGAGGCAATGCCTGAAATGTGGTATTCTCGACACGCTTTTGACTGTGCATTTCGGAATATTGAAACACGTATGTATGCAGGGTATTCAGTACCAGCGATGGCGAGCCATGACAGAATCTCTGACCAGAGAGTTATTTATCGTTGCTAGTCTGCGCTTGACCGCGCGAGAGTTCAGTTCAGTTGGAGAGTAGTAGCGCGTGCGAGATGATTCAGTTGCGAGAAAGTAGTTGTACGTAGCGAGTCGCGAGAGCATGTAGTTCGTTCGTGCTAGCAGCGCGTGCGAGACAGTCGGAGCTGTGTGTGAGGAGTCGGCGGGAGTCGACATGGGCCTCTGGTCAAGATTCAGGACGAGGTATATTTTTTAAATAAGGTAATGAAGCAGCATTGCGCTCATCTGATAATGTAATGCATCTTAAGTGTAATTAATTTGTTCAAGAATCGCCCCAACAATAATTTTGTTTTCAAAGCAATTTTTTTTAAGAAAACCATCATTTGAATTGAAAGAACATTTCCCATGCATTTCCTTAAAGAAAAAATTCACTTAAATTCAAAGAATATTTGCGATGCATTTCCTCCAAGCTATGGCGAAGAATAAGAGCAGAATTTAGACGTGCAGTTTTACTGAGGTAAGAATTTCAGTTTAATTAGTGAACAGGGCCTAAGATCGACATTTCGGTTTATTTGCGTTTTCATTGTCACCGAGATTTCATTTTCATTGAATTGTCTTACATTTTTGTGGGCAGATTACACTTGGCTCAGATTGCAAGTTCTCACATTTATTGTCATTGACGAACATTATTTGCTGGGAGGTTACACTTAGTTCTATGTCCATTAGCATTTGAATAAGAATACTTTAACAATTTTCTCTGAGGAGGTTACAATATTGAATTCTCTATTTCCGAAATGAAATGTCCCGTGCGTCTATTTACAATTGCCATTCCATGTCCAAACTCTGTCAAGTCCTGTCGTGCTTCCATAATCACGTCGGAAACCTTTTCACATGAATCATCCGAGTACAAATGACAGTTCCGCCAAAGCGCTGCCCTTTTATGGCCCGTGTACACCACACTGCCGCCTTGTGTTTACGTGCATATCGCTGTCCCACGCTTTCTGTCACCTCACTGCATTATTCTCCGCAGCCCTCGTGATGAAAACAGTGCCTAAAGCAGCCTGGCGACCGGAGTGGCCTTCCAGGGCCAGACGCCGAATCCAGTCGCATTCCATCAGTCAGGAGCCGCCGCAACTACGTGTAAGGCTCTCTTGCCATTGTTGCTTCCCCGGACTTGACTGTGCTTCACTACGCTGGAACCCTGAAACTGAATTGCCCTGAGACAAACTCGTTTTGTGTGTAAGTTCGGACTGTCCCGTCAGGACTTCAACTCTGGCTAGCGTAGTGCATTGTGTATTTACTAGTTAGTCATAGCTTCTAGCAGTATTTGTTTTCTTCCTAAAGGTATTCAGTCAATCTTTATGGTCATCAGTTCTTCCACAAGCAGTAACTTTTTCGTTCAGTCTTTCGCCTCTATAAATATTATTGTTCTTTCACTACTTGAGAAGAGACTTTCTTTTCAATACTGTTTCTTCATTATTCAAGAAGTAATTGTCTTTGTCAAGTGATTAATGCTCACATTGTACTAAAACAAACATCGAAGATGACACATTCCCTCTTGTTACATGAACTTTGTTCTGCAGAACGTACGAGAACATGTCCGCATGTTATACTCTCGAATCATAGTTGGAAATAAAAGACAGCGGCTCTCACCTACCAAAAGATAGTACTTTCCGGAAATACGTATCTCTCAACTCCGAACGATGATACAGCCAGTCATAAAATCGATGAACATAATATCTCAAATCCTAGTAAATTCTAAAAAAAGACAATCCTACACCTACGCTTCAATGTGTACAGCAACGTAGAATGGCCAACAGAAAACGCAACGCCGCTAATTCGAATAAGTTGGTGGCTGCTTCCCACGGAGGGAACCAATGAAGTGGGCCCTGCAGTGTCCCTTTGATACTTCTGTCTTCTCATTTAACACGCTGACGCATTCCTTCATTTTGCAACTGTGCCTTTAAGCACAACACACCAACCCGAGGTGATCTGAGAAGAGTTTTATGTTTGACAGTCCACGGTTGCTGCTGTCTTTTACTTTGGACGGTGGCTTATAGCACTGACGCTTTAAGGTACGTTAAACTGCTGAACGATGTATGGCTGTCAGTAGGCGTAATATTGCGATTTATTGATTGGTTTCCTTGTTTTATAGCATTTGCCGATGGGATAAAGTAGTCCAGAAACATTTTGTGCTAAAAATATCACACATTTGACAATTCCACTCTTTAGAATGACAAGTTCCAGCTGACAAAATCGAAGAAAATGAGTTGCTAGTGTGACAAGTGTCTATCTGAGTACTGCTACATTGGGAACGTACTCGTATTCCAATCTGTGGAGAAATAGTCGAGTTACAAGAATGCAGAAGTTCCAAGGGATGTCCCTGTTTGTTTCGTTGGGATGACAATTTTGTTATTGTATTACTTTGTCTTGTAAATAATGATAAATAAAGTCGAATATTAGTGTAATTATTAGTTTTCATTAATCATATCTTATCATTCTAACAAACATTAGAATTTGAATGGAAAATGTCTACCATGCAAGTCTTTAATTTTTTCAAGTAAAAAAAACGAAAAGCTAATTTTTTGTTATAAATTAACTGGAGAAACAAGCGCAAAGGTAATGACACATGAAAATGCACGAGATGCTTGAGTAGCACGATCAGGTATCAATTCCTTGTAGTTTTCAGAGGTTGTTTGCTGCAACAGTTTTAAAAAGAATGATCTATGGGAAAGGCTAATGCAGTTACGGTGCACTTTAATCGTAATGTTTTTTGTAAATGTTTTTTACAGTTCGTTGTGACAAGTATCGACCAGTACCTTATCAAAAAATTACTAAAGTTGGTGGAGAGAGAAACGAATAATGAGTTAATGAAAATTTGACATCAGTTTACCAGACATGAATGGAATATCGGTTGACACATTGTCATTCCAAAGGGTTGACTTGTTGGCGTTAACATTCACAGTACCGATTCATGAGACAGTTGTACAATGGCTTCAAAACAGGTAAAATGGTACTTAATTTACGTGTATGGTGTAGTAGGAGGAATAAATGATTTAATTTGTAGGAGTTTGGGGATGTACGTGGTGCGAAACTTAGGCCGCAGAGCTGCCAGAAGCTGCAGCTACAGTGGCACTAATACAACTGGCTCAAATATGTCCCATCGTTCGACAGTCATGGTGGCTGGCGAGTAGTAGCGAACGAGTCTCTCGGCAACCCATAACCAGATATCAGTGGGTGAAACATTTGGAGAACTTGCTGGGCAGGGTAACAGTGGAGGAAATCCCTCTGTATCAGGGTAGTTCAAGAATGCACAGCAACATGCTCATTGTGTTACGATGTCAAAAGACAAGTTGATGGAGACGTCAAAGACACAGCACAACCACCATCCTTAATACATCAGAAATGTAAATGCTGCTGTCCAAATTAGCAGCCAACGTAACTAGAAGGGATCCTCTTGGGTACTCAGTGGCACCTCATATCGTCACGCCAGGTGCTGTGCCCGTATCACGATGAGGAACACAGCCTGACAGCGTTCGTCCTTCCCGAACTCTCCACACATGGACACATCCATACACAGGAGTGGGGTTCAGCTGATAAGACGACTTGCGCCATTCCTACGTCCTGCTGTCGCTGGGCGCACCACTCTCTCCTGCTGCAGCAAGAAAAGTCGCAACAGTGGTCACGATGGCATCCTAGATTTTGTTACGCTTTTCGCGTAGACACTTGTCTCGCTGCGAACAAGCCTTTTTCCTGACTGGATGCACATTACGTGATAGCAATGGCAGTATGACCTTGCACAGCTATCTGACAAATATGTCTTTTCTGTCAGGTGGTGGTGGTGGTTAGTGTTTAACGTCCCGCCGACAACGGGGTCTTTTTTTCTTTTTTTTTTTTTGGTGGGGTTTAAGGGCGCTCAACTACTGAGGTCATTAGCGCCCAACAACGGGGTCATTAGAGACGGAGCAGAAGCTCGGGTTAGCGAAGGATTGGGAAGGAAATCGGCCGTACCCTTTCGAAGGAACCATCCCGGCATTTGCCTGAAACGATTTAGGGAAGTCACGGAAAACCTAAATCAGGATGGCTGGAGACGGGATTGAACCGTCGTCCTCCCGAATGCGAGTCCAGTGTGCTAACCACTGCGCCATCTCGCTCGGTTTTTCTGTCAGGCTCTAGTCATGTTTGGCTGTTTATATCCTGCAAAACCTTAAGTATTGCCTTCCAGAGCCCAGAAATTCCATAGCTGCGTGACAGTCATGGGACCCAAATCAACGCAAGCACCAATATTGCTGAGCGATCACATACGGTCTCACGCCACCTGTGTCATCCCGCACCACTGTGTGAATACTAGCTGGAGCCATGTTACCAAACCACTGTCCCATTGGTGGGCTGGAGTTAATACTGCAACACACACAGCTGCTTTTGTGGTGGTGCTGTACCTGGGAAGCAAGGGCTGATGACGAGTGATGTCATGTCTTTTGAGTAATGAATCTCGGTTCTGCACTATCTCAGTTGATCACCATCTGCAAGCATAGTGCCATGGCACCATAAAGATCAGGTGCCGATGGCATCATGCATAACTTATTTATCGTGCGCCGTGTATTGAGCTGAACCCCTACAGTGCAGACGAGTAAGAGCTTTGTAACCCGGGAACTCCGCAGACAGACCAGCAGAGGGTGCCACCAGGCAGTGTACACAGCGACGATAGAGGTCGTTGGCAAACTGCACCTCTTCCTGCATCCGCCACATCCCATGTCTAAAATAGGCTCACAAGCATCCGTCCACAAGGTAGCTACTTAGGCTGGTGCACGAGCTCTGGGGAGCAGTTTCGTCGCAGCAAGCAACCTGAAGATCGCAATCGACTTCTGGACAGGACACTGCCGCCTCAGCTAGGACTAAGTACTCATTGAGACTCGATATAATTTTATTGTTGTGACGCTAGCTCACTATGTGTCTACAACCTGCACTCTTGTGACCATTATGTATATTCCCATGCAGGGGAGGCATTTTAAATTAAAGTCCATTGTCCAGTTGATGGTAGCCCATATTCGCAACTGCAAATACGTCTCATGTGTTTGATAAATGCTCTAGTCGCCGCAGTACTTCTGAACACAGGGACTGCAATATCATACACTCCTGGAAATTGAAATAAGAACACCGTGAATTCATTGTCCCAGGAAGGGGAAACTTTATTGACACATTCCTGGGGTCAGATACATCACATGATCACACTGACAGAACCACAGGCACATAGACACAGGCAACAGAGCATGCACAATGTCGGCACTAGTACAGTGTATATCCACCTTTCGCAGCAATGCAGGCTGCTATTCTCCCATGGAGACGATCGTAGAGATGCTGGATGTAGTCCTGTGGAACGGCTTGCCATGCCATTTCCACCTGGCGCCTCAGTTGGACCAGCGTTCGTGCTGGACGTGCAGACCGCGTGAGACGACGCTTCATCCAGTCCTAAACATGCTCAATGGGGGACAGATCCGGAGATATTGCTGGCCAGGGTAGTTGACTTACATCTTCTAGAGCACGTTGGGTGGCACGGGATACATGCGGACATGCATTGTCCTGTTGGAACAGCAAGTTCCCTTGCCGGTCTAGGAATGGTAGAACGATGGGTTCGATGACGGTTTGGATGTACCGTGCACTATTCAGTGTCCCCTCGACGATCACCAGTAGTGTACGGCCAGTGTAGGAGATCGCTTCCCACACCATGATGCCGGGTGTCGGCCCTGTGTGCCTCGGTCGTATGCAGTCCTGATTGTGGCGCTCACCTGCACAGCGCCAAACACGCATACGACCATCATTGGCACCAAGGCAGAAGCGACTCTCATCGCTGAAGACGACACGTCTCCATTCGTCCTTCCATTCACGCCTGTCGCGACACCACTGGAGGCGGGCTGCACGATGTTGGGGCGTGAGTGGAAGACGGCCTAACGGTGTGCGGGACCGTAGCCCAGCTTCATGGAGACGGTTGCGAATGGTCCTCGCCGATACCCCAGGAGCAACAGTGTCCCTAATTTGCTGGGAAGTGGCGGTGCGGTCCCCTACGGCACTGCGTAGGATCCTACGGTCTTGGCGTGCATCCGTGCGTCGCTGCGGTCCGGTCCCAGGTCGACGGGCACGTGCACCTTCCGCCGACCACTGGCGACAACATCGATGTACTGTGGAGATCTCACGCCCCACGTGTTGAGCAATTCGGCGGTACGTCCACCCGGCCTCCCGCATGCCCACTATACGCCCTCGCTCAAAGTCCGTCAACTGCACATACGGTTCACGTCCACGCTGTCGCGGCATGCTACCAGTGTTAAAGACTGCGATGGAGCTCCGTATGCTACGGAAAACTGGCTGACACTGACGGCGGCGGTGCACAAATGCTGCGCAGCTAGCGCCATTCGACGGCCAACACCGCGGTTCCTGGTGTGTCCGCTGTGCCGTGCGTGTGATCATTGCTTGTACAGCCCTCTCGCAGTGTCCGGAGCAAGTATGGTGGGTCTGACACACCGGTGTCAATGTGTTCTTTTTTCCATTTCCAGGAGTGTATTATATATTTCATTACTGTTGGCTGGCAATACTTCTTCAGCCAAGTACACCATAAGAGTAGTCAAGTGTATTTTTCTTGACAGAATCTTTGATTTGTACTTCGGTTTTCTGCCGGAAGTGGGAAACTTAGTTTTACGTTAACCTAAAATTATTAGGACTTGAAGACTCTACTCATTAAAAAGTGTGTGACTACAGAAACTTAAGTCACTGTTTTTAGCGTAAAGCTCTTAAGACTAAGATTGTGTTTACTGAAGCGTGTGTAACTCTGAAGTATCATTTAACTTCTTTATTTACCTCGCGATCCTGGAACTATAAGTGGGTCCTGTTTTTGCGAACCATCATTTATTTTGTTTCACTTACTGAAGGATTAGCATCCATTTCGTTTCAATTATTGGAAAACCATCCTTCCTTTTGTTCCATTGTGGAGAATATTTTTGTGGATATTCTGTTCAATAAACTTTTTTATCTCCTATACCTGGAATGTTCACTTGAAAGCGTCGGTTACGAACGCATCAAATAGTGGTGTTAGGGTGAGAGGACTTATTCTGCCAGCCAGCGTTAAAGAGAGAAATACCGTGTTATTCCTAGAGACACGACATGGGGTATCACTGGTCACGTCCGGTCTTGTTGCGGAACTCTGATAGCACAACAATACTTTACAGACATCCTGGTCCTTATGTGTAAATTCTCATGAGACAGATACTGGCATCGTCTATCAGCAGTACGACGCTTGTCGACAGAAGCCACGTCTCTGAACTACTCTCATCACGCTGAGGAACTGCCTTGGACACTAAAATCCACCGCTCTCTGCGCAACACATCTTTTGTGGGGCCTGCTTTGATGTCGACTCCTTCCCAGCGTCAGTATCTGGGATATCGAGTGCCAGTTACAACAGTTGACCCACAACTTACCTCATAAGATGAAATAACATCTGCACGACACTATTCTCTACCGAATCAGAACATGCATCTACGCACCAAGAACTTGTAACGCGCTACTCACAAGGGACCAGCAGTGTCTTGGTACTTCCAATTTTTTCATGCAACTTGGTTTTATATTCACTGAAATGAAAGCGCATAACCTCTCAATGCGTGGAATTTCATTTCTTTTGACCTCCTAGATCCTTAACGTTTTTGGTTAGTAAGTGTACATTGCAAGCCGTTAAAGCGCAAAACAGTGAATTAGTTTGTGCAAGTGCTACCACGACACAAGCTCAGAACACTTCCACTGCTGTTAAATCCTCAAGAAAGCTACAGGCACTGACAAAAATCGCCAACGCCATTCCATGATTTAAATGGAGGACATACTGGATTCTTGAGGTTAACTAATTGTTTGGGTGTTGAATGTGTCAGTTTTGTGATACATCATAACCAAATGGAATGAGTGGGTTTTACTGGCTATTAAATTAATTCGGAATTAAATTTGGATGAATGATTACCATTCCAAGTACTATTAAACGATAGTTGGTTTTATTACATAACTGAGTCTGTGCACTATTGAACTACACGTCAGTGAATAAAAATTCTTCTCTGGGACGGAGAGACAGACACAAAAGAAACTCTTCAGGTAGTTTTCAAATTATTAAGCTTCCACATCCACCAGCCTTTCGTTTTAAAGTTAAGCTTCGATATCTGTCAGTCTCCTTTGTTTTGAACTGTAATGGATTATTTGCAGCTGATTTCACATACTGTGATGGTGTCTTTCTCTCCCATCGTCGTCGTCATCAGTTCAATCACTTGGTGATGTGACCTCTCAGTCGGTGTGCAAAACAGAATCCCACGAGGTTCATCCATTTCTGTTGCCGATTAAACCAGCTGTATTTCTTAAATCTCTAGCCCATCTGTTTGGTGGTCTTCCCCCAACTTTTAGGTAAATTGGCCTCCAAGGTAAGATTTCTTTTGAGCCTCTGTCTTCCTTTCTTCGAGTGACATGAATATTCCACTGCCATTTCAAGGTATTTACTCTTTCCATTATGTCACTAACCTACTACGAGCTTTCTAACAATGAACTCCATGTGCATGTGTCTGAGATGTAAGGTATATTACTGGTAGTATAATTGGTCAAAAACTGTTTTTTTCAAATAGGGTACATCTTACTCTTGAAAACTTGAGGGTATCTTCAGTAAGCTTGTCAGCTGAGTTTAATTCGTCGAAATACTCCTGGTTTTAAGTCTCCCTAAGTTGATCCACGTACACGTATCCTGTGACATTTTGCAATTGTGTGCTTCCAATACGTGTTTTTCCCCTCATGTGTCCATGCATTCAATCATTCTGACAATCTTGTCATACTTCTTTTGTAGATCATACCACGTAATTTACATCTACTCCCTCCCCCGTCTCGTCTCAGTTGGGGAAGGGTTGACAGTGCCCATGTTGGCGCTTTTCTGTCTATCCGTGCCAGAAACCGAAGAGCAAATTCAGAACACTGCTGTGTATGATGAGGTCTCAGCTGCTGCACTGTCTGGATCTCGTTGACCGTGGAGTGGAACATTCTCGTGACGCCGCACGAGCGCTAGCGCTGCCCGGGACACGCGCTGCGTGGGCGGTCACAGCAGAGGCAACCTCGTCGGTAGCTTGCACTGGGGTAGGGCGCCTTCCTCTTCCAGGTGCCACATCCAGCCCGTGTTTTTCAATTTCATTATCATCTTCTTTAAACCGTTTAATGACATCCAGCCTCTTCTCAGACTTTTCAGTCGGCTGTACTATCTCAATGCAGCTCTGTAATAGCCGATGCTCACACAAAACAGTTTCACTGTCAGTGGACGGCCTCTCTTCTCCATAGTTATACTCTTGACTCACATTATAGCTTGTCAGATGACAGTTTGAATGTCATGCCGTCGTACACTGTACAGCGCCAGATTTGCACGGCGTGGCCACAGCTGGAACGAATTTGTTTTTCCAGAGTAAATTGGATCCACAATAACGCATTAATGTATCCACCAAGTTTGCTGTCATATGATAGTTATTACAGCCGACACCGTACCTCTGTGAGTAGTTACACGTTAATTACAATCAACTAATATTCGTAGAAGTAGGGAAGATATAAAATGTAGACTGGCAATGGCAAGGAAAGCGTTTCTGAAGAAGAGAAATTTGTTAACATCGAGCATTGATTTAAGTGTCAGGAAGCCGTTTCTGAAAGTATTTGTATGGAGTGTGGCCATGCATGGAAGTGAAACATGGACGATAAATAGTTTAGACAAGAAGACAATAGAAGCTTTTGAAATGTGGTGCTACAGAAGAATGCTGAAGATTAGATCACATAACTAATGAGGAGGTACTGAATAGAATAGGGGAGAGGAGGAGTTTGTGGCACAATTTGACTAGAAGAAGGGACCGGTTGGTAGGACATGTTCTGAGGCATCAAGGGATCACAAATTTAGCACTGGAGGGCAGCGTGGAGGGTAAAAATCGTAGAGGGAGACCAAGAGATGAATACACTAAGCAGATTCAGAAGGATGTAGGTTGCAGTAGGTACTGGGAGATGAAGAAGCTTGCACAGGATAGAGTAGCATGGAGAGCTGCATCAAACCAGTCTCTGGACTGAAGACCACAACAACAACAATAACAACAACAACAATATTTAAATGTTACCTACTATTCTGGAAGCATCTGTCTGGAGGGTAGTCTTGTATGGAAGTGAAATGAGGGCAATAAGCAGTAGACACGAAAAGGGTAGAAGCCTTTGGAAAGCGGGGCTCCAAGCAGAATGGTGGAGATTGATCGGGCAGATCGAATAACAAATGAAAAGTACCAAATCTTAATTTATGGCACACTTTGGTCAGATGCGTCCCAACGCATCATGGTTGGAGGGACGGGGGGTGGGGGGGGAAAGGGGTAAAAAATTCAAAGGGAGACCCAAACAAAACTGCAGTACGTAGATTCTACTAGAAGTAGGTTGCAGCAGTTAGAGATGAAGCAGCCTAGCTCAAGATAGAGTAGTATGGGGAACTGCTCGAAAGCAGTCTTCAGGCTGAAGACTGTAACAACATCAAAAAAGCAACAAGAAATAATGTACTTAATTCCATAGCCCCATTTGCTGCTTCCCATTTGTTAAGTGCGCTGCCTGGTTACTGAAACAAATGAGCTCAGGATAAGGAAGTGTTGCATCTTATTGGGCGGGGATGGTTTTGCACACGCACAGGATGATGGTGGCTGAAGTAGTGGCCACTTTGGCCCAGGCGGTTAGCCTCACCATTGCCACGCACACACGCATGCATGCGCAGGAGGTCCACGGAGATAGTGGTGGTGGCTGAAGTAGCGGCCGCGCCGCCACAGAGGGTTTGGCGTGCGCACACACACACACACACACACACACACACACACACACACACACACACACACACACACACACACACACTGGCGGCTCCAGTAGAGGCCGCGGCCCAGAGGGTCTGCCTTACCGCCTCCCCAGGAGGTGGGCCGCCGCCGACGCCGCCATCACCCTTGGCGTCCTCCATCTCCACCTGCCCCTCCACCTCCTCCTCTTGGTCGTGCTCGTGCTCCTCGCTGCTGTACTGAAACCCAACAACGCCACAGAATCAGCTGTGTGCAACAAAATCAAGCGTACAAATCTCACAAAGCGATAGAACACAGTGCAACATTTTTTGTCTAGCCGTTTCCATCTCGTATCCAGAACTTGCGAAGCTGTAGAAATTTATCATAGGGAAGAAAGGGAGAGGGGGATAATATCCCAAATTTGACATTTTTTTTGTCAATGAGTTACTGAGTCATTGAGTTTGTAAACTTGTGTCGCGTATTTATTGCGAGAGCGAAATTTTACGAGGTATTTTCAGTAAGTAATGAAATACATTTATCTTTCTCTGCTAATTTCATTTCAGAATTTTTCATGTAACATCGTGGGATGTTCCCGCTTCAGCCCCTATAGTTTATGAAGTTCTGATGGTTGTCGGCGCTACACAAAGTCTTCAAAATGACATTTATAACAGAGGTGCTCGAATGGTTGAAATGGCTCTGAGCACTATGGGACTTAACATCTGAGGTCATCAGTCCCCTAGAACTCAGAACTACTTCAATCTAACTAACCTAAGGACATCACAAACACCCATCCCCGAGGCAGGATTCGAACCTGCGACCGTAGCGGTCGCGCGGTTCCAGACTGAAGCGCCTAGACCGCTCGGCCACACCGGCCAGCGCTTTACATTGTTTTAACAAATATCGCCTATAACGCTTTCCTTGATATGGAGATTAAGACATGCGCGGAAAAACAGGCTAACCCTCAAACGTAAAAGACGAGAGATAAATGTTGCCATCTGTTGATGGGTACAGGAACTATCAAAATTTACATTAGTCTTACGCCTAAATACCACTCAGGGATGAGACCAATGCAAATTTTGATAGCTCCCATACTGAGCAACAGATAGCAACATTTATCTCTAAGCTTTTATATTTGAGAGTGTAATCTCACTCTCCCACACATCACCATTAGTGT
The DNA here is from genome assembly GCF_021461395.2 of Schistocerca americana. Taxonomy (NCBI): domain Eukaryota; kingdom Metazoa; phylum Arthropoda; class Insecta; order Orthoptera; family Acrididae; genus Schistocerca; species Schistocerca americana. Next base: position 553,355,572 of record NC_060125.1, read on the forward strand.
TCTCATTCCTTCCATAAATTTTGAAAACTTCAGGAGGAGTAAGATTACAAAAGAACTTTGTTACCTATCTTGATTATGTCGTTGTTGTTGTTGTTGTTGGCTCAAAATCTTGTTGTGTCTAGGAGTACATTCTTGTTGCTGAAAATTCTGATTTGACATTGCAGTCTCTTGAAGATGAAATAACTGACGAAGAATTGCCTGTGCTACGAATATCTTTTTATTTTATCCCATTCTTCTAAATCGCACCGACTTTATAACATCCACATTCAAAAAGCCAATAGTTACATTGTTGGTCACAAACTTATAAAAACGTCTACTTCCATCTGAAGCATGCCCACTATTACTTACATTCTGCAGTATTCACATTATTCCAAAGAGCCTGCAAAGCAAAAGAGCCTGCAAAGCAAAAGAGCCTGCAAAGCAAAAGAGCCTGCAAAGCAAAAGAGCCTGCAAAGCAAAAGAGCCTGCAAAGCAAAAGAGCCTGCAAAGCAAAAGAGCCTGCAAAGCAAAAGAGCCTGCAAAGCAAAAGAGCCTGCAAAGCAAAAGAGCCTGCAAAGCAAAAGAGCCTGCAAAGCCAAAGAGCCAACAAAGCCAAAGAGCTAACAAAGCCAAAGAGCTAACAAAGCCAAAGAGCTAACAAAGCCAAAGAGCTAACAAAGCCAAAGAGCTAACAAAGCCAAAGAGCTAACAAAGCCAAAGAGCTAACAAAGCCAAAGAGCTAACAAAGCCAAAGAGCTAACAAAGCCAAAGAGCTAACAAAGCCAAAGAGCTAACAAAGCCAAAGAGCTAACAAAGCCAAAGAGCTAACAAAGCAAAAGAGCTAACAAAGCAAAAGAGCTAACAAAGCAAAAGAGCTAACAAAGCAAAAGAGCTAACAAAGCAAAAGAGCTAACAAAGCAAAAGAGCTAACAAAGCAAAAGAGCTAACAAAGCAAAAGAGCTAACAAAGCAAAAGAGCTAACAAAGCAAAAGAACTAACAAAGCAAAAGAACTAACAAAACAAAAGAGCTTACAAAAGAAAAGGTGAATCATCGTTAAAATATATTATTTTATAAATTAATCCAGAAACAAATTTAATAATTAGCATTAGATTGTGCAATTAATAATATGAATTTTAAGTATGCAAGAAATTTTGTAATTTCAATTATTTTTGGAAGAAGAGTAATTGCAACTGTTTGTATCGATTGTAACAGAGTCATTCCTTTTTTTATACGTTCTAGCCTGAAATCTAATACACCATATACAAAATCAGATGAATTTTTTTAATGAAACAGCTGAGATAATTTTAACCTGTGCAAGAACCGATAGTATACAGGGTGTCGATTATCTCTATAAAAAAAGGTAATGTTAGAGGAGGATGATTCATTATAAGGGTTATCCCCTTTTTCTGCGCATGTCTTCATATACTCTCGTATCAGACCGTGCAGGCCGCTAAGTAAAATAGCGGAACAGCCAGACTGCAAAGACTGACTTTGAAGTCAGTGATAATGTGGCTCACTATGTGCTGTTTTTTTTTACTGCCCTGTTCTACTTTCCTTTTACGTTCACACACTGTGTGCTCAGTCTATTTTTTTCAACCCGTTCATATACGCCAGGTACCCAATCTCAGCTACAGTGAGTGTCAGGTTCCACCACTAAGCAGTATGTAGATTAGACTTCCCCATCCAGTCTGCCGCAACGTTATACTGTGTGTTCTGGCCTGTGAAGTGTAAACGACGGTAAAATCTGGAATAGTGTACCGACCGACAAACCGGATTTGTGTATGCGCTTTGGCCAACTGTGGGGCCGGTGGGCAGTACCACTCGACAGCCGAATCCTCCACCACTTCACTTCACTCGACCCCCACCACTACTTCACGCAATAAAATGTGCCGTGTGTAGTGCTGTAGTGCCAACAGCCTGACGAAAGTTCGTCTTGCGTCAGTGTGCGCGGGGTTCAATACTGTTTTCATTCCAGGATTGTTAGATGCTGCTGTTTCATCATGTCCACGAAAGGTGTTCACGATTTGTTTGAAGAACGTTTTTGAACATACAAGCGACTGATTTGGCCAACCAGATCGCTCATCAATCCCGAAAGGTCGAGTTCAGACTCACTGCAAACCTTAATATAGTCAATTATATTGGAAACACTTGGCCATTTTTGCTTGCGTTGCCATTGTCTTTCTATATGCTGTTCGAAAACTGAGCTAAGCAAAAGAAATTAGGGTAACTGCTGGTAATGCTGTTCAAATAGTTTCAATTAAGTGTCCACGAAGTATATTTTGTTTTGCGTAAGCGATAAATAGCTGTTGCCTGTCCGCAGCTCGTGGTCTTGCGGAAGCGTTCTCGCTTCCGGCGCACGGGGTCCCGGGTTCTATTCCCAGCGGGGCCAGGGATTTTCTCTGCCCCCTGATGACTGGGTGTTGTGTGTTCTTCATCATCATTGACTCGCAAGTCGCCGAAGTGGCGTCAACTAACCCCGCATGGGGCCTCCCGGCCAACAATGCCATACGATCATATCATTTCATTTTTCAGTTGTTGCCTATTTTCTTTTTCTCTGGCATGAGCAACAGAGCCTTACTGTAAAGTATCATCGTCACTTAATGTGGTCCTTAGTGGTTGGTACCGAACTGAGATATACTGAGGTGACAAGTCACGGTGTGCCTCCTGGCATGGTGCCAGACCTCACTCTGCCCGGCACAGTGCAGCAGCTCGACGTGGTGTGGGCTCAGTCGTTGGAAATCTGCTGCAAAAGTACTGAGCCACGCTGCTTCTATAGCCGTCCACAATAGAGAAGGTGTTGCCGTTTCAGGAATTTCTGCACGAGCTAACCTCTCGATTACGTCCCATAAATATTCGACAGGATTGATGAGCGATCTGGTTGGCCAAATCAGTCGCTCGTACAGTCAAGAATGTTCTTTAAACAAATCGTGGGCAATTGCGGCCCGATGACATGGCGCATTGTCATCCATAAAAATTCCACCGTCGTCTGGGAACACGAATGGCTGCACGTTGTCTCCAAGTATCCGAATATAGTCAGGACCCAGTCCACTCTATGTAAACACAGCCTGCACATTAAAGGCGGGTCCACACTGAGCGCGCCGTGCCGCGCTGCTGCACCCCGCACACAGCTGTAACAGAGAGGAATGCGCCGTCGGCGCCCCGCCGAGCCGCTCCGAGGCGGGCACTGTGTTCCAGTTGGAGCGCGCGCACGGTCTGAAGATGGAGCGAGCGCATGCCCGTCTAAACTGAGCGCGCGCAAAAGGCGGGTCCACACTGAGCGCGCCGTGCCGCGCCGCGCTGCGCAAAACGGCTGTGCGCGGCTCTGCGCGCTCAGTGTGGACGGCGAACCGCGCTGCGCCGCGCAGTTTTCCGGCTGTTGTCGGTACATCAAAGGAAGTGGCGCGTTTGCGCGCGCTCAGTTTAGACGGGGCTTCGCTCGCTCCATCTTCAGGCGATGCGCGCGCTCCAACTGGAACACAGTGCGCGCCTCGGAACGGCGCGGCGGGGCGCGGAAGGCGGGAGCTGTTACAGCTGTGCGCGGGGTGCAGCAGCGCGGCGCAGCACGGCGCGGCGCGCTCAGTGTGGACCCGCCTAAACGCTCGACTTCCTTTGATGTACCGACAACAGTGGGAAAACTGCGCGGCGAGGCACGACGCGGCGCAGCGCGGTTCGCCGTCCACACTGAGCGCGCAGAGCCGTTTTGCGCAGCGCGGCGCGGCACGGCGCGCTCAGTGTGGACCCGCCTTATTACGGAGCCGCCACCAGCTTGCGCAGTGTCTCGTTGACAACTTGGGTCAGTGGCTTCGTGGGGTCTGCGCCACACTCGAACCCTTCTGTCGGGAATGGTGCGACCAGGTCACGGTTTTCCAGTCGTCCAGCGTCCAACCGATACGGTCACGAGTCCACGAGAGGCGTGTAGCTCCAACTAACAATCTGCGTTCGAAGTCTGTTAATTCGCGTCGTGCGACCACAATCACGTCGCAAGCCTTTCCACCAAGTCACCCTGAGGCGTAGCGCCATATACCGATCCTGCCTTGGAGGTTGTTAAGTGGGAGACGTGTCTCAGAGCTGGATAGTGACAGATGGTGACGCGAGATTGGACGCGCACGTAGTTTATCGGTTGATAAGCCGATAGAGGACAATATTGGATAGGGGGACTGTGATTTTAGTTTCGATTGTGTCCACTAGAATGCACTAAGTGATAGTGTTTTTCATAAACTGTTTGTATGTTTTGTGTGTATGAAAAATGTTATAAATGTGTTTTTGCAGTATGAATGATGCGTGAGTGTGGTTTAAGGTTAATATGAAGATAATTGTTTAACGAGCTGTGTAGTAGGATTTATTGTGGGAACATTTCGAAGAAGTATGGATATGGACAAAGGGGATTTTTGTAGAATAGATTTGTAAAGTAATGGTAAAGGGAAAGTTAATTCAGGTATAGATAACAATAGTAAATAACTTTATGCATAAGCAAAAGTTCAGCATATTAGAAAATTACGTCGGTAAAAGTGCAGTCGTTATGTTTACTATTTTGCAATTGGTTATTGGTGAAAAGCGCGGTTGACGCGGGAGAATGTGGTTTTGCTGTTGGCTGTTGAGTAAACTTACCAATGGTAAAGCAATATTCTTCGCGCGTCTTTCTCGGCTGGTAGAGAAGAGTATTCTAGAGAAGAGTGGGAGCCTAGCCATGAAATAGTTCGGACGTATGGCCGGTTTGGCCGAGCGGTTCTAGGCGCTGCAGTCTGGAACCGCGCGACCACTACAGTCGCAGGTTCGAATCCTGCCTCGGGCATGGATGTATGTAATGTCCTTAGGTTAGTTAGGTTTAAGTAGTTCTAAATTCTAGGGGACTTATAACCTCAGCAGTTAAGTCCCATAGTGCTCAGTCATTTTTTTAGTTCGGACGTATGTAGTAGTAGTTCCGGTGAAAACGATAAGTTGCCGGATCTATCAGTGCTTCATACATCAAAAGTGTGGTAAAGTGTTGGCATAATTATTCCGATGGGATCCTCCAAGGCAGGATCGGTATATGGCGCTACGCCTCAGGGTGACTAAGTGGAAAGGTAGATTAGTGACTTCAATTGCAGCCTGGTTCACGTCGAAGTACAGTAGGTTTCGCTCGGCTTTCCTACTTTCCTGCTGAGAATGTTCACAGGTAGGTGCAGGTTCGTCGTAAAGGGACGGAAAAAACCGCGCCGCCGCAACCCGAGTACAAATGTCGTCTCTACCGATGAACCGCCCTTTTATACCTCGTCTACGTGCATACCGCTGTCCCGCGACTTGTCACCCGAGTGTGATCTTGTTTAAGAGTATTTGAGAGTGGGACCCCTGGGCAGGAGGCCGCTCGCACGCGGGTCGGCGCTGCAGGCGCGCCTCGGCTCGCCGCCGCGTGTCCTTGTGGCCGCAGGAAGCGCCCTGATGGGATAAACGGCGAGGGCCGCTGCACAGCACACGGCCGTGATAGAGCCGTGCGCCGTGCGCCGTGTCCCAGCCCGACCTGCTCCCACACGCGTCACCGTCACGTTTTACACACCGTCAATCTCTATTCACTCAGAATTGCTAATTAGTGCTCACAGGAGGAGTCGGGACAGGTTCCATCAGACTGGACAAAAGCAGTAATCACACCAATCTTTAAACATGGAAAGAGAAAAGATTGTAACAACTACAAAGGTATCTCTTTAATCAGCGTTGTGGGTAAAATCTTCTCAGGTATTGTTGAAAGGAAAGCGCGAGTATTAGTTGAAGACAAATTGGATGAAAATCAGTGTGGGTTGAGGCCTCTTAGAGGTTGTCAGGACCATATCTTTAGCTTACGGCAGATAATGGAGAAGTGTTACGAGTGGAACAGGGAATTGTATCTGTGCTTTATAGATCTAGAAAAGGCCTATGACCAGGTTCCTAGGAGGAAGTTATTGTCTGTCCTACGAGATTATGGAATAGGAGGCAAACTTTTGCGAGCAATTAAAGGTCTTTACATGGATAGTCAGGCAGGAGTTAGAGTTGACGGTAAATTGAGTTCATGGTTCAGAGTAGTTTCAGGGGTAAGACAAGGCTGCAACCTGTCTCCACTGTTGTTCATATTATTTATGGATCATATGTTGAAAACAATAGACTGGCTGGGTGAGATTAAGATATGTGAACACAAAATAAGCAGTCTCGCATATGCGGATGACTTAGTTGTGATGGTAGATTCGATTGGAAGTTTGCAAAGTAGTATTTCAGAGCTAGATCAGAAATGTAAGGACTATGGTATGAAGATTAGCATCTCCAAAACGAAAGTAATGTCAGTGGGAAAGAGATATAAACGGATTGAGTGCCAAATAGGAGGAACAAAGTTAGAAAAGGTGGACGGTTTCAAGTACTTAGGATGCATATTCTCACAGGATGGCAACATAGTGAAAGAACTGGAAGCGAGGTGTAGCAAAGCTAATGCAGTGAGTGCTCAGCTACGATCTACTCTCTTCTGCAAGAAGAAAGACAGTACCAAGACTATCTGTGCAACGTTCAATCTTTCGACCAACTTTGTTGTATGGGAGCGAAAGCTGGGTGGATTCAGGTTACCTTATCAATAAGGTTGGGGTTACAGATATGAAAGTAGCTAGGATGATTGCAGGTACGAGTAGATGGGAACAATGGCAGTAGGGTGTCCGCAATGAGGAAATCAAAGAAAAACTGGGAATCAACTCTATAGATGTAGCAGTCAGGGCGAACAGGCTTAGATGGTGGGGTCATGTTACACGCATGGGAGAAGCAAGGTTACCCAAGAGACTCATGGGTTCAGCAGTAGAGGGTAGGAGGAGTCGGGGCAGACCAAGGAGAAGGTACCTGGATTCGGTTAAGAATGATTTTGAAGTAATAGGCTTAACATCAGAAGAGGCACCAATGTTAGCACTGAATAAGGGGTCATGGAGGAATTTTATAAGGGGGACTATGCTCCAGACTGAACGCTGAAAGGAATGATCAGTCTTAAGTGATGATGATGATGAGGAGGAGGAGGAGGAGGAGGAGGAGGAGGAGGAGGAAAACATAGTAAAAAGCGTATTTTACCCATAGTGGATGCTGTTAAACTCCGTGACTGTTCCTTTACCATGTGTACCGGTATGAAATGAGCGTGTTTTTGTGAAAATGAAACACTAATTTTGAATTGAAAAGTAAAAACATTTTATTCAAAGTACTGACCATTGCTTTCTATACATTTTGATCACCTTTCTGGCAATTTGTGGACACCACGCCAATAGAAATGTTCGTCTTTTGAAGCAAACCAATCAGACACCCAATTTTCGACTTCTTCGTAGGAATCGAAGTGTTCCTCAGCCAATGCGAGTCCCATTGATGAAAACAAATGGCAGTCGGAAGGGACTCCGTCTGGTGAATACGGCGGGTGGGGTAGCAGCTCCCAGCCAAGTGTTTTGATTGCATCCTGAACCAGTTTTGTGCGCAGGTGCATTGTCGTGTAAAAAAATTACTTTGCCATGTCTTCTGGCCCATTCTGGTCTTTTTTCGATCTATGCATAGTTCAAATTGATCATTTGTTGTCTGTAGCGCTTAGTATTCACAGTTTCACCGGGTTTTAGAAGCTCATGATACACCACACCTTTCTGATCGCACCAAACACAGGGCACCGTCTTCTTGCCGAATCGATCTGGTTTTGCCGTCGATGTTAATGGTTGTCCCGGATTAACCCACGATTTTTCCCGTTTAAGATTAATTAAAGATTAATTTAAGATTAATTAAAATAAATCCATTTTTCATCGCCAGTAACAATTCGATGCAAAATTGATTTTCTTTCATGTCTTTGAAGCAAAATGCGACAAATGGTTTTTAGGTATTCCATCTGTCTTTCATTCAATTCATGCGGCATCCATTTTCCACACTTTTGGATCTTTCCCATAGCTTTCAAACGGTCAGAAATTGTTTGTTGTGCAACATTTAGCATTGCTGCCATTTGCTTCTGACTCAAAGTATCATTTTCATCCAATATTGCTTGCAATTCTGTGTCTTCGAACTTTTTTGGTGGTCTTCCACGTTCTTCATTTCTTACATCAAAATCATTTCTGAACCGTTGAAACCATCTTTTGCATGTTGTTTCTGATAGAGCATGATCACCATATCACAAGTATTCGATGCTACTCTGCAGCACTTTTCTTCAAATGAAAACAAAAAATTAATGCTTTCTGGTACAAAATTCGACATTGTTAACACGATGAAAAAATATGATGTTTGTTCCATGACTTTATGTACACTAAATATCTTTGACAGATGTCATACCAACCAAATAAAAAAATTAAGGCACGTTCACAACAAATGTTCCCTATCGACACATTTGCATCTTAACGCTCATTTCATACCGGAACACCTGGTATAGGGCGCAGAAAAATCCCGCTACCAGCCACAATAAAAGATAATTTATTCGTCACACGACCGGTTTCGGGCTTGTGGCCATCCTCAGGTGTTTATACAATCATTTACATGTTTATATTCCAGGTGACTAAACAGATACAAGTAGTACAATTGTAAGTGGCAAGGCAGCATTTGTTGGGAGTAGGCATTAGGAGTGGTTTAAAATGGAATGACCATATAAAGTTGATCGTCGGTAAAGCAGATGCCAGACTGAGATTCATTGGGGCAATCCTAAGGAAATGCAATCCGAAAACAAAGGAAGTAGGTTACAGTACACTTGTTCGCCCACTGCGTGAATACTGCTCATCGATGTGGGATCCGTACCAGATAGGGTTGATAGAAGAGAGAGAGAAGATCCAACGGAGAGCAGCGCGCTTCGTTACCGGATCATTTAGTAATCGCGAAAGTGTTACGGGGATGATAGATGAACTCCAGTGGAAGACTCTGCAAGAGAGACGCTCAGTAGCTGGGTACAGGTTTTTGTTGAAGTTTCGAGAACATACCTGCACGAGGAGTCAAGCAGTATAGTGCTCCCTCCTACGCATATCTCGCGAAGAGACCATGAGGATAAAATCAGAGAGATTAGAGCCCACACAGAGGCATACCGACAAACTTTCTTTCCACGAACGATACGAGACTGGAATAGAATGGAGAATCGGTAGAGGTACTCAAGGTACCCTCTGCCCCACACCATCAGGTGGCTTGCGGAGTATGGATGTAGATGTAGAAATATCTCTCTTCTTACATAAAGACGAGGCATCCTTATTACAATCACGCTGTGGTAACAATTGTTCCACTCAGCTGCACATTTGTTATCATTTTCACGTCCATGTTTCGTAATTATAGTAAGGGTACTTCATCTTTATGTAAGTACAGATATACTTTCTACAATGCTGCGTTGCCACTTACAACTGTTCCACTTGTCTCTGTTTAGTCACCAGCAATATAAACATGTTCATGAATGTATAAACACCTGAGGAGGGGCACAAGCCCGAAACCGGTTGTGTGACGAATAATTGGTAGCGTAAATTATTCTACATCCCAAAAAGTAAAAATGCGAATTTGTTTGAGCGGCCATCCTCCGCAGCAAGCCCAGAAATATTTCTTTTGTAAATAAAAAGCGCCTTCTCTTGTTGCACTGTGTTTTGTTTTTCCTTTTTTCACTTTAAGCCATTGTCAGTGGGATCTAGAATTATACAGTTTCGTTTTGATATGTTAGTTTGTACATTATAAAACAGTTCACGTCTCTCTTTTATGTAAATAAGCGATTACTTACAGTTCTTCGCGTTTTTTTGGTTGGCGTCTGCGCTTCCTCTCATTTGGTCATCTGCTGGAGGTCGCACTTCAGCTTTGTTTACGAAACATAGCATCTTTTTATGTTCACAACTTTTTTCTTCCCACTTTTCATCTTGTTTGCTCTTATTGTAGTGATGCATTATCAATCTTACGTCACTAATTATGGATATATGGCGTCAAAAATTAATTGTTTACTGCCGTCTGCCATTGCGGTCCTCGTTCCATTTAACGCCATTGGCACTATTTTTTATACTGTACCCCTTATTTTAGTATTGCAAGTACCATTACGTGAATTATTAATCTGTTCGCAACTGACCTGACTGCTACAAAGTCTATTAATCAGGTTTTTCTCAAGTTTTAACTTTTTACCGTCACTTACCGTGGCGCACTAAGCCCTACGGAGGCCTGGGGGCGGCAAAAGTAAGCGACACCGCGGCTCTGCTTAGAAACTGATGTATTTGTGGCGTCCATTTTGTAAAATATTGTGTGATGTAGACGTGATGGCTCACAAAAATCAAGTATTTATCATTGCGTACTGTATGCTCCACTAATTTTAACATTCATACTTAAAAATAATGGTGAGAAACTCCAAATACGTATCAGTATTTAGCACAGGAACCATCAGGTAGAGCGCAGAGAAATATTGAGGAATTTGAATAAGAAAATTATCTTTTATTTTGTTTGTCTGGAAACAAAGCTCGCGTAATACCAGTTTGTTTCGTAGCCGTAATACGAAATATATCAATAATAATGTTGTAGTCTATGTTTCCGTGCTTTTATTTTACTGAAGTTCTCAATAACGTCGTATTTCACGTGAAACTTTTCTTTCCGTTGATAAAATGCGCAGACTAGCGAGTCGTCCTTGACTCATCGTAGAGCGAAGATAATTTTTTTATGAGTTTCAGTTTAGAAAATGTTCTCTCGAATGGTGCTACTGAGACAAAAATGGTTAAGAAGTATTGGATTGCAAGTGATGTATGGGGCAATGATTCACAGAAGTTCCATTTACTTACAAATTGAAGGCTTTCTTGGGCTGCCCATATCATACAGAAACGTAGACTACGATACCTTTCTATTTTCAGGAAGTGGTGCCTCACAGCTATTACACATTTGAAAGAATGTCATAATGCCGCCTTGAGCTGCTGCTGAAAAAATATATTTACACAACCAGTTTCGGTGGTCTGAGTGTCATCAGGTTCATGAAAGTATTGACAGCATCATGTTAGGATTATAAAATCACTGTTATCGGGTGATGAAAATCATGAATTACATGCTTTTGTTGTATCGCAATATAAATTACATCGTCAATCTATGGAAGGGTGATAGTGTACTCATTCATGTTAAAACTGTCATCGGCGCTAACGCTTTGAACAGATTCAAGGCACACGGTGGCGACTCTGTGTGGAATAAATTCGTAAATAAAGTACTTTACCAGCAGTTCCAGGGGGTAATATGAAATTTTTCACATTTTCCAAATTTTTATTTCTTGTAGCACCTGCTCCGTATCAAACTTGGACCAGATTCTCCAGAGCTACAGCAAGAAGTAATCTGAAGCTTCGAGCATAAATTTTGTTCCAAAATTTGGATAATTTTGATGATTTCGTTCACTGCTGTGTATCGTTGAAGTTCTTGAATAAATCTCTCTATGCATTCAAAAATTGCTCGACGAACTACTTTTTGAAGAGAGAATCCAGCATTGTTCGCTAGTTCACCCGGCACTGTTTTATTTACCCTCCTCCTTCCTCGTAGGTTAATGTTAATGTTCATATCATTGCATTTTTAATTCCAAAAATGTATAATTGAAGCGATAGTTTGAAAAACAGACCAAACGCCAAAAATCTATTTTTTTGTTTGTTTGTTTTCACCAAACGTTTTTAGAATATATATGCTCGTATTGAGCTATAAAAAGGGAACCAAAACCACTCATCTACCGAGTTAATCTTACTTGGTAATATTCGTTAGTTTGAAGCAGCAACATATCACAGTTTCAAGTTTGTCACCCTCCACGCCATGATCGCGGTAACAGTCGGTGTTCATATCTGTTGTTGCTTAAAATCTCTTGTTTAAAGTGCATCAGAGTATTGTAGTGTGTTTAGTGTCTCACGTCAGAGTTTAGATATTCTTCAATGAGGATAAATGAATAATAGTTATTGATGTAACTACTCTGCATGTTTTAAAAGCGCGTTTGTTTCGTGTTCCTAGTGTGACGTCTCGTTTTTTGTTGTGGGGCTACGTATCAGGTTATTGCTACGGCCGCTTCATCCACTTCTGAAGGCATTACTGACTCTGCTACAGTAAAAAGACAGGCATTCGTCGTCCAGAAATTTGTGGTCATGAAGTGTAGAAAAATAAACGACTTCGTGGTGTCGAGTATTAGGACACGTGTAACAGTATCGTCTAAGACAAAACATAAATTAACTGAAAGGTTAAGTGTAGATGAGAAGGAACTTTGCTGCAAAACTTTACGTGAAAAGTTTTCTGCATGTGCGTTGTAAAAACGAGCAGGACACATTCTAAACGGGGATGATTGGTCGAAAATCACCACTAGGGAGGGGCTCTGAAAGAATCGCACCACTCAAACGAGATTATCGTGCGTTCATTGCCTTTCATTACACGAGAAACAAAAATGCTCTGTCTGGAACTGCATTTAGATGCGTATATTACATAAAGAATAAAGCAATTTTCCCATTAACGTCACTAATAACTGCAAACCAGGTTATCGTTTATATTTAATAGGCGCAAGCAGGGACATCGCAGTAATGCAGTAGCGAACAACATTCGCGCTTTTATCGATGAAAAGATTAATATATTTCCCGTTAAAGGAAAACATAACAACGATCAGAATATAAAGTATTTAAGTGCCGAACTTATCAAAACTATTATGCCCTCTTTTGCAAAAAAAAGTCCAATTTTTTCCAAGAAAGGAAAATATGACTCTCATACTTTTATGGAAAGTACTTCCACGAAAGTTATTATAGATTTGAGCGCCCTTATTTCGATATCTGTTATTTATAAGGAACTAACTGTTCATATCGGAACGACAATGCAAAGTGGGCAGCTGTCGCCGATAAGATCTTACATTTTCGTCGTTCTCAGAAGTTCCATAACAAACAGAAATAAAAACTCTTTTCTAATGACCCGAAGGTTGGGGCAAAATTGCCTGTTCTGGAAACAGTCTAACTGAGGAAACTGTGGTTATATGTATTTTGTATTACACGATATAAAAACATATTCTGTCGGTTTCTACGTTTATCCGGAAGGAGAAGCTATACGTGGCCGTGACGAAATATATTGTATACAGCGGTTGAAAAATTAAATAATTTCACCTTTTCATTGTCGACTACGGGGGTCAAAACCTGAACAACACTTAGTGTGCTTTTTCCTTGCTTTGGTTGTTAGTAGGCAATCTACAAATATTTATTACAACTTCCCATTGCGAGGGCACTCCTTTCTTCAATGTGATCACAATTTCGGGTTTGCAAAAAGCAAAATCAGACGACTATACAGAATTTGCACGTCACAGTAATACGTTATTCAATTCAATCCAATGAAGACAGAATTCAGTGTTACTCAAATCTCGGCTGGAAGTACTTCAAAGAATTGGTGGCCTAAGTTATGTAAACCAAATCCCTGCGAAAGTCCTCATTTCCGACTTCCAAGAATAGACAGAATACTTCTTAAGTAAAGGTTGTGTTATTTAAACCCAGCTTAGCAGTATAGAGATTTCCTGTATATGCAGTATTATGGAAGTTTTTTTGAAAATATGAATATTTGTGTTGTTGTAATAAGAATTTTTAATGCCTAATTCATAATCAGTTTGAAGTAAGGAACAAATTCTCGATTTTTAAGATTGTGATGTGTCCTTCAGGACAATCAAATTCATTTCTCCCAGCGTACTAAAACAGCAGCTTAATGTGAGGAATCTCATAACTGCTCGGTTAAGACAAAATTAAAAATAAGAACGGAGAACGTTTTTTTATATTTTCCCACAAAAGGAGGTTTTGGATTCGTTCCCTTCTTCGAACTACCGATTCAATTGCGATTCGTTCCGTCACTAAAAACTCATTCACGGTTTTTCATTTGAAGAGTCCTTTTTCCTGATTAGCTTCTGGATACAGTAGAAATTGTTCAGCTAAATTAATTTCCTGCAGTCTCGTGTGCCACAAGTAAAATCACACATACCCTGAAGGAACAAGCTTGCTGCATATCTAGTGTCAAGGTTTGCCTTGAATGGATCTTGCATTTCTTCTGATGTACTCACAACTGTTTCCACGTTTTCTTTTATGACTAACTGAACTTTACTGAGCACGAGTTTCAGACAATCGTTTCAAACTTTTTCCTGTTTTCTCTACAAGTAATTTCCATCTGTTTGTAGAAGATGAGAAGTTTGAATATAACTTCTCTCAACATGCGAGACTAGACGGGACACTTGAGGATAGAGGAATTCCGGAAAGATTTAAGGAATGATCGGCACAGGAACTGAACAGCTTTTGGAGTGACTTCTCGTAACTTTCGTTGTGCTGCTCCGTGTGCAGCTGGCGCTGGCGGCAGCCTCGAGCCCTGCACAACGCAGTAACCAGCCCGTCTCCCTCCAACTGCTGTCGAATACCTACTGACGTATTCTCTGCAGTCTTTCCCCATACGAAAAAAGTTATCAAAAGTTTTTCTAAGGTTACTTCGAGCGTATAAAGTCTAGATGACTTTAGTGTTGATATGTACAGTTGGTAAAAACCGTTGCTTAAATTTAGATGACTGATCTAGTTCAGCTTACTGGATTCTTATATTCATGAGATAAACTATATAATATTACGTATAATCTTTAAAAAGCAGTTTCGAGAATAACACTACAGTAAAAAATTAATAAATAAACTGGACTTACGTGATTATTTTTAAACCGTGTGAGTAATTGCGTCTAGCGCAATTGGTTATCATTCTACAATTTTTAGTTTCACGCAATGTTTTACAAAAAATTTAAAACTTCTGACCACACCCACTGACCGAGCGAGGTGGCGCAGTGGTTAGACACAGGACTTGCATTCGGGAGGACGACGGTTCAATCCCGCGTCCGGCCATCCTGATTTAGGTTTTCCGTGATTTCCATAAATCGCTCCAGGCAAATGCCGGGATAGTTCCTTTGAAAGAGCACGGCTGACTTTCTTCCCCGTCCTTCCCTAATCCGATGAGACCGATGACCACGCTGTCTGGTCTCCTTTCCCAAAACAACCCAACCCCAACACCCACTGACATTTACCATTGCATGGTAATATGTTTATGTTCTGCATACACAACATAATTTCGCCTTGTTTGTGTAATCAATGGTTTGATTGTCTGCCCACGAGATTTGGTAGCTCCCAGCCCCAGAAGTCCAGGGCGGGACGTCTGCCTCGCCTCCCTCTTAGTCCGCCACTGGTTGCGGAACCAGATGGCCAAGAAACCTAAATGTATGCAGCATAGCTTCTTTCATGGACTGTGCGGCTGGTCCCGGCGGAGGTTCGAGTCCTCCCTAGGGCGTGTGTGTGTGTGTGTGTGTGTGTGTGTGTGTGTGTGTGTGTGTGTGTGTGTGTGTGTGTGTGTGAGACAGAGAGAGACAGAGAGAGAAAATCCGACACATTTGTTACTCCCGTTCGTCAACAATGGAAGTCAAAAACCTATTTCTTGAGCGCCTTGAACCTAAAATGAATTACTCAGTCGAGATGTGTGATGCTCATATATTGCGCCTACCTTGCACCGTTTTGGACCATACACAATTCCACCGAGGGCTAATTGTCATTGGCATATTTGTTGGCGTACGTGTAACAAAAAATAAGAAGTCTTTTACGTGTACTCACATGAAGTTTCAAAATGGTTCAAATGGCTCTGAGCACTATGGGACTCAACTGCTGTGGTCATAAGTCCCCTAGAACTTAGAACTACTTAAACCTAACTAACCTAAGGACATCACACACACCCATGCCCGAGGCAGGATTCGAACCTGCGACCGTAGCAGCAGCGCGGCTCCGGACTGGAGCGCCTAGAACCGCACGGCCACCGCGGCCGGCCACATGAAGTTTACCTGTTGACATAATAACGAACAGGGTTCATGAGAAATTTTTATCTGCTAACGACACTAGAGGGATAATTAGTGAAGTTGTTAATAAGAGCCAAATTGCATTAAGATGGATCCTTACCTCTTATAATAATCCTATTTCCATCGCAGTAAATCATGGGCTACACAACCATCTTAAGAACAGAGGGCGACGAGACTTGCATAAACGAAACATTCATGGTACTTCTGCTACTGAGAAAACACTCACAGACTCAGTAGACGGTTCCTCGTTCGTCGTACCCTTCCACAGGCCAGCGAGCGAGATTGGTAGCCCAGTCATTACAAATTATTTCAGCTGGCTGTCTCTCTCCTCATTTTCTGCTGTAGTGCATTACCATCCCAATGAACTTTCGCCACAAAGGGCGGGGGGGGGGGGGGGGGGGGGGGAGGAAATAGCTGACAACAAATGTAATTTAAACGTAAACAGCCGCCTGAAGATGAATCTGTTGGTTCGCAATCCGTGCAGACGCTATTTGTGTAAATAATTGGCTGTTTTCTTCTTTGCAAGAATCAACTTTCATTTTGTACACAGTCCTGGTCTCAGAATGTCAGTTTTCGTTAAACTACCATCCAAATATAGGTTTTCATTCATTTCCGTAAATTCCCTGATCCAAATGCTGGGATTTTTTTTTTTTTTTTTTTTTTTTTTTTTTTTTTTTTTTTTTTTTTTTTGGTTTTACAGTACACGGCTGATTTCTTTTTGTAATCTGTACCAATCTGAATCGGTAATCTTGTCTCTAATGATACAGTTAGCACGAGCTGTAAACCACAATCTTCCTTCCTTCCTACATGGTGCGACAGTGCATGAAATAAATAAGTGAAATGAAATAAATAAATAAGTGAAATGAAATAAATAAAATGAAATAAAATGAAATAAATAAAATGAAATAAATGAAATAAAATGAAATAAATAAATAAATAAAATGAAATAAATAAAATGAAATAAATGAAATAAAATGAAATAAATAAATAAATAAAATGAAATAAATAAATAAATAAAATGAAATAAATAAAATGAAATAACTTAAGAAAATCCAATATAAGTGCTGAATATTCCAAGTGAAGGTACTTAACCTTGCACTGCCATCAAGGGATGGCACACATTTGAGCGTCCGATGTGCAGACTAACTACTTAGAGATGCAAGACATGAGGTCACCTGAGAACATTGACTAGAGGGATAATGTAAGGTCGGCATACGATATTCGAGGCCAGAAAACGACGAGAGGAAAGACAGGCAGTGAATACAAGTACAGGCAGTGAAAAATGCACCCCAGCATGCAGCTAGTGTTTGGCAGGCAGGCGGCTCACCTTGATGGTGATGATGCAGCCGGCGAGGGCGACCAGGTTGCAGAGCATGTGGTAGGCGTCGACCAGCAGGGTGAGGGCGTGCGTGGCGTGCGCCAGCACCAGCTGCAGCACCAGGAAGACCACCGTGGCCGCCAGCATCGCGTACAGCGCCAGCGGCTGCAGCCGGCGCACCCACTGCTTCATCGCCATTTCTGGAACAGCCGCCGAGAACTGATGTCTGAGCACTGCAGCCGAGAGCTCGTCACGTCTTCTGTAGCTGCTGGTAAGCAACACACCACGGTGAAGAGAGCATCTGTGTGGTTGAGGCACCCACTAAACCACTGGGTGAAAAGCAACTGTCCGATGAGTGGGGAAGAAGAAATACTACTGCAGCTCATGAAGAAACTGTACCACCCCCCGCCCTCCCCCAGAACCAGAGCACCCTACACATCCTAACCCAAACTGATAGCACTTAAGATCTCGCCGAAGCCAAAAGCTTGTAACGCCGGAAATGCATATCCTCCTATTTCCATCTATTGTACTATAATTTTTTTTCCTTATTTTGGTACCTGAAGAAATGACATTTCTGTGTCTTTATATATTGTAATTGTTTTACTATTTGTATATATACACCACACACAATATATATATATATATATATATATATATATATATATATATATATATATATGTCGATGTGTAATTGGTTTGTTTTGTAAATATTATTTGTATTTTTACGCTGGGTCTGGCCTAGGGAAAACTATGCTATCGAACGATTACATCGATAGGTCGTGTGGAGAACCAAGGTGTTTAGGATCTTTCGTAGTGTTAACTCCGCCGCATGGAGCGCGGGCAGAGGGAGTCTGGCTGGAGTAGGGCGGTGGAGCAGGTGAGTTGTGTGACGCTCCCGCGAGTTGCCGCGCTTTCGGGGTTTGGCAGCATGTAATTGCGCTCGACTTGACACCGTGTCGCGGACGGGAAGCATTAGCTGGCGCACATCAAGAGCCCGTTTCGCCTGGTGACTGTGTCGAGAAGAAGGCGCGCCAGCATCCAGCTTCTGCAACATCGACGGCCGACAATGAGTGACTGTCGCCACCTCCTATCGGCGACTTCAAACCTTCAATCAACCAACAAGAAAGACTGGAAGCACGTAAAGTTTTTGAACTGTATGGCAGACCTCAGCTTTTCAAACTGTTCAATTTGTCTCACAAAATTACAGCAACGTAGCATAAACCTTTGTTGCTCATTGTCCCAATTGCATTACCAAGCAGGGTCCCTTCCTTTTCTGGAATGAACCCAAGTGTCGTTGAAATTCAAACGCCAGCATTAAAGTAATATCATTCCATTTTGCTACTTTAATTTCAAAGTTCAGTAAAAGTATTCATAGCTGGCTACAATATTTAGATTACATAAGCAGAAATTAGGAGTGCGAATTTTGTTGCCATATTTTATCTTACCTGTGACTGCAGCTCAGCTTGGTACGTACTGCATTTTACTATTGTTAATTGTTCAGAATCATTTAATTCAAGGTCAAAGTTAAATCTCTTATTTCTAAATTGCGTAGATTCATGTAGCTTTTGAAATGATTGTTGAGGTAGTCCAAGACTAACCTTATTTCATTGAATTTCGTAGCTCTTCAGAATTACTATTAATGTCAACCACTAAATTAACTGTCAGTTTTCCGGTTTTATTAATTCTTTTGCTAAATTAAGTCAGAGTGTAGCGAAATTTATTACTTCTGACAAACATTCAGTTTTCACACAACACGTGCCAATCCTCAGTTGCCACGCTTTTAGTGCTAATTATATGTGCATTAATCTTTCATTTTCAGTTATTATAGTAGTTGTGCATAGGACTGGCGACCGTAATTTTCCCCAAATCTCAGATATCTAATTAACACCAGTTAATTGTTAACGTAACGACCGCACATTTACTTTCTTTATTAACTTTACCCCTTTTCAAAATTAATTTCCACCAGTTTCACTTGCATTTTTCCTTTCATTTAGATGTAACCCTTTCCTCCCTCTTTACCGACAAATTAACTACGGTGGCGATTGCTGTTGCCAAGTTTCCATTAGGTACACGCGGTTTAATTTTTCATTGTCATTAAGGTCGATAAGTGAGGGGGAGATTACAAGCTTACATAGACAAAACATTCACCATCATTGCCCCAAAACACAAACCCCACCCAAAACATCCCTATCCTTGTTCAAAAACCCCTACTGTCGCCCAAAACCCACCACCACCCCAACACAAAACCCACCACCATCGCAACCCAAAAGCTCCACCACTCATTGTTAGAGGGTCGTCCCCTCCCCAAAAGGTTATCTCCCCTGTTCAAAAGATTCCACCCCTGCTCAAAAGGTTCCACATTCCCATGTAGTTTTTTTCCAAAATTGTTTCGCTAATGATAGATACCGAAATAAGTGACTGTAGGATAGAAAACCTATTGCTTTGGGCTAAAAGAGGGAATACAACTGGGCGCGAGAGGATACCTGTACGTTTGTATACAGAATACGTGAGAGGAATTGTTCCTCAAGTAACGACAGTGTACCGTGGGTCACTGGAGCATCGAAGCGTTGGAAAAATTCGCACGCCATCCCTGTTTTCAAAAAGGATCTTCGAACAGAAGTACAAAAACATAGACCTCTGTCGCTGACATCATTTTGCTACATTATTTCTGAACATTTTTACACTCACTTATTGGTGAAGATTAAACTCTCCTTTGTAAGAAATAATGTTGATTCTGTAAACGAGGACTTGTTTGCCCACAAGACTCAGAACATAACCCCCCCCCCCCGCCTCCTCCCCCTCCCACACACACACAGATCAGCCAGAACATTATAATCCAGTAATAGACCTTTGGCACGGATGACAACGGCGGCGCTTCATGGCTTGGAAGCAGCGAGGCCTTGGTAGGTCGCTGGATGGAGTTGGCATCAAATCTGCACCCACAAGTCACCTAAATCCCGTAAATTCTGGCTCTGACACCATTTTCTACGACATTCCACATGTGTTCGATCGGGTTCAGATCTGGCGGGCTAGGGGCCCACCACATCAGTTGTAGCTCGCCACTTTGTTCCTCCAATGACTCCTTCACAATCCTGGTCTTGTGGCATGGCGCAGTATCTTGCTGGAAAACTGCCGTTGGGATAAATGATCGTCAGGAAAGAGTGTACGTGGTCTGCAACAAGTGTACGATAGTGCTTGGCCAACGTGGTGCCTTGCACCAGCTCCATTGGACCCACGGATGCCCGACACAATGTTCCCCATAGCAAATAGAGCCTGTATCTCCGTGACAGTTTCACGGTTACTAAACATAAACCTGATACCTTAGTTCCACATCTACATTTATATTCCACAAGCCACCCAACGGTGTGAGGCGGAGGGCACTTTACGTGCCACTGTCATTACCTCCCTTTGCTGTTCCAGTCGCGTATGGTTCGCGGGAAGAACGACTGCCGGAAAGCCTCCGTGCGCGCTCGAATCTCTCTAATTTTACATTCTTGATCTCCTCGGGAGGTGTAAGTAGGGGGAAGCAATATATTCCATACCCCATCCAGAAACGCATCCTCTCGGAACCGGGACAGCAAGCTACACCGCGATGCAGAGCGCCTCTCTTGCAGAGTCTGCCACTTGAGTTTGCTAAACATCTCCGTAACGCTATCACGGTTACCAAATAACCCTGTGACGAAACGCGCCGCTCTTCTTTGGATTTTCTCTATCTCCTCCGTCAAACCAATCTGGTACGGATCCCACACTGATGAGCAATACTCAAGTATAGGTCGAACGAGTGTTTTGTAAGCCACCTCCTTTGTTGATGGGCTACATTTTCTAAGGACTCTCCCAAAGCATCTCAACCTGGTACCTGCCTTACCAACAATTAATTTTATATGATCATTCCACTTCAAATCGTTCCGCACGCATACTCCCAAATATTTTACAGAAGTAACTGCTACCAGTGTTTGTTCCGCTATCATATAATCATACAATAAAGGATCCTTCTTCCTATGTATTCGCAATACATTACATTTGTCTATGTTAAGGGCTAGTTGCCATTCCCTGCACCAAGTGCCTATCCGCTGCAGATCTTCCTGCATTTCGCTACAATTTTCTAATGCTGCAACTTCTCTGTATACTACAGCATCATCCGCGAAAAGCCGCATGGAACTTCCGACACTATCTACTAGGTCGCGCCCGTGTTGTTGGCCAGAGAGTTTATCTAGGGGGCTATCATCGGTGAGTGATCTCTTTGGTTTGGGGGGATGTAAGAGGAAGCGATCGTGAAGTTGTGAAGAGTGTCTGGACAGGGAGCCGGTGGACAGCCGTTTCGGGTGACACACAGAGCACCGCAGGTTGCCGGCGTCACGGGCAGGGAGTCCAGCCACCAGGCGGGAGCTCGCGCCGGTCTGGAGCAGCTGGTGGTCACCGGAAGACTCAGCAGGGCCAGCGCTTCGTGTGGCGGAACTGGGCAGTGTGCGCTTCTCGAGAAATTGCTTTGTAGTCAGAGTCCTTGCGAACTGCTCTGCTGGCTACTGCCCGTACTGAAGACGCTTTATTTGGTTTGGAGGTTGTTCTTCGGTTCTCCCCTTTAGTGGTTACTGTTGAAGTTCCCCTGCCCGCAGCGTACTGTGTTTTCCTACACCATATCGGCGTAGTAGTTATTTGAAAAAATGGTTCAAATGGCTCTGAGCACTATGAGACTTAACATCTATGGTCATCAGTCCCCTAGAACTTAGAACTACTTAAACCTAACTAACCTAAGGACATCACACACATCCATGCCCGAGGCAGGATTCGAACCTGCGACCGTAGCGGTCACGCGGTTCCAGACTGAAGCGCCTAGAACCGCACAGTTATTTGATTTAGCTTGGCTGTGCCCACGTTTTTAGTCCCCCCCGGCATGCCACGTTTTACCGAACTTACGCCTTGTAAATTAGTTCGCGATAATTGTAATTCCGGAACTTCTGCCTCTGAACTGATGGAGATGTGGAAGTCAAGGTGCTCGCCCTTCGCGAGTGGCTCAGTGCAATCTTACTACCGCCAGTTTGTTTAAAGTCCGAAAGGTTTTTACTACCCTTTAAAGACTCCTCAGTGCAACCTTACTGTTTTTAGAATTGCGAACATTTGTTTAAAATCTTATTTCCCTCTTTTACATTGGCTTAAGTTTTGGAGAAATTTTGTTTTGTTTTTAAAAGGCGCATCAGGATAAATTTTTGCTATAGTAATCCCACCATTAAAAGGAAACGATTTTTATTCACCCTTTAAAGAGGCCTCAGTTTGAATTATGCTTTTTGTAAGCATTGCTTTAAGCTGAAAGTTTTCCTGGTGCCGTGGTTAGTGATTTTAGGTCATCTGAAAATACACTGGCCAACAATGAAAAATAGTTAGTTCTTATACATTTTCAACTGCTGAATTAAAAAATCACCATAAAAATGACAGATTAGCTCTTGCTTGTGAGATAAAGTGACATTTCATTCTTATAGTCAATATTTTCAATTTGGGGGAAATTTTGTTTTCGGAGTTGGCACACCTGTCTAGTAACAAAACACAAATGTCTTAAGCTGTTTGTAAGTCGTAAACATAGATACTGTTGCTGTGACTGAGTTTCATATAGTTTCTGCTGTAATTAAAGCAGAATGTTTGGTGTGAGAATGCTTTTGTAGTTTAAAATTCGTAAAAATGTCACGAAAATGTGTACATAACGTGAATGAATAATTTTTGTTACATTTGTGGTCAAATAACATTTTCCTTACAGAACCACAGCCTGACGCCTCTCGTGAAGACTGCCTATAAGCATTATTTCGGTATGAAAGTAGGGGACCACGATAAGTCTTGCGCTCCATATGTACGTTGCAACGCATGTTCAGCTACACTGCGAGAATGGCTCAAAAATAAGAAAAATCTACAGCTTTTGCTGTGCCTATGGTTTGGCGGTAGCCTACAAACTATACATACGAGGGCAGTTCAATAAGTAATGCAACACATTTTTTTTCTGAAACAGGGGTTGTTTTATTCAGCATTGAAATACACCAGGTTATTCCCCAATCTTTTAGCTACACAACACTATTTTTCAACGTAATCTCCATTCAATGCTACGGCCTTACGCCACCTTGAAATGAGGGCCTGTATGCCTGCACGGTACCATTCCACTGGTCGATGTCGGAGCCAACGTCGTACTGCATCAATAACTTCTTCATCATCCGCGTAGTGCCACCCACGGATTGCGTCCTTCATTGGGCTAAACATATGGAAATCCGATGGTGCGAGATCGGGGCTGTAGGGTGCATGAGGAAGAACAGTCCACTGAAGTTTTGTGAGCTCCTCTCGGGTGCGAAGACTTGTGTGAAGTCTTGCGTTGTCATGAAGAAGGAGAAGTTCGTTCAGATTTTTGTGCCTACGAACACGCTGAAGTCGTTTCTTCAATTTCTGAAGAGTAGCACAATACACTTCAGAGCTGATCGTTTGACCATGGGGAAGGACATCGAACAGAATAACCCCTTCAGCATCCCAAAAGACTGTAACCATGACTTACCGGCTGAGGGTATGGCTTTAAACTTTTTCTTGGTAGGGGAGTGGATGTGGCGCCACTCCATTGCTTGCCGTTTTGTTTCAGGTTCGATGTGATGAACCCATGTTTCATCGCCTGTAACAATCTTTGACAAGAAATTGTCACCCTCAGCCACATGACGAGCAAGCAATTCCTTTGCTCTTTATGGTGTTCGGTTAGACAAGGAGGGACCCAGCGGGAACAAACCTTTGAATATCGCAACTGGTGAACAATTGTGACAGCACTACCAACAGAGATGTCAAGTTGAGCACTGAGTTGTTTGATGGTGATCCGTCGATCATCTCGAACGAGTGTGTTCGCACGCTCCACCAATGCAGGAGTCACAGCTGTGCACGGCCGGCCCGCACGCGGGAGATCAGACAGTCTTGCTTGACCTTGCGGCGATGATGACACACGCTTTGCCCAACGGCTCACCGTGCTTTTGTCCACTGCCAGATCACCGTAGACATTCTGCAAGCGCCTATGAATATCTGAGATGCCCTGGTTTTCCGCCAAAAGAAACTTGATCACTGCCCGTTGTTTGCAACGCACATCCGTTACAGACGCCATTTTAACAGCTCCGTACAGCGCTGCCACCTGTCGGAAGTCAATGAAACTATACGAGACGAAGCGGGAATGTTTGAAAATATTCCACAAGAAATTTCCGGTTTTTTTAACCAAAATTGGCCGAGAAAAAAAATGTGTTGCATTACTTATTGAACTGCCCTCGTACAAGTGCTATTTCTGCTTGGCTCCAATTATAAATGCAGCATTGTCTATAAAGAAAGAAAGAACAGTTCAGTACCCGAAACTTCGCTCTGCTAATCGACCCATTCCGCATTCAGATAGTTTACCAGTTCCTACGCCACCCGAAAATTGTGTGTTTGAAGCAGAAAATGAAGACAGAAGGAGGAGAAGGAGAAGGAGAAGAAGAAAAAGAAGGAAGAGGAAGGGGAGGAGAGGAAGGGGAGGAGAGGAAGTACCAAACAAGCTTTTCATATTATAACATCCACGATATTTTTTTTGTTTTACCTGTAAGGGGACGAATGGGATATGAAAGTGTGGAAAATTACGTATCTCAATAATATTCATTCAATAATGTAATTATTTCTTAAAAATATGATAATTATGTAAAACAGAGATAATATTTGTCTCACATTCTTTGTTAATATATGTCATTCTTTTCCTTTGTTTTTTACCCTTTTGTCGTCTTCTTCTGATGTACGTCGCTGACGCAAGACGCGAATCGATTTGAGGTCTGTTGAATGAAAAACATTTAACGTAAAATTATTGTAGTCTTATGTTCATTTGACGGTAAAAAACAAATAGAGCCAAATGCGTTAAAACTATTTATGATTAATTATTGAAAAATCACTTCTTTTAATTATAATTTTGTATTAATTGTTTTATGATAGCTGCAAGAAGCGCAGCCATTGTTAGTTGCGATTATATAGCAACTTCGTCTGTACTTCTGGTCGAAATATCAAGGGTTTGTGTTAAACTAATTTGCAAAACAGTATTAATAGTTTTTTGGTGGCATCAATTTAAATGATTAATTATTTATTGAGCAAAGGAAAATCTTAATTAAAAAAGAAATCCTCTATCTTTTGTTGGCCGCCACCTTAACTTTTATCTCAGCGGCAAATTTAAATTACTTGAAACTGCAAACAATATTCCGATGTGTAAGAAATAAATGTGCACTGGTGGTACTGAGCTCTATTTATATTACAAAAAAATCGAATCAGACTGCATCTTCTAAGAACAGTGCTGATTGTATTTATTGTTGAACAAGATTCCATTGCTGATGTATGAGGCCAAAATTAAACTACGCACGAATCACAGAGAAAAATATTTCCGGTAGCATACGTCAGTGTTGTATGCGGGTGGTATTCTGTGGTTCCTTTTCATGATCAATTTGCTAAGAATAATTAAATCCATCGAAGACAAAAATTATAAAAGCTCTGATGTAGGATCTGTAAGTTTATCGATATGAACACAACTTACAGTCAACATTATTAGACTACGTCAGGTGGAGTTCCTGTGCAATTTGAACAAAATAATTATCCTGCAGAAGTTGTTGTATGAATATTGCACTATACATGTGTATAATATTGTCATTATCATTTATAAAATCAGATCAATGCAACTGCTAAATATCAGAGTGAATTCAAACCGCAGAATACCATAGAGTATCATATCATCCATATTCATTGTATTTGTCCATGTTGTTGATACGCAAAACCGCCACAATATCCAGTGACCCTGATTTTGAGGGCAAAGTTGATACGCTGCACAGACTGAGTCAAGCGCAATTGAGTGATCTCATTAGAAACATTGAACTGTCAAATGAGAAAGCAGAAATTCTTGGGTCTCGACTGCTGCAATGGAATCTTCTCGAAAGTGATGTCACAGCCTCTTTGTACAAGAAAAGTCACATGGAACTGCTTCCCTTTATGGAGATGAAAAATAATCTTTTGGTTTGCTGCGACATTAATGGCTTGTAGAAATCTTTGAATTTGAACCATGATCCAACCGAACGGAGGCTATTTATAGACTCCTCCAAGATTAGTTTGAAAGCTGTGCTATTTTACAATGGCAACCATCTACCTTCTATTTCTGTGGTGTTGGTCATGCAGTTCACATGAAGGAGACATGCAAATATGACAGCCCTCTTGGACTCGGTCAAATGTCGAGAACACAAATGAAAAATCTGTGGTGATCTAAAAGTCATTGCCATACTCTTAGGTATGCAACCGGGGTACACAAAACAGTGCCAGTTCTAATGAATGTGGGTCAGTAGGAATAGGAAATATCATTATATTAAAGCAGTCTTGGCGAAATCTTAATCCTAGCGAGAAAAATGTCGTTGCTGCTCCTCTCGTGGACTCAAAAGATGATGTTCTTCCACCCCTGAATATCAAGCTGGGTTTAATGAAAAATTTTGTCAAAGGTATGAAACAAGAGGGACGGGACATTTAAGTACATAAGAGAGAAATTTCCGAAATTAAGTGATACAAAAATTAAGGATGGTATTTTTATCGGGCCATAAATTCGAGAACTTGTAAAGGATCCTGCATTTGACCAAGTTTTGGATGGGAAAGAAAAGGAAGCTTGGGAAGCCATCAAGGAACTTGTTTGTGGATTTTTAGGCAGCAAAAGAGATGACTACACTCAGTTGGTGGCAGTGCTCCTACAAAAATACCACAACCTTGGGTGCAACACTGAAAGACTGCAGGGCACTCTCACTTCTCATTTGGTGTTATGCCACTTCGTGTTCTTACGGGATATGATCTTTACTGCGATTTGACTTCATACATTATGATGAAATGGTGGGCAGTAGTTAACAGTCTTGTTTGCGTGCTCTAGGGAAGGAATGACAGTAAGCTTTACCTGCGTTCAAAGAAACAGGGTTCCGATTTAGACTGCAGTAAAAGCTGCAGCGCTGATGAACCCAGCAAAGCGTGTTCGGAACGTGTGGAGGCATTTCCAGACAGCCGAGTTCCTCCATCTTATTGTGAAGACACATTTAGTTGGCGCCAAACGGGTGGAAGGTGCGTCCAGGTATACAGACTAGCGCAGAGAAGTCGACGCTGCACTGGCCAGCGCATTGTAGACCGGCAATAAAGCAGAGGATGGGCCCTTGTTAGGGGGGAAGCCGACAAAAGAACTGTGAACGTTCTGCGAATTTCCGTGGGACAGGGCGACTGGCGCCCAGACTCGGTTTTAAAACATATTTGTGAAAGCACGAGGTTTTTAGCGAGTTTATGGCCCTTCTTTGGAACCTTTGAAATGGATATGACAGGGGAGATAACAAGCTGTTAATGGAGTGCTGTGCTTCCATCCTGAGCATTTTTGTTAGCAAAAGACATGGCAAACGCGTGGGAAACAGGCTGCGAAGCTGAATCTTTTTTCCTTTTTCTCGCAATTAGCTTTAAAGCCTCTGATTGGTCAAATCGGTGTTCGCAGAGCAAAGGCCTCTCTCCCAGCTAAACATGCCGGCCTCCAGCTCCTGATTGGCTTGTGCAAAAGTGGGAGGAGTTTAAACTGTAAAATGTGCTGTTGGTACCGAGCTGAGGAGGAAGCGAACAGAAAGGAAGAACACTCTTGTACTGGCGCTTCGCTAGTAAAGAACTGCAGGTCTCTACCTAAATGGTGAGACTTGTGTCCTTTGCTGGTGTGCCACTTAGAGCCTGTGCCAGTCACCTTCTGAACCGCCAGAGGTACTGCTTATATCACACTCACAAGTGAAGCGTGGGTGTACTTATTTGTCTTGAGTCGGCCGTCTAAACATTTGACAGATTCTGTCACGCACAGTCGTAGCATGGAGTCAAATTGGTTTGGCAGACCAGCAAACGGGTCCACCTGCACACTGGAATCCACCGGGGTTTCAGAGGCTCATTGGAAAGTACCTGCGTTCCGAATTAACTGAACGCGAGACCGCGTACTTACATTTCTCTGGAGCCCGCATCTCGTGGTCGTGCGGTAGCGTTCTCGCTTCCCACGCCCGGGTTCCCGGGTTCGATTCCCGGCGGGGCCAGGGATTTTCTCTGCCTCGTGATGGCTGGGTGTTGTGCGCTGTCCTTAGGTTATTTAGGTTTAAGTAGTTCTAAGTTCTTGGGGACTGATGACCATAGATGTTAAGTCCCATAGTGCTCAGAGCCATTACATTTTTCTGGAACGCGCCATTAATAACAGATTCTGTCTTCCACAACTTCCAATGCCGTATGCATCGTGGTGTGCCGGCTTGACCAGGAGGGTAAAGTATTCGCTGCTGTGGCGTAGGGCTCCAATGTGTGTTTCTCAGCACCCTGTTCTTTCTAACCATATTTTTCTTTTTTGAAAAGTAGAGTATAGATGCTTGGTAGTGGCATAGTTTTGTGCCATAACCCGGATTCACGTGTATGAAGTCAGATAAAGCGATTAGTGTTCTGGTTAGTGTCGTGTGTCGATCCCCAGGTGATCACTTTGTACACCATAGACCCCATGTTAGTAAAAGCGTTTGTCAAATAAAAAAATGTTTTTGTAATGTTTCGTTTGTCATTTTTATTGTCTTGTAATGTTAAGAATGAATACATCTAGTGTTATTTAGATCACAACTTCTCCCTGAGTTCTGATTGACAGTTCCTTCCTACTTTATTATTACAGTCTAGATTAGAAACATAAGTAGAAGCTTTTCGTTTGGCGCCCCTGCCAGGATCTCTACCAACATGTCCCTTAAAATCCATTTTCCCCACTTCCACAACATGGAGAAAGATTCCGTCAGGACATTTCTATATTGAAACAAAGATGTCAGAGGTACTAGAATGAAGCAATGCTTGTGGATTACTGTTGGTCTATGTGTAGTAGTGCTCCAGAACTCTGTTACAAGAGACAAGCTGAAAGACGATGATACATGCAGTCATCACGTGATTCTCTTCAGACCCAACCATCTGCGAGGTATTGTTCAAGCAACTTAGAACTCTTAAAATGTAACTACCATTTAAAAAATGTCTAATACGCTTTCAATGTTGTTAGCATGTGTAATTCAAATGTATTTTTTTCTGTTAATCTGTGAATATGAAACAATTCCACGTAGTGTGTCTCACAGAAACTAGAGCTAAGGAAAATTTTTCATTGTCATTCATTTTTCTAGACCGCAAATTAGTGAGAACTGACTACATCTACAAGATTAGTCTGCAATTCACATTTAAGTGCTTGGCAGAGGGTTCATCGAACCACAATCATACTATCCCCCTACCATTCCATTCCCGAACAGCGCGCGGGAAAAACGAACACCTAACCCTTTCTGTTCGAGCTCTGATTTCTCTTATTTTATTTTGATGATCATTCCTATCTATGTAGGTTGGGCTCAACAACATATTTTCGCATTCGGAAGAGAAAGTTGGTGACTGAAATTTCGTAAATAGATCACGCCGCGACGAAAAACGTCTTTGCTTTAATAACTTCCATCCCAACTCGCGTATCATATCTGCCACACTCTCTCCCCTATTACGTGATAATACAAAACGAGCTGCCTTTTTTGCACCCTTTCGATGTCCTCCGTCAATCCCACCGCGCAGCAGTATTCTAACAGAGGACGAACGAGTGTAGTGTAAGCTGTCTCTTTAGTGGACTTGTTGCATCTTCTAAGTGTCCTGCCAATGAAACGCAACCTTTGGCTCGCCTAAGTGCAGGAAACATTGATTTTTTTTTTTTTTTGCCAGTGTTATTTTTGTAACATTGCTGAAGTTGTTACGCATGTAGCCCAGTGTCTAGGTCAACTAAGAGGACCAACGCAGAGTAGCCGTGTTATACGTCGCTCTTAACCTTGTGGGAAAATTCTCTTGTACATAAATCCCAAGTAAAGCCATGAAATTTGTGCGCAAGTTTATTTTCAGGTGTAGACTGCTTAATTTTATTGCACTCGAACCTTTAGTATATTTTTGATTTCGAGTCTAATTTTGCTTTAATTAAGGTTTCTCTGAACATTTGTAATGAGTCTGATTTTCTAGCCAGATTTCTGAGCCCGTCAGTAAAATCATAGTTTGCTTAATTGTTTCAAATTAAATCTTTGCTGTAATTAAAGTGCGTCTAAACAATTGTTCTATGCATGCTACCAGTATATCGCAAATGGACAAATAAAAGAAACAAAATGTGTTTTGACTGCATCCTCGACTTGGGTTTGGTCTTTCCACTCCAGCGCCCCATGTCCTGCAATCCTTCCGTATCAGAAACTCTAACGAAACGTACTGGCCTTTGATGTTCTCCATTAGTTCTGTGCGCTACGGATCTCATACTGACGAGCAATATTCAAGTATTGCTATTACAGACGACCTACAGAATGCACTGAACAAATGAGGAGACATTGCTCTAATGTTATTCACCGATAAAGCACGCAGTAGACGTGTGTTAGTGTTGTTACTGTAAACGGTATTCACAGTTCTGGCTAAGTGCAGTGCGTACATTAGTTCTAATGGTAGCCGTATGTGTTTACGTAAGTTTTTGAAATGCTTATGCTTTGTGGTTTTATCTTTGGATTTACCAGCGTAGCCATAGCCTATTGTCCATACCGGAAACGACAGACATGATCTTCGGTTATCGTCTTCCTTTTGCCAGACCGTTAGACGTGTTTACTGCACGTTTCATCCATGGACAGCAACAGAGTAATGTTTCCTAGTTTTAGTGCGTTGTGCATGTTGTTCGTAACAGCGAAGAGCTTGTAGTACATGGCATGTAGATGACGATAACTCTAAGCCAGCACGGGATGCCTCTCCTGTTGGGCCAGCGGTCGATTTTCCTGCCCAGTCCGGACAAGTACAGAGGGTGAGTATGCTAATCATTGGGAGCTCCTACGTTAGGCGGGTGATGGAGCCCCACAGGGAGATAGCAGTCAAGGTGGGAAAGAATTCCAGTGTGCATGCGGTATGTTTGCCGGGAGGTCTCATCCGTGATGTGTGGAGTGGGCCCTGCTGGCGGCAATCGAGCGCAGTGGGTGCAACCGGCTGCATGTAGTGGCACATGTCGGCACGAATGACGCCTGGTACTTGGGTTCTGAGGCCATCCTCGGCTCCTTTCGGTGGCTGGCCGATTTGGTGAACGCAACTAGCAACGCACGCGAGTTCAGGCTAAGCAGTCTATTTGTAGCATCGTACCCAGGGTTGGCCGCGGTCCTCTGGTTTGGAGCAGAGTGGAAGGTCTAAACCAGAGGCTCAGGCAGCTCTGCGACGGTATCGGATGCGAATTTATCGACCTCCGCTATCGAGTGCAGAATTGTAGATTGTAGGGTTACCCTTAATAGGTCAGATGTGCACTACAAGCAGGAAGCGGCTTCCGGGGTAGCGGAGTACGTGTGGCGTGCACATGGGGCTTTTTTTTAGGTTAGAGAACCCCTCCTTTGGGAACAAAGACGATTGGCCTGTTAAATCAGTCACAGCAATCTCAGAGGATCTAGGTCCCCGTAGATCAGAAATAAAAAAATATTAATATGATTTTAGTAAACTGCAGTCCTGGTGCAAACCAGATAGCAGGGGAAAGGTTTCGCCTCTAGCTGATGGGCCTGACCCTCCTCCCAGGGGGTAGCTATGGAAGGGAAGGGCGAAGGGGCAGGAGAAGCAGCACTAGAAGAATCAGTTCCACGCAGAGAGACGGCCGCAGAAGAACGGCCAGAGTTCTGAACATGTATGCATTTCATTTGCATAGCGTCCATCCTGATACCACCCACTCCGATCAGGGGCTCTCCTCACGGGCGCCACCCAGCCACTCAGAAGCGGCTTCCGGGGTAGCGTTGTATGTATGGAGTGCACATGGGGCTTTTTTTTCAGGTTAGAGAACCCCTCCCTTGGGAGCAGGGCCGTCTGGCACGGCACCCATTGCTGGGAGTTCCGATGCTCCAGGATGACGAGCAACCACTCCCAGGCTTACTTACATGAGGAGGTCACAGCTCAGGTATCAGAAGTGTGATCCCTGTGTGTTCAGGGGGCTCAACCAAAAGGGTACATAGCGACCCCACCACACGGGCTGGCTACCTTGCTGGCTATGCACCCTAGCATCAGACAACGACGTGAAAGAAAAGGTGGAATGAACTAGGAGGGCACACGTCGGAGACACTAGGTAAGGGGCTCTTCCCCAAATGGCTCACACTACGGAAAAGAAATTTAGTAATGGAGGTCAAACCCCAGAGGGGGACCAGGGAGTGCCAAAAGGAGGAGGTGATTACACAACAAAACCAAATTGCAAAACCAACATAACCAGGAGAATAGCGGGGCCAACATAAGCAAGGACACCAAGAGCGGGAAAGGAGAGGGCGAAGGGGGGAAGGAGCAAGGAGAGCAAAGGAGGGAAAGGGCAAGGAAATGCAGCCTTGGAAAGGAAGAAAGGCTGCAATAGCTCGGGGCCCCGTGCTCGCCACGCACGTACTCACGAAAGAACCGTGAGCCCCCTGGGGGGCTGAAGGTATAGATAGATTAGAAACAGAAAGCTGGTTGAAACCAGACGTCACTGACAACGAAAGCCTAAGTTCAGACTGGAATGTTTATCGGAAGGATAAGTTAGTCGCCAATGATGGCGGCGTGTTTATTGCGGTAAAAAGTTCGATAAAATCTAGCGAGGTTATCACAGATTCCAAATGTGAATTAACCTGGGTGAAATTGAATATCAAAGAACAGTCAAAAATGGTGATAGGATGCTTTTATAGACCACCTGGGTCAGGATCTGTAGTTGTAGAGCGCTTCAGACAGAACTTGCAGAATCCCATTGGTGATTTTCCTGATCATACCATTGTAATAGGGGGTGACTTCAACTTGCCAGTTGTAGATTGGGAGCGTTATGCCACCAAAACTGGTGCTAGGGGGCGGGGAATCGTGTGGCATTGTTCTGGATGTGTTGTCCAAAAATTACCGTGAGCAGATAGAGGCCCACTCGTGAGGGTAACGTCTTAGACCTCCTGGAAACAGACAGACCTGAACTTATCGAATCAGTTAACGTAGAGGAAGGTATCACGGTCATAAGGCTGTGGCAGCATCTGTGACGACGGATCCTACAAGTAACGTTAAGAAAGGCAGGAAGATTTAGTGGCTCAGCAATGGTGACAGGCCACAAATTTCAGAATATCTCAGCAGTCAGTCGATAATGAGGAAGAAGATGTGGAGAAAAATGGAAAAAATTGAAAGGCATCGTTCAATATGCCATAGACAAGTATGTTCCGAGTAAGCTTTTAAGGGATGGCAAAGATCCACCATGTTTTGATAGCCGTGTTAGAAAAGCGCTACGTAAACAATGAGCACTTCATCTCAGATTCAAGAGAAGTAAAGACCTAGCTGACAAACAAAAGCTGAACCAAGCTAAAATGAGAGTCAGGAGAGAAATGAGAGAAGCGTTCAATATTTATCGAAAGCAAGACGTTGTCAACTGACCTGAGTAAAAACCCTAACAAAGAGATTTTGGCCGTATGTAATATCAGTAAGTGGGTCAAAATCTCTCAGCGACCACACCGGCACCGAAACGGAAGATAAAAGAGACAAGGTTGAAATACTGAATTCGGTCTTCCAAAGTTGTTTCACAGCAGATCGTAACACTGTCCCTCCTTCCAATCGTCGAAATGGCAGATACTGCGATAACCGATAGCGGAATTGAAAAGCAGCAGCAATCGCTCAATAGTGGAAAGGCGTCAGGGCCAGATGAGATACCTATAAGATTCTATAAAGATTATGCAAACGAACTTTCTCCCCTTCTAGCAGTAAGTTATCGTAGATCGCTTGAGCAACGAAAGGTACCTAACGATTGCAAAAAGCGCAGGTCATTCCCGTTTTTAAGAAAGGCCTTAAGACAGGTCCACACAATTATAGTCCTATATCGCTGACGTCAATCTGTTGTAGAATTATGGAATGTGTTTTGTGATTGAGAATTATGACGTTTTTGGAAAATGAACAGCTCCTCTACAAAAATGAACATGGATTCCGCGAACAGAGATCCTGCGAAACTCAGCTCGCTCTGTTATTCGACGAGACCCACAGCGCAGTGGACAACGGCACTCCGGCTGATGCCGTGTTCCTTGATTTGAATGAGCCATTCGACACCGTCCCGCACTGCTGTTTAATGAAAAAAAATACGAACTTACGGAGTATTGGCGATTGGATTCAAGACTTTCTTGCAGATAGAACTCAACACGTCACTCTTAACGGAAATAAATCGACAGAGGTAATATCCGGAGTACCACATGGAAGTGCGATTGGACCGTTGCTACTTAAAATATACAGGGTGTTACAGAAAGGTACGGCCAAACTTTCAGGAAACATTCCTCACACACAAAGAAAGAAAATATGTTATATGGACATGTGTCCGGAAACGCTTACTTTCCATGTTAGAGCTCATTTTATTACTTCTCTTCAAATCACATTAATCATGGAATGGAAACACACAGCAACAGAACGTACCAGCGACCTTCAAACACTTTGTTACAGGAAATGTTCAAAATGTCCTCCGTTAGCGAGGATACATGCATCCACCCTCCGTCGCATGGAATCCCTGATGCGCTGATGCAGCCCTGGAGAATGGCGTATTGTATCACAGCCGTCCACAATACGAGCACGAAGAGTCTCTACATTTGGTACCGGGGTTGCGTAGACAAGAGCTTTCAAATGCCCCCATAAATGAAAGTCAAGAGGGTTGAGGTGAGGAGAGCGTGGAGGCCACGGAATTGGTCCGCCTCTACCAATCCATCGGTCACCGAATCTGTTTTTGAGAAGCGTACGAACACTTCGACTGAAATGTGCAGGAGCTGCATCGTGCATGAACCACATGTTGTGTCGTACTTGTAAAGGCACATGTTCTAGCAGCACAGGTAGAGTATCCCGTATGAAATCATGATAACGTGCTCCATTGAGCGTAGGTGGACGAAACTAAAATGAGCTCTAACATGGAAATTAAGCGTTTCCGGACACATGTCCACATAACATCTTTTCTTTATTTGTGTGTGAGGAATGTTCCCTGAAAGTCTGGCCGTACCTTGTTGTAACACCCTGTGTATGCATGACCTAGTAGACAGCGTCGGACGCCGTTTAAGGCTATTCTCAGATTATGCAGTTGTCTATACCAAAGCAGTGACGCCAGAAGATAGTAAGAATTTGCAGATCGACCTGCAGAGAATTGATGAATGGTGCAGGCTCTGGCAGTTGACCCTGAACGTAAAGAAATGTAACATATTACGCATACACAGAAAAAGAAATCCACTGCTGTACAGCTACACTAATGATGACAAACAGCTGGAGACAGCGTCTGCCGTAAAATATCTAGGCGTAACTGTCCAGAGCGACTTAAAGTGGAATGACCATATAGAACAGATACTGGGAAAAGCAGACTCAGATTCACAGGAAGAATCTTAAGGAAATGTAACTCATCCGCGAAAGATGTGGCTTCTAAGGCGCTCCTTCGCCCGATTCTAGAGTATTATTCATCTATCTGAGATCCTTATCAGGTAGGACTGATAGAGGAGATCCAACGAAGAGCGGCGCGTTTCGTCATGGGATCGTTTAGCTGGCGAGAGAGCGTTACGGAGATGCAAAACAAACTCCACTGGCAGACGTTACAAGAGAGGCGTTTGCATGCTAACATCCCAAAGATGTTTGGGCTCACATGCGGTCCCTCTTCATCGAAATGTCTTGGCACAAACTCATCTAAGGGTTGAACAGCACGTGTCGCATTACACGACCTAAATTAGACACTTGTGAGCCTTTGATTAAATTGTCTGGCTGATGGCAAGTTAGCGAAACTGTATCTGTATCTACATCTACATCCATACTCCGCAAGCCACCTGACGTTGTGTGGCGGAGGGTACCTTGAGTACCTCTATCGGTTCTCCCTTCTATTTCAGTCTCGTATTGTTCGTGGAAAGAAGGATTGTCGGTATGCCTCTGTGTGGGCTCTAATCTCTCTGATTTTATCCTCATGGTCTCTTCGCGAGATATACGTAGGCGGGAGCAATATACTGCAGGACTCTTTGGTGAAGGTATGTTCTCGAAACTTCAACAAAAGCCCGTACCGAGCTACTGAGCGTCTCTCCTGCAGAGTCTTCCACTGGAGTTTATCTATCATCTTCGTAACGCTTTCGCGATTACTAAATGATCCTGTAACGAAGCGCGCTGCTCTCCGTTGGATCTTCTCTATCTCTTCTATCAACCCTATCTGGTACGGATCCCAGACTGCTTAGCAGTATTCAAGCAGTGGGCGAACAAGTGTGCTGTAACCTACTTCCTTTGTTTTCGGATTGCATTTCCTTAGGATTATTCCAATGAATCTCAGTCTGGCATCTGCTATACCAACGATCAACTTTATATGATCATTCCATTTTAAATAACTCCTAATGCGTAGTCCCAGATAATTTATGGAATTAACTGCTTCCAGTTGCTGACCTGCTATATTGTTGCTAAATGATAAGGTTGGTTGGTTGGTTTGGGGGATTAAAGGAACCAGACTGCTACGGTCATCGGTCCCTTTGTCCAAGTACTAAAAAAACACCCACAGAGAATAAAAAAACGAGTAACAGAATAGAGCACAGACGACACGGAACGAGAGAAACTGAGACAAAGACCAGACAAAACGAACTAAAAGCACACAGAGTGTGACGGTGGTTGGCCGACCAGAGAAATAAAAAAGGAAAAGCCAACCACTTGAAACACATTAGAAAATCAGTTTAAAACCGGAGGCCAAAGGCCAGAATCAACACAAAACAATAAGATAAAAACAGAAACACTCAGATTAAAGAATAAAAACCCCCTGCCCGAATAAAACGTAAAACTAAGTCAGCCATAGCCGGGTCATCTGTTAAAAGGGCAGGGAGCGAGTCAGGCAGTGCGAACGACTGCCTGAGCGCAGCTAAAAACGGACACTCCAATAAAACATGAACCACGGATAAAACGGAGCCGCAGCGACATAGAGGCGCGTCCTCACGGCGCAATAAGTGGCCGTGCGTAAGCCGAGTGTGCCCAATGCGCAGCCGGCAGAGGACAACAGACTCCTTGCGAGAGGCCCGCAAGGAGGAGCGCCACACACCGGTAGCCCCCTTGATGGCCCGAAGTTTGTTGCGTGAAGGCAGGCCGCGCCATTCAGTGTGCCAAAGGGCCAGAATTTTGCGGCGCAGGAACGCTCGCAAATCTGTCTCCGGGAGGCCAACGTCCAGAGATGGTGCACTAGTCGCCTCTTTCGCCAGCCGGTCAACATTCTCGTTGCCGGGGATCCCAACATGGCCTGGGGTCCACACGAAGACCGCAGAGCGGCCGCAACGCGCAAGAGTATGCAGGGACTCATGGATAGCCATCACCAGACGGGAACGAGGAAAACACTGGTCGAGTGCTCGTAAACTGCTCAGGGAATCGCTACAGATAACGAAGGACTCACCTGAGCAGGAGCGGATATACTCTAGGGCTCGAAAGATGGCGACCAGCTCAGCAGTGTAAACGCTGCAGCCAGCCGGCAAGGAACGTTGTTCGGAATGGTCCCCTAGAGTGAGCGCATTCCCGACTCGACCAGCAACCATCGAGCCGTCGGTGTAAACAATGCCAGAGCCCTGATACGTGGCCAGGATGGAATAAAAGCGGCGGCGGAAGGCCTCTGGAGGGACTGAGTCCTTCGAGCCCTGTGCCAAGTCTAGCCGAAGGCAAGGGCGAGGAACGCCCACGGGGGTGTACGCAGAGGTGCCCGGAAAGGAGGTGGAACAGGGACAAGCCCAAGCCCGGAGAGAAGCTCCTTGACGCGTATAGCGATCGGACAACCCGACCGGGGCCGACGTTCCGGCAGACGGACGACTGACTGCGGGAACAGGAGACGATAGTTAGGATGCCCGGGCGAGCTTAGAACATGGGCAGCATAAGCGGCCAGCAAACGTTGGCGCCGGAACCGCAGTGGAGGGACACCTGCCTCCACGAGTAAGCTGTCCACAGGGCTGGTGCGGAAAGCACCAGTGGCAAGGCGTATCCCGCTGTGGAGAATTGGGTCCAGCACCCGCAACGCAGACGGGGATGCGGAGCCATATGCCAGGCACCCAAAATCCAGACGGGACTGGATTAACGCCTGGTAGAGCCGTAACAGGGTAGAGCGGTCGGCTCCCCAGCGGGTGTGGCTCAAACATCGCAGTGCATTGAGATGCCGCCAACACGTCTGTTTGAGCTGCCGGATATGAGGCAGCCAAGTCAACCGGGCATCGAAAACCACCCCCAAAAACCTGTGTGATTCCACCACCGAAAAAAGTTCGCCGTTAAGAGAAAGCTGCGGCTCCGGGTGGACAGTACGTCGCCGGCAGAAATGCATAACGCAGGTCTTGGCTGCCGAAAACTGAAACCCATGCGCTACAGCCCAAGACTGCGCCCTACGGATAGCGCCCTGTAGCTGACGTTCAACAGCTGCAATGCCGGGAGAGCTGTAATAAAGGCAGAAGTCGTCAGCATACAGGGAAGCGGAGACAGAGTTTCCCACGGCTGCAGCAAGACCGTTAATGGCTATTAAAAACAGACAGACACTTAAAACGGAACCCTGTGGCACACCGTTCTCCTGGACGTGGGAGGAACTATACGAGGCCGCGACTTGCACGCGGAAGGTACGATACGACAGAAAATTGCGGATAAAAATCGGCAGAGGACCCCGAAGACCCCATCCATGAAGCGTAGAAAGAATGTGATGACGCCACGTCGTATCGTACGCCTTCCGCATGTCGAAAAAGACAGCGACCAGGTGCTGACGGCGGGAAAAAGCAGTACGGATGGCCGACTCCAGGCTCACCAGATTGTCGGCGGCGGAGCGGCCTTTACGGAACCCACCCTGAGATGGAGCCAGAAGGCCCCGAGACTCCAGTACCCAATTCAAGCGCCAGCTCACCATCCGTTCAAGCAACTTGCAAAGAACGTTGGTGAGGCTAATGGGACGGTAGCTGTCCACCTCCAGAGGGTTCTTTCCAGGTTTCAAAACGGGGATGACAATGCCTTCCCGCCATTGCGACGGAAACTCCCCCTCGACCCAAAGACGGTTGTAAAGATCGAGAAGGCGCCGCTGGCAGTCCACTGAAAGGTGTTTCAGCATCTGACAGTGGATGCCATCTGGCCCAGGAGCGGTATCAGGGCAAGCAGCGAGGGCACTGCGAAATTCCCACTCACTGAATGGAGCATTGTAAGATTCCAGGTGGTTGGTGCGAAACGAAAGGCTCCGACGTTCCATCCGCTCTTTAATGGAGCGGAAGGCCTGGGGGTAATTCGCAGAAGCGGAACTCATAGCAAAATGCTCTGCTAAGCGATTTGCAATGACGTCGGAGTCGGTACAAACTGCTCCATTCAGTGAGAGCGCAGGGACGCTGACAGGTGGCCGATAGCCGTAGACGCGTCGAATCTTGGCCCAGACCTGCGATGGAGTGACATGGAGGCCAATCGTGGACACATACCGCTCCCAGCACTCCTTCTTGCCTTGGCGGATGAGGAGGCGGGCCCGCGCACGCAGCCGTTTGAAGGCGATAAGGTGGTCGAGGGAGGGATGTCGCTTGTGACGCTGGAGCGCCCGCCGGCGATCTTTAATCGCTTCAGCGATCTCAGGCGACCACCAAGGCACAGCCTTCCGCCGAGGGGACCCACAGGAATGGGGAATGGCAGATTCGGCGGCAGTAACGATGCCGGTGGTGACCGATTGAACCACCGCATCAATGTCATCGGTAGAGAGCGGCTCAAAAGCGGCAGTGGAGGAGAACAAGTCCCAGTCAGCCTTATTCATAGCCCATCTGCTAGGGCGCCCAGAAGAGTGGCGCTGTGGTAGTGACAAAATGATCGGAAAATGGTCACTACCACACAGGTCGTCATGCACACTCCATTGGACAGACGGTAAGAGGCTATGGCTACAGATTGAAAGGTCAATGGCAGAGTGGGTGCCATGCGCCACACTGAAGTGTGTGAAGGCACCATCATTTAACAGCGAGAGATCGAGCTGCGACAATAAATGTTCAACGATGGCGCCTCGACCTGTTGCCACTGACCCACCCCACAGAGGGTTATGGGCGTTGAAGTCGCCCAATAGCAAGAAAGGTGGCGGCAATTGGGCGACCAGTGCAGCCAGGACATGCTGCGAGACATCACCATCCGGCGGAAGGTAAAGACTGCAGACGGTAACAGCCTGTGGCGTCCACACGCGTACAGCGACAGCCTCTAAAGGCGTCTGGAGAGGGACAGACTCGCTGTGCAGAGTGTGAAGGACATATATGCAGACGCCACCAGACACCCTTTCATAAGCTGCTCGGTTCTTATAATAACCCCGATAGCCACGAAGGGCGGGGGTTCGCATTGCTGGAAACCAAGTTTCCTGGAGAGCAATGCAGAAGAAAGGGTGAAGGCTGATAAGGTGGCGGAGCTCAGCTAGATGGTGGAAGAAACCGCTGCAGTTCCACTGGAGGATGGTGTTGTCCATGGCTGGGAAAGGCGGGACGGGACTGGGAAGGCAGATTACGCCACTGGGTCACCTGCTGCCTCCGATGGAGCATCCGTGCAAATGCCATCCATTGCGTCCGCGGGACCGGCAAGAGCGAGGTCCTCAGCGGACGCCAGAATCTCCACCTCGTCCTCAGAGGCAGAGCTTGTAGGAAGCGGCGGGATCGGTGCCACCGCATTACCGTTGGTCTTGGGGACTTTCTTCCTTTTCTGCTTGTCACGCTGGGCCTTCGGCGCTTCAGGCTGCATGGGCTTCACTGGGTCAGTCTCAGGGACAGACGACGACCGCGAGGCCCGACGACCAGGGACTGGCGGTTGTTTCAACCACTTGCGGGCGTCCGCTTTTCCACTGGTCGGAACTTGCGAAGGGAGGTCCCCAAGGGATCCCTTCCTAGCGAGAGCAGCCGAAGAAGTCTTACGCTTCTCCGGCTGGGAAGGGGGAGCTGATGTCCCCGAAGGTTGGGAGGGTGTTGTTCCTGAAGAAGATGGAGCAGGAGCAACAGGGTGTGAAGTGCCCCCCACAAGCAAGGGGGCCGGTGGATGCTGACCGATCTTAGAGCCGATTCGTGATGACGGGAGAACCGTCGTTGCAGCAGCGGCGTAGGTTGACGGCATTGCCACAGGATGGAGCCTCTCATATTTCCGTCTAGCCTCGGGGTAGGTCAGCCGGTCCAAGGTCTTATATTCCATTATCTTCCGTTCTTTCTGCAATATCCTACAGTCCGGCGAGCAGGGGGAATGGTGTTCTCCACAGTTAACACAGATAGGAGGCGGGGCACATGGAGTATCGGGATGCGAAGGACGTCCGCAATCCCGACACGTCATGCTGGAAGTACAGCGAGATGACATGTGCCCGAACTTCCAGCATTTAAAACACCGCATCGGAGGAGGGATATATGGTTTCACATCACA
Organism: Schistocerca americana; assembly: GCF_021461395.2. Taxonomy (NCBI): domain Eukaryota; kingdom Metazoa; phylum Arthropoda; class Insecta; order Orthoptera; family Acrididae; genus Schistocerca; species Schistocerca americana. The sequence goes on from NC_060125.1 coordinate 553,397,011, forward strand.
ACGGTAAACCATCACCTTAACCTTTTCGGGTAAGACATCACCCTCAAAGGCCAAGATGAAGGCACCGGTGGCGACCTGATTATCCCTCGGACCCCGATGGACGCGCCGGACGAAGTGAACACCTCGTCGTTCGAGGTTGGCGCGTAATTCATCGTCGGACTGCAGAAGAAGATCCCGGTGGAATATAATACCCTGGACCATGTTCAGACTCTTATGCGGCGTGATGCTAACGGAAACATCCCCCAACTTGTCACAATTGAGCAACCTCCGTGACTGGGCAGAGGATGCCGTTTTTATCAACACCGATCCAGACCGCATCTTGGACAAGCCCTCCACCTCACCGAACTTGTCCTCTAAATGCTCTACAAAGAACTGAGGCTTCACGGATAGAAAAGATTCCCCATCAGCTCTGGTACAGACAAGATATCTGGGCGAATACGTCTCAGTGTCACGCAATGCCTGTCGTTCCTCCCATGGTGTGGCGAGGGAGGGGAACGATTTGGGGTCATAAACGTTACCTTTAAAATGGGCTCTCGAACGCTTAGAGACTGCTGACGGCTGGCCGCCAGCGACAGATGATGTACCACGCTTCATTGCGGGACATTCGCCCTGATGCCACCTACTCCGACCAAGGGCCCTCCCCACGGGCGCCACCCAGCCACAGCAAAGGCCACCTGGCAGGATGGCCATTGCCGGGAGTCCTGATGCCCCAGGGAGATGGGCATCTACTCCTTGGCATACGTGGGGAGTGAACGGCGCAGGCATCAGTAGAGCGATCCCTGTGTTGTCAGGGGGCTACAACCAAGAGGGTACATGGCGACCCCACCACAACGGACTGGCTACCGTGCTGGATCTTAGGTGCAAAAATGGCCAAGGTCGTCGTCACAGTTAAAAGAAACACTGCAGAGTGCAGCGTGGTAATCGCCCAAGAGATCGAAAACGAGCGGGACACCATTGCAACGACGAGAAAGACGGCTATAGGTCTAATTGCACGAAGGATACAGTGCACCATGTAAGGTGCCCTTCCCCAATTGGCTCGCTCTTCGGAATAATTTAGATAGATGGAGGTCAAACCCGAGAGGGGGCCATCACATAAGGCCGAAACGTTTGAGACTCCTTTTAGTCGCCTCTTACGACAGGCAGGAATACCGCGGGCCTATTCTAACCCCCGAACCCGCAGGGGGGTAAATGATAAGGGATCTTTCTTTCTATGTATTCGCAGCACATTACACTTGTCTACATTGAGATTCAATTGCCATTCCCTGCACCATGCGTCAGTTCGCTGCAGATTCTCCTGCATTTCAGTACAATTTTCCATCGTTACAACCTCTCGATATACCACAGCACCATCCGCAAAAAGCCTCAGTGAACTTCCGATATCATCCAGAAGGTCATTTATGTATATTGTGAATAGCAACGGTCCTACAACACTCCCCTGCGGCACACCTGAAATCAGTCTTACTTCGGAAGACTTCTCTCCATTGAGAATGACATGTTGCGTTCTGTTATCTAGGAACTCTTCAATCCAATCACACAATTGGTCTGACAGTCCATATGCTCTTACTTTGTTCATTAAACGACTGTGGGGAACTGTATCGAACGCCTTGCGGAAATCAAGAAACACGGCATCTACCTGTGAACCCGTGTCTATGGACCTCTGAGTCTCGTGGACGAATAGCGCGAGCTGGGTTTCACACGACCGTCCTTTTCGAAACCCATGCTGATTCCTACAGAGTAGATTTCTAGTCTCTAGAAAAGTCATTATACTCGAATATAATACGTGTTCCAAAATTCTACAACTGATAGACAGAGATATAGGTCTATAGTTCTGCACATCTGTTCGACGTCCCTTCTTGAAAACGAGGATGACCTGTGCCCTTTTCCAATCCTTTGGAACGCTACGCTCTTCTAGAGACCTACGGTACACCGCTGCAAGAAGGGGGGCAAGTTCCTTCGCGTACTCTGTGTAAAATCGAAATGGTATCCCATCAGGTCGAGCGGCCTTTCGTCTTTTGAGCGATTTTAATTGTTTCTCTATCCCTCTGTCGTCTATTTCGATATCTACCAAACAAAGTTAATGTAACATAACAGTGATAATAATATCGGGAACTAAATTAACGACCCATAAATGACATAGGCCACATAGTTGTGATTTGGTTAGAATAATGTTTATTCAGAAAGGAAACTAGTAGTGAAAGTGGTCGTATTTAGAATTACTATTACACTCGAGCGCATATCCATCTGACACAGTCAGATCATTCACAATCTCATCGCGAAACACACGTCCGATACTCCACCTCGTCATTTACACGAAAAGTTAAGAGTTCACACCAGGCGCTCGGCTGCTCACCGGTCAGAAACTAAGTCCCGCGATACCACACAACGCGAAATTTTCTAAGTCGTTTCACTTCCTAGCTGTCTAAAGACCGACCGTCTGCTTTCGCGTCTAGACCAGACGAACTGTTCGCTATCGCATCTGCACCAGCACTGTCCCTCTGCCCGCCCCCGGCCGCGTTTCCCGCGCGCCGAACATCTTCGCTCAACTGACTAGGGCAGTTCCCTCTACTGAAGCCGTCCATCTGATTGGCTACAGCGTATTCTACATTCTTTTACATTTTAACATATTTAAATAATCAAAACTTGACCACTTGCACGTTCTAAATAAAGAAACCATAGTATCCATTACATAATAAACGTTGAATTCTTTTACATAAAACCAATACAAATTATTTTTTATCTTTGAATGCCACGGCTAGTAGCTTTGCAACAACGTGCTTCCTGATAAGTAAATAAAGAACAAAAGTGACTATTATGCACCAAGCTTTACAATAAATATTCTATTACTTAATGATTCAATCAGGTGTCATGCTATCATTTTGTGTGGAGGAAATAATGATCTGATGCTTAACTCAAAATACTGGTAATTTAAATTTAGTATATCTTTTAAACAAATAAAGTTACAGAGGTGATATTTACAACGTCTGTCATTTTAACGATGCGCTTCTATATGAAAAGTCGATCGTTAAGATCGACCAAAGCGTTCAGATTTTAGCATCCAGATGTTTTTTACAAAACTTGTTAATTTCACTTTATCAGTAAATCCTAAATTATTATAGATATGATCAATATTCAAGTTTTATTGGGATCAACATCAAAATTTATGAAGGATGGTAGATTAAAATTACTTTGGCTTCATTCCCTGGATTACTACAGGATTAAGTAGTTTTCATGTTTCCCTTTATGGTCGAACTTACGTCCGCCATATTTAACACTGCTACGTCTCCCTGGATAAAAAGTGGCTTCTACTGGGTTTCCCTATGACGTAGGTTCTCGTCTGTCTCACTCGCACACTACAGCGCTTAGGCCTCTATAGAAAATAGACGCTTCTGAGTTTCCCCATATCGTGGTGAATCTGCGCCCTTTGTGGCACACGGTCCTGTACGAATGGGTTCGTTTCACTATTCCTGTAGACTGACTCTTTCGCCATATATTTAAATGAGAGCGCAATTCTCATGTTGCGAAATGACAATGGGGGAAAAAAAATCAGGAAATTTGTAGCTCGAACGAATGGTTACCGATGTTTGTTCTTTCCACGTAATATTCGCGAATATAAATAGGAAAGTGGGGGTTAATGGAGGTTTACGAAATAACCTCCGCTACACACCATAATATGGTTTTCGGAGAGTGCATGTACTGGGTGATCAAAAAGTCAGTATAACTTTGAAAACTTAATAAACCACGGAATTATGTAGATAGAGGGGTAAAAATTGACACACATGCTTGGAATGACATGGGGTATTATTAGAACAAAAAAAACAAAAGTTCACAAAATGTCCGACAGATGGCGCTTGACAGCAAAACGTCAGTGACTGCGCAAGACAATAGTGTATAAAAGGAGCTGTAATGAGAGAGAGAGAATCAGATGCGCCAGCAGTCGCAGCATGTTGACGTTACCTGAAAAGGCGCTTTTAGTGAAGCTGTATTATCAGAATGGAGAATGTGCTAGTTCAGCGTTACGATCCTATCGCCATAGGAGGGGGGGATTCGAACGGGTAAAGGTCCGTTGACAAATGCAGCTGTGGCGATAATGATTTCGAAATTCGAAGCCACGGGTTGTTTAGACGATAGACTTCGTAGTGGCCGACTGAGCACAAGGCGTAATGCTGCTGAGACAGTTCAGGAAGAAATGGAGACTGTAGCGGGTTCGTGTATACACGGGGAAGTCAGCGCTCGTGCAGTCGCACGTCGCACCGGCATTCCATACACTACTGTTTGGTTGGCACTGAGGCGTACCCTCCGATGCTATCCGTACAAAATCCATCGGCATCATGATCTGTTACCTGGCGATTTAGTGAAGCGGAGGGCATTTGCGGTGTGGGTGCTTCAAAAGATGGCGGAAGATGACGATTGGTTGAGCAACGTGTTGTGGACCGACGAAGGTCATTTCACGCTCCGAGGGTCTGTCAACGCCCACAACTGCAGAATTTGGGCTTCCGAAAATCATAGAAGTGTCGTGGAAACTCCATTGCACGACGAGAAAGTCACGGTATTGGTTGAATTTACCACATCTACCGTTATCGGGCCTTTTTTCTTCGATATGTTACAGAATCACATCATCCCCAACCTGGCTGATAAACTCCTGCTGGAACATACGATGTTTATGCAGGATGGCGCTCCACCCAATATTGCTAGACGCGTGAAAGGTCTCTTGAGCGCGTCGTTTGGTGATGATCGTGTGCTCAGCCGCCCCTTTCGTCATGCTTGGCCTCCCAGGTCCCCAGACCTAAGTCCGTGCGATTATTGGCTTTGGGTTTACCTAAAGTCACAAGTGTATCGTGATCGACCGACATCTCTAAGGATGCTGAAAGACGACATCCGACGCCAATGGCTTACCATAACTCCGGACATGCTTTACAGTGCTGTTCACAACATTATTCCTCGACTACAGCTATTGTTGAGGAATGATGGTGAACATATTGAGCATTTCCTGTAAAGAACGTCATATTTGCTTTGTCTTACTTTATGCTAATTATTGCTATTCTGATCAGATGAAGCGCCATCTGTCGGACATTTTTTGACCTTTTGTATTTTTTTGGTTCTAATAAAACCCCATGTCATTCCAGGCATGTGTGTCAATTTGTACCTCTCTATCTACATTATTCCATGATTTATTCAGTTTTCAAATTTATACTGACTTTTTGATCACCCGGGAGGTATAGCTACTCGTTATGTTACATCTACATCTGTACTTCTTAAATCTCTTACGGTGTGTAGTGGAGGTTACTTCTGGTACCACTGTACCACTAACACCAATCAACCTCACTGCCTTTTCATTGTTCCATTCGCGAATGGCGCATGGGAACAATGGATGTCGGCAGCGTTCCATATAATCTAAAGTTTCCCTCATCTTCTCGTCGTCGTTTTCTCACGTATAAATAATTTTTTCTTTTGTTTTCGAAAGTTGTAACTAATTACCTGATCCGAAACTGACTCCACGTCGTGACGTTTGACAACGATATTTTCAAAAACGGACGTGTAATGATGGAAATCCCTTCCACACGAGTTATTTTCAAGTGACTACGATTAGTGTGCCGCAGCTCGTCAAAACTGGTGGGGACTGTGTGCTCATGCCGACTGATACTGCTAGCAAGCCGTATCGCGTGTCTACAAATACATTTCCCGTGATCTTCCGTTCCACGCGTACACTCTGAGCTAAAACGCAGGCTGCTCTGAAATGGAAGCTGGTACCACGTGACCAAGTGTTGGTTGCGACCATCAGGGCTGGCCAGTGCTTTGTTGTACAAGTCGAAATGTCCGAAACTCTCAGAAAACATAGGTATGCACAGTAAAGAAGTACGAGTGATCTGCAATATGTACCGGAACCAAGATGGGACGATAACAATGGAGCACAGAAGCCTAAATCCGTTCTCCCACGAGACATGAAAACGTTCGTGGATCTCAGGAAACATGAAAACGTGAGTGGGCGAGGAACTGGTGACGTCACAGCGTGAAATTCCACGTTCAAGTACACTGCGGGGCGTGAAATAAAGAATCTGGCACGTCAGTCTTTTGTCTCGTTCAGAGAAACGTGACCAGTGAGATGCGACTTGGTCACAAGCAGGACAAAGCAGCGTCCATATCGTATGTCGGTAACATCGTATTTCTTGGGTTTACTTTCCCGTAGAGAACGTGGTATGAATATAAACCGTTTCAAAGCACCAACAAGTTGAAGCTCTCTTAAAAATGCGTTGTCTTAGCTACGATTTGTTGTAATAAAGTGACAGGAAACTACACTTCGTTGGGTAAAGATTTCGTGTAGTTTATGTTTCTAGTGTTATAATTCGTGCTCTACGAAAGTGTACCGTTTCAATGCTACGGCACATTGATGAAATATCAAAATCGTGTTCTGTTGGTACAGTTTACAAAGTAAATATTAAATAATGACACTTTTAGATACATTGTTTAGACAATCTGTACGTTATACGGAGATACATTTGTTGTCATAACGTCGAGAGCTCATGAACTGTGAAAAGAAAAGTAGCAGGTTCGCATTCACTTCCTTCCACATTATTTTTTAACCTTTTATTTTGTGAAAGACTGAGTACTTCTGATTCATTTAATAAAAGTATTGCTTGTAACAGTCGATGTTATTTATCATAAATAATGTATCTGCCGCATTTATTGTTGCCAAGGTCAACGACTGGAATGTTGCCCCAGCAACTAGACATCTTGACGTGACCGTCAGTCTGTGTCTTATGTTAAACACGAGCTACACACTGGAAGTCAGTGCTATTATGAAACTTTCTGTAAAATATGTACCCATCTCTGGGTTTACTGACTGGCACACGTTCGTAGCTTGCCAGTAAATCTCCTCAATGAGGAATCAACAACTTCAAAAAAAATATCCTCTTTCATTAGAATGTAATTACGAAACGAATCTCCAACTTGAAATTTATGTGATGAAGTACATTTTTTGACAGTGTGGGAAGCCGATGCAATAGCGGGAAATGGAAATTATGCATTTGCATGCTGACATTACAACTATACCTTAATCACATTCATTTTAAACCGAAAAATGGATAAAACTTCGATTGAGCTAGCGAAAAACTGTTACTAGTATATCTCTCAGATCGTTGTACAGCATTCTATAGTGTACCTCTACCAACAATTCACTTTTCAAGCCAATGTCAAGTACAGAATCTTCTTCGACAATCGCTAACAGTTAATACAGCAGAGAAACTGTGTGGTCTGCATTAAGACCTCGTAAAGGGGTTTAAAGCCGATAACTGCCGCTGGAGAGCGGTGAGAGCGCATGCCCCGTGTGCCGTCGGCTCTGTGTAACGTGAGTTGGCTGATCCCGCGCGAGGAAGGCTTACGGCAGGGATGCAGACCTTTGCCTCTGTTGTTCGACTGCCGCATAGAGGAAGATGATGAAAATAAAAGAGAGGCTCAGAAGTGGAATTAAGATTCAGGGTGAAAATACATCAGTGATTAGAACTGCTGCTTATATTTCTATCCTCTGTGAAAGTGAAGAATTAGCGGACCTGTTGAACGGAGTGACCTGTCTATTGAGCTATGGATTGAGAGTAAACCAAAGACGAAAGTAATGAGGAGTATAGGAAATGTGATTTCCGATAAACTCAACATCAAAACTGGGGATTACATCGTAGATGAAATGATGAAATCCTGCTACGCTGGGAGCAAAATAAAACGTGGCAGACGAAACAAGAAGGTACTGAGAAGCAGAGTAGCACACGCAAGAAAGACGTCCCAGGCGAATAAACAGCTTGTGGTGCTCTCGGGTGTCCAGCTGGGTGTAGTAGTTTACGATAGACGATATTTCGACATCTTACCCGTAAATCTACAAAGTCTGGAACTGTAGGGTATCACTTTAAGATGACGGCAGGGAACACTGTCGAGACATCGTGTTTAGTAAACGACTGCGCGGGTTTCGACCCGTGAGTAATACAAACAAGTCTAATAATATTAGGCAGAGGCCTAGGAAGGACACGATGACACGACATGTGTGGAGTCATCAGGCAATAACTTGCACGACAGTAGGTGGACCTGTAGAGAAGAGAAATCGTAGGGGACGATTGTGATTTTAGCA